>NC_071671.1:30680000-31305000 GCF_028554725.1 Zeugodacus cucurbitae | reverse complement strand
AAGTAGAGTATAGTCCAGATTATACGTTCGCTTAATTTTGCTGAAACAGGCAATCTACAGTCTAATTTGTCCATATTGTAACGGATTTCCAAAATCTATCGTTAACGCTTAAACTCTAACTTGAGTTCAATCACTGGATTGTCAAATCTTTATTTCTAATTCCTTATAACTTGACACTTTATACTCTACTTTACAACACTAACTTATAACTTGTTTACATTTTACTCGACAACCCTTTCCTTAGAATTGTCCTCACTCGACAAATCTCTTATTAGAACTGTGTCCTGTAGCCAGTCCGGCTGCCCTTATATAGTCGATTGTAAGCGATACATCGCCATTCGAAGATTCTGGCAACTCGGAACAACATTTACATCCACAATCCGATATCATTTCGAAACGATTCATCCGAAATTTGGAAGAGCATTTTATATAGCTGGTGGATAGGTACCATCACAGGTACAGACGATATATCGATGTTCTTGGCTTATTGGCCTGCTGTGCAGGAATCAACGGCGTAGACGACTGCGAGTATAATTTTTGGTTACTGAATGGTTTGGGATTAATGCCAATGAAAAAAGTATGTTAAGGAAGACGACAGTGTCCGAGAAGACGAGGTTAGGGGAAGAAATTCTAACCGTTTGGTTCTGGAAGTATGTCTAATCTGGACGATCAGACTTAAGTGGAGGGCAGTGTAACGAAAATGGCACCAGAACAAACTAGAATTGACAATCGAAATCGATAAATTTTCAGATGTATCTAGACATCGATATTCGTAGTTTGCCAGAATGTTCGAGAACCGTTGTATCACTTACAATCGACAAAAAGGGCTGCCGGACTTTGGCTACTTTGCTTCCGCCGTTTTCCAATACAATGGATGTCAATGTTCGCTAAAGTATCACAGGTGAATAATTTTATAATTGTGAAAACACTGACATGTTGTCACGTTTCATCAAATGATATTCGCAAGAAATGGTCGTACTCGTTAATGGACAAATGTAATTCTTGTTGGTCGAACTTTTCGAAAGACTTTGGTAGGCTGGTTCAAATCTATTACTTAGGGTGAACCCACACCGGATTAGTCAAAGACGCCTTTGACTAAAAATACACAAAAACATTTTGTGCTCTAACCCACACCAACGAAACACAATGCGACGTAGCAACCAATATTATCTTTTTGTCTCGCTTGATGTGAATTGAAATAAAACATACTACCAAGAAAGCATAACTACTGCGGAAAGATTAATTAAAACGAATTCATTTATTTACATTTATTTAAATGCTGATTATTTTTATATTAATATATATGTGGCTTCCTGCCTCAATTAAGGTGTTTATTTTAAGGTGGGTTTATTTTTTGGGGGAGTGATTTTGTTCAAATTATGCACACATCTTTGATATAACATTATCTAGTTAATGGACGAAAATATTTTTTATAACTAAATGAGGTGCTAACGGCTTAGTTTTTGGATTTTGTAAATAAAAGTTTCACAAAATCGGAGAGGTTCTTCTCAATCATAGCGGGGCTTTTGGTGTTGCTCAACGTCAACTTACAAAGCTGTATTTGTTTTGCGGGGATACCAAATTAAGACATCGCAGCATAAAGGCAGCTTTTTTCGTGCTGTCGTGAGCAGCATTAAAATCGACAAAAAGGTGGTGTGTATCGATCCTCCTCGGGTCTTCTCCAAGATTCGGCGCATGGTCTGGTCAGTTGTGGATATTCCAAGTCTAAAGTCACTCTGATAAGGTCCGGTCTTCAGACGGGTAATTACTATTCGAATTCCTTCATGCAGGTCGGAGAAGTGTTCCATACATAATCCCAGAATGCTCTGGACATCGCTTACCAGATTATCACCTTGGTCTCTACAAGATGATGTTCCTTTCTTGAAACCTTCTGTAAATCGCCTCATCTTTTCATAAAATTTTCGAGCATTACCTCTATCGGCCAGCTTCTCAAGCTTTTCATACTCACACATTTCGGCCTCTTTCTTTTCGTCCGCAAATGCATCTTTCTTCCCTCTTCATCTCTCGGTTGTGGTCGTTTGTAACGTTGCGAGGTAGGCAGTCTATTTTCTCTCCCTTGCGAGACGGCAATCCTAAACGTTACTAATTCGTTTTTTGTCGTTGCGGAAATCCAATTGTTTCGGCTGCAGCGGTACGTAATGAGTTTGAGATGCCGTTCCACAGTTCCTTTATAGCGAGATGCTGATGTGTGCTCTCAGAGAACAGGAGTGCAAGTCGAGTAGAGTACTTTTGGCTGTCTGTTGCGATTGCAGCTTTTCGACGTCGAAGCTTCCTTGTGTTTGTTGACGGGCGTTCTTTACGGCACAGAGGCGGGTGCGTATCTTCGCAGCAACCAGATAATGGTCCAAGTCTATATTTGGTCCTCGGAGCGTACGTCTACCGTCTATCACAACGTTATCGATTTGATTGCGCGTGTTGCGATCCGGGGATAGCCAAGTAGCTTGATGGATTTTCTTATGCTGGAATTTAGTACTACAGACGACCATTTTTCGGCCCCCGGCGAAGTCGATCAGCCTTAGACCGTTTGGCGATGTTTCGTCATGTAGGCTGAATTTTCCGACTGTTGTGCCAAAGACAACTTCTTTACCAAGCACGATTTTGACATCGTGGCGAAGGCAACGCTCATAGGTGCGTTCTAGGCGCTCATAGAAAGTATCTTTGGTCACATCGAAATAAGCTATATACTGAAGAACCTCACTTTTATGCAGATTATGACTAGACGCTCATCCACCGGGGTAAATTCCAGAACTCAAATCCAACACCAAGTTTGCAACCGGAAGCCGTGAGCTGCTTGAACCATTAGGAGAGTAATCGTTTCTGGCCTCTCCCAAACGTATGGCAATCAAAAACACATGATAAGATGATTAAGCAAATGTTAAACATATAGAAAAAACAGTGCAATAAATATCCTAAAACTTGTTCTCGTTTCATTCGATTTTACTTCGTATAATATTCATAACTTAGTTTCAATAATTTATTGAAATTGTATCAAATTTGCTATGAGACAATTGTCTAGTTTTAAAGACCTATTATAATTAACGACGAGAATCCTTTTTTCGAAAATGTTAATGGCTCTTTGTTTATTCAATTACATAAATATCAATAACATGTGTAAATCAACTACTATTTTTCATCGAGATCCATTTTATTTCCGACGAATTTATTGACGAAACTTTTTGCGGCTCGTTCCTTTTTCTTTAGCCGTTTTGCTCTTTTCTTAGCAGTCCTTTCCTGAGCTATAATTTGATTTTGTTCTAGCTTTCGTTTAAATTCTAGATCTTGCTGCTCTTTAATACTCATTGCTTGTATATTTTTTTGTCGAGAATATTCCTTCCTTCGTAAATGTCGATACACATGAAATTCACCCGAGCCAGCACCAGCACTAGATCCCATAACGTTGCGTACAAAGGTTGGCGCTGTTTGATTATAACCTTTTTCTTTGTGAATCTCTGGTATTACAATTGGTTTATTCTGTTGAATATAATGAACAGTTTATTAAGTATGAAACAACAGACATATTTTATGTGGTACTATATATCAACAAAAAGTTCTTAAAATAATACATAAAAAATAATAATTAAAGTAATAATCTCAACGTAATAAACAATTATACATATTATGTATTCCATAAAATGTTCATGAAAATAACGAAGATACAATCGAAACTCTCTTTATAGAACACCTATATAACGATGTTTTCTTTATAGCGAAGCAATTATAATAACTCTATTTCGGTTCTACTTTGAGTGTATTAGAATTTCCATATGGGCATTTCCGACAGAAGGTCCACCACAGACAAAATATTAAACATTATTAGAATTACAAAGTTTTTGCATATTTTCATAGTTAGATATTTAAATTTATTTATATTAAATTAATTTTAAATTAATTCATAACCAATTACGAGATATTCGAAAGCCAAGTCGCATAGGAGCTACTTTTCTCATTTCGATTTTTCTACTGCATTTGTTTTTTCGTCAAAATTGTTAAAGAAACATATCATGAATAATTTTTTGCTTTGTGTAAAACCTTTGTAAGGGTATAAAGAGCAAAATAAAATGCATAAGAAAGCATGCGGTTACAAATAACTGTAAGTTTGTGTTCTCTTATTATCTTATATTTCAATGTCCCGTGCGGCATCAAAAAACAAGACTTGTTCCCACTGCATCGGAACTATAAGCAGAAAGTTCGCAAAATTTTGAGTACAAACGGTTGATTTGTATACAATTAAAATAAAAAGGGTTTGTTAAAAAATCTGGAGATTTGTGATTTTGGTAACTACTTAAAATAGGTCACGTGCGACATCGTAGGTGTGGAGTTTAAAAATTTAAAATAATTTTTTTGTCTTATAAAATTAATATTAGTATTTAAATAGATACGTTTACATTAATTATTTACATATGAGCAAAAACCGCACTTTATATTCCACTAACTAGCTATTTAAATTGATTTTGTTGTTTTAGTTGATTTTCTAAACTTTTTTTTTTTAAGTTAACTGCTCTCAGTTTAAAAACAAATTTATATTATCAAGCCTGGTTGATTTTATATAATAATTAAAATACTCTTCATTAGAATAGAATTTTTTTGCAAGAAGCCGTCGATGGAGTGGGAGCAGTTATCAAAAGGAGGGTCTGGCAGATAACGAAGTCCAAAAATTTTTTATACCCGGGAACAGCATTTTTTGAAAAAAAAAATGTATTTTACATTCATAATACTATTTTCATTTCATACTATAGAATTTTTGTTTTTTTTTTTTCTCATTGGATTTTAGTTAAAATAAATAAATGAATACATTTACTACTTTTTTAAGCCATTTTATTGGACTTGTTGTTAAATAATTCCGTATTATAACAACAAAATCAACATAAATATTATGATGGAAAAAAATGTCCCGTGCGAATGTGGTAAATATTTAATAAAAAAAAAAACTATAAATTATTTTTGGGTGAAGTCCTTAAAGGCATCCATACACAAAGCTTTACAATCAAAAACATTGGAATATTGCCTTACAATTCGCTGAAATCGCCGTTTGAATCGTAGTCCCCAAAAACGACTTCCATTTTAGCCCGTGTGAATGCCTTGGTTTTTTGGCAACCGTTCCAAAATCAACTTTAACACTACAGGTAGGGCTAATAAAAAGCTATTCAAAAAATCCTACTGTCAAAATTAAAAACCATTTTAGTTCATACAGGTAGGGCTAATAAAGAGCTATTCAAAAAATCCTACTGTCAAAATTAAAAACCATTTTAGTTCATACTTTTTTTTAGTTGAAAGGTGTATGATTGTCACGTTCAACATGGCGGAAATGCCCATATAACGAATTTATTCAAATAATTTGTCGTTATTATCAGTGTAATATATCTGAAATCGAACCGAACTGATGTACATTATTATTATTGCTTTTCTTTTCTATATAGCGAATTTTCTTTAAATCGAAGTAAATATCCAGTCCTTTAGAATTCGTTAAAGAGAATTGCGACTGTAGTAGGGGTAGTGTAATTCGTTTAGCAACTTCACCCACTTTTGCCACTGAAGTAGAGTATAGTCCAGATTATACGTTCGCTTAATTTTGCTGAAACAGGCAATCTACAGTCTAATTTGTTCATATTGTAACGGATTTCCAAAATCTATCGTTAACGCTTAAACTCTAACCTGAGTTCAATCACTGGATTGTCAAATCTTTATTTCTAATTCCTTATAACTTGACACTTTATACTCTACTTTACAACACTAACTTATAACTTGTTTACATTTTACTCGACAACCCTTTCCTTAGAATTGTCCTCACTCGACAAATCTCTTATTAGAACTGTGTCCTGCAGCCAGTCCGGCAGCCCTTATATAGTCGATTGTAAGCGATACATCGCCATTCGAAGATTCTGGCAACTCGGAACAACATTTAAAGTTGCATCACTTCCACAATCCGATATCATGTTGAAACGATTCATCCGAAATTTGGAAGAGCATTTTATAAAGCTGGTGGATAGGTACCATCACAGGTACAGAGGATATATCGATGTTCTTGGCTTATTGGCCTGCTGTGCAGGAATCAACGGCGTAGGCGACTGCGAGTATAATTTTTGGTTACTGAATGGTTTAGGATTAATGCCAATGAAAAAAGTATGTTAAGGAAGACGACAGTGTCCGAGAAGACGAGGTTAGGGGAAGAAATGCTAACCGTTTGGTTCTGGAAGTATGTCTAATCTGGACGATCAGACTTAAGTGGAGGGCAGTGTAACGAAAATGACACCAGAACAAACTAGAATTGACAATCGAAATCGATAACTTTTCAGATGTATCTAGACATCGATATTCGTAGTTTGCCAGAATGTTCAAAAAGGGCTGCCGGACTTTGGCAACTTTGCTTCCGCCGTTTTCCAATACAATGGATGTCAATGTTCGCTAAAGTATCACAGTTGAATAATTTTATAACTGTGAAAACACTGACATGTTGACACGTTTTATCAAATGATATTCGCAAGAAATGGTCGTACTCGTTAATGGACAAATGTAATTCTTGTTGGTCGAACTTTTCGAAAGACTTTGGTAGCCTGGTTCAAATCTATTACTTAGGGTGAACCCACACCGGATTAGTCAAAGACGCCTTTGACTAAAAATACACAAAAACCTTTTGTGCTCTAACCCACACCAACGAAACACAATGCGACGTAGCAACCAATATTATCTTTTTGTCTCGCTTGATGTGCATTGAAATAAAACATACTACCAAGAAAGCATAACTACTGCGGAAAGATTAATTAAAACGAATTCATTTATTTACATTTATTTAAATGCTGATTATTTTTATATTAATATATATGTGGCTTCCTGCCTCAATTAAGGTGTTAGGTGGGTTTATTTTTTGGGGGAGTGATTTTGTTCAAATTATGCGCAAATCTTTGATATAACATTATCTAGTTAATGGACGAAAATATTTTTTTATAACTAAATGAGGTGCTTAGTTTTTGGAATTTGTAAATAAAAGTTTCACAAAACACTATTTAAATATGTACCTTTGATATTCTGAATTGTTTCGATGAAATATATGATTGTAAATATTTAAATATAAAATATGAAGCACAAATGAAATGCGTTATTTTTCTTTGAAAAACAACGGCCCAGCAATAAGCAACGAAACGGGTTATTCTGTTTAATCATGGTTTGCTAGTCTTGTTTCAGGAGAAGGGGTCATATGTAGAAGTTCACGCAAGTGAGGAAAGTTTCTGATTGCCATTCACTTAGGAGTGGCCAGGAACGATTTTTTGCATATGACTCAAGAAGCACACGATTTTCGGTTTAAGACAAAGTATCCTCTGTGTAACCACTTTTGATGATTACAATTTAAGGATCACGATTAGAGGGCATTCACATGGAATGTCCAAACACTAAATTAGGAAGGTGCCTCTGCCCAGCTGGTTGATGTCCCCATACAACTAAAGGCTGACATCACCGCCATCCAAGAAGTGCGATAGACGGGACAAGGACGGAAGAAGGTGGGTCCTTGTGACATCTACTACAGCGGCCATTTAAAGGTGCGCAAATTTGGTGTTGCATTCACCCCGGTGGATGAACGTCTTGCCACAATCCGCATAAAAGTGAGTTTCTTCGACATTTCGCTTATTTGCGCCCACGCCCCAACGGAAGAGAAGGACGATGTGACCAAAGATACTTTCTATGAGCGCCTAGAACGCACCTACGAACGCCCTCGCCACGATATCAAAATCGTGCTTGGCACAACAGTCGGAAAATTCAGCCTCCATGACGAAACATCGCCAAACGGTCTAAGACTGATCGACTTCGCCGGGGCCCGAAAAATGGTGGTCTGTAGTACTAGATTCCAGCATAAGAAAATCCATCAAGCTACTTGGCAGTCCCCTGATCGCAACACGCGCAATCAAATCGATAACGTTGTGATAGACGGAAGACACGTCTCCAGTGTTTTGGACGTGCGTAAGCTCCGAGGACCAAATATTGACTCGGACCATTATCTAGTAGCAGCAAAGATACGCACTCGCCTCTGTGCAGCAAAGAACGCCCGTCAACAAGCACAAGGAAGCTTCGACGTCGAAAAGCTGCAATCGCAACAGACAGCCAAAAATACTCTACTCGACTTGCACTCCTGTTCTCTGAGAGCACACATCAGCATCTCGGTATAAAGGAACTGTGGAACTGCGGCATCTCAAACTCATTGCGTACCGCTGCAGCCGAAACAATTGGATTTCGGCAACGACAAAAACCGAATTAGTAACTGTCAGGATTGCCGTCTCGCAAGGGAGAGAAAATAGACTGCCTACCTCGCAACGTTACAAACGACCACAACCGAGAGATGAAGAGGGAAGAGAGATGCATTTGCGGACAAAAAAGAAAGAGGCCGAAATGTGTGAGTATGAAAAGCTTGAGAAGCTGGCCGATAGAGGTAATGCTCGAAAATTTTATGAAAAGATGAGGCGATTTACAGAAGGTTTCAAGAAAGGAGCATCATCTTGTAGAGACCAAGGTGGTAATCTGGTAACGGATGTCCAGAGAATACTGGAATTATGGAGGGAGCATTTCTCCGACCTGCTGAATGGCAGTGAAAGCACAACACCAGGAGATGGCGAACCCGATTCCCCAATCGATGACGATGGAATAGATGTTCCATTATCCGACCATGAAGAAATTCGATTAGCAATTACCCGCTTGAAGAAAAACAAGGCGGCGGGGGCCGATGGATTGCAATCTGTGCCAATTACCGTTGGATTAGCCTCCTCAACATTGCATACAAGGTCCTGTCGAGTGTATTGTGTGAAAGACTAAAGCCCACCGTCAACGAACTGATTGGGCCTTATCAGTGTGACTTTAGACCTAGAAAATCCACCATGGACCAGATAGTCACCATGCGCCAAATCTTGTAAATGACGTGAAGGACCTCCCCGAGCCGTTCGATACCAAACGAGGTTTCAGACAGGGTGACGTTCGACTTCTTCAATCTATTGCTGGAAAAAATAATACGAGCAGCAGAGCTAAGTACAGAAAGGTACAATCTTCTATGTACAACTCCCAACGCAGCCGGTTCTACGCCACCGGAGTTCACCCGGAATTTATCCGGTCAAGGGCTGCCCTTTCGGAGATCTAACCCTATTTGGATCGCTAAGTTTTAAGTCTAGTTGCATGTCATTGGCGCAACGCCTTGCAGCAGGGTTGCTCCACATCCTTACTCCGGGCTGGCATCAATTTAACCTGTGCCCTGAGGTATTTTTCTACTGCGTATGCGCTAAAAGGCTCCATCCAAATTCCACCTCGGTTAGGTGTAACTCATGTAATGGATGGAGCCATCTTAAGATCTGTTCAGGCCTTAAGACTCATAGGGAGTGGACCACACGTTATGTGGACCCATGCTGTCAACGCAATACTGCGATTGTTGCCTCTACGGCACTGCAACTTGCACCTAGTTTGCGCAAAGTGCCGCCACCATCAGGCAGTGGCCAACTTAGGACCCCTACGTCCCCCAGGAGCTCAATTAGACAGCATGACCCCCAGTCTGACCCGACTTTATTTCTGCGGACAACCGCACCTATGTTAATTTTAATAAAGCTAACTGGGACAGCTTCACAGAATTCACCGACAATGCCTTCGCCGCCCTACCCATTCCTACGGACGTACGGTTGGCGAACTTCAATTCCGCAAAGTGATCACCGATGCTACTGCTCGTTTCATACCAGCCGGAAGAATTGCCAATATGCGCTCTAATTTCCCGGCTAAAGCGGATATCAATTTCGAGATTCGACAACTGGTAAACGACTACACTTGAAGTCCTGCAATCTTTCCACTGGTGTGAGCAAGCACTGGTTAACAGTCAAATCCCTGTCAAACCCGAGAAGGCATGACGACCGGGTTGAAATTCAATTCGGTAGACATGCCTCCTCGAACCCGGAGAGGTGCCCGAGCTATTTTAGCCGACAATTTATACTGCACCCCCGGTTGTCAAGGCTAAAAGACTTGTCACCAGACGGCTGCGCAAAATTCGAAACAACGGCGCGCCACTTGTTTCCACCAGTGGGAGGTTCAGGAGGTCATCAGGAAGACCAAGTCCTCCAAAGCCTAACGGAATATCAACAGCACCACCACAGCATTTCGCGTCCCACCCTTTAAGAAAACCTAGTGGCGTTGGATCTGTCAAAAGCTTTTGACACGATCAACTTAACAACGCTACTAGAAGACATCGAACAAACAACACTTTCTCCTTGGCTGAAGATATGGATTATGAACTACCTGGGCGGTCGGCAATCATCTGTATTATTTCGAGGTAAAACATCGAAACTCAGGAAAATTAAACAAGGGATTCCACAGGGCGGTGTCCTCTCCCCGTTACTGTTTAATTTCTATATATCTAAACTCCCTCAACTACCAGAGGGAATTTCAGTTACCTCCTACGCAGATGATTGTACGATAATGACGTCGGGCACTGGCATCGATGACATGTTTTCGAAAGTGAACAGTTACCTCCTCGAACTTTCTCGCTTCTCGCGAGGAGCCTGGCACTCGCACCTACAAAATCCTCGGCGACCCTCTTTACCAACTGGACGAAGGAGTACAGACTAACAGCCCCAAATTGAAAATGTTTTCAGATTTTTATCAAGTAAGAATTTTTTTGGTATTCTGTGACAATTTTGATAAAATAAAAAGCTTCAGAACGCATAGCACACGTGTGGGTAACAAAAAATGTAAACAGAAACAGCTGATTTCTGTCCAATTATATTGATTTGATGAATTGAAAAATTTATTTGAATTATTTTATAACGTTTTCACATGCATTTCAATATTTGTTGCAAAATAGTTAATAATTTAACTTCAATTTTACATTAAATCCTTTGCTCTTGGTCTAGACGTGAAGTTTCTGAAAGAGTGCAAATATTCCATACTCCGAATCTAGCCCTCTTTTTCATGTAAAAGGTCGTTATTTGGATGAGTGTTTGTTTTAACCGAGCCTTCTTCATTGTGGCTTCGTTGATAAGTTTGGTTTCCGATTGACCGGTTATCAGCATCTCTATCCGATTCTGATGTCGAGATATCGACCGAAGCCTTTCAGGCCTGATACAAAGTATTTTGTTTGATTTTACAACCCCATTTACTCTATATAGATGACAAGGTTATACCACATCTCTCGCGGTCAATCTCTCTAACCAAACAAGGAGAGCCGCGCGTTAATGAGGTTGATTGATAATCGGATGACAGTGGCTATATATTCGCTTTTCCATCCCAGCTCCTCCCTAGTCTTTTGCTCCCCCTTAAAACCACAGAATACTACATAATATAATACATATACATATGTCCTTTATAATATATTTAAAACTATTTCGAATGCAATTTTGATTTAGTTGGTTGTTATGTTTAGCTTCAGAAAGGTTCCTTGGGTACTACGAAATCTAAACTTTGTTCTTTATTGGCAAAATTTTGCTAAGCTGTAATCGCATGCAATACAGTCGACACTCGTTAATTCAAACCTGCGATAATTCGAACCTCTCTATAATTCAAAGTTATCACGAATTCCCTACTAAATCTCTTTATATTTCGAACTAAATCAATGCATTTTCATACACTTGGTAATTCGAACGAAAAAATCTTTGCTATTTAACAAAACAACGCGTTAATTCGAACTCATCAGCGTCCAACACTCGACAATTCAAAGTTGCAAAGAGAAGAGGCGGGAAGATTGTAAGTACATTTTGCGACAAGTTCAAACTTGTATCAAAATACACGAGCCTTTGTTTTTGTTATGATTAGTTTGACTATTTGACGCACACACTTCTCACGAATTGGTTTGTTTAGTTATTCAGTTACTGTTACTCTTTCGTTGGTATTCATATTTAAAGTTAGCGTTAGTTATGATCCCTAGAAAGTGTAAATGTTTGACGATTGCTGAAAAGAAAAAGTTAATCGAAAAAGTAGAAGAATGTGAGAAAAAGAGTGATGTCGCAAAAAAATGTTTAGCAATAGAACCATTAGTTGACATCAGCTGGGTGAGTTTTTCTGATTTTGTTCAAGTATATGAAAATGTTGCTGTCTCAGGTTCACTAACCGATGGCGAAATTTTATCTGCGACAGATACGCAAAGTATCGATGAAGATGAGGACGATACATCGGAACCTTTGGCACAGGTGTCAGTTAAGGAAGCAAGATCCTCATTTGATAACTTACAAAGCTTCTGTCTACAAAACGAAAGTGATTAAAAAGCATTTCAGGCACTTTTTCTTAAAAAAAAAAGTTATTGAGCAGTGTGCAGCAGAATTATGCTTTAAAGCTAACCAGTATAACAAAGTTCTTTCGAAAGATTAATTAGTTCACATTAGGAATACATGTATGTACACTAATGTACCCCTTAATTCTTGTCATTTTTATATTAATAAATAAAAATTAACTAACACTTAGTAATTCGAAGTTTTATTTATTTTCTCTCACAAATTTCGAATCATTTGATATTTCAAACACTCGATAATTCTTAATATTTCAAGAGTCCCTCGAGTTTCGAATTAACGAGAGTCGACTGTATATAGAAAACAATTTCGTCAAAGTTACCCTCATTATCTTCATTTTTTTATACAAAAAAGGGAAATATAAACTTATTAATATAACATGTAAGGAAGGGCTAAGTTCGGGTGTAACCGAACATTTTATACTCTCGCAATTTATTTATTTAACTTTATTTATATTATATAATACACAATTTGACCCACATATTCGTCATATATATTGTATAAAGTCCATTAAAAGTTGGAAACCATAATATTAGGTTAGAAGCACCGAGGTCCTCGTGTTCGATATATGGGGCCTTAAAAACCTATGGTCCGATTTCGGCGATTTTTAGAATGGGGAAGGAAACTATTACAAACCAAGTTTCATTGAAATCGGTCGAGTAGTTCCTGAGATATGGTTTTTGACCAATAAGTGGGCGATGCCACGCCCATTTTCCATTTTGTAAAAAAATCTGAGTGCAGCTTTCGCCTGCCATTTCTTACGTGAAATTTAGTGTTTCTGACTTTTTCGTTAGTGACAGACAGACATTCGGATTTGAATTCCACTCTTCACCCTGATCACTTTGGTATATATAACCCTATATCTAACTCGTTTAGTTTTGGGTGTTACAAACAACCGTTATGTGAACAAAACTATAATACTCTCTTTAGCAACTTTTTTAACACAGAATACGAAATGCTTGATAAATTTCAATTTTTTACAAATTAGAAATTTGTTGAATTTGTAAAGTGCACAGAATTGGGCTGTAAGTCATAATATTCACGTCGATGGCACACCAATTCCGACTGTGAACAATCGCAAGATTTTGGGAGTCAGGGGATAAGTCACAGGAGGGATAGTCACTAAAGCACAGAGCCGCAACAAAACAAAAACGGCCGGCCGGTCGTAAATTACGCAGCACCGGTATGGTCGCCTGGATGCAGTGGCACGCAACAGAAGAAGATACAGACGTGTCAAAACACTGCACTCCGAACAGCTACAGGATGTCTCTTGATGTCACCAGAGACACATTTACACAGTGAGGCCATTATGCTGCCTATTAAGGAGCATAACGAACTGCTTACCAAGTCACTTGCTGGAAGCAGAACCGACCCCCAGGTGCATAAAGAGTAGGGATGGCAACGATTAATCATTTCATTAAATTAATCAATTATGTTCATTCAATTTACGATTTAATTGCATCAAAACACCTTTTCTAATTACTCGACTATTTCTCGAGTAATTGCAAAATAATCGCAAACAGCATTTTGAAATTTAATACATTTTATGTTCATCGAAGTTAGCGTACAAGGGTCAAAATTGGTCGCATCAGTCATTAATGACTGGAAACGGTGTAAACATAGTTAACCTTCAAGCGGGCGCGCCATCTTTTGTTACAAAAGCGGTCGCGCGTAGTCTTTTCGACGCCTCAATTGAAATGCGAGATTTAAAGTGGATTAAGTTGTGGAATTAATTTTTTTATTAGTTTTAGTTATTATGTAATCATAAAATAATATTTTACAGGAAACGTATTTTTTTTTTGTCATTTTAAATGAGAGAAAAATATAAAAAGTAATATAATTCTTTGAATGCAAAGTAAATTCATTAATCTTAACACAAAACCAAACAAATTTTTTTTTCAAAATTTGGGGAAAACATAAAAATTCATAAAGAAGAATGTAAATACATTAATATTTTATTAACACGTTAGGATAGTTCAATAGTCAGATTCATCAGATTCATCGGTCACAAAATACTCATTGCAAACAAATACCGTATGGTCTCGACCAGTAGCATCACTATACACATCCTCCAAGTTTCCATGAGACATTCGTAAGGTTCCAGCAATATATAATAATCCGATCAGGGCCCGAATCTCAACAGAATCGGTAGTTTTACAATCTCGAACTCTGGAGTATGCGCTTTCTTTTTTCTGTATAAATTTGTTAGTATATTTTACTACTGTCGTTATAATTTTATCGCATATGAACAAATCCCATGCTTTTATAGATGTTGTTACGCCCATGCCTTATCCAAGAACACCAGCCTCTTGAGTCAGAATATTATGGGGTGGATACCTGACTCACTATTTGATTTTTTCCATTTTGTAACATTATCACGTGCCATGAAGTATGCAGATCTATCAACCAAAGGAATGTTTTCCTCTTCCGAGTTAGTTTCTTCGTTTGAATTTTCCATTTCTTCATCAGATTCCACATATGGTCTACATTCAGATATTTCTGATTCCTCATTACATTCCACATTATATAAGTGGTCAGAGACTTCCGATCCTTCATCACTTAAAGTTTCATCATCTTCCTCTAGGAGAAATTTCATTATTACACTTTCACTTGTTCTTGTTTTAGCCATTTTTACCAACAACTGCAACACTTTATTATATCAGGAAATGTGCACAGAGAGTCGCGCGTAAACTAAAAGACGTCAGGCGCGCGTAGTCTTTTCGACGACGAGAGGCAACTGAAGTAAATGCTCGCTATAAACAGTCGACAAGCGTTAAAAAGAGACGGAAATAGTGCATTCGATTGGAAATGAACTAACCTCAAGCTACTAGAACTACCAAATATCTGGGATTATATACACAAAAATTATAATACTTTTTTCACCATGGGCGGTCGAAAAGACTACGCGCGACTTCTTGAAGGTTAAATTCTAATATGTCAACGTAGTTTAATATCAACAAATGAATGTCTGGTAACACTGCATTTACAGTTAAGTCAAACGCATTTTACGTTCAGTTGTTTGAAGATCAATGGCGCCAATTAAAAGCGAAGCGTGGAAATTTTTTAATAAAATAAACAATAACTTCGTTAAATGTCAACTTTGCTGCCAAAATTTTCTAATAACACATCAAATATGTTGCAGCATTTAAAATTAAAGCATAAATAAAGCATGTAGCCTGCAAATTGGTGGTAAGTTGGAGCAATCGGTATTACATTTTAAATTTCTTCTAGTTATATATAAATATATGTGTACAAATTAGACTCTGCAATCTAGGAGTAAAGACAATGTTTCCCTAAGTGATGATGACACATGATTGAAATGCCGAGTTGCAGCAGAAAACCAATTAATGAAATTGATAATTAATGACGTTTTTTGTTAATTTATTTTTTAAAAGGTAAAGGCTTCTTAAGTTTCATGAAGCAACACTTTCCTCTTTACAAAGTCCCAACAGCCGTCAAGGCTCACATTGAAAAAAATGTACGAAGAAAAAGAAAAATGTGTAGCGATGCTAAAAACTTGTTCATATTTGGGTTTAACGACAGATATCTGGACTGATGTAGAAATGAATAGCAAGCTTGGTGTGACCATTCATGGTATAAATGGGACGAAGCAATTTAATGGAACAATTGGCGTTTATAAATTAACGGAAGCACATACTGCATCACATATTTCCGAAGTTCTCATTGCTGCTTTGAAAGACTTTTCTATTGACGAAAAACAAGTAATGGCTGTAGTGACCGACAATGGTGCAAACATCTTAAAAGCAGTACATGATTTGCCAAAAAACGCCATATTCCTTGTTTTGCACACACCCTCAATTTGGTATGTGAAAACCGTTTGACCAATCCTGAAGTAAATGCAGTTGTTGTAAAATGCAAAGAAATAGTTAAGTGGCTAAAAAGAAGTGTTAAAACTAATGATGATCTTCGAAATATGCAAGCTGCTGCCGGAGTAGCTGAAGGCAAAATGCTAAAGCCAATTTTGGACGTGAAAACACGTTGGAATTCGACCTACTACTTGCTTGAACGGTTCATTATACTATGTTCATATATTAACCAAATACTCCTTAACTATTCTGACACACCGATAATGTAACATCTAAAGAAAAATATAATATCATGGAAATACTCAGTATATCGAGACCATCAGAGGCAATGACAGTACAACTAAGTGGTGAACCAAGAGCAACGTTAAGTCAAGTGATTCCATTCACTGTGGTCGGGAACAAATATTGAGAATAACAGCTAAACAGACAGTCGCTGAAAAATTAAAAGATGTCGTGTTAAATCAGTTAAATAGTAGATTTGGCTACATCGAACATTCCTTTTTGCTAGCTACATCAAAATTACTAGACCCGAGATTCAAAATAATTCATCTCAAAAACCCATTAGCGTTGTCCCCAGTTATAAAGTTTTTACGTACTGAAATAACAGTTGCAGATGATACTATGGAAAAGGGCAGCGAGTTGTCAGTGGAATCGGTAGAGAATGAGTTTGACCTCTGGGCTCCTCACAAAATTCTAGTGCACAAAAGAAGGAGGAAGGACAACGATTTTACATCTACACAAGATGAATTGAGCTTTTATTTGAATTGTCTGGTATTAGAACTAAGTCGAAACACTATTGATGCTTGGGAAGAAATGAAAACCGTTAACCCAAAACTGTACGGACTTCCAAAAAAGTATTGTCATTTACTTGGTACCTCAGTACCAGCTGAGCGGCTTTTCTCAAACGCGGGTGCAACTGCGACGTCATTCACAGTGGAGCTATTAACACCTTCATTGAATCCCTTCCAGTGAATGGTGTCCTTGGAACCAAACCACCACCTATAGCAGACGAAGAGTTCGAGTTGCCGCGTGAAACCAGAGTGACCCCAACTTCGATCTGGATATTGTAGCAGGTTAAACTCTTACTTATCCAGACTGAACCCGGACATACAAAATACATGTCCTGCATGCAATGAGTCCCCGCATGACACTAACCACCTTTTTGCATGCCCAACGAACCGGAGGATGGAGTCATATGTAGAAGTTCATAAGTGAGGAAAGTTTCTGACTGTCATTCACTTGGGAGTGGCCAGGAACGATTCTTTTACATGTGGCTCAAGCAGCTCACGACTTCCGGTCTTAGACCAAGTATCCTCTGGGTAGCCAACAGACATCCGTTTGGAGGCGAGCTAAAGTGAGAAGGCGAAACCCGCTTATGCGGGTGTGCGTAGGGTATGGGACCCACCACATAAAAACACCTCCCAATGAAAAGGAAGCAATAGCCTCGGATGAGAGACCCAATTTTGATGACGACCACTGCAAACGTTTTTTTATAAATTATGTCCGGACCCTTAATGGGAAGGTGCCTCTGCCCAGCTGGTTGATGTCCTCGTAAGAGTAAAGGCTGACATCACCGCAATCCAAGGAGTGCGATGGACGGGATAAGGACGGAAAAAGGTGGGTCCTTGTGACATCTACTACAGCGGCCATATAAAGGAGCGCAAATTCGGTGTGGGATTAGTGGTGGGAGAGAGACTCCGTCGTCGAGTCCTGGCATTCACTCCGGTGGATGAACGTCTAGCCACAATCCGCATCAAAGCGAGGTTCTTCAACATATCGCTGATTTGCGCCAACGCCCCGACGGAAGAGAAGGACGAAGTGATCAAAGATACTTTCTATGAGCGCCTAGAACGTACCTATGAGCGCTGCCCCCGCCACGATGTCAAAATCGTGCTTGGCGATTTCAACGCTAGGGTGGGTAAGAAGCGCAATAAAGTATTGTTTGAGATATTTCCTAGATAGACTAAAATTAAAAAATAAAAACAATCACTTTGAAATTAGTTTTTTTTATAAATTTTGTGATCAATATGTTGAATATCACTAATTTGTATGAATTTGGCCAAATTTGGGGGGAAAAAATTAAATTTTAAGATTAATATTTTTTTAATAACTTATTTCATAAGAGAGAGAGAGAGAGGGAGAGACAAATACAAACAATCCCTTATTCAGAATTTTTTTCTTGGATGAATATTTTAGCTCATAATTCAAATTTCCACTGACAGGATTTTTTTGCCCAGCACTGTATTATCAAAAATATCAAATCAAAACGATTAATATTCTAAGAGCCCATAGTATGTATATATTTCGTCCATCAGGTCAAGTCAGTATGAATCAAATATTCAAGATGGTGCAAACGATTTCTCGGAAAGTTATAAAGCGATGTTGTTCAAATTTTGAACACATCTTTGGAATAACATTATCTAGTTAATGAACGAAGGATTTTTTTATATTTTTATTATAACTAGTTTTTTCGATCCAATATATGGCGAAAATGTGAAACTAACCTTGTTTTAACCCACCTAACTCGAAAAATATTTCAATATTTGATATTATCAATCGTTTACTTAATAAATTGTGTAGCATAACACGGCAACGACATATATTTACCCGCGCTAGCCATGAGATATTTGGCCTTTTCTGTACCAAAATACTGCACGTAACCAGCGCGAAATGCCATTTTAGTAGTATATAATAGGATAATTTTTAGGAAACCCTCATAAAATGCTATAAGTTTTCCATCATTCTATTGAATACTTATAGCAATTTCTTTCATTGTATTGTAGACTAACAGCCCGCTCCGGCTTCGCTCGGGTTTAAAGAAACATCTCAATTTTTTACACACTCTCCCATACTTCCTCCTCTTTGCGTGAGGTCATTAAAAAAAGAGTCAAATGAAGAAATTTCGAGCATGAAATTATATTTATTTGTAATGAGCTAAAACTTAATTACGACTTCTAGTCTTTGATGTCCATTGTCTTTCTCTCTGATCATGAAGGCGTTGGGAATACTCAGAATTCGACTACTTAAGGCGAGCTAATATTTTGCTCTTCAAGCACAAGTTTCGTAGTCGATTCTCAAGCGCGTCTTTGGAGATTCTGAAATTTTGTTCAACAAGATGCTGCGATCGCTCGATAATGGATTATCGCGCATGTGCTTGAGAAGTCGAACGATCGTTATCCGACTCTCTAGCGCCATTGCGATGCGTATTCACTTCGACTTGCAAGACGATTTTCAGTTTCTGATGAAGGTTCTCAATGACGGCGTCTTTTTGATACCCTCTCCTGGGTATTTTCAGAAAGTTGAGATCAATGTAGATCATTTGAGCTGTTTATAATGAAAACAAATTTAACTGGATTGGTACAAAGTACTAAAATATTTGTTTAAAGCTATAAAAATAAAATTGAAAAATTATAAGAACTACTCGAGTCACTAAGCTGTTAGCTGAATAGTTAAATGGGCAATATATTATTTACTGAAAAAAATTAAAATAAGATGGATTTAATTCTGAAAAGAACTGATGTTTAGTTTTGAATATTTTTCATTTTCGGAAAATAGTCACAGTGCACAGTGGTTCCGCCATAGACCAAAAATCAAAAAATTCATCTCACGATATTTTGTCAAAATGTATACAGATGTCTTTTAAATTGTCCAGATTTCCTATTTGCAAACCGGGTTTTTCTAAAAAACTAACGGTACTTGGTAAAAATAGAGTTAAACGCATCAATACCAGTATTTTTTTAAAGCATATCAAAAAAAAAAAAATTTTATATCGCAGCAACAACGAACTTCAATTTGTTCTGGTAATTGATCAGGGTAACGAATCAAGGTTATTTTTAATGGATTTTGAAGTTAAAGGTATATATTTAAACTTGTGAAATTAATTAAGTCTAACGTGGTTTGTGTTTTTAGTGAAATAAGTGTTGTACATCAACTATTTTTTTACCTTCTTTGTTGCGTCTTCTATTTGCTTACATAAAGTTTTAATTGTGCTCCCCCGCGATCCCCCTTTAATTATATTTTATATAGTATTTAGCAGAGTCTTAAGGTAATAAAAGTGTTAATGTTGGGTGCGGAAAGTTGTGGATGTATTTGC
Source organism: Zeugodacus cucurbitae (assembly GCF_028554725.1). Classification (NCBI taxonomy): domain Eukaryota; kingdom Metazoa; phylum Arthropoda; class Insecta; order Diptera; family Tephritidae; genus Zeugodacus; species Zeugodacus cucurbitae. Next base: position 31,284,826 of record NC_071671.1, on the reverse strand, counting down.
AATCAAAATAATAATGCCCTTTGAATTAACTATTTTTAAATTCAAACTCTGGCTTAATGGCTATTGAATGGCAGCGAAAAAATGAACTGTATTAAATTGGTTGATAATTTGCTTTTTTCCTACATGATTTTTTTATATGATATTATTCTTATAGGTTGAATGTGGGGGTTGCATGGGGGAAACTATAACGACAAATCATGTTCAGCTTGTGTATCGCTTTCTTAATATTTTTACAAAGCCTTATAGCGTTTTTAGACAGAAGCAAATTGATCAATTTACCGGGCTCTGTTCGATTTAAACGCTTATTGATATCGATTGACCATACAAAATAAAATCTACCTTTATTTTAAATCGACTTGAAAATCAAAAGCAACTCTGTGACAAGAACGTACGATATACGTTCTTTGTCTGTGATTGGCTGAATTTTTTGATAAAATAGCATTAATACTACTAGACCGTAGACCAACTTCTTACGAAAAGCAAAAACAAAAATGTATAACAGCTGATCGTAAATCGAGTAACCGGCAGTATAAACGACAAAAATGGGTTTCTCGATTTAAATTTAAATTTATCAATTTATTTGGCTGTCTAAAAACGCTATTACTGAAAGTTTTGACGCTCCAACTATGACCATGAGAAGTATTTTTGCTCATCATTGCCATTTAATGGCAATTACTGTTCTATGTGAGCTATAGGACCTAGTAGTCTGATATTTTTTTACTGTATATTTAAAATATTTTTCTAGATTTTTGGTGAAAATTTCATAGCGATATCTCAACGGGAAGTATTTATGACCGCGCCTTCATACAAGCAGAACCACTGTGCAGTGGCAGCGTCTGATGTGTTCATGTTTCTTAGGTAAATTGTAATTTAGCGTTTTCAAGATTTAAAACAAAAACCCTAATGATATGTAAGTAGGCTGGAGAATATTAGGTAAATGCATATGTGTGCATCGTGTATGTATATTTTAAGTTAATATTTTAAAGATATTTATTTTTTTACTCAAATTAGTACCCTCATATAATGCAAGTGCATAATAAGCTATCGATTTGACAGTTAGGCTGGTATTGTTACTGGCGAAGCGAATGATATGTCAGTAGAATTTCGCCAGCTCAAATTGTGAGTGGCGAATTCACCAAAAATAGGCGAAGGAACCGGCGAAAATTAATATTTGGTATTGTCACTGGCGAATATGAAAAATTCGCTTCGCTTAAACTGTCAAAATCTGGCGAACGTTGATTCATTCGCCAGTTCAATTGAATTCAAAAACATATAATCATTTAAACAAAATTAAAGGAATTGGAATTAAAAAAAATTAAACACACAAAAAATAAATATTTTAAATAATTAACAAGTAAGGAAAGGCTAAGTTCGGGTGCAACCGAACATTTTATACTCTCGCAATTTATTTAAAGAATTACCATTAATTGCGGTGAAAAATTACCCTTAGGCACTGAGTTCTTCATGTTTGATATCAGGGGCCTTAAAAAGTCATGGTTGGATTTTGACAATTTTTCCACATGTGATGTCACAGCTCAAATACAGTATTTGTGTAAAGTTTTATTTCGCTATCTTTATCGGTTCCTTATGTATACATTATAAAGTGAACGAATCAGAAGGATTCAAAATTGAGTTATATGGGTAGTAGTCGTAGTTGTGAACCATTTCGCTCATATTCCCCAGTGTCATCAGGGTCAAGAAAATATTATATACGGAATTTCATTGAAATCTGTCGAGTAGTTCTTGAGATATTGTTTTTGACCCATAAGTGGGCGACGCCACGCCCATTTTTCATTTTGTAAAAAAATCTAAGTGCAGCTTCCTTCTGCCATTTCTTATGTAAAATTTGGTGTTTCTGACGTTTCTCGTCAGTGAGTTAACGCACTTTTAGCCATTTTCTACCTAACCTTTGTATAGGAGGTGGGCGTGGTTATTATCCGATTTCTTTCATTTTTGGACTGTATAAGGAGAGAGACTCCGTCGCAGAGTCCTGGCATTCACCCCGGTGGATGAACGTCTTGCCACAATCCGCATCAAAGCGAGGTTCTTCAACATATCGCTGATTTGCGCCCACGCCCCAACGGAAGAGAAGGACGATGTGACCAAAGATGCTTTCTATGAGCGCCTAGAACGCACCTATGAGCGCTGCCCCCGCCACGATGTAAAAGTCGTGCTTGGCGATTTTAACGCCAGGGTGGGTAAAGAAGGTGTCTTTGGCACAACAGTCGGAAAATTCAGCCTCCATGACGAAACATCGCCAAACGGCCTGAGGCTGATCGACTTCGCTGGGGCCCGAAATATGGTCGTCTGTAGTACCAGATTCCAGCATAAGAAAACACATCAAGCTACTTGGCTGTCTCCTGATCGAAACATGCGGAACCAAATCGATCACGTTGTGATAGACGGAAGACATGTCTCCTGTGTTTTAGACGTGCGTACGCTCCGAGGACCAAATATAGACTCGGGCCACTATCTGGTCGCAGCGAAGATACGCACCCGCCTCTGTGCAGCAAAGAATGCCCGTCAACAAACACAAGGAAGGTTCGACGTCGAAAAGCTGCAATCGCAACAGACAGCCACGAAATACTCTACTCGACTTGCACTCCTTCTCTCTGAGAGCACTCATCAGCATCTCGGTATAAGGGAACTGTGGAACGGCATCTCAAACTCACTGCGTACCGCTGCAGCCGAAACAATTGGTTTTCGGCAACGACAAAAAACAAGCTGGTACGATGAGGAGTGAAGTCTCGCAGCGGAGAGAAAACAGACTGCCTACCTCGCAACGTTGCAAACGACCACAACACGTGCGAGATGGGATAGATACCGAGAGCTGAAGAGGGAAGCGAGACGCATCTGCAGACAAAAAAAGAAAGAGGCCGAAATGCGTGAGTACGAAGAGCTTGAGAAGCTGGCAGGCAGAGGGAATGCTCGAAAATTTTATGAAAAAATGAAGCGACTTAACGAAGGTTTTAAGACCGGAGCATCCTCATGTAGAGACCAAGGTGGTAATCTGGTAACCGATGTCCGGGGCATACTGGGATTATGGAGGGAACACTTCTCCGACCTGCTGAATGGCAGTGAGAGTACAACACCAGGAGATGGCGAACCCGATCCCCCAATCGATGACGATGGAACAGATGTTCCATTACCCGACCATGAATAAATTCGAATAGCAATTACCCGCTTGAAGAACAACAAAGCAGCGGGGGCCGATAGATTACCGGCAGAACTATTCAAATACGGCGGCGAAGAACTGATAAGGTGCATGCATCAGCTTCTTTGCAGAATATGGTCGGAAGAAAGCATGCCTGACGATTGGAATCTCAGTGTGCTCTGCCCAATCCATAAAAAGGGAGATCCCACAATCTGCGCCAATTACCGTGGGATCAGCCTACTAAATATCGCATACAAGGTTCTATCGAGCGTACTGTGTGAAAGACTAAAGCCCACCGTCAACAAACTGATTGGACCTTATCAGTGTGGCTTTAGACCTGGAAAATCGACAACTGACCAGATATTCACCATGCGCCAAATTTTGGAGAAGACCCGTGAGAAGAGGATTGACACACACCACCTTTTTGTCGATTTTAAAGCTGCTTTCGACAGCACGAAAAGGAGCTGCCTTTACGTCGCGATGTCTGAATTTGGTATCCCCGCAAAACTAATACGGCTGTGTAAGTTGACGTTGAGCAACACCAAAAGCTCCGTCATGATTGGGAAGGACCTCTCCGAGCCGTTCGATACCAAACGAGGTTTCAGACAAGGTGACTCACTATCGTGCGACTTCTTTAACCTGATGCTGGAAAAAATTATAAGAGCTGCAGAACTAAACCGAGAAGGTACAATCTTCTACAAGAGTGTACAGCTCCTGGCGTACGCCGATGATATTGATATCATCGGAAGCAACAACCGCGCCGTTTGTTCTGCTTTTTCCCGCATGGATAAGGAGGCGAAGCGAATGGGTCTGGAGGTGAATGAGGACAAGACGAAATATCTCCTGTCATCAAGCAAAAAGTCGGCGCATTCGCGTCTTGGCTCCCACGTCACTGTTGACAGTCATAACTTCGAGGTCGTAGATAATTTCGTATACCTGGGAACAAGCATCAACAACACGAACAATGTCAGCCTCGAAATCCAGCGCAGAATAACTCTTGCCAACAGGTGCTACTTTGGACTGAGTAGGCAATTGAACAGTAAAGTCCTCTCTCGACGAACGAAATACAAGCTCTACAAGTCGCTTATCATTCCCGTCCTACTTTACGGTGCAGAAGCTTGGACGATGTCAACATCAGATGAGACGACACTAGGAGTTTTCGAGAGGAAAATTTTGCGCAAGATTTATGGCCCTAAGAACATTGGCAACGGCGAATACCGCAGACGATGGAACGATGAGCTGTACGAGTTATACGACGACATTGACATAGTTCAGCGAATAAAAAGACAGCGGCTACGCTGGCTAGGTCATGTTGTTCGAATGGACGAAAACACTCCAGCCCTGAAAGTGTTCGATGCAGTACCCGCCGGAGGAAGCCGAGGAAGGGGAAGGCCTCCACTCCGTTGGAGGGACCAGGTGGAGAGCGACCTGGTTACACTTGGGATCTCCAACTGGCGCCGAACTGCGAAGGAGAGAGAGATATGGCGCACTATCGTCGATTCGGCTATAACCGGCTAAACGGTTGCAACGCCAATCACATACATAATGAAACGGCTAAAAGAAACGACTACAGAACGTTTGGTTTATATAGCTTTATTGGTTTGCAAGATATATACAAAAAACCTATTTGGGGTCGGGGTCACGTCCACTTTTCCAAAAAAATTACATTCAAATGTGCCCCTCCCTAATGCGATCCTATGTTCCAAATTTTTCATAACTTTATTTATGGTTTAGTTATAGCTCTTTATGTGGTTATCGCCATTTTGTGGGCGTGGCAGTGGTCCGATTCCGCCCATCTTCGAACTTAACCTTCTTATGGTGCCAAGGAACACGTGTTCCAAGTTTCTTTAAGATATCTCAATTTTTACTCAAGTTACAGCTTGCACGGACGGACAGACAGACATCCGGATTTGAACTTGACTCGTCACCCTGATTACTTTGGTATATATAACCCTATATCTAACTCGTTTAGTTTTAGGACTTACAAACAACCGTTATGTGGACAAAACTATAATACTCTCTTTAGCAACTTTTGTTGCGAAAGTATAAAAATTAATTTCATTATTTTTATATTATATATTACACAAACTTATGTACTACTACATTTAGGGATGTAACTACAATATTTACAAAGAATTCACTATTTGTCTTCCGCTGCTGAACCACTGAAGTTTTCTTCATAACGCCACACTGCTTACAAATATTGTGTAAAGCGCAGCATACATTAATAATCATTGTTGCTTTACTAGGAGAATATCGAAATTTACGTTCACCTAGTATACAACGAAAACGTCATTTCAGCTCTCCAATTGTCCTTTCAACTACGTTCCTTGCCTTTGCATGTTTTTTATTAAATTTTGATTCGCATTATAGCTATCTTCTATCAGTTTCTTTATATGCTGAATTACTTGTGATGCTTGGTTGATATCAGTTGACTTTTAGAATCTCGTCTGCCTCTTCGATATTTTTCCATAACGCTTTAAGTTTTTTTCGCAACAGTTTAGAACTTAAAACACGTAATTGTTCTAAGAATATTTCATTGTTCACAAAGTATTGTAAAAGCTCCCTTTGAAATCCAGGAAGTTCCAGTTTACACACTTTAAACCAAATACGCAAGTATAAAATAACCCGTTCGAATACGTCACTAGACATCTCTGTTGTATTCATCTTTTTTATGTTACAAAAGATCCGAAGCAGCTTCTAGACTTTCATTCATCTGTATATTCATTTTATAAAGCCGGTAATAATGTAAGTGTATATGGTCTTCACTGCATTCTCATACCGGTTTCTGACGGGCCATGAATATATTCTATATTAGCTTCCGGAGCTTTCGCAGAATCATTATTTACCTTGCACTGTAAGCTCTGCAATATGTATTTTTCATCTTTATTGAACCAATCTTGTCTATCGGACTCTATATCAGACATTTCTTCAAGTACACAATTTTTGTTTACGTTTAAATATAAACAACAATTTATGGACTTTTTTATTTTTTACAATAAGCCCTTGGTTGTATGAAATTCAAAATAAATTTTGTAAACAAAAACAATATTAAAATTAAATACATCAAACATGTCAATTTTGGATGAATTCGTGTGACATTTCTCAATTACAGTAGTTTTCCGAAATAACGAATATTCATTTTAACGAAAACCGCTTAAAACGAACAAGCAAATTTGATACATTGAGTAACTAAATAACGAACATCGGAGATTTGTAAAACTCGGTTTAACGAACAACATGTAGAAGGCATATGAAGAAAAAGAATAAATCAAATAACATCAAACCAGAATTAAAAATATAACTTAAAAAATTCGAAATAAATGTTGAATTTTATAAAAAACTTAAAACTATTGATCAGCACAAAATAGATGTACAAGTGTCAGAATTGGTTAATTTTGGAAGAATTTAGCTGGTTTTAATTTTTTTGTTGTGGCTTTTTATTTTTTTAACAAATTATTAATAAAACAATTTATTCAACTGCAATTTACGGATATTTAACTAATTTTTATTGAAAAACATACCACTAAATGAGTACTCGAATTAACGAAAAATTCGATGTAACGAATAGACCTGGTATGGCAACAAAAAAGTTAGGCGAATGTGTTCATTCGCCAGTCACAATACGAACGAGTCGAATTTTCGCCAAGTACGTTCGCTTCGCAGATGACAATACCAGCCTCCTGCTTTATGCTATAAACTTTTGCCTGTCGAGTTGCCCCGTTATGGTGCCGCTTAACCTAGCAGCTTGAGCGGCGACCATGTGACAATTTTCAAATATCTTACAATTTGAAACATGTGATATCTTTCGAATGTAATGTCCAAATTGAATAATTTAAAATGTTATATAATGGTATTGAAGTCATTTGTTGTGATAAGAATTATTTCCAAAGTATACATAAAAAAGCTTTTATAGAGTGACATTTATATAATTTTTTTTTAATGGTGAAGACGCTTATTGTGACAAAACTATAATACATAGTTAGACATATACTGTCGCGACATTTTTATACTCTCGCAACCTGTTGCACAGAGTATAATAGTTTTGTTCACATAACGGTTGTTTGTGTCACCAAGAAATATAAGAGTTAGATATGGGGTTATATATACATAAATGATCAGGATGACGAATGGATTTGAAATCCGGATGTCTGTCCGTCCGTCTGTCCGGCTGTCCGTGCAAGCGATAACTTGAGTAAAAATTAAGATATCTTAATGAAACTTGGAATATATGCTCCTTGGCACCCTGAGGAGGTTGCTTTCGAAAATGAGCAAAATCGGTCCACTGCCACGCCCACAAAATGGCGGAAACCGAAAACCTATACAGTGTCATAACTAAGCCATAAATAAAGTTATGAAAATGAAATTTGGAACATAGGATCCCATTAGGGAGGGGCATATTTGGATGTAATTTTTTTGGAAAAGTGGGCGTGACCCCACCCCCAAATAGGTTTTTTGTATATAACTCGCAAACCAATAAAGCTATATAAACCTTTCTGCAGTCGTTTATTTTAGCCATTTCCTGATACAGTCCAAAAATGAAAGAAATCGGATAATAACCACGCCCACCTCCCACACAAAGGTTAGGTTGAAAATTACTAAAAGTGCGTTAACTCACTAACGAAAAACGTCAGAAACACCAAATTTTACATAAGAAATGGCAGAAGGAAGCTGCACTGAGATTTTTTTTCAAAATGGAAAATGGGCGTGGCGTCGCCCACTTATGGGTCAAAAACCATATCTCAAGAACTACTCGACCGATTTCAATGAAATTCGGTATATAACACTTTCTTGACACCCTGATGACACGGGTTGAATATGGGCGAAATCGGTTCACAACTACGTCTACTTCCCATATAACTCAATTTTGAATTCTTTTGATTCGTTCACTTTATAATACATATATGTATACATTAGGAACAAATGAAGATAGCGGAATACAACTTTACACAAATACTGTATTTGAGCTGTGACATCACTTGTAGAAAAATTGTCAAAATCGAACTATGACTTTTCAAGGCCCCTGATATCGAACATGAAGAACCAGTGCCTAAGGGTAATTTTTCACCGAAAATATAGGGAAATCAATCCTTTTTATGTAATTCATTCCCTCTGAATTTTTTTCTTATAACAGTTTCTCTCTGTACCTGAAATGGTAAAAATCGGGTCATAACTTCCCCGATATAATATATGGGTCGAATTGTGTTATCTTTATAAAATTACATCAATAAATTGCGAGAGTATAAAATGTTCGGTTACACCCGAACTTAGCCCTTCCTTACTTATTTGTATATAATTATATGATCTGCAAATTAGTAGAACATTAATTTCTTCCATAATCAATTTTTTTTTCGCAGCTCCCGCGATTTAAGAAGTTTGTTTGGTAACTTTTTCACACGTTGTGTTACATTATTGGAGTTTTAGCATGGATCCCGAACTGTTTTGAAAATTTAATATAGCCTATGTTCACCACAGCCTATGTTTCCCAAAAGTGAAAGAAGCTCGGTTAAGTAGTTTCTGAGCCTATCCTATGCTAACAAACAAACAATTAAAAATGCAGTTAAACAAAAACGGGATAAAAAAGCTTAAGGTAAACCTATACAATTTGGGACAGAGGGGATCGCGGCATGAAACAGTACAAATCTGTGGCAGAAAATATATAGGTAAGTTGGGTCAAAAGAGATTTTGTATATATAATGTATCGCAAATCACTAAAACTAAAGAAAAACTTCATAAGAAAATTTTTGTTATAATGGAAGTAATCGACTACATCTTCCAATAGAACAGAACATTAATTTCTGTCACCACCCAAGAAGATATCGGAATAAAATTTTGAAAAACATTTTCCTATTAATTTATCGTAAGCTCTAAACATTCTGGTGGTGGCCTGTTGATTTTCGGAAGATTTTGCGGTAATTGTTTGCTCTACTTTTGCAGATGAAATTAACGCATGTACAAAACAATAGCTTTTAATTCGAAATGATGAAACACATCAATCGCATACAACTTCTAATTGATCCTCAGGCCTAGGAATCTCCAAATATTTGTTTCCTGTGCGCTCCAACGTCTGCAATTTCCTAATGGTTTATCTCCCATACAAGCAGATAAGCAACTCACACATACATATTACATTGTGATTGATTTCACATTTTTTTCAATTCAGGAGGAACCCTTAGCTTTTCAAATATATTTCTTGACACAAAGGTTAAAATTACAGTAAGATTGAAGTTTGCGGACAAAACCAGTTTTAATAGGGGCAATTTTAGAACACCTAGATAAAACCAAGTTCTAATAAAGCGCCTTTTTCGAATTTTAAAATTTTCACCAGCAAGATGGAATTCTGCTTCCAAAAACTGTCTGTAATTTCAAATGCCTTTGATTATCATTATTTTAGAGAATTTAATGATAATGCTATTATGTTATTTCTGCTCTTTCATTGTGTGACGAATCATATCTATTCACAAATTTCCTCCAAAAGTCCTATTTCAATGCTCTCTGGGCTTTCAATAATGTCCCTAACATAGCAAAAACATCTACACTGTCTTCACCACTAGAAACATTTATCATTTTTTTTATTTTTTATTTTTTATATTATTTGTTTACAAAATATGTGATATGGTAACACTTATTTTGTGTCAGCATGAAACCATTTTTTATTAAACAAATAAAGAGAATTGTGCAAAAAGTTAAATGTTTATTTCCAGCATATTTAATATAATTTATTGAAAATAAATATGGGCATTTCCGGCAGAAGGTCCACCACAGACAAAATATTAAACATTATTAGAATTACAAAGTTTTTGCATATTTTCATAGGAAAATATTTAAATTTATTTATATTAAATTAATTTTAAATTAATTCATAACCAATTACGAGATATACGAAAGCCAAGTCGCGTAGGAGCTACTTTTCTCATTTCGATTTTTCTACTGCATTTGTTTTTTCGTCAAAATTGTTAAAGAAACATATCATGTATAATGTTTTGCTTTGTGTAAAACCTTTGTAAGGGTATAAAGAGCAAAATAAAATGCATAAGAAAGCATGCGATCACAAATAACTAAGTTTTTGTTCTCTTATTATCTTATATTTCAATGTCCCGTGCGGCATCAAAAAACAAGACTTGTTCCCACATCATCGCAAATAGTTATAAGCAGCAAGCAGCTCGCCAAATTTTGGGTATAAACAGTAATTTTTTATACAATTAAAATAAAACAAACATTGTTCAAAAATCAAAACATTTGTGGTTTTGGTAACTACTTAAAATTGGTCACGTGCGACATTGTAGGTGTGGAATTTAAAAATTGAAAATTATTTTTTGTCTTATAAAATTCACTTAAGTATGTAAATAGATACATTTACATTAATTACACTGTCCAACAGCATTTTTGGAACAGAATAGCGACCTCATAATTCTGAAAGGGTATGTTGAGTAGATCATTTTTATAGAACAAACTTATGGTCCAGCACGTCTGAGTTTTTTTTACAGTGGGTCAAAGTTTTCATTTTTTGGTCGAAGGGAGCATTATACTATATGAAAAAAATATTGTAAGTTAATGTCTGAGAGAATTCTTATGGTCAGAGTTGATTGTGGAATTGTATGAGGATTATTTTTGTGGGAGATCTTAACCCTCTAACTGGTTTCTTTATGGGTCAATTTGACCCTTTTTTCGAGAAAATCAAAAAATATCATTTAAAAAAGGACATTTATGGATTAAAATATTCTACGAAAATGTTTGGCGGAAAATTTCAGTGGGGGTCACCAAAGACACCATTGTTGTAAATAAAGCTCTTTACGATTAATTGGCAAAATTACACGCCAACATACACAAAGTAGGTGAAAACGTCGTCAAGTTCGGCCGGGCCAAACACTGAGTTCTCGCGTCTAGTCAGCTGTGACTTACAAATCGGGTGTGATAAAATTAAGCATAATTGACTTACTAAGCAGTACATATCGGATGTGATTTTTACTAAAATTAATATAAAAAAAGAACAATTAAAGCTTAAATAAGCATGGCGGATTCTGTTTGCAAATTAAGAGATTGGTTTTGTTTTATTTGTGGACATTTTACGCACCTTCAAAGCAGAAGAAAGATATTCCCTACAATTGAAGAACCATATTTTCTTTTCTTTGGAATACGATTAATATGTGAAGCTTGGATACCACAAACTGTATGTACTACTTGCGAAAGTGGTCTTTTGACCTGGTACAAAGGCGGTACTAAGTTTTACTGCACAATGGAAATCAGCATCCATCAATACCGGTTGCGTATTCCACAAAAAAGGAGGAAATTTACGCAAATATTTCAAATCTCTTAAATAAAATTGAATACTATAAATATAAATGGGAAGTATGCGCAGACTTCAAAATGATTGCAATATTGACTGGAATGCAAACAGGATACACAAAATATATGTGCTTTCTTTGTAAATGGGATTCACGTGCTACCAGCAGCCATTATCATATTAAATATGTATTTCGAAGAACGTAAAGAAAATATTATTGGTGACTTAAATGTAATCCATGAATCTCTTGTCCCAAAAGATAAGGTCATACTTCCACCGCTGCATATTAAGTTGGGCGTGGTGAAAAATTTTATTAAAAGCTTAAATACACAAGGATATGCTTTCAAACGCATTCAAACAATTTTCGACAGATTATCTGCAGCAAAATTAAAAGAAGGTAAAATACGGTTTTAAGAAATAATTTATTTCATTTAATGTAAACTACCTTTTCTAGGAATGCTCGTTGGACCCGATATAAGAAAATTATTACAAGATGAAGAATTTTATGGTCATCTGTCGGATATGCAAAAGACAGCATTTGACTTTATGCAGCTGGTTATATCAGAATTCCTTGGAAACTCAAAAGCACAAAACTACGCAGAAAATATTGAAAGCATGCTAATCGGTTTTAACAATATTGGCGTTAAGATGTCACTAAAGCTGCATTTCTGCACTCTCATCTCAATTTTTTTAAAGAAAACCTTGGAGCGGTTTCAGATGAACACTGTGAAAGGTTTCATCAGGATATAAAGGTATTGAAAGAAAGATTCAAAGGGAAATCCCAAACTGTAATGCTTGCTGAATACGTATGGGGCTTGTATAGAAACCTTGACACATCGGAACATTCACGTCAAGCTAAAACAGGAAAGCATATTAAGTTTAATCTTTAATCCATTGTCCTACTACTGCTGAAGCAAAAAAATAAATATGTACATACTATAATAAAGCACTATTAAAACAAAATTATAATTTTTTTATCAATCGTAAAGAGCTTTATTTACAACAATGGTGTCTTTGGTGACCCCCACTGAAATTTTCCGCCAAACACTTTCGTAGAATATTTTAATCCTTAAATGTCCTTTTTTAAAGGATATTTTTTGATTTTCTCGAAAAAAGGGTCAAATTGACCCATAAAGAAACCAGTTAGAGGGTTAAGATCTTCCACAAAAATAATCCTCATACAATTCCACAATACAACTCTGACCATAAGAATTCTCTCAGACATTAACTGACAACATTTTTTTCATATAGTATAATGCTGACGTGCTGGACCATAAGTTTGTTCTACAAAAATGATCTACTCAACATACCCTTTCAGAATTATGGGGTCGCTATTCTGTTCCATTCAAAAAGTCTTCATTTGTTGGACAGTGTTATTTACATATGAGCAAAAACCGCACTTTAAATTCCACTGAACTAGCTATTCAAATAGATTTTGGCGAAAATTATAGGCTTACAAATCAAAATAAGAGTGCTCATTTTAACAATGTTGTCAGGAGAAAATCGTGACATATTATTTTCTTGATAAATCTCTTAATTTCTCTTTTTTTTTTTGTGTTCTGTGGGATAATTGAATACGTCATCCTGGTTTGTAGCTATGTCAACTCTCCTTTAACGAAATTCTAAATTGTCGCATTAAGATCAAAGTGATCCTTGTTTTTTTACCACCAATATATGTCATTCAATCAGTCATTTATGTTTATTATATTATGGTTTCATGTCAAGAAAAACACGATGAATAAGCTCCTCTTTCGAGGCCATGAAGTGACAGAAACTCGTTAAAAATTTTATTAATCCATCGAGGTGTCAACTGCGTCGCTACCATTTTCAACTATTTCTACAATCGCAGTATGATATTGTTGGAAAAACACTCGTATGTTATTTGTTAATTGGCGATTCTTTATGTGTCGCCACAAATTAGATGATTTTAGGAATGTGATTAGTTCGTCAGCAACAGTTGATCCAGGAATAGTCTGGCGAAAATCACCTGCCAACAGAATCATGGCTTCACCAAAAATATTTTCGTTGTGTCGTAAATCTTTTTAAGTCCTGTGCAGTACCTCCAGTGACTTGAATATCTGGAAAATCTTCTTTATAGCTCTTTTTTTGGCGATTTTGCAGACTGGTGTTTCGTTGATTTGCAATTTAGGAGTAATTTCAAGGCCGAATTGCCGTTTGTCTGCCTACTAACAGGTGCCAAGTTACCCCTATTCCCATTATAACTGGGCGTTGAAAATGAGTGAAATCGGTTCAGGAATTACCTCAACCCTCATGTACTATATATGCTGATTTGCGTTATTCTACTGGACTTTATTTCAAATTGTGTGTAATAAAATTACATCAATAAATTGCGAGAGTATAAAATGTTCGGTTGCCTTTCCCTACTTGTTACAAATTGTTTTGGGCTATCGACACAGCCTTATACAATGTCAAAAAGCAACAATGACAACTTTCAAAATATTATTATTATTTTTTTTTTAATTTTGTCAATTCAAATAAAAATACCATCTTCTTGTTATCTTCCTCACAATTTTAACTAAATTTAGCCAGATCGGTTTGGCCCTTCTCGACTTTTTTCGAGACTAACGACACAAATTGTTTGTATGGGTGATTAGAAAATTGTGGATTTAAGACTTTTTCAGTAAATTTTTCTAATTTATGTCTCCGTAAAAACCATCCCGGAACCTCTAAAAACATTCTAAATAAAGAATTTGCGAAATCGGTTCAGCGATTCTCGAGTTATGCGCTTAGCAACACATTTTGCGATTCATTTTTATATTATAGAAGAAGATTAAAATACTCTTCATTAGAATAGAATTTTTTTGCAAGAAGCCGTCGATGGAGTGGGAGCAGTTATCAAATGGAGGGTCTGGCAGATAACGAAATCCAAAAATTTGTTATACCCGGGACAGCATTTTTTGAAAAAATGTATTTTACATTCATAATACTATTTTCATTTCATACTATAGAATTTTTGTTGTGTTTCTCATTGGATGTTAATTAAAATAAATAAATGAATACATTTACTACTTTTTTAAGCCATTTTATTGGACTTATTGTTAAATAATTCCGTATTATAACAACAAAATCAACATAAATATTATGATGGAAAAAAATGTCCCGTTCGAATGTATTAAATATTTAAGTAAAAAAAAAACTATAAATTATTTTTGGGTAAAGTTCATACCAATTTTAAAGACATCCATACACAAAGCTCTACAATCAAAAACATTTGAATATGAATCGTAGTCCCCAAAAACGACTTCCATTTTTGTCCCGTGTGAATGCCTTGGTTTTTTGGCAACCGTTCCAAAATCAACTTTAACACTAAATGTGGGGCTAATAAAGAGCTATTAAAAAATCCTACTGTCAAAATTAAAAACATTTTAGTTCATACTTTTTTTTAGTTGAAAGGTGTACGACACAGCCTTAAACAATTGAACAATGATACAAATATTTTAACAAAGCAACAATGACAACTTTCAAAATATTATTATTTTTTGTTTATTTTTTTTTTTTTAAATTTTGTCAATTCAAATAAAAACATCTTCTTGTTATCTTCCTCACAACTTTTCGATAAATACTTACTTTCTA
The DNA here is from genome assembly GCF_028554725.1 of Zeugodacus cucurbitae. Lineage (NCBI taxonomy): Eukaryota > Metazoa > Arthropoda > Insecta > Diptera > Tephritidae > Zeugodacus > Zeugodacus cucurbitae. The sequence continues at coordinate 31,269,794 of NC_071671.1, read as the reverse complement.
ATCCTTCTCTGGCCTTCCATAAATATTTCAAAACTAAAATTAGCCAGATCGGTTTGGCCCTTCTCGACTTTTTTCGAGACTAACGACACAAATTGTTTGTATGGGTGATTAGAAAATTGTGGATTTAAGACTTTTTCAGTCAATTTTTCTAATTTTTGTCTCCGTAAGAACCATCCCGGGACCTCTAAAAACGTTCTACACAAAGAATTTGCGAAATCGGTTCAGCGGTTCTGGAGTTATGCGCTTAGCAACACATTTTGCGATTCATTTTTATATTATAGAAGAAGAAGATTAAAATACTCTTCATTAGAATAGAATTTTTTTGCTAGAAGCCGTCGATGGAGTGGGAGCAGTTATCAAAAGGAGGGTCTGGCAGATAACGAAATCCAAAAATTGTTTATACCCGGGGACAGCATTTTTTGAAAAAATGTATTTTACATTCATAATACTATTTTCATTTCATACTATAGAATTTTTGTTGTGTTTCTCATTGGATGTTAATTAAAATAAACAAATGAATACATTTACTACTTTTTTAAGCCATTTTATTGGACTTATTGTATAATTCCGTATTATAACAACAAAATAAACATAAATATTATGATGGAATAAAAATGTCCCGTGCGAATGTGGTAAATATTTAATTTAAAAAAAAACTATAAACTATTTTTGGGTAAAGTTCATACCAATTTTAAAGGCATCCATACACAAAGCTCTACAATCCACAGTGGGCCAGAAGGTAGGCAAAAGCGGCCAAAACTAAAAAATTGATCAAATTCGTTCGAAAATTCTTACTCGGGAGTTTTCGGGGTCGCTGATTACGAATCTGAAGTTAGTTTTTAAAAATTCAAAATGGCGGATCCAATATGGCGGACGACTTTTTTAAAAAATCATCGAGTTCACTTGCAAATGGTAACTCGGGGTTTTTTGGGGTCGCTGATTACGAATCTGAAGTTAGTTTTTGAAAATTCAAAATGGCGGATCCAATATGGCGGACGAAAAATTAAAAATTCATTGGATTCGCTCGAAAATCGTTAGTCGGGGGTTTTTGGGGTCGCTGAACACGAATCCGTGTTTTTCAAAATTCAAAATGGCGGATCCAATATGGCGGATGACTTTTGTAAAAACTTAACGTATTCGTCTGAAAATAGTTACAAGGGGGTTTTCGGGGTCGCTGATTACTAATCTGAAGTTAGTTTCTAAAAATTCAAAATGGCGGATCCAATATGGCGTATCAAACAATAATAATTTGTAAAAGAATGTAATTGGAACACATATATACATGGGGTGCTTTTTGGTGTGAGTCCCCTTGCCTCTCACAAACAATGATAATTTGTAAAATAATATAATTGAAACATTTATTTACATGGGGTGCTTTTTGGTGAGTCCCCTTGCCTCTCACAAAATAAATACGATTTTTAAAAACGAAATTTTAAAATTCACTTTGAATATTCTCATATTCTTCATCCGTCAATTCAGTTTCGTCTAATATTGAATAATCTTCGAACACACTTCTATTAATATGGTCTTCGCCATCACTATCATCATCATCATCGCTGTCTTGAGTGGTGGACACTGATTGTAATTCTTCGTCCTTGTTTGATTCTGGCGTTGCAAACAACGCTCTAACTTCTGCTGGAATAGTTAATACCTTCTTTTGATTATGTCGCATTTGAAGACTCATGCTAGATATAATTACATCTGAAGTATCCATTACTCTATTAAATACATCAGTTAGATTCGATATTCTATCGTGTTTTCTACTGTGGCATTTTCTAAAATTTTTGTAATCCTTATTTCTAGCTTCAGATGCTTCTTCACCAAGAATTCCAATAGGTAATATACTTGTATTAATAACTTCAGCTCCGTGGACAACTATTTTATGTAGTTCAAGTTCAAGACACTCAGCCAATAATTCTGGGTTTTCGAAAGCTCTACGATCTTTCTTTGTAAACTCCGCCATTTTAAGTATTACAGTTTTACCTTTTTTTTAAATGATTAAATTTGGATATGATTAAATTTGAATATAAGTATTCTAGATTTTATTTTTTCAAACAACATAAGCAGAATATATGATTAGTATATTCGAAAAGACATGTTTTTCAAGTAAATTCAACTGGAAACCGACGGTGGCGCCATCTATCTGTTTGTAGCATATAAATATTATGAACACAATGCATCGAAAGACCAAATATTAATTTTGTCAGTCGAAAATTGACTATACGTAAATATATGTTACCACAAGCCAGTATCGAGCCTATATATGAGTGTCGAAAAATGTTAAGTGCGCGCACGCGAGTGTTTTGCAATATTTCTAATTGAAAAGTGAAAACGGGCAAAAGTGGGCAGGATAAACTTAAAGTATATGAAAAAATGAATCGATTAAAACCTCGGACTTTTTTATATACAGGGAAATCTCGGGGAATCTGCATTCGGCAGCGAGCATAGTCGAAAAATAATATGCACCGGTGAATAACAATCTTGTGTACTATGCTTTATATACAATTTTTTTAAATATTTTTTTCTTGCAACTTATTTCTTTTGCCATACAGACTAAGAAACTAATTCGAATTTTTATGAAATATTTATCAATTTTAAACTATATTCATTATTTTGCGCAAAAAACGTAATCAAATTTTACTGTCGAATTGAAATTCAAAGTACTGCGGAGTTAAAAATATTTTATTAAATGTAACAGAAATTGGCTAAAATCTACTTTGATATGTGTAGATTACTATAAACAAAACAAAAATTTAAAAAAAGATAGTCGAGTTTTGGCCGCTTTTGCCTACCTTCTGGCCCACAGTGCAATCTAAAACATTTGAATATTGCCTTACAATTCGCTGAAATCGCCGTCTGAATCGTAGTCACCAAAAACGACTTCCATTTTTGTCCCGTGTGAATGCCTTGGTTGTTTGGCAACCGTTCCAAAATCAACTTTAACACTAAATGTAGGGCTAATAGAGTTATTAAAAAATCCTACTGTCAAAATTAAAAAACATTTTCGTTCATACTTTTTTTAGTTGAAAGGTGTACGATTGTCCCGTTCCGACATGGCGGAAATGCCCATATGTAGAAACAAATTAGTGAAGTTTAAATATATGTATGTGAAAAATTCAATATTATATATATTCGTACTCTGGAGAACCTACTGTATGGGAAAAAGAAACAACCAAAGTTCTCGTGTGTTGGAACAAGTTTTGTTTTGAGCTACATATATCATGGCTACTTGTAGAAAATAATTTGCGTGTTTTCTTTAAATCAGTGATCGGCAGTCCATTTAAAGTTTAAATATTGAACCACACATTTTTAAATAAATAAATTGTTAAATATGAGTTTTCTGAAGCCAAAATATGAAATTGAAGAGGTTGATACAGTCATACTTTATCTCACTGTAAATGCGATGCACGCAATAGAAGCTATACCAAGAAAGTCAACAAAAAGGGCGAAACCATGGAATATGTAAATAATTGTTGAATATAATAATAATATCTTTCTTTAAATTGTAATTTATTTAGCATACATATATTTAAACCTCATACGGCACGTTAAAAGAACGCAACCTAATTGGTGTCACTTATGGTAGCTGCGTAGAACTCTCGAAGGGATGGGAGTATGTGCTGCAAGCAAATCCAGAATTATGGACGCAAACGCTGCTACATCGAACACAAATTTTAAATTTAAGTGAATGTTTTTTACCATAAAAATTTAAAAACTTGTATGTTTAATTAGGAGGTTCATTTTCACCTTTTATTGAACAATCACAATGTTGTTGTATCGTTCTACAAAAACATGGATTTATCGAAGTTCATTCAATTGAGATACTACAGCAAGAGCATGATGATAAGGCTAGAACATTGCCCGTGCCAGATTTAGGATTCCTGAAGCATAAGGTAAATATTATCAACATTTATGTTGTAAAAATTAAAATTTTACTTTATATTTTATAGAAACTCTCCTCCCAGAAATTGGACGAATCTAGTACTAGTGAAATTATGAAAACTCCTAAAGAAAAAAAAACCAAAAAAAACCTCACATCATATGCGCCGCCTACAGTTCCAGGCCACACGGGGAATTTGACATTTGTCACTCTTCCTCCAGCCTTTGTACGATTGCAAAAATTGTTAAACTATTCAATTCTATATGCATACATATTAAACTGTTGCACAAGCACCTTACACCTTGTTTCAAGTCATTCGTTCATTTAACATGACAATGCAAAGTTTTGCTCTCAGCGAACAAATCAAATCAATAACACACTCAGAGCAGCAAAAGTAAATGCTTGCATGACATATTTCCCACCAAGCGATGTTGCTTCAAAACATTACTGTCGGAGAAGGCACCAAACTTTCATTGACTATGAAAGGCAATGAAAATCAAGCCTATGACAACGCATGCAATAAAACACTTCGTAATACATGTCAACACACATTGTTGTTATTTTTATGTTAAAATGTAAATTATTTTATAAAAGCATTAATTTTAATAATATCTTTACACATAAAAGTACTGTTTCTTTTAGTATTAATGAATTTACATGCTTTATTTGCATGCATAAACATGTTTACTCCACATAGAGAACGAGCATTTAGAGCAAGTGCATGCGGCACTCGTTGCTTTTTCGCTATGCAAGAAAGGCAATGTTTTGTTTTAATTGAATTTAATTGAATTGTTGTCGTAAATACGAACAAGTGTTGCTTTGTTTGCTTATGTCTTTTGGTGTTCGTTGCTATTTAGGTTCGCTGCTTATCAGAGAGCAGCTTCGGGTATGTTCGAGTCTGTTCAATCACACTATCTTAAATTCGGTACGAGTGTTGTGCTGAACAAGCGACGAGCGACATCTATCAAATATTAAAATACACGCGTTCTTAAGGACACGGATTTTTTGACAACAGCACGACTTCACGACAAAAGGGTTGAAGTCTTCGCTGTCGCCAAATTAGAAATGTTTCTAATTTTGCCGACGACAATGGCCGCTGTAGAGCTGCCACTAATATGTGAAATGTAAAATTATTCAAAGTTCTAACAATGAAATGAAAGGTTTAGTACGGCAACAATGAAATTGCTGTTTGATATGTCGCTGCCGTCTTCAAAATGTTCAAGACGCTGGCTTCAAAGCGACATTTGTGATCAGCCGTCGCTACGTCGTGTCGTCGTCTTTGTGTTCAGCACTTGTGTCGTCAAACACGTGTTCGATCGAGTTAGGAACCCGAAGCGAAAATAACGCAAACGAACTATCACGACTCTCCTAACTTCGAGTTCAAGCAGCAAACTTGAATTTTGTGTATATTATATTTTCGGATGTGTCGTACACGTGTTGATTGTGATCATCACACTAGAGCGGCACTCGAAGACCAAAGAATAATAGATAAACATATGTACACTCATATGTATGTATGTTGGCGTCGGGATGTCGCGTTCTGAGTTAGCATCGTTTGTTGAATAATTTGAATATTAGACGTACATAGTACATATTAAAAAATAATAATTAAATTTAAGAATAGGATTCACTCAAACCTTATTTCATTTATTAATTAACAAATCATAAATAAAAAATAAAAAAACAAACATTTCTTTGCACTTAAATATTTTAATTTTTTTTTTAAATCATAAATATCAGGAAAAAAATAATATAAATAAATAAAATATAATAAAATAAAAAGTAAACAAAACTACTAATCGTTGATAATCAATTCGCAATCATAGCATGACTGCCGATTACATACATACATATTGTAAAAATAGATCGCACATTACTTTGGTGATTTCATGTGCACTTGTGCAGCAGTTTAATACATATGTATATAGTGTAGTACGATAATACATGTATAAAGTAAATACAGTTGAACTTCCCTAACTCGAATCACCATAATGCACAAAATACTTCGAGTTAGAGAGACTTCCGAGTTACGGAAGGTAATCTGTATGAAATTTGACTTCTATTGCCAATTAACCCGGTACTGCCCAGAACTTTTTACGTTTCAGAGTCTTCTGAAATGAAATACACATATGTATTTTGAACGCCTGAACACGAAAATGAATTCGATTTTGCGATTAATTATATTCAATATATAAATTTTCAGGAAATGTGAAAAACCAGCGTAGTTTGAGAAATTTTCAAGTTATTTATGAAATTATAGGGATAAATTTTGCGTTACCATATGGTAATCGTGGGTTAATTTGGGTTAAAGAGTTCAAGTTAAGGAGAACTTCGAGTTATGGAAGTTCAACTGTATAATAATAAACAGCTAAATTACATGCTATTTTCAATAAAGGTATTATGAAATATAATTAATGATTTTGTTATAAAATTCGCATTTGGGATTTGGTATAACTACCCGAAAAAGCTGGAATAGTTGCAATCATCCGTGATTGTACCAAGACATTGCTAAATGATGAATGTATTGTGCAAGAAAGAGAGATCACACGTACGCAAGAGTTTCGGGTAATTTTGTTAATTAGCCCTTAAGAATCGCATTGGAACTTTCATAGAAACTGCGGATCGGCTTTGGTATAGTATCCCCCGATTTCAGGGTTGAAATAGTTATGGTTGGAAAGAGGAGTTCGATCTCCAGATTACGAATATATATAATTGAAAATTTCACATATTTTATGTTGCGATTTTTCGATTATTAGTTAATTTTTAATTTATATAATTCTCTTATTATACACTAACAATTCACTAAATTGTTTCCACATATTTATTTTATATCAATTAGTTTAATATTTGCTTTATATAAGCATTTCAATTTTTGCACTTTTTATATGCACAACAACCATAAAGTTGACAGATAATCTCTATTCCTCCTCCTTCCAACCATACCTATTTCAACCCTGAAATCGGGGGATACTATACTAAAATTTCCCAAAACTGCTAGTTCCGCTCCCTGGTTTTTCACCGAAGAATTTGCCGGTACCTGACTTGCAGGGTAGTGCGATATGCGATTTTTATAACTAATTTCTGTTTAAAAACCTTAAATAAATGTAAAATTTTAATATATTTAATTCAATGTTAAGTGTAATTTTCAATATGTTAAGTGAAAAACGTGAGAAAATTGGGGTCGGCTTTAGTATACCGTCCCACGATTTCGGGGTTAAAATGAATATGTGCAGATAGAGGAGGATCTCCAGATAACGAATATATATAATTATTACCGCCGCAAACTTATAGTTTCTGAGATATTTGTAATTAAAGATTTAAAATTAACAATTTTCAACACGTTATTTCTCACTGTATATTGAATTTTCCACATATATTTTGCACTTAAAATATATTTACGCTAACCAATTTGTTTTTACATATTTATTTTTAACAAATTATATCAAAATTTGCTGTAAATAAACATTTAAGTTTTTGCACAATTCTCTTCATTTTTACAATAAAAAAAGGGCTGCATTCTGACACAAAATAAGTGTTACTATATCACATATTTTGTAAACGAATTATAAGAATCACAATAAAAAGAAAGATTATATCCCAAATATAATGAGCAAAGTAGTTCTACGCGGAAGAACTTGTTATTCCACCACTTTGATAATCCCCGGTGTTGGCTCGACCAGGGTTATTTTTTTGAAGCGCGGAAGAACTAGTCATTTCCACCTCTTTGATAATCCCCGATGTTGGGGGGTGTTTACTTAATAACTATTTATAGGGTATTTGTTTTCTTCATTTTGGGGATTTTACTCATTTTGATTATTTTTATTCAATTGCATGTGGCAACACTTATGTTCTGTCATCTTGCAACCCTTTTGTTATTGTACAAATAAACAGAATTGTGCAAAAAGTTAAATGTTTATTTACAGCAAATTTTGATATAATTTGTTAAAAATTAATATGTAAAAACAAATTATTGAAGCGTAAATATATTTAAAGTGCAAAATATATGAATAAAATTCGATATACAGTGAGAAATAACGTGTTGAAAATTGTTAATTTTAAATTTTTAATTGCAAATATCTCAGAAACTATAAGTTTGCGGCGGTAATAATTATATATATTCGTTATCTGGAGATCCTCCTCTATCTGCACATATTCATTTTAACCCCGAAATCGTGGGACGGTATACTAAAGTTTTCCCATTTATTTTATAAAAATTATGACGAAAATAGCTGTAAATAAATATTTAACATTTTACACAAATATCTTAATTTCAACATTAACAAAAAGGGTTGCGGCTTGACAAGTAATAAGTGTTGCCATATCAGATATTTTGCAAACGAATGAGAAGAATCAAAATAAACAAATACCCCAATGCAGAAAACAAATGCCCATTAAAAAGATTGTATAAAGATAATATAAACAAAGTTTATGATATTAACTCTATATACTATAAGTAAGGGAAATGAAAAGTTCTTTCGTGTAGAAATACTTTCCGCGTTGGTGCCTTCGGCCGCGTTTCAAAAAAATAACCCTGGTCGAGCCAAAACCGGGAGTTATCAAAGAGGGTGAAATGTAAAGTTCTTTCGCTAAGAAATACTCCCTGCATTGGCGGCCTTCTGCCGCGCTTTAAAAAAATAACCCTGATCGGGCCATCACCGGGGGTTATCAAAGAAAAGGTAATACCGAAAGATTTTGCATTAGTCATAACACCATTATTTTATGGTTTATTTTATTTTTATTCTTTTAATTTTTGCAAAATATTTGATGTGGCAACACTATTTTTTAAACGAAGATTTGTGTAAAATGTTAAAAATTTATTTACAGCTATTTTCGTTATAATTTTTATGAAATAAATGGGAAAACTTTAGTATACCGTCCCCCGATTTCGGGGTTAAAATGAATATGGTCGGATAGAGGAGGATCTCCAGATTACGATATTACGATTAATATATATAATTAAAGCCTGGGATAGTATACTAAAGCCGACCCAAATAAATATGCAGAAACAAAGTGGTGAAATGTGTAAAATAAGTGGGCACGATTCCGATTACTATGGCGGTCGGGGTTTGACAACTCCGTATAAGAGGAGGCTCTCCAGAGCAGGAATATATATACATATTCTTGATTGGACTTATAGTTTTTAAAATATTCATGTTTAAAAGGCCATTTTTTTCTATAAGTAACACATGGAATTTCACACAGTGTAACACTATTTTTTCACAATTTTCACTTCACATATTGAAAATTAAACTATTAACATTCAATTTAATTCAAAATATAGATTTATTTAAGATTTTTTATGGAAAAATTACTTATTTTAAAATTTACTTAGCACACTAATAGCTGAAAAGGTTTCTGTGTTTACAATTATGTGGAAAACGAGCGTTGCCACATGTTAGATGATAGAGTTCTACGCGAAAAAAACTTTGGACACCCCGGTTTTGGCTCGATCAGGGTTATTTTTTAAAGCGCGGCCGAAGGCCACCAGTACAGAAAGGAGTTCTACGCGAAAACAACTTTAGACACTCCGGGTTTGGCTCGACCAGGGTTATTTTTTTAAAACGCGGCCTTCGACCCTGGTCGAGCCAAAACCGGGGTGTCTTAAAGTTTTAGTAGAACTCCTTCCTGCAATGGCGGCCTTCGGCCGCTCTTCAATAAAATTACCCTGGTCGAGCCAAAAACAGGTGTGTTCGAAGTTTTTTCGCGTAGAACTCCTTTCTGGTCAAGCCAATACAAGTGTTAGCAAAGGAATTTATGACTCTGACTTTAAAATTATATAATAAAAGTAAAATGTACATTTAATGCAACGCCTACAGTTTTATTTAATATATGTATATGAGGTGAAAAAAGTGCGTAAAATGTGTTTAAGTGTATTAAATTGTGTGAAATAGCTAGTTGAAAATTTTGATTTTTTATCTTTAAAGCGGAATATCTCGAAAACTAGGCGTCTGCGGTACCTATTACCCCATATATTTTTGAATCGGGAGGACGTCCTCTTTGCAACGGTGTAATCAGATCGCGGCGCCATAGTAATCGCGATTAATGCCAATAAGTGCATAATATTAATAAAATATTCAGTATATATTGTGAAAATTCAAGATAAAAATTGCACTTTTTCAAATACAAGTGCGAATATCTCGAAAACTATAAGTCAGCTGCAGCTATATATCTGTGTCCTTTTACCATAACATCTTAAGTCTTAAAATTGAGTTTTGAGATATTGGCGATTTCCTCTAAAATCTATTGTGTTGAAATTTAATGAGTTATTTTTAATCAAGGATAAAGCAAAACTATTCTTAAGACATTATATGCCGATTTTGAAAAAAATTTTAGTAAGAAGTATGTTTTATTCGTTGTTTTGTACATAAGATATTTTAAAATACGAAAAGTTAAGAAAAATCAAATCTTAATTTGACTTAAGATATTTTGTCAAAATGAATACTTCAGTTGGATAATACTTAAGTTGACATAAGAGCTTTTGCTAAAACTGAAACAAATAACTCATTCGATATAAGATTTTTGTATTTGTTTATTTTTAAAACAAGAAATTTATTCATAACAACATAAAAATATACAGCTTCATGTATTGTTTCTTAAATCATATTAATAAGTTCAACTCATAGTACAAAAAATCTGGTTTCAAAGCAAATTAAAGTATTAATTATTCATTAGTTTCATCAGCTTCTGTAAGATCTGGATGACAATCTAACTGTTCTTCTGATGCTAAGTTTATATAAAATGGCTTATACACTTCATCCACAAGAGGTAACATATCTAAAAGATCTTGTTTTTTTTTGTGCCAATTTTTAAAGGTGCGCCGTAGCATATTTTTAAAACTGTCATTCTCACGCAGTTTATTCCTCGTTTAGATATGTTTATCAATTTAAAAGGTTCTTCTTCATTTAAGGATTTTTTAAAATAAACATTTCCAGTTTCTTTGGTATATCTTAGCCATTTAATGTCGATCCAGCTATATTTTTCACCACTGTCATCTACTTTTCTCCATGTAAATAAATTCTTTGATGCATGTGCAAAGTCATATATGTTAGACTATGCCATTTCATTAACAACAAATTTTTTTGTTACGCCAATTGTTCTGATAAACTGGTACCAATCACGGGGATGGTGAATTTTGGTTGAAGTTAGTTTTTTCGTTTTTTCTATCAAAGCATGGTCGCTATCACATCTATAATGTCTACATTATTTTTAAATTGCATAAAAATTGCAAACATAGTTGCAATGAATGAATTTTTATTTTGTCCTGGACATGAATCACTGTATAAAACAACGTGCTTTGCATTGGTATTTAATGTTATTAAATGATCAAACACGCACGATGCTATTTCATTACCCCCTCTTTTTGCTATTGCTTCATGCCACATGTAGCATGAGGCCTGATTACTTGCACAATCATGCATAGTAAGATTAAAAGTCCACAAAGGCCTTTTGTAAAAAGAAAGTGAGGTTCTTAATAATGGTGTAGGAAGACACTGCTGTAGGTCAAAACACAACACTTTAAGTGTAGCATCAGCTAAAGCTCTCTGCTTATCATTTTTTTTAGCATCATAAGCTTTTTCTGCTAAATTTACATGTTTAGATTGCTCTAGTTGTAAAGAGTCCAATTCTTCGGGTTTAGCAACTTGTATTTTGCATTGGAGCAAATCACACTTATGACAAGTGTTAATTTTAGGTTTTTTAAATTTCAAGTTGAGTGTGCTAAACAATTGCGAAAATTTTGAAATTGAAACGGAGTAAGCGTATTTTTCACAATAGAGACGATGCATTTCATTCACAGATAAATCACTTGGCAAATAACGTTTTGATGTGTCCCTTCGAGTATAATGCGACTCATACGATGTGAAGCTTTTAATAAAATCTAAAATTTCATTCTCTTTTGCGATAGAAAGTTTTTTAGTGCATTTATGTTTTCCACGTCCATCGCCGATTACACGCCCATCAAGTTTTGCACTCACAACCGTTTTTATAGATTGTTCTGTCTCGGATAATGTGAATGTAAAGCATTTTTTGCATACTGCGATTTTATTACTACCAACTTCCAGGAAATAATTGTTTGTATAAGGTCTTATCCTTGGTTTTAAGTCATGTTTAGCCTTTTTTACTGTTTTTGTTTCTTCAACTTCAATTAAGCCACCAAATGTTTTGCGTAAATTGTATGAGCCTAGTTCCCAGTACTGTGTGTGTATATATTGCTGTTCTTCAAAAGTGATTCTATCTACGCATTTCTTTCTGCACGGTTCCAACCTGCGCACTGCACGTGCCTGAACGACCTTACCAGCGCTTGAGGTGTAACTTTGCCCTTTATTCCTGGAATCTTTTGCATCTTTCTTTGAATATTTTTCTGTTTCCACTTTATTTGCAACACTTATAATAGAGTTTTCCTAATATTAAGTTTTTATTAAAATCACTTTATAAATGTAATCACTATAAAACTTACATCATTATTTTCGGAACTGGAACTTGCTGCAGTACATCCACTTATATTAAAATTTGGATCAATAATGGAATCATCACTATCGAAATCTACATTGCTTATATTATTCAATAAATCACTTTCCATTTTTAAAGTTATTAGCACAACGACTTGTTTTCAACTGATCGCTTATGTGCGCAATAATGCGTTGTGAGCACGCATCCAAACAAACTTATGTTGAGTTAAAATGCCGTTATGTTCGAAGCGAATTATTGCATAACATTTTATGTAGACTTACGACAAAGATGACATGATACGAAACTCTCTCATTTTTCCTCAAACCGAATTCCCTGATCTCTCATTTTAAGTTGGTAGCAATGCGAGTTGAAGGAATTTTTGACAGAAAAGGCGGGATGCCAGAAGTAATACCGATAAAAGTATATGACAAAATCAGTGCGAAATATAATTTTAGGGAAATACACTGATAATATTAAACTGTGTGAAACTATTATTTTTGCTATTATTTGTTACAAATGATATCTAATATATCAAATGACATCATTATATTTAATATATTATATATTTTATGTTAATAAATTAATATATTTTGTTGCATGAATTTATAAAAAATCATGTTTTTATTTTCTTAATTATTTATAATTAGTATATAAATATATTTAAGTTAGTATATATATGATATAGGTCTAATAGGGAACAGAGCATTTAAAAATAATATCTAAAAGTTAAAATACCCAAAAGTTATTTCTAAAATGCCCAATTTATTTTTTTACATAGCGGGATCATTGTCAAATGTTATAAAAAATGTGGATTTTTACAGCGCTCTCTCAGAATAAAGAGTTTCGTATCATGTCATCTTTGCTTAAGATGTTTTGCAAAATGTAAGAAGTTCTGCCTTTGAATATTCGAGTTTTTGACATAAGTTTAAATGAAGAAACCTTTAACAACCAATAAAGCCTCATAAAGTTTAAGTTTACTTAAAATGTTTTAACGTATGTAATATTTTCAAAAATAAAAATAATAAAAATACAAAAGGCGATAACTTTCTTTAAAATTGGAATTTTTGAAATCGGATTGGACACAAATATGGACTATGAATAGGAGAACTAGAATATAACCTTTACTCGATTTTGACTTAAGTCGACTTAAGATGTTATGGTAAAACGACACAGATATATATATACATATATATATATTCTTAATCTGGAGAACCTTCTCTTTCCAACGATACCATTTTATTACCGAAAGCCTGGGATAGTATACTAAAGCCGACACAAATAAATATGCAGAAACAATGTGGGGAAATGTAAATGTAAAATAAGTGCATAATATTAATAAAATATTCTGTATATATTGTGAAAATTCGAGATAAAAGTTGCTCTTTTTTTCAATTTTAAGTGCAAATATCTCGAAAACTATAAGTCAGCTGCAGCTATATATATATATTCTTAATCTGGAGAACCTCCTCTTTCCAACGATACCTATTTTATTACCGAAAGCTTCGGATAGTATACTAAAGTTTTCCCCGTTATTTCTGTTGTGCACTTATAGGTGGGCCACATTGTTTGTATGTTTATTTCATATACATCAACAAAAAAAATAAATTTAATAAGAATCTAATTTGTGTATATATTTACCGGATTCATCATTAATTTTTGCAATTTTAATCTTTGCAAATCAGTTGCTGTCTTCACAACAGTTTGGTTTTTTAATCGTCCATTACTATCTTCAGAAATCATCACACTCTTTAAAATTATATTCAAACACCAAATTTGTCAAACTACTAAAAATGTAGAAAAATTCGCACCAGAACAAAGCAAAACATAACAATAGTAATCGATAGCTTGTCAAAATATCGAAATTCGCGGTTGCCAGAACGTCCGATTATATTGCCAAAGGTCAATTATATAACCTGGACGTTACACGTTCAAGAAAATGCTTTCAAGTTGCTATACACTCACTCTTTTTCTCGTCTTGCTTTCTTTTTTTTTCAGGCAAGAAGCGTTTCAAGTTGATGATCAGCTGAGTATAGAGTACTCCACTACTCAAATAACAGATATCAAAATTTTAAAATTAATCACGTATAAAGTTGAAATAAGTGAATAATTGCCTTTTACGAAATTGTACACAAACAGTGTATTTCATGGAACATGAATTTCCCGACGTATCTACAGGATAATTTAAAAATAAAGACTTATGAATCCATTTTGGCGATGGAAAGCAGTTTCCTTGGCGGCGGGAAAGAAGTAACACTATCTCCCTACTCGTTTAATGCTCTTCTCACTCTATTCAACTACATTTTACTTAAGTGGTCCCATTCTACGATAAAACGTATATTTGCCCCCTATTGGTCAAGTTTTGCCAACTAATAGCCTAGACAGACGGCAGAGTTAACCCCGATAAACTGCACTTTTAAACAGTTCCAAATATGTAGGTGACAGACGGCAGCAAAGCGAGTTATAAACTCCCATAAACAGCTGACTGGCAATAATATTTTCAGTTTGGTAAAATAAAATTGAATAGAAAGAAAATATTGCGGTTATTATTAGAACTTCCATTTTAGAAAAAATTAGCTATTTCATTGCATGCGTATGTTTTTGTTTACATTCAATTGAAAAACAGCTGTCAGAATTACATATTTTCATTCACAATATGTTAAAAGTTGCCATGTTTAACAATGTTGCCAACGAAAATGCCACGAACTCCCACTAACTCTCTAAAATTTTGAGGATTAAATGGGATTTATCAAACGGAGTTAACTGACATATACCACGTTTATGCTTCATTTCTACTCGGATATATTATACACGGGTAAGTTCAACCCACATGCATAAATACTTATTCACCACGAAAACGTTTTAACTCGGATGCATAAACGGATGTAGAGTTAATTTGAACGGCAAATCAGCTAATTTTGTTGACGCATACTGTTAAATTAAATATAATATTTTTCTGTTTGTTGATTATTAAATTTATTTGATTAAAATGGAGCAAAAGAAAAGAAATATTTGGTTAGACGAAGAAGTAGTTAATTTGATTGAAATAATAAAAGAAAAATCAATATTTAAATTGTTAGACGGTTAAGTCAAAAGAAATAAAAACGTATACGAGATGGTAGCAAAAGAGATGCAGAAAAAAGGTTATGTAGAAAATACAGCACAAGTTCGTGATAAGTTCAAAATTTAAAGAGGGACTATGTTAAAATTAAACGATGCAACACAAAAAGTGGAAGCCAACGACACTGTGGAAAATATTTTAATTTGCTGGATGACTTATTGGGACACCGACCATGTGTTACTGCGGATGGTGTAGACACATTTCTTGATGTGTCATGCGATGAATGGGAAACGGAAAACAACAACATATTTTATTTCAATAGTGGATTCAGAAACAATATATTTAGCAATACCGGAACTATGTTTTGACACGACAACAATGATCGAGACGATAACATCTAATGCTACTAATATTGATGAGCTAACACCACAATGTTCGAAATCCACATTCAAACATGCTGGTATAATTAGTATTTATTTGTAATCTTTAGTAGTTAAGTTATACTCATATTTTTATTTAAGGAAAAAACTCGTATCAAAAAGTTGTGGGCAAATTTTCGGAAGATTAGAAGGAGAATCAAAAAGAAATGCTGAATGATTTGAAAGTTCAAGTTGAACAATTTTTGAAAAGTATGGATCAACAAATTGAACGGGAGCGCGACATTTTAAACGAACATAGAGATGAAATATCCATAATGATGGAAAAAGACCGTGTTGAAATAATGAGTATGTTCGAATCAATGCTTGCAGCTATGCAACCCCCGACACATTCATCTTCAAATTAATTAAATAGTTTAAAATAAGAAATTTTAGATTTATATTATTTAAAAAACACACATGTACACTGATATGAATTAATGAAATTAAATGCGAGAGCGTCGTAATGTAAAATTATTATTAAGATAGTTTTTTAATTTATCTCATATTTGTTTGGGGTTCAAATTGTTTTCTTGAATAATTTGTAATGAAGTGCTGTCCTGAGGCTGGATATATTCATATTGCGTCCCGCCTTCATTTGACCAAATATTCAAATATTGTTGTTTGTTTTGTTCTACAAAGTTATGTAGTATCGCACATGCTAGTACTACTTTTGGAACGAAGTTAGGTGCTACGTCAATTCTTTTGCAAATAGCTCTCCACCGGCCTTTTAGCCTTCCATGCGAGGAGTCCTTAGAGGCTCTGGGAAAAGCTGACAATAAAATCAGTTTTGGACCTCCTCTGTGGAAGAAGAGGGGAGGTACTCATAAACACACACTTCCCTGGGAGTCAACAAACAGCAGTAGCGGAGGTTCAACCAGTAACGCAAACGAACGAACATGATTATTCCAGTCACATAGTAGACAAAAGGAAAATTATATACGCAATAAACAGTTTCTCGCCATTTAAAGCGGCAGGATCGGATGGTATAATACCTGTAATGCTGCAAAAGCTGGAAGAACCAATAGTTCAAAGGCTCAACAATATCTACAAGGCAAGCATTCAACTATCTTATATCCCAAGAAGTTGGAAAAGAATCAAAGTGGTCTTTCTTCCAAAACCAGGAAGAAGAACGCATGATAATGCTAAAGACTTCAGACCTATAAGCCTAACATCCTTCATGTTGAAGGTACTAGAAAGGCTAATAGATATACATATTAGATCAATCATGGCAGATAAATTATCGAAGTCCCAACATGCATACATGAAGGGTCGATCAACCGAAACTGCCCTTCATGATGTGATAAATGTAATTGAAAAATCGTTACATCACAAACAGTACACAATGGCTGCATTTCTTGATATAGAAGGAGCCTTTAATAATATAGAAATAAACACAATCATTAATTCACTGACACATGGCGGCATAAACGATATGGTGTGCAGATGGATACAGTCGATGCTTATTAATAGAAGGATAATAGCTTCAAACGGCGCTGCAACACGAAAGAGTTATGTAAGCAGGGGGACACCTCAAGGAGGAGTCCTCTCCCCACTCTTATGGGTGGTAGCGCTGAACGAAGTACTACTCCAACTCAATGAAGGAGGAGTAAAAACAGTAGCATACGCGGACGACATAGTGCTGATGGTATCAGGCATGTTTCCCTCAACAGTCAGCGAAATCATGGAAAGAGCCTTGAGAAAGTTAAACCTATGGGCCATAAATAACGGACTAGGTGTTAACCCCAATAAAACAGAACTGATGCTATTTACAAACAGAACAAAAATACCCCAATTTCATCTACCGGAGCTCAATGGTACACCTCTCTCTCTGTCACCCACAGCAAAATACTTAGGGATTGAGATAGACACCAAATTGAACTGGAAAATGAACATAGATAAAAGAACAAAGAAAGCATATATGGCCTACTACACCTGCAAGAGAATCGTCAGCAGGAACTGGGGCCTTAGGCCAAATATAATCATGGGGATGTACACTGCCGTCATCAGACCAATACTTACATATGGAGCTTTGGTCTGGTGGCCTGCATTAAAGAAACAATATAATATCCGGAAATTAAATGGACTACAAAGAGCAGCCTGCGTAGGAGTTACAGGTGCTTTAAGGTCCTGCCCGACCGAGGCACTTAATGTGCTTCTATACCAACTACCCATAGACATCCATATCCATAAAATAGCTGCATGCTCTGCCATAAGAATTAAGGAGCTAGGTGGATGGAAACAGAAAAACTATGGACATAGTGACATTCTGAACAGAGTTAAAGTAAATGCCAATAAATCAGATTTCATTATCCCGGAGTTGGACTTCAATAGGGGATTCCAGGTGAGGATACCCTCTAGACGAGAGTGGAGAAGAGGTATAATAAGGGAGGAAAATACTATATCAGTCTATACCGACGGGTCCAAAATGGACTGCGGAGTAGGCACAGGCGTATACTCCGATGATCTTAAAATTTCTCGCTCCTTCCGTCTACCGAACTTGGCTAGCATCTTCCAAGCGGAAGTACTGGGCATAGAGAAGGCCTGTGAAGTTCTATTAGCTAACTACCAGAGGATACAAAAAGCAATAATCTATACAGATAGTCAGGCGGCGCTCCTAGCTTTGTCGACGCCATTGACTAATTCCAGCGTAGTCCAAAACTGCAAGAAGGCATTGAGCACTCTGAAAGACAAAGTACAATTAGGCTTGGTCTGGGTTCCCGGCCATAGGAACATCTTCGGTAACGAAAAGGCAGACGAGTTGGCAAAAGCAGGAGCCGTTTTAGACGAATCCGAAGTTATGCCAATACCATGCCCGCTAGGAACAATCAAAAGAGAGCTCAACATACAATTTGAACAATTAGCAGAGAACAGATGGAAGAATACAACAAAATACAAAATAACTAAACAGATATGGCCAAAATACGATAAGACTAGATCTGGGGTATTATTAAATATGTCCAGGAAAAGTATTTTCAGACTCACAGCTACTCTAACGGGTCATTGGCCATTTGGAGAACATGCAATGAAAATGGGCATACCCTATAATAACATTTGTCGAGGCTGTGAACTAGAGGGGAATAAGGAAACAATATTCCACTTTCTCTCTGAATGTCCAGCCCTATCGCAGATCAGACACAGGACACTTGGAGAACATCAGGCAACAAGCCTTGAATGGATATCCACTAAAAGCATATCGGACATAAGTAGCTTCATCGAAAACACAAAGTGGTTTGAACGGAAAGATGAAACGGGAGAACAGTAAATGATAAGTTGGTGATGCAGCGTATCCACTTTTGACGTGGTTGTGGAAACCGTACATCGGCTCATTAAGTAATGCAGAAGAATCGTTTAATTGTTATCTAAGTAGTGCTCGGATTGTTGTAGAATATGCATTTGGAAGGCCAAAAGTAGTACTAGCATGTGCGATACTACATAACTTTGTAGAACAAAACAAACAACAATATTTGAATATTTGGTCAAATGAAGGCGGGACGCAATATGAATATATCCAGCCTCAGGGCAGCACTTCATTACAAATTATTCAAGAAAACAATTTGAACCCCAAACAAATGCGAGATAAATTAAAAAACTATCTTAATAATAATTTTACATTACGACGCTCTCGCATTTAATTTCATTAATTCATATCAGTGTACATGTGTGCTTTTTAAATAATATAAATCTAAAATTTCTTATTTTAAACTATTTAATTAATTTGAAGATGAATGTGTCGGGGGTTGCATAGCTGCAAGCATTGATTCGAACATACTCATTATTTCAACACGGTCTTTTTCCATCATTATGGATATTTCATCTCTATGTTCTTTTAAAATGTTTCAATTTTCAAAAATTGTTCATCTTGAACTTTCAAATCATTCAGCATTTCTTTTTGATTCTCCTTCTAATCTTCCGAAAATTTGCCCACAACTTTTTGATACGAATTTTTTCCTTAAATTAAAATATGAGTATATCTTAACTACTTAAGATTACAATTAAATACTAATTATACCAGCATGTTTGAATGTGGGTTTCGAACATTGTGGTGTTAGCTCATCAATATTAGTAGCATTAGATGTTATCGTCTAGATCATTGATGTCGTGTCAAAACATAGTTCCGGTATTGCTAAATATATTGTTTCTGAATCCACTATTGAAATAAAATATGTTGTTGTTTTCCGTTTCCCATTCATCGCATGACACATCAAGAAATGTGTCTACACCATCCGCAGTAACACATGGTCGGTGTCCCAATAAGTCATCCAGCAAATTAAAATATTTTCCACAGTGTCGTTGGCTTCCACTTTTTGTGTTGCATCATTTAATTTTAACATAGTCCCTCTTTAAATTTTTGAACTTATCACGAACTTGTACATAACCTTTTTTTACATAACCTTTTCTCTTTTGCTACCATCTCGTATACGTTTTTTTTTCTTTTGACTTTACCCTCTAACAATTTAAATATTGATTTTTCTTTTATTATTTCAATCAAATTAACTACTTCTTCGTCTAACCAAATACTTCTTTTCTTTTGCTCCATTTTAATCAAATAAATTTAATAATCAACAAACAGAAAAATATTATATTTAATTTAACAGTATCCGTCACAAAAATCAGCTGATTTGACGTTCAAATTAACTCTACATCCGTTTATACATCCGAGTTAACACGTTTACATACGTAAAGAAAATGTGTATATTCTATCCGAGTAAAACATTTAACTCGTGGTGAATAAGTGTTTATGCATGTGGGTTGAACTTACCCGTGTATAATATATCCGAGTAGAAATGAAGCATAAACGTAGTAATACAAAATCTTTTAAAATATTTTGTCAAAATTACTTTTCAAAAATAAATAAATGAAATGGAAAATAAAAAACTTTTTCACAAGTTTTTTTTTTCAAAACGCCAGGGCCATGTATCGCCGTATGCGACAGGCTTTTAAAAATATGATAAATTACAACTACTTCTGTTTTTTGTGCAGAAAATACATATTTTTGCCATTTTTTTGTAATTTTAAAAATTGCTTTCTCCATTACACATATGTAAATATTTATTGTTTAAATTTTTTTTGAAATATCTGATGCCTGTGAAACAAAGTTGTTATTTCAGTTTACTACAAATCGATGTGTGTCAATGTACGTAGTAAACACAATACCACAATACTACGTATATAGATATTTTAATTATTTCTATATTCCATATTTTTCAGGCATCGGATGATGTACAACAAATTACATCGGACTTTTGGAGTAGCAGTACATGCATATTTATTTTCGACGTGCTAAACACAAAGTCTCCTATAATGCCCTTGAATCTACACAATGGCTAGTTAACATAGTAACAGAGCCCGAAAAAACAATATTGTTTGAAGTTGTTT
The DNA here is from genome assembly GCF_028554725.1 of Zeugodacus cucurbitae. Classification (NCBI taxonomy): domain Eukaryota; kingdom Metazoa; phylum Arthropoda; class Insecta; order Diptera; family Tephritidae; genus Zeugodacus; species Zeugodacus cucurbitae. The sequence goes on along the minus strand of NC_071671.1, from coordinate 31,248,613 downwards.
ATCCTGATTCTAATTTGACTATGCAGGAACTATTAAGCTGAACTTACAATTTTTCATTTTCAATGATATGATTGTTAATTTATAAATTCTGAACGTTCGCAATAGCACTAAATTTATTAATTTCCCTGCAAGACGAGTAGAGTTACTTATCTTATGGAATATTGGATACCGGTAAAGAAAGCTTGTATTATTATTTTGGTCTCTTTTGTTCTAGCAGTAGGAAAAAAGTTACCATTTCTCCTCTTTTACGGCATGTCGGTGTGATTATCTTGCTCGCTCTCTCTCATTGATTTTGGTGCCAATGCTGCATATGTCTTTCTGCTCCAATTTTTTCTGTGTTTTGGAAAGGCATATGTCACTCTGTGGTTAGCAGAGCCCCCTGTAGTAGTTTTTTTTTTTAATCAGCCATCTGTCAGTGGAGACTGTTCGATTTATCATTTTTAGGGCAACCCTTTAATCACAGGTATTGGTCATTTGTTGGGTCACCGTTTCGTTACTTAAATTTCGTTCATTGGTCTTCATTCTATAGGTCACCTACTTTTCCGTTTAAAAATTAAAAATTGAAATTGTTTTATTTTTATTTATTTATTATAATTGTATGGTGTATTTACATTTATAAATTAGTATTGTATAATATTTTAAATTTTTAATAATCATTATAGATTAATTTTTAAATATTAGCATTTCAGTACAAAGTGAACTTTTTACAAACGTTTTTGCAGCTATTTATACATTGATTTATTATACATTTATATTTATACATTGACAAAATTTATATATTTTAAAAATAAAGTTAGTATTAATTATTAAATTTTAACTTTTTACATATTTCATATATAAATTTAGTATTAATTATTATTATTTGGGGGATGGGGTCATATGTAGAAGTTCACGCAAGTGAGGAAAGTTTCTGATTGCCATTCACTTGGGAGTGGCCAGGAACGATTCTTTTGCATATGACTCAAGCAGCTCACGACTTCCGGTTTTAGACCAAGTATCCCCTGGGTAGCTAACAGACATCCGTTTGGAGGCGAGCTAAAGTGAGAAGGCGAAGCCCGCTTGTGCGGTTGTGCGTAGGGCTTGGGACCCACCACATAAAAAAATCTCCCCAATGAAAACAAACACCGAGCCTCGGATGAGAAACCCCCCTTTTGATGACGACCCCTGCAAACGTACTAAGGATCATGATTTGAGGGCATGCACCTGGAATGTCCGGACTCTTAATTGGGAAGGTGCCTCTGCCCAGCTGGTTGATGTCCTAATACAACTAAAGGCTGACATCACCGCCGTCCAAGAAGTGCGATGGACGGGACAAGGACGGAAGAAGGTGGGTCCTTGTGACATCTACTACAGCGGCCATATAAAGGAGCGCAAATTCGGTGTTGGATTTGTGGTGGGAGAGAGACTACGTCGCCGAGTCCTGGCATTCACCCCGGTGGATGAACGTCTTGCCACAATCCGCATCAAAGCGAGGTTCTTCAACATATCGCTGATTTGCGCCCACGCCCCAACGGAAGAGAAGGACGATGTGACCAAAGATGCTTTCTATGAGCGCCTAGAACGCACCTATGAGCGCTGCCCCCGCCACGATGTCAAAATCGTGCTTGGCGATTTTAACGCCAGGGTGGGTAAGGAAGGTGTCTTTGGCACAACAGTCGGAAAATTCAGCCTCCATGACGAAACATCGCCAAACGGCCTGAGGCTGATCGACTTCGCTGGGGCCCGAAATATGGTTGTCTGTAGTACCAGATTCCAGCATAAAAAAATTCATCAAGCAACGTGGCTGTCCCCTGATCGAAACACGCGCAATCAAATCGATCACGTTGTGATAGACGGAAGACATGTCTCCAGTGTTTTAGACGTGCGTACGCTCCGAGGACCAAACATTGACTCGGACCATTATCTAGTAGCAGCAAAGATACGCACTCGCCTCTGTGCAGCAAAGAACGCCCGTCAACAAACACAAGGAAGGTTCGACGTCGAAAAGCTGCAATCACAACCGACAGCCGAACGATTTTCTACTCGACTTGCACTCCTTCTCTCTGAGAGCACTCATCAGCATCTCGATATAAGGGAGCTGTGGAACGGCATCTCAAACTCATTGCATACCGCTGCAGCCGAAACAATTGGTCTCCGGCAACGCCAAAAAACCAGTTGGTACGATGAGAATTGTCGTTCCGCAGTGGAGAGAAAACAGACTGCCTACCTCGCAACGTTGCGATCGACCACAACACGTTCGGGGTGGGATAGATATCGAGAACTGAAGAGGGAAGCGAGACGCATTTGCAGACGTAAAAAGAAAGAGGCCGAAATGCGTGAGTATGCTTGAAAAGCTGGCCGACATGGGTAATGCTCGAAAATTTTATGAAAAGATGAGGCGATTAACAGAAGGTTTCAAGACCGGAGCATTATCATGTAGGGACCGAGAAGGTAATCTGGTAACGGATGTCCAGAGCACACTGGGATTATGGAGGGAACACTTCTCCGACCTGCTCAATGGCAGTGAAAGTACAACACCAGGAGATGGCGAACCCGATTCCCCAATCGATGACGATGGAATAGATGTTCCATTACCCGACCATGAAGAAATTCGAATAGCAATTACCCGCTTGAAGAACAACAAAGCGGCGGGGGCCGATGGATTACCGGCCGAGCTAATACGGCGGCGAAGAACTGATAAGGTGCATGCATCAGCTTCTTTGTAGAATATGGTCGGAAGAAAGCATGCCTGACGATTGGAATCTTAGTGTGCTCTGCCCAATCCATAAGAAGGGAGACCCCACAATCTGCGCCAACTACCGTGGTATAAGTCTCCTCAATATCGCATATAAGGTTTTGTCGAGCGTATTGTGTGAAAGACTAAAGCCCACCGTCAACGAACTGATTGGACCTTATCAGTGTGGCTTTAGACCTGGAAAATCCACAATGGACCAGATATTCACCATGCGCCAAATCTTGGAAAAGACCCGAGAGAGAAGAATCGATACTCACCATCTTTTTATCGATTTTAAAGCTGCCTTCGATAGCACGAAAAGGAGCTGCCTTTATGCCGCGATGTCTGAATTTGGTATCCCTGCAAAACTAATACGGCTATGTAAGCTGACGTTGAGCAACACCAAAAGCTCCGTCAGGATCGGGAAGGACCTCTCCGAGAAGCGAAGCGTATGGGTCTGGTGGTGAATGAGGACAAGACGAAATATCTCCTGTCATCAAACAAACAGTCAGCGCACTCGCGTCTTGGCTCCCACGTCACTGTTGACAGTCATAACTTTGAAGTTGTAGATAATTTCGTTTATCTGGGAACCAGCATTAACAACACCAACAATGTCAGCCTTGAAATCCAACGCAGAATCACTCTTGCCAACAGGTGCTACTTTGAACTGAGTAGGCAATTGAAAAGTAAAGTCCTCTCTCGACGAACCAAAATCAAACTCTATAAGTCGCTCATTATTCCCGTCCTGATGTATGGCGCTGAAGCGTGGACGATGACAACATCCGATGAGACGACTCTTGGGGTTTTCGAGAGAAAGGTTTTGCGCAAGATTTATGGTCCTCTAAACATTGGCAACGGCGAATACCGCAGACGATGGAACGATGAGCTGTACGATTTATACGACGACATTGACATAGTTCAGCGAATAAAAAAGACAGCGGCTACGCTGGCTAGGTCATGTTGTACGGATGGAAGAAAACACTCCAGCTCTGAAATTATTCGATGCAGTACCCGCTGGAGGAAGCCGCGGAAGAGGACGACCTCCACTCCGGTGGAAAGACCAAGTGCAAAGTGACCTGGCTTCACTTGGTGTTTCCAGTTGGCGCCAAAAAGCAAAAAGGAGGAATGAGTGGCGCGCTCTGGTGGATTCTGCTATAATCGCTTAAAGCGGTTCCTACGCCAAATATATATATATATATTAATTATTACATTTTTATTTTTCTTTGTTGTTGTTATACACTAGGAGTTTTCGAGAGAAAGGTTTTGCGGATTTATTGTCCCTTAAACATTGGCAACGGCGAATACCGCATAAGATGAAATGATGAGCTGTATGTGTTGTTCGACGACATAGACATAGTCCAGCGAATAAAAAGACAGCGGCTACGCGGGCTTGGTTAAGTTATTCGAATGGACGAAAGTGCCTCAGCTCTGAAAGTTTTCGATGCTGTACCCGCCGGTGGAAGCTGAGGAAGAGGGAGACCTCCACTCCGATGGAAGGACCAGGTGGAGAAGGACCTGTCTTCACTTGGTATTACCAATTGACAACTAACGCCTTTGTGTCTTCAATATCTGAAATGGATAATGAAAATATAAGTAATGGTAAAAAACAAACGTATATATATCTATATATATATATATATATATATATATACAAAAAATAAACAACTTTTTAACATCAAAATAAAAATTATTCTAAATAAATATTTTGGACCCAATGCAACAGATGCATTCTTGTACATACATACATACATATGTACATATGTATGTACATCTTAATACGCACTAACTCAACATGCACATATACGCATTTATATTTACCATGTTATTTTCCATTGTTTCTGCGTTGTTATACTATATTGCACCAGTGCTAAATCCAAAAACCTGAAATTATTTTAAATTACTACTTTGTATTATGTATTAAAAATATATGAAACATACCTCCACCAATTCCACCGTCACCTCCTTGCTCTTCCTTTCCTGTGCACACGCGTATAACTGGAATGAAATTATTTTAATTATAAAAACTAATAACAAAAACAACACAAATAACTCCATTTATAAATTCTAAAAATATCCAAAAACACTTAACAAAATAAAAGAAATATTTAAAACGCACTTACATCCATTCACTTAAAATTTTATTTTCAAATGAACAGGGGCCATGGCGGCGATTTTTGAACGGTTCATTGTATCTCTCCCTTGCACATACAAAAATTAGGGTTAAGGAATTTTGCTACTCTAACTACCGAGATTGCCACTTAACTACGAAATGTTAGCAATGTGTATGTATTGGTAAAAGCTGAAAAATTTTGCATGTGTAGTGGTGTATGAGTTAGCTCCGTCTTGTAGGGTTAATTGTAAAATATTGTTAAATTAGCATCTATATACAAATGATTGTGCAAATATTTCTTACATTAGTAATAGTAGTGAAATTTAATTTGTATTGTATTACAATACATAAAATCAATACCTAAAACTTTTGAGAAATTGTAAATTATAAAAATTTAATAATTAATACTAACTTTATATGTAAAATATTTAATTTTGTCAATATATAAATAATAGCCGCAAAAACGTTTGTAAAAATGAAAGTTTACTTGGCATTAAGTTGCTAATATTTAAAAATTAATCTATAATAATTATTAAAAATGTAAAACACTATACTAATGTATAAATGTAAGTACCACATGCAATTAAATAAATAAAAATAAAACAACAATTTAATTTTTTCATTCTTAAACGAAAAATTAGATGAGCTATAGAATGAAACCATGGAGACCATTGATCTAAATTTAAGTAACGAAACGTTGACTCAACAAATGGCCAATACATTTAGTTCCTGTGACTAACGGGTGACCCTGAAAATGATAAATCGAATAATCTGATAGATGGCTGATTAAATAAAAAATTACTACAGAGGGCTCTATTAACCACAGAATGACATATGACTTTCCAAAACAATAGAAAAATTAGAGCAAAAAGACATATGCAGGATTTGCACCAAAATCAATGAGAGAGAGCGAGCAAGATAATCACACACCGACATGCCGTAAAAGAGGAGAAATGGTAACTTTTTTCCTGCTGCTAAAACAAGAGAGACCAATAAAATAATACAAGCTGTTTTTACTGGTAACCAATACAACATAAGATAAGTAGCTCTAAACCAGTGGTCGGCACGAGAGAAATTTTGACTGTGTAGGTGAACACGAAATAAAGGATACCCAGTGAGAACTCTGTAACCATCTATTTTGAGAATGTTTTCAATATTTTAATAAAACATGAATTTTTGTACTCATTTATTCATTTTAGTTATTTTATTATTTAAACAAATATATTAGATCAAAAAAGCATTAACTTTTCTGTCTTTAAATAGCTTAAAACCATATATATAATACATAACATAAAACGACATTCATAAAAGTAGGCATTTCTGGCAGGGCACTTATGCAAAGTGCCATAGCCATGCGCGATGTTTACTCGTTGCTGGTTCCAAAGATAACATGATACGAAACTCTTTCATTCGAGAGAGAGCTGCATTTTTTATAACATTTGGCAGTGGTGCCACTGGGGGAAATAATAAGTTAGGAGATTTTTATTCGATTACTTGGGTATTTATTGGTTTGCAATTTACGCTTTATAGAGACTTCTTAACCAATATAACCAATATTAAATATATATTTTAAGATAAACAATAAACATCTATATCAATTATAAATAAAAATTACTGTGTAGCCATTAATGTGTGACTTTTATTTGACAATCCAGTGATCGAACTCAGGGTAGAGTTTAAGAGTAAACGACAGATTTTGGAAATCCGTTACAATTGGTGTCAGAAGTGGGATTGACAAATAAAATTCCAGGGAGATAATGGTTAATTTCAACGAATTAAGGATACCACAACTCAAAAGGGAGTTGGAACAACGAGGCTTAGCAACGAATGGCTTGAAATCCAAATTACAAGCCCGGTTAAGAGAGGCAATGGAAGAAGAAAACATCAACGTGGAAAAATATGTTATCAAATCGACGTGGGAGGAATGGCTAATGGATTTAGAAGAAATGAAAAGAACAGAAAACCTCTCAAAACCTGTAGACTCGAACACGTTTGTGTCCCTAATGTCGCAGATTGGGGACCATATGCGTAGCCAATTTAAGAGGACATGGTCTAGTATGTCACCGGAAATTACATTACAGTCAAAAGAGCAGGAGGAAAGTCCATCGAATGAGGAGGAACTTAAATCAATGGATGAGACTTCAAATAAAGCGGATGTGTCAACACAGCTGGAAAAGCATAAAGAAATTGTGTTAACACAGACCGAAGCGAATGATGCGCGTATGCCAAAGGCTTTGGAAGCGCATGGGCAGGTTTTGACAGCACTGTTGGAGTCGAATGGGGTGAAAGAGGAGGAGGATGAGTCAATGGATGTGGTCTCAAATAGAGCAGAGGTGTCAACACAACTGGAAGTACATGGAGAGAATATGTCCACACAGTTGGAAGCGAATCAGATGTATATGTTAAGACCTTTAGAAGCGCATGAAGAGATTTTGTTAACACAATTGGAAGTGAATGGGATGTCCTCACAGTTGAAAGAGGAGGAGTCGATGGAGGTGACCTTACAAAGGGAAGAGGAGTCAGCACAGCTGGAAGTACATGGAGAGGGTATACCATCGCAGGTTTCGGCACAGGTGTCGACACAGTTGAAGGAACAGGAGGTACATAAATCGACGCAGGTGATCCCAGAGGAGACAGACGTGTTATGGACAAAAGATTGTGATCTGAAGGAAGAAGACTCTCAACAACATGAGCCTCCAGGTGTGAAACGTCCAAAGAAAGAAGAACGTCCAATCGCAAAGGTACAGTGCAAAAGTTTCAAGTTAGTGGCTGGTTGCTTATATCGGGTACGGAAAAGTAAAGAAGGACAAATCTCCCGATCTTTCATGGTTGGTCGGAATGAGAGATTACCTAAAGTTCGCTACGAGATGCACAAAGGTCCAAGTGAAGTGCACATAAGAATCACGGAAACCTTGGGAAGGTTGAGGAACTAGTTTTGTTGGGTTGGTTGTCGTAAATCAATGGGAGATTGCATTGCAAATGAGGTGTCGAGTTCCAAGAGACATGGTCAGATGAAGCAGTACAGTTCGGGAACGCTATTTGAGCAATTTGCCATGGTTGTAGCTGGTCCATTACCTACCAGCAGATCGGGAAACAGGAGTGGTTTGATGGCTTGGACGGAGAAATACCCAATTCGAAGCCAAGAGACTGACGAGATGGTGGACATAGACATCAAAAGTTTGGAGATGTGTCAGAAGCAATGTGTCCGGAAAATATGTGAAGCAGCATCACATCCACGATCCGATATCATGGTGGAAAGATTCATCCGAAATTTGGAAGAGCATTTTAGAAAGCTGGTGGACAGGTATCGTCATAGATACAGAGGATCTCCATATATCCATGCTCCTGGAATCAACGGCGTAGACCACTGCGAGGATAATTTTTGGTTACTGATTGATTTAAAGTTTAGGATTAATGCCAATGGAGAAAGAAACGCTAAGGAGGACAACAGTGTCCTAGAAGACGAGATGAAAGGAAGAAATGCTAAGCGTTTGGTTCTGGAAGTATGTCTATTCGGGACGATCAGACTTAAGTGGAGGGCAGTGTAACGAAAATGGCACCAGAACAAACTAGAATAGACAATCGAAATCGATAACTTGCCAGATCTATCTAGACATCGATATTCGTAGTTGCCAGAATGTTCGAGTGACGATAACATGCTAGCAATCGACTATATAAGGGCTGCCGGCCTGGCAGCAACACACAGTTCTAATAAGAGAGTTGTCGAGTGAGGACAATTCTAAGGAGAGAGTTGTCGAGTAAAGTGTAAACAAGCTATAAGTTAGAGTATTGAGTAATAAAGTGTTAAGTCATAAGGAATTATAAATAAAGATTAGTGTGTAGCCATTAATGTGTGACTTTTATTTGACAATCCAGTGATCGAACTCAGGGTAGAGTTTAAGAGTAAACGACAGATTTTGGAAATCCGTTAAAATATATTACTTTGGTACAAATAGCCAATAGTGCTTCTTAAATAATATATGTACATATATTAACTCCACTTAAATTAAAGTTGATAGTAATTCAAAAATCACAAATAAACTTATAGTACAAAAAACGAACTATTACATCATTTATTTCTGTGGGATTCTTAGTGGTAGCTCGTCATTTTGACTGTCAGCTGTTCGTAGCCCATGATCTGGCTTTATTGCCAACATCAAAAATGAGTTCATGGGCTCTCTCAACAAGCAAAAGAGAAGAGTTTCGTATCATATTATCCATGGCTGTTTCGAAAACGACTGAACGATAGAGCGAAAGCGTACGTGTGACTTGAGTCGGCACAATTGTGCTATGCAGTGCCGACCACTGCTCTAAACTCGATCAAAAAAATTCAGTTTGCTTGCAGAGGTTGAGCGAGCAGCATGGTTAATATGATACGAAACTCTTCTATTTTGCTTGTTGAGAGAGCCCATGAACTCATTTTTGATGTTGGCAACAAAGCCAGATCATGGGCTACTGAAAAGCTGGCAGTCAAAATGACGAGCTACCACTAAGAATCCCACAGAAATACATGATGTAATAGTTCGTTTTTTGTACTATAAGTTTATTTGTGATTTTTGAATTACTATCATTATGTAAATCCAATCCATCCACCATTATGTAAATCAATCACATAACACCTGCATCAATGCATATGTAAGTGCGCGCATCGGCTGCTGTTAACACAAACTTCAACGTTCGATATCTCGTAAACGGAGCGAGATATCAATTTTTTTTACTTAATAAAAAGTGTTTATTTTGGGCTAATTTACCTAAAAGTGAATTCAAATCTTGGCGCCCCAGAATCTAAAATCTCCCCGTTTAATTTCACGCACAAAAAGTGACATTAATGACGGTATTCTGCTTGTCACGTTTGTCTCATGTCTCTATTTGTCACAATTGCGAACTGGCGACCCTGTTAGTCAGGAAGTATCATTTTGGTATTCTGGTTGATATATTTTAGTTGATTAGAGATGAGTGCATGTTCACAATGATAATTTATGAATTGATTGCACGCAATTAGTTTTTTTTTAACAAAATTTCAGCAGAAAAATTTCTTGTCAATAATTGGATAATACTATTATTGAAAATAATACTGAAATAGTTTATAATAAATGTGTAATATATGCATTTTATCTGAATCAATTGTTAAGTAAATATGAAATATGTTAACAACCTAACAATCGACTAACACATGTTCTCATCCTTACATTTGAGCATAATGGCAATCGAAGGTAAATAATTGTAAAAAATACAAATTCATTATTTTATGATTATTATATATTTTGGATATATATATATATATATATATATATATATACATACATATTTGTGTGTTTGGAAATCGAAAGAATTTCCTAAACGTATTTTCTTCATATAAAAAGTCATCTTCTTTGTTGCGCAAAATAGCCAGATTGCGCCTACGAGTGTAGCTAAACATAGGTACTTTGTTATCCATTATAGCAAAATTACAAATATTAATACATTATCTCTCTTCTTCTCGTTTTCTTTTCATTATAATATATATAAGGCCAATTGCATCAACCATTATTGTGCTCTTGTTTTTCTGTGACCTGGTTTAAAGCACATCACAAATTAGAGACTGATATTGCTCAAATAGAGATGAGACAAACTCGCCAGAATACCGAAAAGTCACCTCAGATTCCTCTCTATTAGAGACTTGAGACTGCTCGCAGAAAACCGGCATAAACCTAATATCTGGTGTGTAAATGATTTGTGTTCGATGCAGGGGCGAACGCAGGGGGGGGGGGGGTTTGGTGTGTGAAAGTAATTGAATTTTTAAATAATAGAATTTAATTCTACATAGTCATTTGAAAAATTGTAATTTGTTGTTTTAAAAGCAATCTTTCAGCCGACGATGTATTAATATGTAAAATAAATGAATACATTAGTCACTAACAGCGTTGCCGTTTTGATACAATGGTATCTTCTAAATTTTGTGATTTGATACTTTTTTGTTCACAAACGGCCTATTTTGATACTTTTCTGCTGATAGAATTTAATTTTTTGAAACTATGAAAATGTTAAACTAAAAACAAACCTATTGTATCTGGATAGTATTAAAAAGTTGTGGGAATGTGGGCCAATTAAAAAACCCAGAAAAATATAAACTAGACTTTGCCTTATAACTCTGTGGCTGCTGAACTGGATTGTTTTTGATTTAAGGGGAATTGTGAGTCGAAAATGGACTTCTTTTGAAAATTAGTTCTGAACTGAAAAGTCACCAATAAGGTTTCAATTATTTTTTTTAGAGTTTATTGTTAATCATAATACAGGAAAAATTTGAAAAATTTTTATTATGACTTTCAGTTTTCGTTCCATGAGCAAACTGTTGTGAAATAAATTTAAATTAAAAAAAATTATGCTGTTTGCAAAAAAATACTTGAGTGTCTTAACTTAACCGCTGATGTAGAAGATCCCGATGATTTCGTTGCTGAATTTAGAATGTGGAAAAGGTTAAAAATCTTTTCTTCAGATTATATTTTCTAACTAAAATTTTGAATATATTTTCAGGAACTGGTTAAATCAAACAAAGAGATCCAAAACTTTTTTAGACGCGTTGAATTGTTGCGATGCAAAAATTTTCAAAACAGTGCATCGTTTTTTAAAGATTGGAGCAATAATCCCTATATCTGTCGCTTCAAGTGAACGCTCGTTTTCCTCACTTCGCAGGCTTAAAACATATTTAAGAAATAAAACTGGAGAAGCACGCCTGAACGGAATGGCTCTCTTGAATATCCATAGAGATATAGACGTGACGGAGGAAGATATTTTAAATGTTATGGCCCAAATTAAAAGAAGATTAGACTTCAATTTCTGAATAAACTAATGAAACATTGTCTTTTTACCTAAAACTTCCCCCAAATTTTTTTCCTGCGTTCGCCACTGGTTCGATGTAGCAGCGTTTGCATCCATAGTTCTGGATTTGCTTGCAGCACATATTCCTATCCCTTCGAGAGTTCTTCGCTGCTACCATAAGTGACAAGGATGCGTACCTTTAATGCGCCGTATGAGATTTGAAATATCTGTATTGAAAATTAATTAGAATTTAAGGCAAGACAATATTATTATATTCAATAATTATTTACGTTTCGCCCTTGATGTTGACCAAAGATCTATGATCTTTGTTGGCGAAGCTTCTATTGCGTGCTTCGAATTGACAGTGAGATGAAGTATGTATTACTGTATCTTCCTCTTCAATTCCATCTTGTGGCTTTAGAAAACATATATTTTCGTTTTACTTATTTAAAAATGCGTGGTTCAATAATTTAAACTTTAATTAGTCTGATTTAAAACTGATTTAAATGAAACACGCAAAATAATACTTCACAAGCAGCCATGATAAATGTAGCTCAAAACAAAACTTGTTCAATCAAACACACGAGAACTTTTGTTGTTTCTTTCTCTCATTCGGAGTGCTGTACGAGAGAAGAGTTAGTTAAATGTTTATGCACATTTTACCCCTTGTTGTATGTGTGTATGTAGTGGTGTTATTGAAATTTCTTTGAATGTGTTGGAGTTTCAGTACCCACGACTTGCTGGGTTTTTAGTATAGTATATCACCATTTGTAGCCCTTGAGGGTTGGTCAGAGTTAGCTTCCCCATTGCAACTCAGGATGCTGCTTGCAAAAAGTTATATAATGTTGCAGCTGCTCCTGAGTTGTTCTTTCAACATTTGTACGTCTAAAAGTAAATGAAATACATTTACATTAAAATTATTGAATTTGAAAAATTACTTTTAATAATAATTAAATTTCTTTTTTTTTTTAAACAGCTGTTTGACAGCAAAATGCTTTTCAAATCACGTGGTGACTTTTTTAAACTTTTTTCTTATGAAGTTCGAATCAGAATAGCTTCACAAAATATGCCTCACAAGAATTCCCTCAAAATTTTCTTCTCACCTCTGTTATGAGGTTTTTTCAGAAGAGGGCTGTATTTGATTACCTCTTAAGATTAAAAGGCTTACATCACCGCCATCCAAGAAATGCGATGGACGAGACAAGGACGGAAGAAGGTGGGTATAATCCTTTATAAATTGGAGGTGGAATTCGTGGTGGAAGAAAATCCATCAAGCAACGAAGCAGTCTCCTGATCGAAACACGCGTAACCAAATCGATAATGTTGTGATAAACGGAAGGTTCTACTGTGAACTGAGTAGGTTGTTGGAAAGTAAAGTCCTCTCTCGACTCAAACTTTACCAGACGCTCATTATTCCCGTCATGCTTTATGGTGAATTACCGTGAACGATTTCGATATCGATCGAGAAAGATTTTGCGGAAGATGTATGGTCCTTTGCACATTAGCAACGGCGAATATCGAAGACGATGGAACGATAAGCTGTACAAGTTATACGATGATTATACTATATAGTTATAGACCTGGTTTCACTTGGGACATACATATTTGCAACTGGCAGCAAATAAAAAGAATGAGAAATGAATGACGCGCTCTTATAGATTCGTATATAATTCATGTTTTGAGCGTGTCCACCAATTTCGTGTGATATCACACCGTTAGACCTTTTCTATAGGCATATGCAAAGCCTAAAGTCTATGCGTGCAATCCCACTTCAATACCAGTCGTGGAACAAAACATCACGAGTGTCATTCGCCGGTTACCAGTCGAAATGCTTGAACGACTCAACGAATGTTAAAGTCAACGGAGATAATAATACTCGGGGGTTCTCGAGGTCGCTGATTATGATGATTATTATGATGTCACTTTTCAAAAATTAAAAATGACGAACCAAAATGGTGGACATATTTCAAAAATTATCCATATTTCTTGGGTCATTTTTAATTTTGAAAAATCGACACCGGATTCGTAATCAGCGACCCGAAAACCCCCGTATAATGAGTTTCGAGTGAATCCGATGCAGTTTTAAAAAGCTTCATTCCTGCGGGGACTTAGCAACAATATATTTCTTCATTAACAACATCAAACTGGATACCTTTTGTAAATTAAGAGGATTCCTCAAGTTCAGAAATCGAAAACATGAATATTTTGTTCTCTGTCATATGACCATTTTAACAATTAACTATTACAACATAAATAATTTTGACTGTATAAACTCTGAAGCTTAACATACATAAGAGAAATCAATAAAACTCACATTGTTCCGCCTCAAGGGGTTTTTTGGGGTACATATATAAATGGTACTCCTATACCACATCACAATAATGCTAAATACCTAGGAATCACCCTAGATGCAAAGCTTCGCTGGAAAGAGCATGCCAAGAAAAAAAGATGCGAGCTTCGGTAGGTGGTCGGTAGGAGATCCACGCTTTCAATCGCAAGCAAGCTGTTTATATATAATCAAGTACTAAAACCAATTTGGGCATATGGAGCTCAACTATGGGGTTGTTCAACTCAAAACTGTATTGCCTGCATTCAGCGCTTCCAAAATAAGGTACTAAGAAGTATAGTTAATGCTCCTTGGTATATTAGATCTGCTGACCTTCACCGTGATCTTGGTGTGAATTCAGTAGTGAACGAAATAACCAAACTTGCAAAGACTCACGAAATGAGGCTTATACAGCATGTAATTGAAGAGGCATCCAGACTCATAGGTACTGCTGAACGAGAAAACCGACTGAAACATAAGAGGCCTTCAGACTTAGCAAGGCAACTGTAGCAGCAAATGAATTTTTCTAACATTTAGCTTTTAATTATTATCAATCACCAATTCGGTTTTTTTTCAATTATGTAGACTTATGTATTGTGCAAGCTTACATTTACTTTTTTGTTATGAGCTGTGCACGTGTTCATTCAGTAGGCATTCTCCGCAGAGTGGAATTATCAAAATCGGTAGCGCGAAAATAGTTATACTGAGTGGTTATACAAAAAGTGTTATAAAACATAAAAATAATTATTTTATTTTAAAACAAAGTAAAGAAATAAAGATAAGAGAGTAATTTAAAAAGTGAACCAGGATATCTGAACTAAAAAAATGTTACCTCCGCCCATTTTAATTCGGGCACGATAAGGTTAATCAATAAATTGCAGGAGTATAAAATTTTCGGTTACACCCGAATTTAGCCCCTCCTTACTTTTATATTCGTTTTTACTTTTTTTTTTACTGTCCAGGTTCGTCGAGAAAGGTCTTTACTGTTATTGCCTACTCCGGCCAAAGTAGCACCTGTTTGTGTCGATTTTGCGTCCTGAATTCTTTGGACATCAGAGACCAGATTATATCCTTGTTTCCTACATGGAAATGCTTCGGTTACCGTATCTTTTCAAAAAAAAAATTCGAGCATGTACTAATTTCGTCATCTTTCTTTTTACGTCTGCAAATGCGTCTCAACTCTAGGTATCTATCCCACCCCGAACATGTTGTGGTCGTTCGCAACGTTGCAAGATAGCCAAACGCCAAACATAGCAAGATAGCCACGAAACGGTAATCCTCATGGTACCATCTAATTTTTTTCGTTGCCGAAATCCAATTGATTCGGTTGCATTGGTAAGCAGTGAGTTTGAGATGCCGTTTCACATTTCCCTTATAACGAGATGGTCGTGTGTGCTCTCAGAGAGCAGAAGTGCAAGAAGAGAGAAGAAGTGCAACTGCTCGGTTGTAGCTTTTCGACGTCGAACCTTCCTTGTGTTTGTTGACGGACATTCTTTGCTGCACAGAGGTGGGTTTGTATCCTCTATAGTATATAATTGGTGCACGCACGTCCATTTATGACAACATGATCGATTGGATTGCGCATGTTTCGATCATGAGCCAGTCGTATTGAACTTTCTTGTATCTTGTCTGGTACTACATGCAACCATATTTCGGACGATTTTGAAGTAGTGCTCCTAGCGCTTATTCAAGGTATCTTTGGTCACATCTTTCTTTCTCTTTCGTCGGGGCGTGGGCGCAAATAAGTGATATGTTGAAGAACCGCGATTTGATGCCGATTGTGGCAGACGTTCATCCACCGAAGAGAATGCTAGGACTCGATGGCGGAGTCTCTCTCCTACCTCGGATCCCACACCGTATTTGTTCTTCTTTATATGGCCGCTGTAGTAGATGTCACAAGGATCCACTTTCCGTTCAAGTCCCGTCCATCACATTTCTTGAATGGCGGTGATGTCAGCAAGAATCGTTCCTGGCAATTCTCAATTGAATGACAATCAGGAACTTTCTCCATCCTCCGACATCTGACTTCTTATTACACGATAAACCTTCAATGGGTTCCAGACCACAGTGATATTCCACGTAACTGCAAAGCAGATAAACTAGCCATATTAGGCACTTACAAATGGATCCCAGTAAAGAATATATATGCATGCCATTGGCCAGTTGTAGACACTTAATTAATAAACTGGTCATATATTGGGCTGAATCCAGGTGGAAAGAATCTGACTTGCGCAACAAGCAGTCCTGATTATAATAAAGGCCGGACGTGCCGGCTATTGCAATTTAAAAGGAAGGACATAAGAACTCTAGTAGGAGTGCTAACTTTTGTCTGATAGGAAGACACGCCGACAAAGATGACATTGTAGTGTAAGGGGATTCTAGTCCCACGTAATCTGACATCCACTGTACCTACCTACCTAACGAACCAACATTCATAAGTATTTTTTTTTTACATACATATTGTTATTAGTATTTTTAATATTTCAAACTTTTTATTTTTAATGGAGACTATAGTTTCAATATTTTAAATATATTTATATAAAGTGGAACTTCTCTAACTCGAGTCACCACAATCCACAAAAAAATTTCGAGTTAGAGAAGCTTCGAGTTGTAGAAATTTTCATTAACATATACATTTAAAAAAATAATTGTAAAATATAAATTTATACACATTTTTAGTTATTTACTTCGCATAAAGTTTTAGTCAAATACGTTAAAATATGTATTCTCTAATTTTGTTTGTTGCACTTTGCTCTTGACGTCTGTATCCCCTTGTTATAGCTCTTGCACATGGGTCAACTCCTGTTGCGGCAATTATTAGTTTATAAGAGAAGGGGCGACGAAGAGAGAAGAATCGCGCCAAGTGTGTGTTCGGCAACACGCTTTGTGTTTTTATTCGTAACAGCTCGCTGCTATGTAAGTTTTGCATTTGCGTACATTTTAAAATTATTGTATACAATATATTTTAAAATTTGCATTTATAATTTTATTTTGTATGTAATTTACAAATGCATATAGTAATATGCATAATATAATAAAAATATGTTAGAAAATAGAAAATAACGATAAAAATTAGTTAATGAAACATATTTCTTGTTTGGAAACGATGCGTACAAGTTGAAAAAAGAATATGAAAGAGAATGAAAGAAAAACACGAACAGAGTTGTCGAACACTAATTGATCGAGTGAACGCAATGGGCGACAGCAAAAGAGAATCTCCCACAAAATATTCTCCACAATTAAAGACATTGTAAAACACATTTTTTAATACATTATATTTTATTGTATTTCAACTTTATGTTATAATAAATGTGTAGAACGTATAAATTTCATGTATATCCGATTACTTGGAATTAATTCAATTAATTTTTAATTCCAATTAATTATAATTTCCAATTAATTATAATTGAATGAAATGCGTGTATTAAAAAATAAAAACATATTTGATTCTACCACAAACTAAAATTATAGTTAATTGCGAGCTTTTGCATTTCGTCTAATACTATGTTCGGACCGACATTGAAAATGTGTTTTCATAGCACAAATATGTCTCTATCAATTCTCTTTAAGAATCATCGTTGCGCAAGATGTTTAACTGACTTTTCAAAGCCAATTCCTTCATTATTAAATTTTCTTGTCGTGATTCTATAAAATACGATCATTAATAATAATTATAAGCAAATATTAAAGATTCTACAATATACCATTCCCATTGCTCAAAATTTAAACAAACAAATAAATTCGTGAACTCTCGATGAAAATGCATCGAAAACACATGATGTCGGTCAGAACGACTTTGGTTCCACAATCCACAAGTTATGTTTTCAAAATGTTTTCAATGTCGGTCCGAACGTAGTATTACGAAGTGAATATAATAATAGTATTTGCACACTGCGGAATCTATTGCGAAACTATTGGACTTTTTTTGTCTATTTCAGATATATTGGAACTATTCTGCTGTACAGAAGCGTTGCTAGGACTAGAAGGGATATTTCCTGTGCGATCCATATTCCATGGATTTGATCCTGATATTGGGGAGTCTGCGTGGCCAAATCCTGAATGATTTTCATGCTCCACAGCATTAGTTCCATCATATTGAGTATTCTCTAATCTTGTAATTAATCTTTCATCTTCTTCACCAAACTCACCACCCATTAATGTTGGTTCACCTACAACCATTACATCTTGTGAAGATAACGAAAAATTTGGACCTGACGGAGATCTCTTTTGATTGGTAACCGGAGGCGTTCCTGCATTTGCCGCTCCTCCTGAATTAGATCCTTTCCGTTTACGTCTTTTATTCGCAGGTCTTTGTGGATCTTTTTTTCCTGGAGGAGCCACCATTCGTTGCCACTTTTGAAACAATGTGGTTTTTAAACAGTCCCGTGGACTGAGCGCATATGCCTTATGCCTAGACATCAATTCTTGCATTGGCTCCAGTATAACACATAATCGAAGATAATTCAGAGTAGAATTTGTAATTCCTGCCCTTGTAATATTCTTTGTTATTTGATCCAATAGCATTGGATCAGGTGGTATCGAAGTTCCTATAACAGACCGAGGAATAAGTTCCCTATGGCCTTTAATTGTCATATGCCATGATCTTATTCGCATATAATCATCATATACAAATTCCAGTATAAGTCTTGCGTCAGCACATACTTTAGTAAAAAATGGCTTACCATGTTGCGTTATTACTGTGCATTGGTCACAATCTAGAGTAATAGTTGTATTATGAAATGACTCTTTTGCATGTTTAAGCTGGAAGTATAAGTCAGATACTCCTCCTTCATAGATGCTGCGAAAGAATCGTGGTATTAATGTTCGACCAATAGTATATCTTTTTGGACCGTCTTCCAAACAAAACAATATTGTTAACCGTGCATCATCTTCAAAGAACTCAGTGGTAAAGGAATCCCACCAACAGTTATCGCTTTCATCTGTACGTTGCTGAAGCCGTTTATTCAATTCGAAAACGCGATGTTCAGTATGACTAAAATAAGAATTATGTCTTCTAAAGCCTTGCTCCATACGGTCTATTTGTTGGGAGCTTCCCATCATTGGGTGGCTGCCTGCATGACTAAATGGAGAAGTAGTTGATAGAGTGCCGAATTGGCTTCCAAAAACTTGCGAAGAAAAGTGGCTGCCCTGCCCTGAATTAAAAGGAGTTCCTGCATTTGATGGTCTGTTAAATTGATTTAAATTCGAAGAGGGAGAACCAAACGGACCTCCAACTGGACCATTAAACGATCCCGAACTCGCAGACTGAGTATATGAACCACCAATGCCTTGTTGTACAACTGGTCCTGGTGTAGAAGAACCAGATGGAGCAGGCGAAGACGTATACTGAGGAGTATTAGAACCAGCAGGATTCGAATTTTGAAATATTATAGACTGATTACCGGCAGGAGAAGACTGACCTCCCTGAGGATATTGACTGTTACTAGAATTATATGCAATACTGTTTTGTGGAAATACACTTTGATTTGATCCATCGGAGTTCAAATTAGTGTTGTTAGAATTGTTTAGAAGTGTTGAGTTTTCGGATACGCTTATGTTTTTCCAATTACTGTCATCCATGCCTGATTGAGACGCCATTGTTGTAACAGTATTAATTCCACGGCGATTCATTCCCAACATTATTCCTTTTGCATAGAATTCATTGATACTTAAATTGAAAGAATAAAACCATTACATAATTTGTTATTTAAGTGTATAATAAAGACCAAATTCTACCAGAAATAGAAAATAAAAATATAACGAGAACACCAACAGCTCAAATGATTAAAAAATAAGATAATTATTATAAACAAAAAATAAAAGTTAATGATTTTTCGTTTTTATATATGTAATGTATCTTTTTTATTTATGGGACAAAACAAAAATTACAAAATTGTATATAAGAAATATAAATATGTAAGTAAAATTATATACACAGAATAAAATATCGAGTTTAGAAAAATATTATTTGGATTTATTCACGTTTGACATGTCCAAAAGCACTTTATAAAAATGTTTCGAGAATAAACGTTAAATTACAGTTTTTTGGTTGAACCGCTCAATAGCATCGGTCAACCGAGAGATAGCAAAAAGGAAAAGTGAATGAAATGTGAATGCAAACTTTGAGAAATGACAAACGAGAATAGAAAAATGAACGGTGCCGCTGATATTACGGGACCGCTTATAAAGCGAATATGCTGAATTGGTTACGTTGGCAACGATGTTGCAAAAGTATCAAATTCAACATTAGGATATTTCACTTGTATATATTGAGATTAACACGGATTAACGGAAACTAAACAGATTCGTGGTGATCCGCTAAATATCCACCAAGGTGTTTTTTTTTAATTTCAATTATTTCACAAATTTGGAATGCAAGTGCACTTTTAAGCATCTAACCTGTCTCTACCTAATGCGAAATGCAACAGCTCTCAATTTTCTTTAATATTTATAATTTTTATACTCTCTCAACAAAGTTTTGAAAGTATTTTAGTTTTGTTCATATAACGGTTATTTGTAAGTCATAGAACTAAAACGAGAAAACTAAACGAGACGAGTTGAGTCCGTCCGTCCGTCACTTGAGTAAAAATTAAGATATCTTGATGAAACTTGGTATACATGTTCCTTGAGACCGTGAGAGGGTCGCTATTGAATGGGCGAAATCGGACCACCGCCACATTCACAAAAAGTCGAAAACCGAAAACACAAAAATTGTCATAACTAAGCCATAAATAAAGTTATAAAAGTATTATTTTGTTTAAAGGACCGCACTAGGAAGGGGCATATTTGGATGTATTTTTTTGGGGGAAGTGAAAACTAAATTTAAATTGCAGAAACACTAAATTTTACTGAAGAAATGACAGAAAGCTGCACCAAGATTTTTTTAATATATAAATCGCCCACTAATGGACCAAAAACCATATTTCAGAAACTACTCGATCGATTTCAATGAAATTCGGTCCGTAATATATTCTTCACATCCTGATTACACGTATGAAATGTGGGCGGTTCGCAACCACGCCAAATTCCCATATAACTCAATTTTGTCGAAATCGGACTATAACCTTTCAGGGTCCCTGATATCAAACACGAAGAACTCAATACCGAAAATATCGGTAAATTTCTCAGATATTTTAATTAACCTGTATAATACAACTTCCGATGGGCATTATTCCACATATATCGGTTAATATGTAAGATATCTTAGCAAAATTAAGTGAGCATATATTCTTGGATAAAGTGTACCTTGGTGGTGAAAATGAGAGTATAAAATGTTCGGTTGCACCCGAACTTAGCTACTCCGTACATGTTTTTATATACGTTTATGATATTTTTCGACTTGTTCTTCCTTTATTATTATTTTTTTCGCTTTGGAAACAAACGTCCACTTTTTGTAAATATTTTATACTCTCTCAAGATGTTGCACAGATTACGAGTATAAGAATTGTTCAACTAATGGTTGTTTGAAACACCCAAAACTAAACGGGATGTGCAAGTAATAACTTGTGTGAAAATTTGGATATTTTAATGAAATTTTATTCATGAATTCTTATGAGTGAAGTGAAAAGTAATGAGGGGTATCTGTGGTAATATACCACATAATAAATATACTTGATTACATGATTAATGTCCCAACTGTCTCTGACGCGGTAGAGGATTACGTCGAAGTCTTTATGAGATACAAAACACTGGAGCGCCTCTGCCATCGATGGAAGGAGCTTGTTTTCATTTAATGATCAGTAAGGATATGTAAATATATGATATGAAGTAATGTTATTGTTTATCAAAATATATTTAGCCATAAACTATGTTTTGCAAATATACAGATCACCCATAGAAACATATAAATTAGTGATTGCTATCAATGTAGTCATGTTTTCATGTTTGGGCCTACTAAAGAAATTCTATAAATTTATTTTAACCGAAAGTTTTGATATTTTAAAAAAGTTTTACAGAAATGTTATGGGTAAATATTTCATTCTTCTATACTCTCCAACTGAACAATATTCAAAATGTTAGTTCATAGTAAATGACCACTAACTACAATAACAAAAAAAACTAAACTACATATTAATATTTTGTATAAGAACCAGAGAGCTGCAACGGGTATATCATTTTCGTGCACACTCGAATGTCCACTCTGATTTTGTTTGATCAAAGTTTTCGGTATGAATACACGTATTGATCGTTTGGAGACATGTTCAAAACGAACGAGCCTTTCGCGACACTCGAAACACAAGCATATATGCTTGTTTTAACAGAGTGCCGAGTTGACACTCGTTTGTGAACGAGCTGGCACTCTAACCCGATCGTATTGAATGTGATCGAGTCACACACGAGTGTGCACAAAATTTCAGAATATGTATGTATGTAATTGGCAGTCATGCTATTATTGCGTAGTGATTGTCAACGATTATTGGTTTTGTTTGTTTTGTTTACTTTTTATAATTCATAATGACAACGATAGAAAATTCGGGTTGTGAGAACATTTCCAATGGCACAAACACCTTATCTGGTCTACACCTGAAATTTGTGATTTAAAAAAAATTAAAATATTTAAGTGCAATGAAATGTTTTTTATTTATGATTTATGAATTAATAAATAAAATAAGTTTTGAGTGAATTCTATTCTTAAATTGAATTATTATTTTATAATATGTACTATGTACGTCTAATATTCAAATTATTCAACCAAAAAAGCTAAGACAGAACGCGACATCCCGACGCCAACAAACATACATACATATGTGTGTACGTATGTTTATCTATTATTTTTTGGTCTTCGAGTGCCACTCGAGTGTTTCGATCACAATCAACACGTGCACGACACACCCGAAAATATAATATACATAAAATCCGAGTTTGCTGCTTGCACTCGAAAATAGGACCGTCGTGATTGTTCGTTTGCGTTATTTTCGCTTCGGGTTCCAAACTCGATCGAACACGTGTTTGAAGAGTGTTTCGACACACTCGTACCGAATTTAAGCTAGTGTGATTGAACACACTCGAACATACCCGAAGCTGCTCTCTGATAAGAACTCTAAGTTCTTATAAACTTTTAACGTACAGTGGTGAGCAAAACTGTTGGGATGTTCACTACTTTTGAATTTTAAGTGCTGGAATTGTTTTACGACAGCTCAAATATTATAAAATTTTCAGGATGAGTTTATTACGTATTGTATGATATATATAACAATTTAGAAAGCTATTTATTAACAAACACAACAGAGAAATACAAAAAAAAACTAAAACAAACTCATACATTAAAATTTTGCCTGTAAGGATTAAATGGCCTCAAATTAAATTTTTTATATTTGGTATAAAGTCTATAAGTTACTTCTAGACGTTTGGTGATTTCTAGACGTCTCTGCGTATTTTCAAATAAATTTTAAATATTTTCCTTTGATAAGCTTCTCCATTCTATTTCTAATCTGCTTATAGCTCCTCCATTTTGCTCGGCACTGTTCGGTAATTGGTAATCTCCTCATTAACTTTATGTTGACCATTGGAGTAGTTGATATCGTTTATATTTGAGTCAGCGAGTAATAATTATTGCAATGTTCTTCGGGTCGTTATCCTGTTGGAAAGTTATCTCTTCCGCTAAATAATACACTTGACCCTAAAATCAGATAGATTTGACTGTAAACTATTCTAGTAGTCTTCTTTTTTTATAACTCTAAAAATTTTGACTAACGGGCCAATGTTACACCAAGTGAAGCACTTTCACACCATGAAACCATTGAAAGTTTTCATGTGGTGAACGCCAGTAGTATGGTTTACTCCGCCATAGCCGGTTCCAAGCCCGTGTTGTAAAAGGAAGAGGGCAGGGAGAAGCACTCCGAATGGCTTCTAGTAAGCGTCGCGTGAAGTAGGAGATAAAGCGAACAATGTCCTATGGAAAGCTTCGTCCCCCTTTCGCAAAAGGTAAAAATTCAACCTATAAAGTGAGCGAAGGTAATAACAAAATGATTATTACGCCGATGTTTAGGAACAAATAAAAAAATTGGTACAAATATTTGGCTGAACTATGTCGCCTATTAGGCAAACTTGCAGTTACAGACCAGTGGAGCTCCGAGTCAGCCATTGACTTAGAAGTGGGAAATCTAACACAATGTATTATTAGTGCATTTGAAAAAGCTTGTCGTCTTCGAACGGCGAGTTCTACCATCAACAAATCTTGGATGAATAGGGAACTAAAGTCTTCGAAGAAATTCTCGCAGGGCCTTCAACAAGGCCAAGAGGTTCGATAGCGCAAAAGCAGCAAAACGTAACTCGTGGCGCTTGTTCTCTGAACAAGTCGATAGTGTAAGCGAAGCAGCAAAAATTAAAAGATTTTTATCTAAGGATCACATGCAGACCGCTCTAATGGTAGATAGCCAAGGTCGCAGGGCTTTAGACATGAAGGATTCAATAAAAATCTTATTAGATACACACTTCCTACAATCCACGACGGGCAGTCCGCAGCCTTTAGTACAATCTACTCAGGTTGACGACCACGTGTTCATTCCGGAAATGGTGATCAGGGCTTTTAGGAGTTTTAAACCTCTCAAAGCAGCAGGCACTGATGGTATATTTCCCGCCCTATTACAATACATAAACTTCCCCTTGCCAAAATCTAATAGTCCGATTAGTGCAACCTCCTTCGTACTAACAAGTATGGAAAGAATCTGGGACGATTTAATTAAACAACAAATTCCACCCAAGCGTTTGGCCTTCAAACAGAATGCGTAAGTCAAAGGTAAATTAGTTGATACCGCTCTACACGAAGTAGTCGGGACCATCGAGAAATCTTTTGAGAAGAAAGTGCAACCTCCTTCGTACTTACAAGTATGGAAAGAATCTGTGACGATTTAATTAAACAACAAATTCCACCCAAGCGTTTGGCCTTCAACAGAATGCGAATGTCAAAGGTAAATTGGTTGATACCGCTCTACACGAAGCAGTCGGGACCATCGATAAATCTTTTGAGAAGAAAGAGTTCAGACTCGCGGCTTTTATAACTCCAACACCGCTGCATTGATCTCGTCTGTTGCTTCATTCGACATCAACAAGAACATACAGATTTGGTTGAGTCGCATGCTCAGTAACAGACGAGCCATTTACGATGAGGAAGGAATAAAAATCTCTCACCAGATCACTTGTGGAACCCCGCGAGGAGGAATCCTGTCCCCCTTGCTCTGGGTCACTCTGATCAACAAACTGATACTCCTACTTGGCAGGGAGAATTAAAATGTCGTCGGTTATGCGGACGACCTAGCGTTTCTCTGTTCAGGCAAATATCTCACTCGTTTATCACGGCTCATAGAGAAAGCCCTGGAAATCTCCTCTATTTGGGCGGAGAGACATGGGCTCTCGGTAAATCCGGAAAAATCAGAAATCTGTCTTTTTACGAGAAAGACGAAAATTCCACAATTTAATCCGCCATCTCTAAGAGGTAAAACCGTTAAACTCACTAGATCCGTCAAATATCTTGGGGCTATCCTAGATAAAAACTAAGCTGGAGAGAACACATTGAGTACAGGGCTTCCAAAGCTCTCCATATAATGAACTCCTGCAGAAAAGCCATTGCCTCGAATTGGGGTCTTCGGCCCAAATGTTATATTGGCTGTATACAAGTGTTATTCGACTGATACTAACATATGGTGCATTAGTTTGGTGGAAAGCACTAACGAAAAAGTGCCGGATTAAACCATTGTAACAAGTTCAGAGGACCTGTTTGATAGAGATACCCGGTGCTATGAAAACAACTTCAACAAAGGCCTTGGAGTTTATCCCAGATATCAGGCCAATACATATCCAAGTGAAGTATGATACAACGCTTACAGCGAGTAGGCTAAAGTTCATGGGCCACTGGACCCAAACATTGCACTAATGGAGACATGATATCATCTTGTCACTGAACTCGGTTTAGATTGGTCCTGTGACCGGAAAACCGAGATTGTTGGGGAAACAAAGACAACGTTCTGCTTCCCCAGCAGATAAGAGTGGACCAACGATACAATCATAGATAATCCCAAATCCCGGTCAAAAGGAAAACAGGTACGGGAGCTGGCTTCTTCTGTAATACCCACATACAGAAATCAGCTTAAAACTAAACGACTACAACTCGGTATTTCATGCTGAGATTGTCGGACTAAGGGAAGCCGCTAGGTGGCTTGCACCCAAACAAACAGATACATCAACTTCCTTGTGGATAGCCAAGGCGCAATTAAGTCTATCCGCTGCGCAAACACGAAGTCTCACTGCGTTAGATTATGCAAAGAGGCAATAAATAGACTAGCGGGAGAAAACTCAGTTAAACTTATCTGGGTACTCAGTCATATAGGTATAGAAGAAAACGAAAATGCGGATGAGTTGGCAGGCTCAGGTGCAGCTGAGATCGCAGCGTCGTACCATAAAACTACTATGGGGTAATGTTGGCACTGGACAGTCCAAAAAACTTCTTACTTTGAGCAAAAGAGACCTAAGCTGTATCACAGGGGTTATCAGCAGCACCTACTTCTATGAGGCAACCTGCAGATACTTGGTATAGTAGATTCAACAGAATGCAGTGCGTGCGCAGAAGATAATGAGACACTAGAGCATTATCTTTGCGAATGCCCAGCCCTCTGTCGGTTAAGAATAGATACCTTCCATGGCTCCCAATACTCTAATCAAAGAGAAATTGGGCAGCTGGGATAGAAAAAACTCAGAAGCTTCGTTAAATCGCCCGAGATGATGCTTTTCAGGGTACCTTCGGGGCTATAGCGCGACCGCTTGCGGTCCGGCTCTCTTCGCCTCCCTTTTCAATCAACCAACCAACCAACCTTGGTTTACCATCTCTACAACTCTACAAGTCGCTCATTATTCCCGTCCTGATGTATGGCTTATGTATTCTTTTGCATGTGGCTCAAGCAGCTCACGACTTCCCGACTTAGACCAAGCATCCTCTGGGTAGCCAACAAGCATCCGTTTGGAAGCGAGCTAAAGTGAGAAGGCGAATCCCGCTTATGCGGTTGTGCGTTGAGTTTGGGACCCACCACATAAAAACGAATAACCAATGAACAGGAAGCAACAGCCTCGGATTAGGAACCCCAATTTTGATAACGACCACTGCAAACGTATTAAGGGCATGCACCTGGAATGTGCGGACCCTTAATTGGGAAGGTGCCTCTGCCCAGCTGGTTGATGTCCTCGTAAGAGTAAAGGCTTATATCACCGCCATCCAAGAAATGCGATGGACGGGACAAGGACGGAAGAAGGTGGGTTCTTGTGACATCTACTACAGCGGCCATATAAAGGAGCGCAAGGTGTGGGTGTGGGATTCGTGGTGGGAGAGAGACTCCGTCGTCGAGTCCTGGCATCTTCAACACATCGCTTATTTGCGCTCACACCCCGACGGAAGAGAAGTTCGCAGTGAGCGCCTAGAACTTACCTATGAGCGCTGCCCACGCCACTATGTCAAAATTGTGCTTGGCGATTTCAACGCTAGGGTGGGTAAAGAAAGTGTCTTTGGCACAATAGTCGGAAAATTCAGCCTCCATGACGAAACATCGCCAAACGTTCTGAAGCTGAAATATGGTCGTCTGTAGTACTAGATTCCAGCATAAGAAAATCCATCAAGCTACTTGGCTGTCCCCCGATCGAATCACTCGCAACCAGATCCATCATGTTGTGGTAGATGGACGCCATGTCTCCAATGTTTTTTATGTTCCTACGCTCCGTGGTTCTAACATCTCTGACCACTATCTTGTAGCAGCTAAGATACGCACCCGCCTCTGTGTAGAAAAGCGCACACGTCAACAAACACAAAGACGGTTCGACATCGAGAAGCTGCAATCACAACAGACAGCCGAACTATTTTCTACTCGACTTGTATTGCACTCCTGCTCTCTGAAAGCACTCATCGGCATCTCGGTATAAGGGAACTGTGTGCCGAAGCGTGGACGATGTCAACAGCCGATGAGACGGCACTAGCAGTTTTCGAGAGAAAGGTTTTGCGGAAGATTTATGGTCCCTTAAACATTGGCAACGGCGAATACCGAATATGGAATGATGAGCTGTATGACACGACATAAACATAGTCCAGCTATTAAAAAGACAGCGGCTGCGCTGGTTAGGTTATGTTGTTCAAATGGACGAAAGTGCCTACGCCAGTCAAGAAGAAGAAGAAGATGCGTCTAGAGGATTCGGATATAATCGCGTAAGCGGTTCCTACGCCAAATATATATATATATATATGGTTTACCATCTGATTGGTAACGATTAATTTTTGATTTCTTATTTATTTCATCCGACCAGTTAACTTTTTTCCATTCTTGACCGGATCGATTTTTTTGTTCCTTACAAAACTATAGACGCGTTTTCTTCTGTTTAACGACGGACACAAAACCTATTTTCCGAAGAATTCTCCAAATGGTTCATTCGGTAACGTGTTTTTTATAGCGATTGAAGCCTACATCGGTGTTATATAATACGTTTAGGTGAGGATTCTTGTGGGCATCCTCCAAGTTCGTGAAAACAACTGCATTGCATCGCTTTCTTACAGCTACAACTATCTTCAAAGCTAATTTATAACTGACTAAAAATTTTAGTCGAAATATCAATATTTGCCCCAAAAAAACAACATTTCTTCCAACTTCGAATCCAAATTTTCACCTTTTTCTGTGGAAACATTGATGTTCATGCAACCAAAAATTAACTAAAAATTACATCTAACCCACGTTAAGTAGTTGGTTGTTTTGAAATATTATATCGACAAAAGTAGCTGTCTATTTACATCTTTGATTTACGGCATCAAATCAAATACAAATCCTACTTATTTCATATTAGGTTGGCAAATATCTCCGTTTTTGTCTTTTGAATTTCGCGGCTACGTATAAAGCGGTACAGAGCTCGTATCTGGCAATACTATTATTATGATTAGTTTGGTTATTGCGTGTAAACATGGAGTTCACTAACGCCGAAATTCGCGCTATTTTAAATTTTTCCTTCGTTAATGGTTTCGACGATTCAAAGCGGGTGAAAACGGCACCATGGATAAGCCAGCCGCCTGGAGACATGTGACGACGAATACTGATCAAATCATAAAAAACATCAAGTTAGACCGGCATGTGGCATCTCGTGACATCGCCCAGGAGATGGGAGTTAGTCACCAAACCATTCAATACCCTTTGCAGAAGGCTAGATACACAAAAAAGCCTGATGATTGGGTGCGCATGATTTGTCGCAAAAACACCTAGACCGAGTCAACGTCTGCGATATGCTGCTGAAACGAAATGAACTCGATCCCTTTTTGAAGCGGATGGTGACTGGCTTCGAAAAATTGATCACATAGGACAATATCAAACGAAAACGGTCGTGGTCGAAGGCCGGTGAATCGTCCCAAACAGTGGCCAAGCCGGGATTGACGGCCAGGAAGGTTTTGCTGTGTGTTTGGTGGGATTGGAGGGGAATCAACCACTATGAGCTTTTCCCATATGGCCAGACGCTTAATTCTACCATCTACTGCAAACAACTGGACCGCTTGAAGCAGGCGATCGACCAACAGGAAGGGGAAGTGTTCCACCAGGACAACGCCAGACCACACACTTCGTTGATGACTCGTCAGAAGCTACGGAAGCTCGGATGGGAGGTTTTATAGCATACACCATATAACCCGGACATAACACCAAGTGATTACCACCTGTTCCTGTCCATGGCGAACGCCCTTGTTGGTGTAAAGTTGAACGCAAAAGAGGCTTGTAAAAAGTGGCTGTCCGAGTTCTTCGCAAATATGGAGGGGGCGCATATTTGAACTAAATCCGATCACTATAACACTTTTTATAAAGCATTGAATAAAGAGCAAAAAAACGGAAGGGAGATATTTGACAACCTAATACATATAACCCTATATCTAACTCTTTTAGTTTTAGGTGTTACAAACAACCGTTAGGTGAACAAAACTTTAGTACATGTTGCGAGAGTATAAAAATAGTCCTTAAAAAATTCAAACAAAACGTTTGTTTAATTAAATTGTTTAAGTTTAATTATAACTAAAAATCAAATACATTTCGATTATAAAAAATACTCTTAAATGGCATCCTAAATCACATTGGGAGAGGACTATAAAGTACTTCAAATAATTGATATACTGATTGAGTATGCTGATATAAATAAATCGGTGAGGCACAGTAACAGAAGATACATTCCCATATTATGATGCTTCCCCTTCGGTGCTTAAATGTTTTCGCAGTCCATTTGGGTTTAAATGTTGCATTTTTTGAACCCCTTACCAATATTTAGCATCACTCCAAAATAATTTTGCTTTTGCCTGTCCATAGTACGCTACACAGCGATCTTTTATATTTCTTGAGCCATTCCATTCGACATAAGTTTAAGCAAACTCGATCGGCACTTTACGAGCTGTTCTTCCATAAAGTTTATTTAAAACTAGACATCTCACAGCAGACCCTGCACAAATTTCCCTCCTCCCTTGTTGAAACAACATTCGGCATAAAGTCCATTAAGAAGCAAAAATCAGTATATATAGTATATGGGGACTGGGTAATTCATGGACCAATTTCAACTTTTTTTGTCACCTAGCTACATTATTTCCAAGATCCATCTTTGCTCACTACATTTTGCTGAAATATCTCACATACTAAGCGATATATATGGTAACAAATCCAATGAAATTAGGTATATGGGAGATAGGGGAAGTTATGACCCGATTTCACTCATTTTGGCACGGAGACATATTATTAGAAGAAAAGTGTTCCTTCTCAGCACTGAGGTCCTCATGTTCGATACATGGGGCCTTGAAAACTTATGGTCCGATTTCGACGGTTTTTAGAAGGGCGATGCCCCACTATAAATGTAGTACTTGTGCAGTTTTGGTTCGATGTCTGCATTGTATTGTAAAGTAAACGATTCAGATCGACTTCAAAGTTCACAACGTATCATTGGGATGCAAGGAAAATATTACAAACTGTATTTCATTGAAATTGGTAGAGCAGTTTCGGAGATATGGTGTTAGACCCATAAGTGGGAGGAGCCACGCCCATTTAAAATTTTATATACCACTTTGAGTGCGGCTCTTCCGTACTATTTTTACCATGTAATTTAAGGTTTCTACTGTTTTTCTTAGTGAATTAAAGCATTTTTATTTGTTTTCAACATAACCTTTGTATGGGAGGTAGGCATGGTTAGGATCCGATTTCTTCCATTTTTGAAATATTTAAGGAAGTGGCTAAAAGAAAAGACTATAGAGAGTTTGGTTGATACAGCTTTAATAGTTTACGAGATATTTACAAAAAGCTTAATAGGGGCGGGGTCACGCCCACTTTCCAAAAAAAATTACATCTAAATATGCCCCTTCCTAGTACGATTCATTGTACAAAATTTTAATTTAATTTTTTTCTATAAAGTGTCATAACTAAGCCATAAATAAAGTTATAAAATTTGGTACAGAGGATCACATTAGGGAGGTGCAAATAGGTTTTTCGAAAACCAATAAAGCTACTTTCTGCAGTCGTTTCTTTTAGCTACTTCTTAATACAGTCCAAAAATGAAAGAAATCTAATAATAATCACGCCCAACTCTCATACAAAGGTTATGTTGAAAATTACTAAAAGTGAGTTAACTCACTAACAAAAAACATCAGAAGCACTAACGGCCCTATTCCCGCTGTCATTTTAATAGTCGTTTCTAAGTCGTCGTCGTTCTTATCGAAAATTGTCTACACATTTTATATAGTATACTTTAAGGAGCTCTTTTCCCATATAAAAATTTCTTTCTTATGTAACGAGACACATTTTTAAAGCAGTCCTTAATGGATTTTATAATAAATATCCCTCCCAAAAAATCAAAATTTAAAGGATTTATCCCTTTTCTTTTTCTTTCCTTGGCATATGCAGGATATTTTTCCATTTCAGAAATTAAATTTTCAAACTGTTTCCGATTTGGAATTTTCATCTTCACTTTAAATATTCCTTCAAACAACCGCGTCGTTTCTATGTCGCTCACAATTATAGCAACGGCAAAAAACGTCTGTTTATATGTCGTTTCTATAGTCGTTTCAAATTGGGGAATCTCAATTTATTTTCGATAAATGTCGTCAACGCCAACAGGAATGCCAAATAGGCGTTCTTAAGTCGTTTTAAAACGATAACGATATTTATAAATTTTACAGAAGAAATAGCAAAAAGAAGCTGCACTCAGATTTTTTTACAAATTGAGTTATCGAACATGAAGAACTCAGTGCCTAAGGGTAATTTTTCACCGAAAATATAGGTAAATCTCTCAGATATTTTAATGTAATTCAGAGGGAATATTTTTCTGATAATGGTTTGTCTCTGTACCAAAAATGGTTAAAATCGGGTCATAACTTCCCCTAGCTCCCATATACCTTATATTCGGATTATCAATCTTCAGAGTTATACCGCATATATTGGTTAATATGTTAAATTGGTTCAAATGATTTTCGTTATTCTAGTGTGCAAAAGCGTATTATTATATAGTATAAAACGTTCGGTTATACCGACTTAACCATTCCTTAATTTTTTTTTTAACAAGTTACATATGTATTTTTAATAAGTTATGTACCTTTATATCGACATACATATGTATGTAAATAGATAGATATACAACTTTTTGATGGTTTTTCGAAAAAATGGGTTTTACACAGCCCCGTCGGAATGTCATGAAAGATGTTGGGTAAAATAAAAAACCGCCGTATATTTATGAATGTATACAGAATATGTCGATACATATTTTGGTCACAAAATAATGTTTACTATAACTTTACTTTTATCTAAACCTTTCACTATTTCCCACAGCGCTGTTTTATTAATATCATCAAAAATATTACATATATATCCATTCATATTGTTTGATGGTGAAATTACTTTCAATAAATTCTTAATATATATCTCATGTGATACAAATTCACTTATGAAGGCGTATGGAATACAATCATGATTATATGACTTATACCATACGGCCTGCGAAGGTTATGGAGGCTTTGCGATTTTTAGTGACTATTCCTCTGTATCGTGAGCATAATATACACATAAATGAGAATTGGATTTCGGGCTTTAATAACCAAGATTCCTTTGTTGCATCTGCAAAAGATGATAGATTGGTTTAATCTCTTTATGAGGAACTGATTTCCCATAATAATCCCATAGGTAGTGATATTTTCATAGCACCAGTACCTGCAGAGCTGAACCCAGGTGACCAAGAGACACTTTTGGATAATATTCCTATAGAAAACATGGAATATAACCGTTTAGTTATAGCGCCAGGGGAAGGGCAAAGACCAATTCATAATACAAGATAATAATTCATAAGAATTGTCATTTGGAACAATATACGTTGGACAGCCGCTTTGACTGGAGAGCGTGTACTATTCCAAAATTGTTCTACAACTACAAGTTTGAAAACGAACTGAAAATTATGGACTACGATTTTAAATTGCTTTGCCAAAATTTGCAATCCATTTATATGACCTTTATGAATGTCCCAATGCACTACCTTAAAAAGTTAAAGTTTGTTGTGATACAAAATTATTTTTTTAAACATGTTTTGTTGTTTTAAAATTGTGATTGTATTATGGGCACAATTCCGATTTCTTTGGCGACGCGATCTGAAAATACCGTTGGAAAGAGGAAGTCCTCCTGATTTAAAAATATAGAGGGTTATAGGTACCGCAGACGCTTAGTTTTCGAGATATTTGGCTTTAAATATCAAAAATTTCAACAAACTTTTTTCACTTCAAATATTTGAAATTACATTGCTAACATTCAATAAAATTCAAATTTTACATTTATTTAAAGTTTTTTAAGCAAAAATTCTTATTTAAAAAATTACTTTTCACTCTAAGATTTATGTGTTTACATTTTTTGCGGAAAACGAACGCTGCCACATTGTAGATACCATATATGCAAAAATTCCTCTCTTTTTGCAAAAATTACTCTACTTTTATTTAACAAAATACATTTTTAAATATCATATCGAGCCTTATGTTGGCTCGACCAGGGTTATTTTTTTAAGCGCGTCCGAAGACCGCCAATGCAGAAAGGAGTTCTACGTGAAAAAACTTCGGTCAAATAAATAATAATAATTAATAAATAAATGTAAAATTTGAATTGAATTGAATGCTTATAGTGTAATTTTCAATATGAGACGATATTTATATATATATTCCTTCTCTGGAGAACCTCCTCTTTCACCCGATACCCCATTTATACAGTTCGTTGTCAAACCTCCGACCGCCAAAGTTATTGGAATCGTGCCAACTTATGAAACTCATTTATATTACTTTTACATATTTTTTTTGCAGTTAAAAGCGTTTGATTTTAGTGGACTATTTTCACTGTGAGTCACTGTAATGTGCATACGCGAGCTATGTAGTTTCAGCATTAAAATAATCATATTTTTATGAATTATTAAGTTAATCAAAATTTTGGTATTTCGACGCCAACATTAGCCGCCTCAGGACAATGTTGATAATAATAACAACTCAATATAAATAAAAACTGAAATAGTGGGCTGTATGTCGTTAATTGGAGAGGTATTGTTGATAAGGTTAATAATTAATAAAACCAAATTGACTTCATGTATTTGTTAAATAATATTTCATGAAATAATCTAAAAAAGGGGGAAATTTTAGTATACTAGCCCAGGCTAAGGAAATAGGAGGTTCTCCAGATTAAGAATATATACTTATAACTGCAGCTGACTTATAGTTTTCGAGATATTCGCACTTAAACTTAAAAAATTTACAACTTTTAACACGTTATTTCTCACTGTATATTGATTTTTTCCAATATAACTCTTAATATGTACAATAACAAACAGATTCCATGTTGCCAAAAAATAAGCATTGCCATATGTACATATTTTGCAAATCGAATCACAATATATAAAAAGGAGGATTATAAACAAAATAATTTCTCGGGGTGTCCTAAGTTCGGGGTTTATCAAGGAGATGATATGATGGATATGATAAGTTCTATCGCGTTAAACGAAATTCTGCATTGACAAGCTTTTTCGCGTAAAACTACTTTCTAAATTAGAGACCTTCGGCCGCGCTTCAACATGAATATGACAACACTTATTTCTTGTCAGAGTGCAACTCTTTTGTTAATGCGAATATCTCGAAAACTACAAATCAGCTGCAGCTATAAGTATATATATTTTTAATCAGTATACGTTTCAACAATAACAAAAAGGGTTGCAGGTTGATAAGTAATCAGTATTGCCATATTTTGCAAAAATTAAAATAAACAGAAATAAGGATTAT
This sequence comes from Zeugodacus cucurbitae, assembly GCF_028554725.1. Classification (NCBI taxonomy): domain Eukaryota; kingdom Metazoa; phylum Arthropoda; class Insecta; order Diptera; family Tephritidae; genus Zeugodacus; species Zeugodacus cucurbitae. The sequence continues at coordinate 31,213,401 of NC_071671.1, read as the reverse complement.
ACCCCAAACACATAAACCATGATAATTTTTGTTTGATAACCTACGGTGTTGGTTCGACCATGGTTATTTTTTTGAAACGGGGCCGAAGGTGGCCAATGCAGAAATATATTATAAATTGATTGATTGATGTCCATAGAGTGAATATCATAAACTTCATACTATCTTTGTAGAGGGCATTTATTTTCTGCATTCGGGATATTCATATATTTTGGTTCTTTTCATTCGTTTGTAAAATATCTGATATGGCAACACTTATTATTTGTCAAGCTGTAATTAAGAGTTTTGTGTAAAATGATAAATATTTATTTAAAGGTATTTTCGTCATAATTTTAATAAAATAAGTATGCAGAAACAATGTGGTGAAGTGTAAGTGTACAATAAGTGCATAATATTAATAAAATACTCAATTTATATCTAGAAAATTCAAGATAAAAGTTATACATTTTTCAACTTTAAGTGCGAATATTTCGAAAACTATAAGTCAGGTGAAGTTATATTAATAGATATTCTTTATCTAGAGAACCTCCTCTTTCCAACCATACCCACTTTATCCCCGAAAGCCTGGGATAGTATAATAAATTTTCCCCTATAAATGTATATTCTAGTATCCTAAAGCCGATCCCATAAATGTATTGAATAAATATATTATATATCAAGTACTGCCAATTTAATACTGGATCTAATTATTAAAATGAGGACAATGAAAACTATTTTGAGCTAAGCTAATTAATGCTATTTCAAACCAATAATTTAATTTGGACTTTTAAAGTACAGTATCTCAAGATGATAATAAATGTTTATCCAAAAATATATTCGACATACTTTCAACTGCCGATATACAACCCCAGTATGTTAAAAAAAATCGTGCAGAAATCCAAAATAAATTTTGAACAAATACAGACGTATCACTTAAACCACCCTGCTATTATCAAAAAGTTCTTCACTCCAACAGTTTCCTGAAGAAATAAATTAAAAAAATAAGTAGTATTTTAAATCTATATATCTTTTTAAAATTAATAAAAATTCTTTCTTACAGCGCAGCAAATTATAATGCAATGTTTAAAGCAATTTCCACAAATATTGTAATGCTAATTTATAGCAATTTCCCAAGACCCGATCGCCTTAATTTCGTTATTAACAATTACTACCTGTCTAGAAATGGTAAATTTAAATCGATATACGGGCACAATCGATTTTAAATGAACTATCGTTGTGTAAACATGAAACATAATGTGTTGAACAAATAGAAGACGACAAGCGACGAGCGACATCTGTCAAATATTAAAATACACGCGTTCTTATGGGCACAGATTTTTTGGCAACAGCACGACTTCACCACAAAAAGGTTGAAGTCTTCGCTGTCGCCAAATTAGAAATGTTTCTAATTTTGCCGACGACAATGGACGCTGTAGAGCTGCCACTAACATGTGAAATGTAAAATTATTCAAAGTTCTCACAAGTATGACGTTATTTTGCCAGCAGAAACGTAAAATAGCTTTAATATATCATTTATAATAACAATCGATTATTTAAAACAAATAAATCGACCATTTTTACATTTTTTACGTAAATAATTTCACTTTAAACTAAATATGTAAATTTTATTGAAGTGATAGATGTTAGTACGGCAACAATGAAATTGCTTTTTGATATGTCGCTGCCGTCTTCAAAATGTTCAAGACGCTGGCTTCAAAGCGACATTTGTGATCAGCCGTCGCTACGTCGTGTCGTGTCGTCGTCTTTGTGTTCAGCACTTTAATCTTCTCTGCAAAAACTCTTGTCTATGTAAAGGGGCCCGTTACACGTTCAATATATATCGTGATATTAGGATCGCAATCTACATTGAATATTGATGGATAACAAAAAATATTTTATATATGAATTTGTTTATTTTTTCGTACATTTTTTATAAAATGTCGGAAGAAACCCGAAGAAATTCATGTTTGGCACTTGTTTTTGCTCCCACAGCAATTCACTATATTTCACAATATTTGGAAGATATCAAAAAACCTTTGGCAGATGAGTTGCATAGCTCTGGCAGAAATTCTACTGGAAACATTATAATTCATGTTCATCTTATTAGAATAAAGTTGATTTTAAAATTTTGGCTTGTTGTCTTTTAACAATTCGGACATGTAAATCACAAAATATTCTACACGTTCAATATTTATCTCGCGATCCACGATCCGCTTTCTGGATTTCAAAATATTGAAAAATTTAGTGATATGGATCGTGATCCATCAATACTGCATTCTAAACGTTCAATAAATATCGTGATACAGGAAATATCATGATAAATACTGAACGTAAAGCAAGCTCAAAACTGAATGGCAAAAATAATGTAACGAAAATGGCACCAGAACAAACTAGAATAGACAATGGAAATCGATAACTTACCAGATTTATCTAGACATCGATATTCGTAGTTGCCAGAATGTTCGAGTGCTAAGGGCTGCCGGACTGGCAGCAAGACACGGTTCTAATAAGAGAGTTGTCCAGTGAGGACAATTCTAAGGAGAGAGTTGTCGAGTAAAGTGTGAACAAGCTATAAGTTAGAGTTGTAAAGTAGAGTATTGAGTAATAAAGTGTTAAGTTATAAGGAATTATAAATAAAGATTAGTGTGTAGCCATTAAAGTGTGACTTTTATTTGACAGTCCAGTGATCGAACTCAGGGTAGAGTTTTAGATAAAACAGATTTTGGAAATCCGTTACAATAATATTCTTAACATTAAATTTTATATGAGCAAAAAAATTTAATGAAGCAAATAATATACAAATTCCAAATTGGGGCGCCAAGCTTTAAGTTAATTTTTATGATAATTCGCCCAAAAGAAACACTTTCTGTAAAGTAAAAAAAAGTATATCTCACTCCATTTACGAGATATGGAGCGTTGAAGTTATGTGTTAAAAGCAGCCGATTCGCGCACTTATGCATTGATGCATTATCATTGATGCCTTATCATCTACATATATAGGGTTGTAAAACCAAACCAAATACTTTGCATCAGGTCTGGGAGGCTTCAGTCGATATTTCGACAGCAGAATCGGATAAATAGGCTGATAACCCGTCAATCGTAAACCAAACTTATCAACGAAGCCACAATGAAGAATGCTCGGTTAAAACAAACACTCATCCAAATAACGGCCTTTTGCATGAAAAATAGGGCCACATTCGGAGCATGGAATATTTGCGCACTCTCAGAAACTTCACGTCTAGACCAAGAGCAAATAATTTATTCTGAAATTGAAGTTAAATTATTAACTATTTTGCAACAAACATTGAAATGTATTCTATTCAATATAATTGGACAGATATCAGCTGTTCCTGTTTAAATTATTTTGTTTCCCACACGTGTGGGGAAAAGCTATGCGTACTGAAGCTTTTTATACTCTCGCAACAAATGTTGCTAAAGAGAGTATTATAGTTTTGTTTACATTACGGTTGTTTGTAACACCCAAAACTAAACAAGTTAGATATAAGGTTATATATACCAAAGTGATCAGGGTGAAGAGTGGAGTTCAAATCCGAATGTCTGTCTGTCCGTCCGTCCGTCCGTCTGTGCAAGCTGTAACTTGAGTAAAAATTAAGATATCTTGATGAAACTTGGCACACTTATTTTTTGGCACCATAGGAAGGTTGCTTTCGAAAATGAATGAGCAAAATCGGACCACTGCCACGCCCACAATATTACGAAAACCGAAAACACATAAAGTGCCATAAATAAAGCTATGGAAATAAAAATTGGTATACTAAGTTTTTTGTACATATCTCGCAAACCAATAGAGCTATATAAACCAAACTTTCTGCAGTCGTTTTTTTAGCCACTTCCTAATACAGTCCAAAAATGAAAGAAATCGGTTCATAACCACGCCCACCTCTGATACAAAAGTTAGGTTGAAAATTACTAAAAGTGGGTTAACTCATTAACGAAAAACGTCAGAAACACTAAATTTCACACAAGTAATGGCAGATAGAAGCTGCACTCAGATTTTTTTATATAATGGAAAATGGGCGTGGCGTCGCCCACTTATGGGTCAAAAACCATATCTCAGGAACTACTCGACCGACTGCAATGAAACTTGATTTGTAATAGTTTCCTTACATCCCAATGGTATGTTGTGAAAATAGGCCAAATCGCTTCACAACCACGCCTACTTCCTATATACCAGAACTTTGAAGACGATCTGAATCGTTTGCTTTACAATACATAAAGTAAGCACTAGTGAAGATATCGGTACAGAACTTTGCACAAATACTATATTTATAGTGTGGTAGCCCCATTCTAAAAATCGCCGAAATCGGACAATAGGTTTTTAAGACCCCATATATCGAACACGAGGACCTCGGTGCTTCAAACCTAATATTATGGTTTCCAACTTTCAATGGACTTTATACAATATATATGACGAATATGTGGGTCAAATTGTGTATTATTAATATAAATAAAGTTAAATAAATAAATTGCGAGATATGGGTATCGTTGGAAAGAGGAGGTTCTGGAGCTGACTTATAGTTTTCGAGATATTCGCACTTAAAGTTGAAAAATGTGCAACTTTTATCTCGAATTTTCACAATATATACCGAATATTTTATCAATATTATGCACTTATTTCACACTTACACCTCACCACATTGTTTCTGCATATTTATTTTATAAAAATTATGACAAAAATAGCTGTAAATAAATATTTAACATTTTACACAAATCTTCGTTTAAAAAATGGCAAAATGGTTGCAGGTTGACAAGTAATCAGAAAAAAGAAGGATTATACCCCAAATACATAAACCATAATGGTGTTATGCCTAATGCAAAATCTTTCGGTATTACCTTTTCTTTGATAACCCCCGGTGATGGCCCGACCAGGGTTATTTTTTTAAAGCGCGGACGAAGGCCGCCAATGCAGAAAGTATTTCTTTGCGAAAGAACTTTTCATTTCCCCTTTTTGATAACTCCCGGTGTTGGCTCGACCAGGGTTATTTTTTTGAAGCGCGGCCGAAGGCCACCAATGCGGAAAGTAGTTCTTTGCGAAAGAACTTTTCATTTCCCGCTCTTTGATAACTTCCGGTGTTGGCTCGACCAGGGTCATTTTTTTTTTTTAAGCGAGGCCCAAGGCCGCCAATGCAGAAAGTAGTTCTACAAGAAAAAACTTTTCATTTCTCTCTCTTTGATAACTCCCGGTGTTGGCTCGACCAGGGTTATTTTTTTGAAGCGCGGCCGAAGGCCGCCAATGCGGAAAGTATTTTTACACGAAAGAACTTTTCATTTCCCTTACTTGTAGTACATAGAGTTAATATCTTTTAATATTAATACAATCTTTTTATAGGGCATTTGTTTTCTGCATTTGAGGTATTTATTTATTTTGATTCTTCTCATTCGTTTGCAAAATATCTGATATGGTAACACTTATTACTTGTCAAGCTGCAACCTTTTTTGTTATTGTTGAAATTAAGAGATTTGTGTAAAATGTTAAATATTTATTTACAGCTATTTTCGTCATAATTTTTATAAAATAAATATGCAGAAACAATGTGGTGAAGTGTAAGTGTAAAATAAGTGCATAATATTAATAAAATATGCGGTATATATTGTGAAAATTCGAGATAAAAGTTGCACTTTTTTCAACTTTAAGTGCGAATATCTCGAAAAATATATGTCAGCTGCAGCTATATATTCTTAATCTGGAGAACCTCCTCTTTCCATCGATACCCATTTTTTTTACCGAAAGCCTGGGATAGTATACTAAAGTTTCCCCAAATTTCTTACTTGATAAAAATATGAACAAATTTTAATTTTTTTTGTTATTTTGTCAAGTAAATAGACATTTGAATTATTACAATTTTGTTTATATACACAATAACCATGTTGACAGATAAAAAGTGTTGCCATATCCAAACAAATCAAAACAAATAAATAACAAATAAATTTCGCACATTACTTCCCTGCAAGACGGATTTAGTTATTTATCTTATGGAACGGTGGTTACCAGTAAAAAAAAACTCGTATTATTTTTGTGGTCACTCTTGTTCAAGCATCAGGAAAAAGGTTACCACTTCTCCTCTTTTACAGCACGTCGGTGTGATTATCTTGTTCGCTCTATCTCATTGCTTTTGGTGCAAATGCTACATATGTCTTTCCGCTCTAATTTTGCTATTGTTTTGGAAAACAATCTGTGGTTAGCAGAGCCATCTGAAGTCGTTTGTTTGCTTCATCATTTTTATGGTCACCCTTAGTCACTGGAAGTGGTCATTTGTGTGGTCACCCCAGCTCCGTTACTAATATTTGGTTCAGTGGTCACAGTGGTGCTACCGGTTACCTTTTATTTCGTTTAGAAATAAAAAAAAGAAGTTTATATTTTCTTATTTTAATTTATTTAATTGTATGAGGTATATACATTTATAAATTAGTATGGTATTTTACATTATTAATAATTATTATAGATTAATTTTAAAATATTAGCAATGCAGTACTAAGTAAAATTTAATTTTTATAAACATTTTTGTTGCTATCATTTATACATTGACAAAATTTACTTATTTTACATATAAAGTAAAATGATAAATTGTAAGTTCAGCTTAATAATTCTTGCATAGTGAAATCAGAAGCAAGATGAACATCTTCGGCGCCTCAGTATTGTTTTTTTGAGCTCTGTTAATTGTTAACTATCCATTGTGTAGATCCAAGGGCTCCATAGGAGACACTCTGTTTAGCACGTCGAAAATAAGTAGTGAAACTGCTACTCCAAAAGTCAAATGTAATTTGTTGTACATAATCCGATGTAATAATACCTAATTCGAAAGTAATACAGTGATCCCCGCTTAAGTTCCACCCCTTTTTAGTGCATTTCCCTCTTAAGTGACTGCCCTACAAGACGGAGCAATAGTAACATTTTGTAGTTAAATGGCAATCTCGGTAGTTAGAGATGCACGTACTACAATGAGCCGATCAAAATCTCCGCTATGGCCGCCATTCATATGAAAAAAAAATTGAAGTGAGTGGATGTAAGTGCGTATTAATAATTTGTTACTGATATTATTTTATATTTATAGTAAATTTTCTAATTACAGAGCGGTAATATGGTGGACTGGATGCTGCAGCTTATTTTAAAGGATTATAACTGCAGAAAATGGTCTCGGAAGGCAAAGCGAGCTGCAACGCACATCTGGTGCGTACATGCAAAACTAAAAAGAGAAGCAGAACAAGGATTATGCCAATTTAGGCAGATGGATGAGTTGATAATATCAGACCTTATATATGTATATACTAAACATAAAATCTTTTGTTATAATATAATTTTATCTTTTTATTATCCTTTTCAGATATTTGCAAACTTAGGAGGAAAAATTAAATTAAATTAACGAAACGGTGACCCAACAAATGACCAATACCTGTGATTAAAGGGTTACACTGAAAATGATAAATCGAACAGTCTCCCCTGATAGATGGCTGATTAAAAAAAAACTACTACAGGGGGCTCTGCTAACCACAGAGTGACATATGCCTTTCCAAAACGAAGAAAAATTAGAGCAGAAAGACATATGCAGCATTGGCACCAAAATCAATGAGAGAGAGCGAGCAAGATAATCACACTTACTTGGTAACTTTCTCTACTCGTCTTGCAGGGCGTATTTTGCGGCATCGTTGTTTTTTCTTTAAATTTACATATAAAATTCCCTCTTTAAGTGCCTTCGCTTAAATGCCAGTAATATTTAAGCCTTTTAATATTTTTGACATTGAATGCGCTGAGTATTGTCCAAAGGAAAACATAAACATTGTTTTGTAATGATTTTTTTCATATTTATTGTTATTAATAAGTATTTTTGTTATTAATAAGAAATAAATGTGACCTTCATTCTAAAAGAAAAAATATTAGTTCGAAGTATTTGAAAAAATGCTTGGTAAGTATCTCGAGGGAATCATTTAAGTGCCTTTCCCTCTTAAATGTCACAAAAGTCTTGCATGTTGAGAAGGAACACTTAATCGGGGTAAGTATCTCGAGGGAATCATTTAAGTGCCTTTCCCTCTTAAATGTCACAAAAGTCTTGCATGTTGAGAAGGAACACTTAAACGGGGATTACTGTAATACAATATCTGTTAAATAATAAGTATATGAAAATTATTGTGTTGTTTTAGGTTTGCAATTAAATTCATTTCAATAATACCTGTTGTAGAATATTTTGTGTTGTATTTTTAGGATTGCATGGTTTTTGTTACTTTCTGATACAAAGAACTAACAGCCCTATTCTGTGCACTTTACAAATTCAAAAAATTTCTAATTTGTAAAAAATTTAAATTTATCAATAATTTCGTATTCTGTGTCTAAAATAAAAAGCTTTTTTCTTGTTAGATTGTTAAGAAGTAAAAGGCTCTTGACAAATAAAATATCTCGTTGTGGATAGCTGTGAAAGTGAGTTTGTTGTAATGGAAATATTTTGCTTTTGTCGTTATTTTTATACAAAGTGGAAAAATATGAACATGTTGATGGCTCGCGATATTAAGAACTTTATTTTTTTCTTTTTTGTATAAAAAATGAAGATAATGGAGATAATTTCGCCAATAATGAAGAAAGTTTAGAATTCGTAGTTCCCAAAGAACTTTTCTGAAGCTAAACATAACAACCAACTAAACCAAAATTGCATTCCAAATATTTTTAAATATATTATAAAGGGCATATGTACATATCAGAGAGCAGCTTCGGGTATGTTCGAGTGTGTTCAATCACACTAGCTTAAATTCGGTACGAGTGTGTCGTAACACTCTTCAAACACGTGTTCGATCGAGTTTAGAACCCGAAGCGAAAATAACGCAAACGAACAATCAAGACGGTCCTATCTTCGAGTGCAAGCAGCAAACTCGGATTTTATGTATATTATATTTTCGGGTGTGTCGTGCACGTGTTGATTGTGATCGACACACTCGAGTGGCACTCGAAGACCAAAAAATAATAGATAAACATACGTACACACATATGTATGTATGTTGGCGTCGGGATGACGCGTTCTGTCTTAGCTTTTTTGGTTGAATAATTTGAATATTAGACGTACATAGTACATATTATAAAAGAATAATTCAATTTAAGAATAGAATTCACTCAAAACCTATTTTATTTATTAATTCATAAATCATAAATAAAAAACATTTCATTGCACTTAAATATTTTAATTTTTTTTAAATCACAAATTTCAGGTGTAGACCAGATAAGGTGTTTGTGCCATTGGAAATGTTCTCACAACCCGAATTTTCTATCGTTGTCATTATGAATTATAAAAAGTAAACAAAAGAAACAAAACCAATATTCGTTGACAATCACTACGCAATAATAGCATGACTGCCAATTACATACATACATATTCTGAAATTTTGTGCACACTCGTGTGTGACTCGATCACATTCAATACGATCGGGTTAGAGTGCCAGCTCGTTCACAAACGAGTGTCAACTCGGCACTCTGTTAAAACAAGCATATATGCTTGTGTTTCGAGTGTCGCGAAAGGCTCGTTCGTTTTGAACATGTCTCCAAGCGATCAATACGTGTATTCATACCGAAAAGTTTAATCAAACGAAATCAGAGTGGACATTCGAGTGTGCACGAAAATGATATATCCGTTGCAGCTCTCTGGTACATATGTATATATATTATGTTTTATAGTATTCTATGGCTTTGCGGGGGAGCAAGAGACTCCCTGTTTAGTTAGGGAGGCTGACGAGACTCTGGCGACCGAGTAAAGGGGGTATAACCTTATCATCTACATATATAGGGTTGTAAAACCAAACCAAATACTTTGCATCAGGTCTGGGAGGCTTCAGTCGATATTTCGACAGCAGAATCGGATAAATAGGCTGATAACCCGTCAATCGTAAACCAAACTTATCAACGAAGCCACAATGAAGAATGCTCGGTTAAAACAAACACTCATCCAAATAACGGCCTTTTGCATGAAAAATAGGGCCACATTCGGAGCATGGAATATTTGCGCACTCTCAGAAACTTCACGTCTAGACCAAGAGCAAATAATTTATTCTGAAATTGAAGTTAAATTATTAACTATTTTGCAACAAACATTGAAATGTATTCTATTCAATATAATTGGACAGATATCAGCTGTTCCTGTTTAAATTATTTTGTTTCCCACACGTGTGGGGAAAAGCTATGCGTACTGAAGCTTTTTATACTCTCGCAACAAATGTTGCTAAAGAGAGTATTATAGTTTTGTTTACATTACGGTTGTTTGTAACACCCAAAACTAAACGAGTTAGATATAAGGTTATATATACCAAAGTGATCAGGGTGAAGAGTGGAGTTCAAATCCGAATGTCTGTCTGTCCGTCCGTCCGTCCGTCTGTGCAAGCTGTAACTTGAGTAAAAATTAAGATATCTTGATGAAACTTGGCACACTTATTTTTTGGCACCATAGGAAGGTTGCTTTCGAAAATGAATGAGCAAAATCGGACCACTGCCACGCCCACAATATTACGAAAACCGAAAACACATAAAGTGCCATAAATAAAGCTATGGAAATAAAAATTGGTATACTAAATTTTTTGTACATATCTCGCAAACCAATAGAGCTATATAAACCAAACTTTCTGCAGTCGTTTTTTTTAGCCACTTCCTAATACAGTCCAAAAATGAAAGAAATCGGTTCATAACCACGCCCACCTCTGATACAAAAGTTAGGTTGAAAATTACTAAAAGTGGGTTAACTCATTAACGAAAAACGTCAGAAACACTAAATTTCACACAAGTGATGGCAGATAGAAGCTGCACTCAGATTTTTTTATATAATGGAAAATGGGCGTGGCGTCGCCCACTTATGGGTCAAAAACCATATCTTAGGAACTACTCGACCTACTTCAATGAAACTTGATTTGTAATAGTTTCCTTACATCCCAATGGTATGTTGTGAAAATAGGCCAAATCGCTTCACAACCACGCCTACTTCCTATATACCAGAACTTTGAAGACGATCTGAATCGTTTACTTTACAATATATAAAGTAAGCACTAGTGAAGATATCGGTACAGAACTTTGCACAAATACTATATTTATAGTGTGGTTGCCCCATTCTAAAAATCGCCGAAATCGGACAATAGGTTTTTAAGACCCCATATATCGAACACGAAGACCTCGGTGCTTCTAACCTAATATTATGGTTTCCAACTTTCAATGGACTTTATACAATATATATGAAGAATATGGGGGTCAAATTGTGTATTATTAATATAAATAAAGTTAAATAAATAAATTGCGAGATATGGGTATCGTTGGAAAGAGGAGGTTCTGGAGCTGACTTATAGTTTTCGAGATATTCGCACTTAAAGTTGAAAAATGTGCAACTTTTATCTCGAATTTTCACAATATATACCGAATATTTTATCAATATTTTGCACTTATTTTACATTTACACTTCACCACATTGTTTCTGCATATTTATTTTATAAAAATTATGACAAAAATAGCTGTAAATAAATATTTAACATTTTACACAAATCTTCGTTTAAAATATAGCAAAATGGTTGCAGGTTGACAAGTAATCAGAAAAAAGAAGGATTATACCCCAAATACATAAACCATAATGGTGTTATGCCTAATGCAAAATCTTTCGGTATTGCCTTTTCTTTGATAACCCCCGGTGATGGCCCGACCAGGGTTATTTTTTTAAAGCGCGGGCGAAGGCCGCCAATGCAGAAAGAATTTCTTTGCGAAAGAACTTTTCATTTCCCCCTCTTTGATAACTTCCGGTGTTGGCTCGACCAGGGTTATTTTTTTTTTGAAGCGAGGCCCAAGGCCGCCAATGCAGAAAGTAGTTCTACAAGAAAAAACTTTTCATTTCTCTCTCTTTGATAACTCCCGGTGTTGGCTCGACCAGGGTTATTTTTTTGAAGCGCGGCCGAAGGCCGCCAATGCGGAAAGTATTTTTACACGAAAGAACTTTTCATTTCCCTTACTTGTAGTACATAGAGTTAATATCTTTTAATATTAATACAATCTTTTTATAGGGCATTTGTTTTCTGCATTTGAGGTATTTATTTATTTTGATTCTTCTCATTCGTTTGCAAAATATCTGATATGGTAACACTTATTACTTGTCAAGCTGCAACCTTTTTTGTTATTGTTGAAATTAAGAGATTTGTGTAAAATGTTAAATATTTATTTACAGCTATTTTCGTCATAATTTTTATAAAACAAATATGCAGAAACAATGTGGTGAAGTGTAAGTGTAAAATAAGTGCATAATATTAATAAAATATGCGGTATATATTGTGAAAATTCGAGATAAAAGTTGCACTTTTTTCAACTTTAAGTGCGAATATCTCGAAAAATATATGTCAGCTGCAGCTATATATTCTTAATCTGGAGAACCTCCTCTTTCCATCGATACCCATTTTTTTACCGAAAGCCTGGGATAGTATACTAAAGTTTCCCCAAATTTCTTACTTGATAAAAATATGAACAAATTTTAATTTTTTTTGTTATTTTGTCAAGTAAATAGACATTTGAATTATTACAACTTTGTTTATATACACAATAACCATGTTGACAGATAAAAAGTGTTGCCATATCCAAACAAATCAAAACAAAAAAATAAATTTCGCACATTACTTCCCTGCAAGACGGATTTAGTTATTTATCTTATCGAACGGTGGTTACCAGTAAAAAAAGCTCGTATTATTTTTGCGGTCACTCTTGTTCAAGCATCAGGAAAAAGGTTACCACTTCTCCTCTTTTACAGCACGTCGGTGTGATTATCTTGTTCGCTCTATCTCATTGCTTTTGGTGCAAATGCTACATATGTCTTTCTGATCTAATTTTGCTATTGTTTTGGAAAACAATCTGTGGTTAGCAGAGCCATCTGAAGTCGTTTGTTTCCTTCATCATTGTTATGGTCACCCTTAGTCACTGGAAGTGGTCATTTGTGTGGTCACCCCAGCCCCGTTACTAAAATTTGGTTCACTGGTCACCTCGTTAATGCTACCGGTTACCTTTTATTTCGTTTAGAAATAAAAAAAGAAGTTTATATTTCCTTATTTTAATTTATTTAATTGTATGAGGTATATACATTTATAAATTAGTATGGTATTTTACATTATTAATAATTATTATAGATTAATTTTAAAATATTAGCAATGCAGTACTAAGTAAAATTTAATTTTTATAAACATTTTTGTTGCTATCATTTATACATTGACAAAATTTACTTATTTTACATATAAAGTAAAATGATAAATTGTAAGTTCAGCTTAATAATTCTTGCATAGTGAAATCAGAAGCAAGATGAACATCTTCGGCGTCTCAGTATTGTTTTTTTGAGCTCTGTTAATTGTTAACTATCCATTGTGTAGATCCAAGGGCTCCATAGGAGACACTCTGTTTAGCACGTCGAAAATAAGTAGTGAAACTGCTACTCCAAAAGTCAAATGTAATTTGTTGTACATAATCCGATGTAATAATACCTAATCCGAAAGTAATACAGTGATCCCCGCTTAAGTTCCACCCCTTTTTAGTGCCTTTCCCTCTTAAGTGACTGCCCTACAAGACGGAGCTAACCCATACACCACTACACATGCAAAGTTTTTCAGCTTTTACCAACACATACGCAATAGTAACTTTTTGTAGTTAAATGACAATCTCGGTAGTTAGAGTGGCAACATTCATTAACCCTAATTTTTGTATGTATAAGAGAGAGATGCACGTACTACAATGAACCGATCAAAATCTCCGCTATGGCCGCCATTCATATGAAAAAAAAATTTGAAGTGAGTGGATGTAAGTGCGTATTAATAATTTGTTACTGATATTATTTTATATTTATAGTAAATTTTCTAATTACAGAGCGGTATTATGGTGGACTGGATGCTGCAGCTTATTTTAAAGGATTATAACTGCAGAAAATGGTCTCGGAAGGCAAAGCGAGCTGCAACGCACATCTGGTGCGTACATGCAAAACTAAAAAGAGAAGCAGAACAAGGATTATGCCACTTTAGGCAGATGGGTGAGTTGATAATATCAAACCTTATATATGTATATACTAAACATAAAATCTTTTGTTATAATATAATTTTATCTTTTTATTATCCTTTTCAGATATTTGCAAACTTAGGAGGAAAAATTAAATTAAATTAACGAAACGGTGACCCAACAAATGACCAATACCTGTGATTAAAGGGTTACCCTGAAAATGATAAATCGAACAGTCTCCACTGATAGATGGCTGATTAAAAAAACTACTACATATGCAGCATTGGCACCAAAATCAATGAGAGAGAGCGAGCAAGATAATCACACCGACATGCCGTAAAAGAGGAGAAATGGTAACTTTCTCTACTCGTCTTGCAGGGCGTATTTTGCGGCATCGTTGTTTTTTCTTTAAATTTACATATAAAATTCCCTCTTTAAGTGCCTTCGCTTAAATGCCAGTAATATTTAAGCCTTTTAATATTTTTGACATTGAACGCGCTGAGTGTTGTCCAAAGGAAAACATAAACATTGTTTTGTAATGAATTTTTTCATATTTATTGTTATTAATAAGTACTTGTGTTATTAATAAGAAATAAAAGTGACCTTCATTCTAAAAGAAAAAATATTAGTTCGAAGTATTTGAAAAAATGCTTGGTAAGTATCTCGAGGGAATCATTTAAGTGCCTTTCTCTCTTAAATGTCACAAATGTCTTGCATGTTGAGAAGGAACACTTAAACGGGGATTACTGTAATACAATATCTGTTAAGTAATAAGTATATGAAAATTATTGTGTTGTTTTAGGTTTGCAATTAAATTCATTTCAATAATACCTGTTGTAGAATATTTTGTGTTGTATTTTTAGGATTGCATGATTTTTGTTACTTTCTGACACAAAGGACTAACAGCCCTATTCTGTGCACTTTACAAATTCAACAAATTTCTAATTTGTAAAAAATTGAAATTTATCAATCATTTCGTATTCTGTGTCTAAAATAAAAAGCTTTTTCTTGATAAATTGTTAAGAAGTAAAAGGCTCTAGACAAATAAAATATCTCGTTGTGGATAGCTGTGAAAGTGAGTTTGTTGTAATGGAAATATTTTGCTTTTGTCGTTATTTTTATACAAAGTGGAAAAATATGAACATGTTGATGGCTCGCGATATTAAGAACTTTATTTTTTTCTTTTTTGTATAAAAAATGAAGATAATGGAGATAATTTCGCCAATAATGAAGAAAGTTTAGAATTCGTAGTTCCCAAAGAACTTTTCTGAAGCTAAACATAACAACCAACTAAACCAAAATTGCATTCCAAATATTTTTAAATATATTATAAAGGGCATATGTACATATGTATATATATTATGTTTTATAGTATTCTATGGCTTTGCGGGGGAGCAAAAGACTAGGGAGGGCACTCCCTGTTTAGTTAGGGAGGCTGACGAGACTCTGGCGACCGAGTAAAGGGGGTATAACCTTATCATCTACATATATAGGGTTGTAAAACCAAACCAAATACTTTGCATCAGGTCTGGGAGGCTTCAGTCGATACCTCGACAGCAATGCTCGGTTAAAACAAACACTCATCCAAATAACGGCCTTTTGAAAAATAGGGCCACATTCGGAGCATGGAATATTTGCGCACTCTCAGAAACTTCACGTCTAGACCAAGAGCAAATAATTTATTCTGAAATTGAAGTTGAATTATTAACAATTTTACAACAAACATTGAAATGCATGTGAAAACGTACATACGTTATAGAATAATTCAAATAAGTTTGTCAATTCTATTCAATATAATTGGACAGATATCAGCTGTTCCTGTTTAAATTATTTTGTTTCCCACACGTGTGGGGAAATCCTATGCGTACTGAACTTTTTACATTATCAAAATTGTCACAGAACAAAAAAAAATTTCTGCGTCGGCTTTAGTATAATATCCCAGGCTTTCGGAAATAAAATGGGTATCGTTGGAAAGAGGAGGTTCTTCAGATTAAGAATATATATATATATAGCTGCAGCTGACTTATAGTTTTCGAGATATTCGCACTTAAAGTTGAAAAAAGTGCAACTTTTATCTCGAATTTTCACAATATATGCCGAATATTTTATCAATATTATGCACTTATTTTACACTTACACTTCACCACATTCTTTCTGCATATTTATTTTATAAAAATTATGACGAAAATAGCTGTAAATAAATATCTAATATTTTGCGGAAAGTATTTTTACACGAAAGACCTTTTCATTTACTTTACTTATAGTATGTATGTATGTGATTGGCGTTGCAACCGTTTAGCCGGTTATAGCCGAATCGACGATAGTGCGCCACCTGTCTCTCTCCTTCGCAGTTCGGCGCCAGTTGGAGATCCCAAGTGTAACCAGGTCGGTCTCCACCTGGTCCCTCCAACGGAGTGGAGGCCTTCCCCTTCCTCGGCTTCCTCCGGCGGGTACTGCATCGAACACTTTCAGAGCTGGAGTGTTTTCGTCCATTCGGACAACATGACCTAGCCAGCGTAGCCGCTGTCTTTTTATTCGCTGAACTATGTCAATGTCATCGTATAACTCGTACAGCTCATCGTTCCATCGTCTGCGGTATTCGCAGTTGCCAATGTTCTGAGGACCATAAATCTTGCGCAAAATTTTCCTCTCGAAAACTCCTAGTGTCGTCTCATCTGATGTTGACATCGTCCAAGCTTCTGCACCGTAAAGCAGGACGGGAAAGATAAGCGACTTGTAGAGCTTGATTTTGGTTCGTCGAGAGAGGACTTTACTGTTCCATTGCCTACTCAGTCCAAAGTAGCACCTGTTGGCAAGAGTTATTCTGCGCTGGATTTCGAGGCTGACATTGTTCGTGTTGTTGATGCTGGTTCCCAGGTATACGAAATTATCTACGACCTCGAAGTTATGACTGTCAACAGTGACGTGGGAGCCAAGACGCGAATGCGCCGACTGTTTGTTTGATGACAGGAGATATTTCGTCTTGTCCTCATTCACCTCCAGACCCATTCGCTTCGCCTCCTTATCCATGCGGGAAAAAGCAGAACAAACGGCGCGGTTGTTGCTTCCGATGATATCAATATCATCGGCGTACGCCAGGAGCTGTACACTCTTGTAGAAGATTGTACCTTCTCGGTTTAGCTCTGCAGCTCTTATAATTTTTTCCAGCATCAGGTTAAAGAAGTCGCACGATAGTGAGTCACCTTGTCTGAAACCTCGTTTGGTATCGAACGGCTCGGAGAGGTCCTTCCCAATCATGACGGAGCTTTTGGTGTTGCTCAACGTCAATTTACACAGCCGTATTAGTTTTGTCTGCAAATTCAGACATCGCGGCGTAAAGGCAACTCCTTTTCGTGCTGTCGAAAGCAGCTTTAAAATCGACAAAAAGGTGGTGTGTGTCGATCCTCTTTTCTCGGGTCTTTTCCAAGATTTGGCGCATGGTGAATATCTGGTCAGTTGTCGATTTTCCAGGTCTAAAGCCACACTGATAAGGTCCAATCAGTTTGTTGACGGTGGGCTTTAGTCTTTCACACAATACGCTCGATAGAACCTTGTATGCGATATTTAGGAGGCTGATCCCACGGTAATTGGCGCTGATTGTGGGATCTCCCTTTTTATGGATTGGGCAGAGCACACTGAGATTCCAATCGTCAGGCATGCTTTCTTCCGACCATATTCTGCAAAGAAGCTGATGCATGCACCTTATCAGTTCTTCGCCGCCATATTTGAATAGTTCTGCCGGTAATCTATCGGCCCCCGCTGCTTTGTTGTTCTTCAAGCGGGTAATTGCTATTCGAATTTCTTCATGGTCGGGTAATGGAACATCTATTCCATCGTCATCGATTGGGGGATCGGGTTCGCCATCTACTGGTGTTGTACTCTCACTGCCATTCAGCAGTTCGGAGAAGTGTTCCCTCCATAATCCCAGTATGCCCTGGACATCGGTTACCAGATTACCACCTTGGTCTCTACATGA
This sequence comes from Zeugodacus cucurbitae, assembly GCF_028554725.1. Taxonomy (NCBI): domain Eukaryota; kingdom Metazoa; phylum Arthropoda; class Insecta; order Diptera; family Tephritidae; genus Zeugodacus; species Zeugodacus cucurbitae. The sequence goes on along the minus strand of NC_071671.1, from coordinate 31,195,465 downwards.
GGATGCTCCGGTCTTGAAACCTTCGTTAAGTCGCTTCATTTTTTCATAAAATTTTCGAGCATTCCCTCTGTCTGCCAGCTTCTCAAGCTCTTCGTACTCACGCATTTCGGCCTCTTTCTTTTTTTGTCTGCAAATGCGTCTCGCTTCCCTCTTCAGCTCTCGGTATCTATCCCATCCCGCACGTGTTGTGGTCGTTTGCAATGTTGCGAGGTAGGCAGTCTGTTTTCTCTCCGCTGCGAGACGGCACTCCTCATCGTACCAGCTTGTTTTTTGTCGTTGCCGAAAACCAATTGTTTCGGCTGCAGCGGTACGCAGTGAGTTTGAGAGGCCGTTCCACAGTTCCCTTACACCGAGATGCTGATGAGTGCTCTCAGAGAGCAGGAGTGCAAGTCGAGTAGAGTATTTCGTGGCTGTCTGTTGCGATTGCAGCTTTTCGACGTCGAACCTTCCTTGTGTTTGTTGACGGGCATTCCTTGCTGCACTTTACTTATAGTACATAGAGTTAATATCTATTAATATTAATACAATCTTTTTATAGGGCATTTGTTTTCTGCATTTGAGGTATTTATTTATTTTGATTCTTCTCATTCGTTTGCAAAATATCTGATATGGCAACACTTATTACTTGTCAAGCTGCAACCCTTTTTGTTATTTTTGAAATTAAGAGATTTGTGTAAAATGTTAAATATTTATTTACAGGTTACCACTTCTCTTTTACAGCACGTCGGTGTGATTATCTTGTTCGCTCTATCTCATTGCTTTTGGTGCAAATGCTACATATGTCTTTCTGTTCTAATTTTGCTATTGTTTTGGAAAACCACACGTCATTCTGTGGTTAGCAGAGCCATCTGAAGTCGTTTGTTTGCTTCATCATTTTGATGGTCACCCTTAGTCACTGGAAGTGGTCATTTGTGTGGTCACCCCTGCCCCGCTACTAAAATTTGGTTCACTGGTCACCTCGTTAATGCTACCGGTTACCTTTTATTTCGTTTAGAAATAAAAAAAGAAGTTTATATTTCCTTATTTTAATTTATTTAATTGTATGAGGTATATACATTTATAAATTAGTATGGTATTTTACATTATTAATAATTATTATAGATTAATTTTAAAATATTAGCAATGCAGTACTAAGTAAAATTTAATTTTTATAAACATTTTTGTTGCTATCATTTATACATTGACAAAATTTACTTATTTTACATATAAAGTAAAATCGCTCATTTACTTGAATAGTGTCACAACTCAAAAAAGTCGATATTTCAGGAGAGCGGTTTAAAGTTTTCAATTGTCTCTTATTAAGCAAATATAGAAAACTGCCATCAGTTTATTGACAAATCTAGTGGCCTGTAATATATTAAATACAATGTTGAGTAAAAATGGACCAAATAGAGTGTACTATTACTTTTTCTTGGGCATAAATGTGACCCATTTTCAATTATGTCGTTATTTGTGAAAAATATAAATCAATTTCGCCGTCATAAGTCAAATGTGACGTTTTTGCTGAAAAAAAGCAATATGAAAAATTTAATTAATATTCACCAATATCGTTCCAACACAAAATATATCGTTCTTTCTCAAAAGAAAACCAACTTCACCCTATGACAATATGTGTTGTATCACAAAATATGTCGTTGTTTCGTAAAAAAAGTATAACTAATTCTAGCACAACTGAGAAGTGTCGTTATTGTGGTTAAAAAATGGTTAATAAATGAGCGAAATGATAAATTGTAAGTTCAGCTTAATAATTCTTGCATAGTGAAATCAGAAGCAAGATGAACATATTCGGCGTCTCAGTATTGTTTTTTTGAGCTCTGTTAATTGTTAACTATCCATTGTGTAGATCCAAGGGCTCCATAGGAGACACTCTGTTTAGCACGTCGAAAATAAGTAGTGAAACTGCTACTCCAAAAGTCAAATGTAATTTGTTGTACATAATCCGATGTAATAATACCTAATCCGAAAGTAATACAGTGATCCCCGCTTAAGTTCCACCCCTTTTTAGTGCCTTTCCCTCTTAAGTGACTGCCCTACAAGACGGAGCTAACCCATACACCACTACACATGCAAAGTTTTTCAGCTTTTACCAACACATACGCAATAGTAACTTTTTGTAGTTAAATAACAATCTCGGTAGTTAGAGTGGCAACATACATTAACCCTAATTTTTGTATGTATAAGAGAGAGATGCACGTACTACAATGAACCGATCAAAATCTCCGCCATGGCCGCCATTCATATGAAAAAAAAAAATTTGAAGTGAGTGGATGTAAGTGCGTATTAATAATTTGTTACTGATATTATTTTATATTTATAGTAAATTTTCTAATTACAGAGCGGTATTATGGTGGACTGGATGCTGCAGCTTATTTTAAAGGATTATAACTGCAGAAAATGGTCTCGGAAGGCAAAGCGAGCTGCAACGCACATCTGGTGCGTACATGCAAAACTAAAAAGAGAAGCAGAACAAGGATTATGCCACTTTAGGCAGATGGATGAGTTGATAATATCAAACCTTATATATGTATATTCTAAACATAAAATCTTTTGTTATAATATAATTTTATCTTTTTATTATCCTTTTCAGATATTTGCAAACTTAGGAGGAAAAATGAAATTAAATTAACGAAACGGTGACCCAACAAATGACCAATACCTGTGATTAAAGGGTTACCCTGAAAATGATAAATCGAACAGTCTCCCCTGATAGATGGCTGATTAAAAAAAAACTACTACAGGGGGCTCTGCTAACCACAGAGTGACATATGCCTTTCCAAAACGAAGAAAAATTAGAGCAGAAAGACATATGCAGCATTGGCACCAAAATCAATGAGAGAGAGCGAGCAAGATAATCACACTTACTTGGTAACTTTCTCTACTCGTCTTGCAGGGCGTATTTTGCGGCATCGTTGTTTTTTCTTTAAATTTACATATAAAATTCCCTCTTTAAGTGCCTTCGCTTAAATGCCAGTAATATTTAAGCCTTTTAATATTTTTGACATTGAATGCGCTGAGTATTGTCCAAAGGAAAACATAAACATTGTTTTGTAATGATTTTTTTCATATTTATTGTTATTAATAAGTATTTTTGTTATTAATAAGAAATAAATGTGACCTTCATTCTAAAAGAAAAAATATTAGTTCGAAGTATTTGAAAAAATGCTTGGTAAGTATCTCGAGGGAATCATTTAAGTGCCTTTCCCTCTTAAATGTCACAAAAGTCTTGCATGTTGAGAAGGAACACTTAAACGGGGATTACTGTAATACAATATCTGTTAAATAATAAGTATATGAAAATTATTGTGTTGTTTTAGGTTTGCAATTAAATTCATTTCAATAATACCTGTTGTTGTAGAATATTTTGTGTTGTATTTTTAGGATTGTATGATTTTTGTTACTTTTGTTTAAGGACTAACAGTCCTATTCTGTGCACTTTTCAAATTCAACAAATTTCTAATATGTAAAAAATTGAAATTTATCAATCACTCCGTATTCTGTGTCTAAAATAAAAAGCTCTTTTCTTTATAAGTTGTTAAGAAGTAAAATGCTCTTGACAAATAAAATATATCGCTGTGGATAGTTGTGAAAGTGTATTTGTTGTAATGGAGATATTTTACTTTTGTCGTTAGTTTTATACAAAGAGGAAAAATATGAACATGTGGATGGCTCGCGTTATTAAGCCGTTTTTTAAATATATTTAGAAGTTTATTTTTCCGTTTTATGTATAAGAAAATGAAGATAATGAGGGTAACTTTGACGAAATTGTTTTCTATATATTGCATGCGATTGTAGCTTAGCATTTTTTTGCCAATAAAGAGCAAAGTTTAGATTTCGCAGTCCCCAAGGAACTTTTCTGAAGCTAAACAAAACAACCAACTAAATCAAAATTGCATTCCAAATAGTTTTAAATATATTATAAAGGACATATATGTATTATATTATGAAGTATTCTTTGGTTTTGCGGGGGAGCAAAAGACTCCGGGGGATGTGGAATCGAAAAGCGAATATATATATATATATATAGTTCCTGCCATCTCGTTATCAACCTGTTTGGTTAGGGAGATTAACGAGGCTCTGGCGACCGAGTAAAGGCGGTATAACCATGTCATCTATATAGAGTAAATGGGGTTGTGAAACCAAACCAAATACTTTGCATCAGGTCTGAAAGGCTTCAGTCGATATCTCGACATCAGAATCGGATAGAAAGGCTGATAACTCTTTGGTCAATCGTAAACCAAACTTATCAACGAAGCCACAATGAAGAAGGCTCGGTTAAAACAAACACTCATCCAAACACGATCTTTTTCATGAAAAATAGGGCCAGATTCGGAGCATGGAATATTTGCGCACTCTCAGAAACGTCTAGACCAAAGCAAAGGATTTATTGTGAAATTGAAGTTAAATTATTAGCTATTTTGCATCAAATATTGAAATGTATTTGAAAACTTTCGTTAAAAAATAATTCAATTCAATTTTTCAATTTAATTCGAATATAATTGGACAGAATCAGCTGCTTCTGTTTACAATATTTTGTTTCCCACACGTGTGGGGAAAAGCTATGCGTACTGAAGCTTTTTATTTTATCAAGATTGTGACAGAATACCAAAAAATTTCTTACTTGATAAAAATCTGAAAAAAATTTCATTATTTTTGTTATTTTGTAAAGTGCACAGAATAGGGCTGTAAGTGTGCTTCTTCCATCATACGGCGAATTTTAGATCGAAATTGTATTGACCGATTGATGAGCGATTGCCGTTGTATGTTTTGAAGAACTGCTGGTGGGATTCCCCGCACCCATACCAAGTATAGCTTCCAAGTATAGTAATACTTTATATCCATTTTTTTGTTCCGAATTATATTTAGTATTATCACCATAAGCATCCATTACGTTGTTATTATTGCAATGTTGGTGTATATTAATGCAATCTAATCTGTTTCTATGAGCCTTCTGCCTGGAGTCGCTATTGTTGTATTATCGTTGTGTTACTATTAAAAGTACTGTCTAAGGTGATATCCAGCTTAAGCTTAAGTTTTTCTTCCGAAGCTTGCAAAGATCTGAAAAGAGTTATAAAAAGATAAAAGTAAGCTTCATATGGAAGTATATTCTAACAAAAGATTATAGTATATACATACATATGTAATGTTGGATATTATCAACTCTGCTTCTATCTTTGGGTTTGAATGTTTGTGAACCATTTTCTGCAATTATATTCCTTTAGAATACTCTGTCAAACATAGTATCGCTCTGTAAAAAGAAAATTTACTATAAATATAAAATAATATCAGTAACAAATTACACTTTGATAGTAAAAAAAAGACAAGACCAAATTCGACGGTTTCCCACTATTTCGGGTCCTACGAATCGAACTGCATCATTACTTTTTTTAGTTGCAATCATGGTTTCATACAAAATTTTTGGTTGAAGTTTTTTATCAAAGTGGCCCATTGTAAGAGAAAGGCACATTTTTCTTCGGTCTCTAACTTTTTGAATGTTGATTTTTTTGGTAACCTTTCTTTGGCAAAGCTTCTCAGAATAAGTCCGTCTTTAAGTTCTGAAATCTGAAATTTAATCCATTTTTTTAATGTTTTTCCCTCACGTTTCGTCAATATTTTAATTTACCCTTTGATACTTATACATTAAGTGACATCTTGTAATAGTAAGAAACTTAAGCAAACACAACGTTCTGAGCAAACTAACCATTAGAAAAAAACTTAAAAAAAATTGTATTTTTTAAAAAAGCTACACTAACTATTTTTGTGTGCTGTTTTATTTTTTTGTATCTTATAAGTGTTAAGTAGAAAATCCAAGCATTCTTTCACCATCTTCGATGATATACTTTACGACTTTAGTGATTTTAAAGCCGCTTAACTATCCGAAAATATCAATATGTGTCTAGTCGTTAACAATCTTTTTGACAGAACGAGAAAGCTTTCTTTAATTGCAGTAATCCCTGCTTGGAAAACACTGCAATGATCCGGTAACAGGAGTGCTGCTCTTTGTAAACTTACCATACGCTTTACTGCGTACTTCTTATCAATTATTGGCCACCAGACCAATATCCCATATGTCATAATCGGCCTTACCATAGCTGTGTAGAGCCAGTGTGATACGCGGGGGGTTAGTCCCCATTTTGGTCCAACCAACCTTCTGCAAGTGTATAGTGCTAAAGCTGCCTTCTTTACCCTTGAATCCAAGTTTGGTTTCCATAATAGCTTCCTGTTTAAAATTAGTACCAGGTAGCTTGCTTTCTCACTTATTGATAGCGGTTTGTCGTTTATTGAAGGTGGTGTGAACTCTGGAATCTTCTGTTTCCTCGTAAACATCACTATCTGAGTTTTACTTGCGTTTAGGGCTAATCCACCCAACGATTTATCTTATTTAGCCATGTTTGCATAAGGAACGAAAGGATATATAGGAATTTTCCCCAGATTGAGACAGCCACATCATCAGCGTAGACCACAACATGTACTCCATTTTCTCTAGATCTAACAACATACTGTTCATTGTTAAGATCCATAGAAGCGGGGATAGCACGCCTCCTTGAGGTGTACGAAGCATCTGTTCTATAACTTTCTTGAGTGATTCCGAGACATTCAGATCTTTAAGCGCGTTGATTATGGCCTCTGGCTGGATGTTGTTAAACGCGCCTTCTATGTCTAAGAAGGCTATGAGAGCGTATTCCTTTACTTCCAGAGCCCTTTCAATCTCTGTCACCACCGAGTTTAAAGCTGTTTCTGTGGATTTTCCTTTGGAGTACGTGTATTGTGAAACTTTCTATTAATCTTTCCAGTGTTTTTAGTAGAAATGAGGAAAGACTGATTGGTCTAAACACCTTTGGACTAGTGTGAGAGCTTTTTCCCGCTTTTGGTATTTATGTTACTTTCACTTTCCTTCATAATGAAGGAATATGGCTTAACCGAAGAGTCCCTTCGGGAATGGTTACTAACCAGCCCGTTACGTAACTGAACGATTTCTGCAATTGAGCCGGGAATATGTCATTAGGTCCCGGAGATTTAAAAGGCTTGAAACTGTTAATTGCCCATATTATTTTGTCTATAGATATTAAGTCTCCAATATTAGGATCTGTGTCCACTTCATTATCTGGAGTATACTCAGCGGTGAAGCTCTCTGTGCTGCCCGGGAAGTGAGTATCCATAGGCAATTTTAAGGTTTCTTCACTGGATTCCGTCCAGCTCTGATCTGGCTTCTGTAGATACCCAACGTTATGTGTAGCCTTTGCTATTATCGAGACTTTCTTAACCGAGACGCTTCTGTCGTGGCCTCGATTTCTTCACAGAAGGATTTCCACGATTTTCGTTTTGATTTCCTAATTTCCTTTTCGTATGACTTGAGAAGGCTGTAGTATCGTTCCCAGTCCTGCTCTACTTTCGCTACATTAAACTGCCTCCTGCACTCTTTATGATATTTCTTAAGCTCGGGGGACCACCATTGGGGTCTAATTCTTCCCTTACTGCGAGTAAATGGACAAGCCACTTCTCATGCTTGTTGATTAAATTCTGTGAACCTTTCAACTAAGGAATTTATGTCCTCCCTAATCCGAGGTTGGAATGGAGGAATCATAGGAATATAAGGAATATTTAGCTCTTGCATATGCACTAGCCAGTTTGTTTTCCTATGAAGTCTATATTTGTTATCTCGGCCTACTTTATCCCACAGTACACATTCAATACACCGATGATCGAAAAAGGAGTGTTCTTCTGAAACCCTCCATCGTGGTACTCTTTCTATCAGTTCTCCCGACACATGTGTTATATCCAATACTTCTTGTCGATTTCTAGTAATAAAAGTTAGCGTTTTACCTCTATTACACAACAAGAGCTTTGTGCCTAATAAATAATTAAAGAGCAACTCACCTCTTGTGTTGGTATCTGAGCTACCCCATAGTGAATGATGCGCGTTTGAGTCGCATCCAAGTATTAGTGAGCTCTTGGACGCCTCACTTTCTTTTTTGTACAATATAAAAATATTTAGATCCTTTCTTACCAATATTCATGTCCTGTCCTTACCTTCGCAATGTGGCATGTATAATTTATAATTCGGCGTCCTTAGGCCGCAAATCCGCCCTCCATTAACCCATGACTCCTTAATGTGGTAAACATTAATTTGTAAGAGATGCATTAGTTAAAGATACATCTACATCATCTTGGGAATCGCTTAAAAGCTCTTTCTTGATATATAAATTAGAGAGCCTGTCCACTAGTTCATATCCTGAGGAACACTCACCTTATTCGAGACTATCGACACCGCTCGAGGACTCCATAGGATCTTCCTCCACTTCACCCATCTCGTTATCCGAGGTAAGATGGTCGATAGCGCCGGCATCTGCTTTATATGTTTTCACTTTGACTTTAGTAAACCCATAATTAATTTTACCGCCACTTTTGTTCAGCGGTTCAATTGAGTCATTCGTTAGCAACAACAAAATGTGCATCGTGGCCCTTTTGGTTGTTGTTGTTATTGTAGCGGTTATCTATCCTTGCCTGAAAAGAAGAGCATAAATCTAGTTGTCGTCGAAATCATCTAACGGGAGGCCCAGGAAAGGTGCTGTTTCGGCAGGGTTGGACCAAAGCGAAAGGGGTGTTAGATGAGTAGGGTTCGTTGGGCATGCAAAGAGGTGGTTAGAATCATGCGGGGACTCGTTGCATGCGGGACATGTATGTCGGGGTTCAGTCTGGATAAGCAGGAGTTTAACCTGCTACAATATCCAGACCGAATTTGCGCAAGGGTCATTCTGGTTTCACGTGCAACTCGAGCTCTTCTTCTGCTATAGGTGGTGGTTTGATTCCAAGGACGCCAATCACTGGAAGGGAGTCAATTAGAAACTGCTTGGTAAGCAGTTCATTATGCTCCTTAATAGGCAGCATATTGGCCTCACTCAAGAGACATCCTGTTGCTGTTCGGAGTGCAGTTTTCTGGCCCGACCGGCCGGCCGATAGCCTTGTAAGTCGCCAGCAACGTTTCTTTGTCCTTTCCCCAAGTGCTACCGGCTAGCGACTTGAGGATTTTGTTGCGGCTCTGTACTTTAGTGACTATCGCACTCGTATGTGGAGTGAAGGAGTGCAGACTGTCAAATGTGACTCCCAAAATCTTGGGGTTATTGACTGTTGGAATTGGTGTGCCATCGACATGAATGTTAAGACTTAGTCTGTACTCCTTCGTCCAATTTAGTGGGTGTGAGTGCCAGGCTCCTCGCAGAGAAGAAGGAAAGGACACCGCCCTGTGGAACCCCTTGTTTAATTTTCATAAGTTTCGATGTTTTACCTCGAAATAATACCGATGATTGTCGACCGCTCAGGTAGGTCATAATCCATCTCTTCAGCCCCGGAGAAAGTGTTGTTTGTTCGACGTCTTCTGGAAGCGTTGTTAAGTTGACTGTGTCAAAAGCTTTTGACAGGTCCAACGCTACTAGGAGGGTTCTCTTACAGGGTGGTTTCTGATTTAGACCATGAACTATCTGGGCGTTTATGACGCTAAGTGCTGTGGTGGTACTATGCACTTTACGGAAACCATGTAGATGTTTAGCTAGGTTCAGGTGGTATGTGAGTGTCGGGAGTAGTAAGGCCTCAAGTGGCTTCACTACTGGGGAAAGGAGAGTTATCGGGCGATAGGACTCCCCTAGGTTGGCGGGTCTCCCAGGTTTCAGTAGTGGAACCACTCTTCCGATTTTCCACATATCGGGTATTTTAAGAGTGGTTAGCGACAGATTAAGTACCTTGGCGAGAAATTCTACTCCCGTTGAACCTAGGTGTTTTAACATTAAAGAATTGATTCCGTCAGAGCCGATGGCTTTGGAGCACTTGGTCTTCCTGATGACCTCCTGAACCTCCCCACTGGTGAAAACAAGTGGCGCGCCGTTGTTTCGCATTTTGCGCAGCCGTCTGGTGACACGTTTTTTAGCCTTGTCAACCGGGGGGTGCAGTATGAATTGTCGGCTAAAATAACTCGCGCACCTCTCCCGGTTCGAGGAGGCATGGCCACCGAATTGAATTTCAACCCGGTCGTCATGTTTCCTCGGATTTGACAGGGATTTGACGGTTGACTCACACCAGTGGAAAGATTACAGGACTTCAAGTGCTCTACCCATTTCGTCCGCTTATAGTTATTTACCAGTTGTCGAATCTCCAAATTAATCGAGATAATTATGGGCAGGTGTTCTGATGCAAGAGTTAACATAGGTCGCCATGTTATGCTGTTTATCAGACCACCGCTAGCAATGGTGATGTCTGGCGAGCTGCTGCAAGTGCTCATAATTCTGGTGGGGGCTTCGTCGTTCATTGTGCAGAATGTCGAATCGTCTGCTCTGCCAGCTCCATCCCTCTCCGATCATTTGACAGGCAAGAATGCCAAAGATCGTGGTGCGCGTTAAAGTCACCAAGTACCAGTCGGTTTTCACCACGAAGTAGCTCACTAATATTCGGGTGATATCCTGTTGGGCAACTTGTAACTGGAGGGATGTATATACTAAATATTTCGAGCTCGACATCGCCTGACCGGACACCAATACCCTGACATTCTAGGATAGTGTACGATATTGCACGGTGTTGTGTAATATGAATGCTACGCCACCACCACTATCTCGCTCGCGATCTTTACGTAAAACGTTGAAACCTGCACAACTCAGAAGATCTGAGTGGCTGCTTAACTTGGTTTCTTGGACCGCAGCTATTGATATGCCTTCCCGACTCATAAAATCAGCTATCTCTTCGATCTTGCTCTGGAGCCCGTTGCAGTTGAATTGTAAGAGTCGGGTGTGTTTTGGTGTTGCTGTCGTGACCCTGGTAGTGAGGGAGTGACGTACAGGTGGAGGTTGTTGCAGCTGTGTTACCCGCAAAGGAAAATGTCGCACTTCGGTGTTGATTGGCGACTTCGATGTTGTTGGTTGTGGGGGCAGACTCCTATTACAACATGGGGCAACGTACGATACACTTCACTCACGTTTGGAGCGCAGGCCGGAACACGACGGGTCACGTTCCGACATTATTATTATTACGGCCTGACACACGGAACAGACTGTGCGAGGGACCAGGAGTTGCCTTGAGGTCCTCGCACGAGGATTGGAGCTGGATGAAGGTTGGGGGGGGGGATTGGTCAGATTGGTCAGACTGGGAGTCATGCTGTCTACTTGAGCTCCTGGGGGCCGTAGGGGCTTTATGTTGGCCACTCCCTGAGGGTGGCGACGCGTTGCGCGAACTAGGTGCAAGTTGCACTGCCGTAGAGGCAACAATCGCAGTATTGAGTTGACAGCATTTGGCCACATAACGTGTGGTCCACTCCCTATGAGTCTTAAAGCCTGAACAGGTCTTAAGATGGCTCCATCCATTGCATGTGTTACACCTAACCTAGGTGGAATTTGGATGGAGCCTTTTGGCGCATACGCAGCAGAAAAATACCTCAGGCTCTGGGATGGACTCGATGCCAGCCTGGAGTAAGAGGATATGGAGCAACCCTGCTGCAAGGCGTTGCTCCAATGACGTACAACTAGATTTAAAACTAATCGATCCAAACAGGGTTAGATCTCCGAAAGGGCAGCCCTTGACCGGATAAAATCCGGGTCAACTCCGGTGGCGTAGAACCGACTGCAATGAGAGTTGGACCCTTTTGGTCTCCACGCCCGATTCGGTTGTCGCTTCGTCGAATGCCTTAACAAATTTCCAACCCTCCATTGGTAAGTTAGGGTTGCAAGCTCTGATCAGCTGCATGTTCCGGCTGAGATGGTGTAGCCGCTATCCAAACTCTTGCGATTGGCCTAGACGGTATATCTTTCCTATCGACCGCTGTTAGTTTGGCCCCAGGATATACCTTTCCCACTTTAGCTATAGCGGTGTTAGCCAGCGGAGCTTGTACCCATTTCCATTGGGTTCTGGGAATTCTGCCTTCGGGATCTCCTTCATCCAGAACACCAATGATAACGCTATTGCGGACTTCCGGTTTATTCAATTCAATGTATTCTGTTGCTGGATGGATGCAGGATTTCTGCATCTTCTTTAAGGTCAAGTACCAATTCCGATTGTGTATTTCAATACCTATTAAGTCATATGTTACTAACCTGCATTTCATATTTGGGGTCCGCTCGATATTATTTTCCTGCAAATATATTAATTTTAATTATAAACTCTTTTCTTATCAAATACAAATAGAAAATAGGTTTATTTACCTTCACAAACCTTTTCCGTTGTATTTTTCTTCTTCTTGACTGGCGTAGACACCGCTTACGTGGATATAGCTGAGTCCACAACAGCGCGCCACGCATCTCTGCTTTTGGCAGTTTGGCGCCAATTGGTAATACCAAGTGAAGACAGGACCTTCTCCACCTGGTCCTTCCATCGGAGTGGAGGTCTCCCTCCTCCTCGGCTTCCACCAGCGGGTACTGCATCGAATGCGCTGACTGTTGCTGCTGTACACTCTTATAGAAAATTGTACCTTCTCTGTTTAGCTCTGCGGCTCGTTGTATTGCTTCTATAAAAAAGGAAATTTAGTAAATTTCTATAACACAAATCGTACCTCTTAACAATCCAAATTTAAGGATTAATTAATTTGTATAAGGCTTCTCCCATTCATGGCTGTTTTTAGAAGCCATCCCGAGTAGACGAGTAGAGTTACTTATCGTATGGTGCATTGGTTACCAGTAAAAAAGCTTGTATTATTTTATCGGTCTCTCTTGTTCTAGCAGCAGGAAAAAAGTTACCATTTCTCCTCCTTTACGGGATGTCGGTGATATTATCTTGCTCGCTCTCTCTTACTGATTTTGATGCAAATCCTGCATATGTCTTTCTGCTCTAATTTTTTATTGGTCACCTACTTTTTCGTTTAAAAATTAAAAAAATTAAATTGTTGTTTTATTTTCATTTATTTAATTACATTTATAAATTAGCATGGTGTTTTATATTTTTAATAATTATTGTAGATTAATTTTTAAATACATATTAGCATTTCAGTACAAAATAAACTTTCATTTTTACAAACGTTTTTGCGGCTATCATTTACACATTGACATTTTTATAATTTACAATTTCTCAAAAGTTTTAAGTATTGATTTTTTGTGTTGTTATACAATACAAATTAAATTTCACTAATATTACGATTGCTATAAATATTTGTACATTCAGTTGTATATAGATGCTAATTTAACAATATTTTACATCTAAATTAATAAATTTAGTGCTATTGCGAACGACCAAAATTTCTAAATTAACAATCATAATACTGAAAATAATAGATTTGAAGTTCAGCTTAATAATTCCTGCATAGTCAAATCAGAAGCACGATAAACAATTTCTGCGCCTCAGTATGGTATTTTCGAGCTCTGTTCCTATTGTAACGAAAACGGCACCAGAACAAACTAGAATTGACAATCGAAATCGATAAATTTCCAGGGTAGAGTTTCAGCGTTAATAACAGATTTTGGAAATCCGTTACACTATGTTAACTATCCATTGTGTAGATCCAAGGGCATCATAGGAGACACTGTTTAGCACGTCAAAAATAAGTAGTGAAACTGCTACTCCAAAGTCCCGATGAAATTTGTTGTACATCATCCGATGCCTGAAAAATATGTATAGTTGTCTAGAAATAATTAAAATATCTATATTCAAACCTTGTCCGGTTGCGTTGTGCGATTTTGACTTTTATTCTGAATATGAATATTTATTAATTGTTGCTGCTGCTGCCGGTGTTGTTGTCTGAGTAGTGATTACTTGCTGGTTGAAGGCATACACATGTTACACTATTTGGCGATTATCTACCATTATTTATTATAAGCATGGGAAGTTTTAATATGTTAATACTAACTGTGTTAAATAATAAGAATATCAAAATTATTGTTTTGTTTTGTAATTAAATTCATTTCAATAATACCTGTTGTTGTATATTTTGTGTGTACTTCTGGCGCCGATATTTGTTACTTTCTGACACAAAGTACTACGTGTGCTTCTTCCATCTAGTTCGTATTTGTATTGTACGGTTAATGAGCGATTGCCGTTGTATGTGTTGAAGAACTGCTGCTTGGTTTCCCCGCACCCATAACAAGTCCTACCTTCCTATATGGGAGTAATGCTTTATATCCGCTTTCTTGTTCCGAATTCTGTTTATTGTTATCACCATAAGTACCCATTACGTTGTTATTATTGCAATCTTGGTTTATATTAAAGAAATCTAATCTGTTTCAATGAGCCCTCTGCCTGGAGTCGCTATTGTTGTATTATCGTTCTGTCACTATTAAAAGTACTGTCTAAGGTACTTTTTCGTTTAAAAATTAAAAAATTTAAATTGTTGTTTTATTTTTATTTTTTTAATTGTATGAGGTATTTATATTTATAAATTAGTATGGTGTTTTATATTTTTAATAATTACACTGGATCACAAATTTGAATTTGTTTTTTGTTCCACGGATGCCACTAAATCTTTTTTTGTCTGCAAATGCGTCTCGCTTCCCTCTTCAGCTCTCGGTATCTTTCCCATCCCGCTCGTGTTGCGGTCGATCGCAACATTGCGAGGTAGGCAGTCTGTTTTCTCTCCACTGCGAGACGGCAATCAGCTGTTTTTTTGACTTTTCCGAAAACCAATGGTTTCGGTTGCAGCTGTACGTAAGGAGTTTGATATGACGTCCCACAGCTCCCTTATAGAGATTTTCGAAGGGTAATTAGTTGCGGAAAATTCCTAATGCAAATAAATTTAATTCAAACATGCATACCTACATGCACACACACATATCTTGGTAAATTCATTAATCTTTTTAAGGCCAACATCAACAGCAGGTAGTATTTTCTTTTCTCGGCTCGTTAATATGAAGGAACTTTTTTGTTTAGATAGGTTTTGCCTTTTTTAATTTTTTCGCGATCAAGCTATATATAAGGATAAATGCCCCTTGAAAGTTCATAATATCTGTAAGGCTCGCCGGTTCCAGTTTATAATTACAATATAAAAAACCGTGAGCTATTTTTTTTAAATAAAATGAGTAAACGTATGCGAGAATTTGAGTGTACCAACGATCCGGATATGTTCTGTTACATATGCGGTGAATATACTCTTGTACGGAATCGGAGGCAGTTTAGAGATTCGATCCAATCTATATATTCAAAATATTTTGGTATTGATCCTAAAAATATTGATAAACCATGTACTCGAATATTTTGTGTTCCTTGTGTCGAATAATATCGGTTCAATGGGAATCAGGATCAACAAAGTACGTATTAAAATTATGAAACTATGCTTTTTTTATTTAATAGTAATTTTTAATTTATTTCTTTTTCAGGTGATACATGAAATTTAATGTACCAATGATATGGCGAGAACCTACATGCCACTCAGAAGATTGTTATAATGGTATGACAAAAGTACTTGGCTTTGGAAAATCAAGAAAAGTGATTTATGCTAACGTACCTACCGTTTCATTGCCAGTTCCACATTCAGCTGAAGGATCATCTGAATATGGGAAATCAAGTTGTAATGAATTTTTAATGGAAAACGAGAGAAACGTTCTATCACAAGCGCAACTAAACGGATTAGAGATTTGGAATTATCCAAGGAAAAGGCTGAGCTACATGCCTCTCGTATGCAAAAATTTCAATTCGTGTCACCCCATGTTAAGGTGACATATTATAGAAATCGTCACGAACCATTTGCCAAACACTATACCAAGGAAGACAATGTATGCTATTGCAAAGAGATTGCAGGATTATTCAAAGAGTTTGGTCAACCATATGATTCCGAGGAGTGGTGATTGTTCATAGACAGCAATAAACTGAGCTTGAAGGCCGTATTACTGCATAATGGCAACAAAAAGCCCTCGATCCCGATCTCGCATGCAGTAAACACGAAGGAAACATACGAGGTAATGGAGAACTTGTTAAAATTCATTAAATATGAAGAGCATGATTGGAAAATATGTGCCGATCTTAAAGTCGTTGGAATGTTATGCGGTCTACAAAGTGGCTACACAAAACACTGCTGCTTTCTCTGCAAATGGGATAGGCGAGCTCGTAAAGACCACTATTGCATTAAGGATTGGCCGGAAAGAGTTGAATTTACAATTGGTGTGGATAATAATAAAATAAATAAAGTGGTGTGGTAGTAAAGAAGGAAAAATCATTCTTCTTTAATTGAATTATATAAAATTTTATAATTTACTTATTTACATTTTCTTTTTTCTCCAGGCGTAAATATGTTTTTAAAAATTCATTTTCTGCATTCCCTTTTAAGTTTTTTCCGGCAAATCTCGGAGACGAAAGTGACGAGCATGGCGAAAGGTTTCACCAGCAAATGAAATTAATTGAGAATCGATACCAAGGTTTCTGGGACGTCGGTACAATGGGTGACTACTGTTGGTTTCTCATAAGAGAAACCGATCCTAAACTAAATAAACGACAAAACAAAACACATAATCATTTCAACTATAATGTAAGAACATCAACTTAAAACAAAAATAATACATTGTTTTAATATATATTACTAATATATAAGTAAATGAGTTTATAAAATCTAAAAACGACATGAAAATTGACTTTTTACTTAACAGAAACAGCGCATAGCTAGACATCCCACCCCTACTTTACACACTACATACGCATATACGTATACATTGACTTTGCGCGACTTGGATATATTTATTTGATCATGTACAGCTTTCCTATTTATCCATGGACTTTGTTCGTTGGTAGCTTAGTTTTTTATAAAGAAACAGGACTTCATATAAAATAAAAAAAAATTAAAAAATATCTTTTGTTTTAAAATTTTTTTCTTGCCAAAGTTAATTTTTTTTTAATTTTTTCCAAAAAAAATTTAAAAACACGAAGTGATTAATCAATTTCTCAGAAATTATAAGGCCTATGGAAAAATGGAGTAGACAATATTTTTAGGAAATTTCATTCACTTTTATTTTCTATAATTTGCAGTAAGATTGCTCAACTGGTCAGTGAGATATACATGATTAAATGAAGACACCTTTTTTTTGGTCGAATAACGGTAAATTGCAAATATCTCAAAAACGTATCCATAAAAAAAAATTTACTCGATTTTCGAAATCAGCGAGCCATTTCACATACAAATTGAATATTGGCGTTCATGGAAAATTTTTGCTGTAAACCAGTGTTATTATAGATTAATTTTTAAATATTAGCATTTCAGTACAAAATAAACTTTCATTTTTACAAACGTTTTTGCGGCTATCATTTACACATTGACAAAATTTATATATTTCACATATAAAGTTAATATAAATTATTAAATTTTTATAATTTACAATTTTTCAAAAGTTTCAAGTATTGATTTTTTGTGTTGTTATACAATACAAATTAAATTTCACTAATATTACGATTGCTATAAATATTTGTACATTCAGTTGTATATAGATGCTAATTTAACAATATTTTACATCTAAATTAATAAATTTAGTGCTATTGCGAACGACCAAAATTTCTAAATTAACAATCATAATACTGAAAATAATACTGCATCGAATACTTTCAGAGCTGGAGCACCTTCATCCATTCGAACAACATGTCCTAGCCAGCGTAGCCGCTGTTTTTTTATTCGCTGGACTATGTCTATGTCGTCGAATAACACATACAGCTCATCGTTCCATCGTCTTCGGTATTCGCCGTTGCCAATTCTTAAGGGACCATAAATCTTCCGCAAAACCTTTCTCTCGAAAACTCCTAGTGCCGTCTCATCGGATGTTGACATCGTCCACGCTTCTGCACCGTAAAGTAGGACGGGAATGATGAGAGACTTGTAGAGTTTGGTTTTTGTTCGTCGAGAGAGGACTTTACTTTTCAATTGCCTACTTAGTCCATAGTAGCACCTGTTGGCAAGAGTGATTCTGCGTTGGATTTCCAGGCTGACATTGTTATTGCTGTTAATGCTGGTTCCCAGGTAGACGAAATTATCTACAACTTCAAAGTTATGACTGTCAACAGTGACGTGGGAGCCAAGACGCGAATGCGCTGACTGTTTGTTTGACGACAGGAGATATTTCGTCTTGTCCTCGTTCACCACCAGACCCATACGTTTCGCTTCCTTATCCAGTCTGGAGAAAGCAGAACTAACGGCGCGGGTGTTGTTTCCAATGATATCGATATCATTGGCGTACGCCAGTAGCTGTACACTCTTATAGAAGATTGTACCTTCTCTGTTTAGCTCTGCAGCTCGTATTATTTTCTCCATCATCAGGTTAAAGAAATCACACGAGAGTGAGTCACCTTGTCTGAAACCTCGTCTGGTATCGAACGGCTCGGAGAGGTCCTTCCCGATCCTGACGGAGCTTTTGGTGTTGCTCAACGTCAGCTTACACAGCCGTATTAGTTTTGCGGGGATACCAAATTCAGACATCGCGGCATAAAGGCAGCTCCTTTTCGTGCTGTCGAAAGCAGCTTTAAAGTCGACAAAGAGATGGTGTGCGTCGATCATATTTTCACGGGTCTTCTCCAAAATTTGGCGCAGGGTGAATATTTGGTCTGTTGTTGATTTTCCTGGTCTAAAGCCACACTGATAAGGTCCAATCAGTTTGTTGACGGCGATGTTGATGAGGCTTATCCCACGGTAATTGGCGCAAATTGTGGGGTCTCCCTTTTTGTGTATTGGGCAGAGTACACTGAGATTCCAATCGTCAGGCATGCTTTCTTCCGACCATATTCTGCAAAGAAGCTGATGCAAGCACCTCATCAGCTCTTCGCCGCCGTATTTGAATAGTTCGGCCGGCAATCCATCGGCCCCCGCCGCCTTATTGTTCTTCCAGTGAGTAATTGCTATTCGAGGTTCTTCACGGTCGGGCAATGGAACATCTGCTCCATCGTCGTCGATTGGGGAATCGGGTTCGCCATCTCCTGGTGTTGTACTTTCACTGCCATTCAGCAGGCTGGAAAAGTGTTCCCTCCACAAACTCAGTATACTCTGGTCATCAATAACTAGATCACCTCAGGGGGTCCTAAAGAAGTGTGCTCCGGTCTTGAAACCTTCAGTTAGTCGCCGGATCTTTTCGTAAAATTTTCGAGCATGACCCCTGTCGGCCAGCTTGTCAAGCTCTTCATACTCACGCATTTCGGTCTCTTTCTTTTTTTGTCTGCAAATGCGTCTCGCTTCCCTCTTCAGCTCTCGGTATCTTTCCCATCCCGCTCGTGTTGCGGTCGATCGCAACATTGCGAGGTAGGCAGTCTGTTTTCTCTCCACTGCGAGACGGCAATCAGCTGTTTTTTTGACTTTTCCGAAAACCAATGGTTTCGGTTGCAGCTGTACGTAAGGAGTTTGATATGACGTCCCACAGCTCCCTTATAGAGATTTTCGAAGGGTAATTAGTTGCGGAAAATTCCTAATGCAAATAAATTTAATTCAAACATGCATACCTACATGCACACACACATATCTTGGTAAATTCATTAATCTTTTTAAGGCCAACATCAACAGCAGGTAGTATTTTCTTTTCCCGGCTCGTTAATATGAAGGAACTTTTTTGTTTAGATAGGTTTTGCCTTTTTTAATTTTTTCGCGATCAAGCTATATATAAGGATAAATGCCCCTTGAAAGTTCATAATATCTGTAAGGCTCGCCGGTTCCAGTTTATAATTACAATATAAAAAACCGTGAGCTATTTTTTTTTAAATAAAATGAGTAAACGTATGCGAGAATTTGAGTGTACCAACGATCCGGATATGTTCTGTTACATATGCGGTGAATATACTCTTGTACGGAATCGGAGGCAGTTTAGAGATTCGATCCAATCTATATATTCAAAATATTTTGGTATTGATCCTAAAAATATTGATAAACCATGTACTCCGAATATTTTGTGTTCCTTGTGTCGAATAATATCGGTTCAATGGGAATCAGGATCAACAAAGTACGTATTAAAATTATGAAACTATGCTTTTTTTTTATTTAATAGTAATTTTTAATTTATTTCTTTTTCAGGTGATACATGAAATTTAATGTACCAATGATATGGCGAGAACCTACATGCCACTCAGAAGATTGTTATAATGGTATGACAAAAGTACTTGGCTTTGGAAAATCAAGAAAAGTGATTTATGCTAACGTACCTACCGTTTCATTGCCAGTTCCACATTCAGCTGAAGGATCATCTGAATATGGGAAATCAAGTTGTAATGAATTTTTAATGGAAAACGAGAGAAACGTTCTATCACAAGCGCAACTAAACGGATTAGAGATTTGGAATTATCCAAGGAAAAGGCTGAGCTACATGCCTCTCGTATGCAAAAATTTCAATTCGTGTCACCCCATGTTAAGGTGACATATTATAGAAATCGTCACGAACCATTTGCCAAACACTATACCAAGGAAGACAATGTATGCTATTGCAAAGAGATTGCAGGATTATTCAAAGAGTTTGGTCAACCATATGATTCCGAGGAGTGGTGATTGTTCATAGACAGCAATAAACTGAGCTTGAAGGCCGTATTACTGCATAATGGCAACAAAAAGCCCTCGATCCCGATCTCGCATGCAGTAAACACGAAGGAAACATACGAGGTAATGGAGAACTTGTTAAAATTCATTAAATATGAAGAGCATGATTGGAAAATATGTGCCGATCTTAAAGTCGTTGGAATGTTATGCGGTCTACAAAGTGGCTACACAAAACACTGCTGCTTTCTCTGCAAATGGGATAGGCGAGCTCGTAAAGACCACTATTGCATTAAGGATTGGCCGGAAAGAGTTGAATTTACAATTGGTGTGGATAATAATAAAATAAATAAAGTGGTGTGGTAGTAAAGAAGGAAAAATCATTCTTCTTTAATTGAATTATATAAAATTTTATAATTTACTTATTTACATTTTCTTTTTTCTCCAGGCGTAAATATGTCTTTAAAAATTCATTTTATGCATTCCCTTTTAAGTTTTTTCCGGCAAATCTCGGAGACGAAAGTGACGAGCATGGCGAAAGGTTTCACCAGCAAATGAAATTAATTGAGAATCGATACCAAGGTTTCTGGGACGTCGGTATAATGGGTGACTACTGTTGGTTTCTCATAAGAGAAACCGATCCTAAACTAAATAAACGACAAAACAAAACACATAATCATTTCAACTATAATGTAAGAACATCAACTTAAAACAAAAATAATACATTGTTTTAATATATATTACTAATATATAAGTAAATGAGTTTATAAAATCTAAAAACGACATGAAAATTGACTTTTTACTTAACAGAAACAGCGCATAGCTAGACATCCCACCCCTACTTTACACACTACATACGCATATACGTATACATTGACTTTGCGCGACTTGGATATATTTATTTGATCATGTACAGCTTTCCTATTTATCCATGGACTTTGTTCGTTGGTAGCTTAGTTTTTTATAAAGAAACAGGACTTCATATAAAATAAAAAAAAATTAAAAAATATCTTTTGTTTTAAAATTTTTTTCTTGCCAAAGTTAATTTTTTTTTAATTTTTTCCAAAAAAAATTTAAAAACACGAAGTGATTAATCAATTTCTCAGAAATTATAAGGCCTATGGAAAAATGGAGTAGACAATATTTTTAGGAAATTTCATTCACTTTTATTTTCTATAATTTGCAGTAAGATTGCTCAACTGGTCAGTGAGATATACATGATTAAATGAAGACACCTTTTTTTTGGTCGAATAACGGTAAATTGCAAATATCTCAAAAACGTATCCATAAAAAAAAATTTACTCGATTTTCGAAATCAGCGAGCCATTTCACATACAAATTGAATATTGGCGTTCATGGAAAATTTTTGCTGTAAACCAGTGTTATTATAGATTAATTTTTAAATATTAGCATTTCAGTACAAAATAAACTTTCATTTTTACAAACGTTTTTGCGGCTATCATTTACACATTGACAAAATTTATATATTTCACATATAAAGTTAATATAAATTATTAAATTTTTATAATTTACAATTTTTCAAAAGTTTCAAGTATTGATTTTTTGTGTTGTTATACAATACAAATTAAATTTCACTAATATTACGATTGCTATAAATATTTGTACATTCAGTTGTATATAGATGCTAATTTAACAATATTTTACATCTAAATTAATAAATTTAGTGCTATTGCGAACGACCAAAATTTCTAAATTAACAATCATAATACTGAAAATAATAGATTTGAAGTTCAGCTTAATAATTCCTGCATAGTCAAATCAGAAGCAGAATAAACAATTTCTGCGCCTCAGTATGGTATTTTCGAGCTCTGTTCCTATTGTAACGAAAACGGCACCAGAACAAACTAGAATTGACAATCGAAATCGATAAATTTCCAGGGTAGAGTTTCAGCGTTAATAACAGATTTTGGAAATCCGTTACACTATGTTAACTATCCATTGTGTAGATCCAAGGGCATCATAGGAGACACTGTTTAGCACGTCAAAAATAAGTAGTGAAACTGCTACTCCAAAGTCCCGATGAAATTTGTTGTACATCATCCGATGCCTGAAAAATATGTATAGTTGTCTAGAAATAATTAAAATATCTATATTCAAACCTTGTCCGGTTGCGTTGTGCGATTTTGACTTTTATTCTGAATATGAATATTTATTAATTGTTGCTGCTGCTGCCGGTGTTGTTGTCTGAGTAGTGATTACTTGCTGGTTGAAGGCATACACATGTTACACTATTTGGCGATTATCTACCATTATTTATTATAAGCATGGGAAGTTTTAATATGTTAATACTAACTGTGTTAAATAATAAGAATATCAAAATTATTGTTTTGTTTTTTAATTAAATTCATTTCAATAATACCTGTTGTTGTATATTTTGTGTGTACTTCTGGCGCCGATATTTGTTACTTTCTGACACAAAGTACTACGTGTGCTTCTTCCATCTAGTTCGTATTTGTATTGTACGGTTAATGAGCGATTGCCGTTGTATGTGTTGAAGAACTGCTGCTAGGTTTCCCCGCACCCATAACAAGTCCTACCTTCCTATATGGGAGTAATGCTTTATATCCGCTTTCTTGTTCCGAATTCTGCTTATTGTTATCACCATAAGTACCCATTACGTTGTTATTATTGCAATCTTGGTTTATATTAAAGAAATCTAATCTGTTTCAATGAGCCCTCTGCCTGGAGTCGCTATTGTTGTATTATCGTTCTGTCACTATTAAAAGTACTGTCTAAGGTACTTTTTCGTTTAAAAATAAAAAAATTTAAATTGTTGTTTTATTTTTATTTTTTTAATTGTATGAGGTATTTATATTTATAAATTAGTATGGTGTTTTATATTTTTAATAATTACACTGGATCACAAATTTGAATTTGTCTTTTGTTCCACGGATGCCACTATCCAATTTGTATGTGAAATGGCTCGCAGATTTCGAAAATCGAGTAAATTTTTTTTGTGGATACGTTTTTGAGATATTTGCAATTTACCGTTCTTCTTCTTCTTGACAGGCGTAGACACCGCTTACGCGGTTATAGCCGAGTCCAAAACAGCGCGCCACGCATCTCTCCTTCTGGCAGTTTGGCGCCAATTGGTTATTCCAAGCTAAGCCAGGTCCCTCTCCACCTGGTCCTTCCATCGGAGTGGAGGTCTCCCTCTTCCTCTGCTTCCACCAGCGGGTACTGCATCGAATACTTTCAGAGCTGGAGCACCTTCATCCATTTGAACAACATGTCCTAGCCAGCGTAGCCGCTGTTTTTTTATTCGCTGGACTATGTCTATGTCGTCGAATAACACATACAGCTCATCGTTCCATCGTCTTCGGTATTCGCCGTTGCCAATTCTTAAGAGACCATAAATCTTCCGCAAAACCTTTCTCTCGAAGACTCCTAGTGCCGTCTCATCGGATGTTGACATCGTCCACGCTTCTGCACCGTAAAGTAGGACGGGAATGTTGAGAGACTTGTAGAGTTTGGTTTTTGTTCGTCGAGAGAGGACTTTACTTTTCAATTGCCTACTTAGTCCATAGTAGCACCTGTTGGCAAGAGTGATTCTGCGTTGGATTTCCAGGCTGACATTGTTATTGCTGTTAATGCTGGTTCCCAGGTAGACGAAATTATCTACAACTTCAAAGTTATGACTGTCAACAGTGACGTGGGAGCCAAGACGCGAATGCGCTGACTGTTTGTTTGACGACAGGAGATATTTCGTCTTGTCCTCGTTCACCACCAGACCCATACGTTTCGCTTCCTTATCCAGTCTGGAGAAAGCAGAACTAACGGCGCGGGTGTTGTTTCCAATGATATCGATATCATTGGCGTACGCCAGTAGCTGTACACTCTTATAGAAGATTGTACCTTCTCTGTTTAGCTCTGCAGCTCGTATTATTTTCTCCATCATCAGGTTAAAGAAATCACACGAGAGTGAGTCACCTTGTCTGAAACCTCGTCTGGTATCGAACGGCTCGGAGAGGTCCTTCCCGATCCTGACGGAGCTTTTGGTGTTGCTCAACGTCAGCTTACACAGCCGTATTAGTTTTGCGGGGATACCAAATTCAGACATCGCGGCATAAAGGCAGCTTCTTTTCGTGCTGTCGAAAGCAGCTTTAAAGTCGACAAAGAGATGGTGTGTGTCGATCCTATTTTCACGGGTCTTCTCCAAAATTTGGCGCAGGGTGAATATTTGGTCTGTTGTTGATTTTCCTGGTCTAAAGCCACACTGATAAGGTCCAATCAGTTTGTTGACGGTGGGCTTTAGTCTTTCACACAATACGCTCGACAGAACCTTATAAGCGATGTTGATGAGGCTTATCCCACGGTAATTGGCGCAAATTGTGGGGTCTCCCTTTTTGTGTATTGGGCAGAGTACACTGAGATTCCAATCGTCAGGCATGCTTTCTTCCGACCATATTCTGCAAAGAAGCTGATGCAAGCACCTCATCAGCTCTTCGCCGCCGTATTTGAATAGTTCGGCCGGCAATCCATCGGCCCCCGCCGCCTTATTGTTCTTCCAGCGGGTAATTGCTATTCGAGGTTCTTCACGGTCGGGCAATGGAACATCTGCTCCATCGTCGTCGATTGGGGAATCGGGTTCGCCATCTCCTGGTGTTGTACTTTCACTGCCATTTAGCAGGCTGGAAAAGTGTTCCCTCCACAAACTCAGTATACTCTGGTCATCAATAACTAGATCACCTCAGGGGGTCCTAAAGAAGTGTGCTCCGGTCTTGAAACCTTCAGTTAGTCGCCGGATCTTTTCGTAAAATTTTCGAGCATGACCCCTGTCGGCCAGCTTGTCAAGCTCTTCATACTCACGCATTTCGGCCTCTTTCTTTTTTTGTCTGCAAATGCGTCTCGCTTCCCTCTTCAGCTCTCGGTATCTTTCCCATCCCGCTCGTGTTGCGGTCGATCGCAACATTGCGAGGTAGGCAGTCTGTTTTCTCTCCACTGCGAGACGGCAATCAGCTGTTTTTTTGACTTTTCCGAAAACCAATGGTTTCGGTTGCAGCTGTACGTAAGGAGTTTGATATGACGTCCCACAGCTCCCTTATAGAGATTTTCGAAGGGTAATTAGTTGCGGAAAATTCCTAATGCAAATAAATTTAATTCAAACATGCCTACCTACATGCACACACACATATCTTGGTAAATTCATTAATCTTTTTAAGGCCAACATCAACAGCAGGTAGCATTTTCTTTTCCCGGCTCGTTAATATGAAGGAACTTTTTTGTTTAGATAGGTTTTGCCTTTTTTAATTTTTTCGCGATCAAGCTATATATCAGGATAAATGCCCCTTGAAAGTTCATAATATCTGTAAGGCTCGCCGGTTCCAGTTTATAATTACAATATAAAAAACCGTGAGCTATTTTTTTTAAATAAAATGAGTAAACGTATGCGAGAATTTGAGTGTACCAACGATCCGGATATGTTCTGTTACATATGCGGTGAATATACTCTTGTACGGAATCGGAGGCAGTTTAGAGATTCGATCCAATCTATATATTCAAAATATTTTGGTATTAATCCTAAAAATATTGATAAACCATGTACTCCGAATATTTTGTGTTCCTTGTGTCGAATAATATTGGTTCAATGGGAATCAGGATCAACAAAGTACGTATTAAAATTATGAAACTATGCTTTTTTTTATTTAATAGTAATTTTTAATTTATTTCTTTTTCAGGTGATACATGAAATTTAATGTACCAATGATATGGCGAGAACCTACATGCCACTCAGAAGATTGTTATAATGGTATGACAAAAGTACTTGGCTTTGGAAAATCAAGAAAAGTGATTTATGCTAACGTACCTACCGTTTCATTGCCAGTTCCACATTCAGCTGAAGGATCATCTGAATATGGGAAATCAAGTTGTAATGAATTTTTAATGGAAAACGAGAGAAACGTTCTATCACAAGCGCAACTAAACGGATTAGAGATTTGGAATTATCCAAGGAAAAGGCTGAGCTACATGCCTCTCGTATGCAAAAATTTCAATTCGTGTCACCCCATGTTAAGGTGACATATTATAGAAATCGTCACGAACCATTTGCCAAACACTATACCAAGGAAGACAATGTATGCTATTGCAAAGACATTGCAGGATTATTCAAAGAGTTTGGTCAACCATATGATTCCGAGGAGTGGTGATTGTTCATAGACAGCAATAAACTGAGCTTGAAGGCCGTATTACTGCATAATGGCAACAAAAAGCCCTCGATCCCGATCTCGCATGCAGTAAACACGAAGGAAACATACGAGGTAATGGAGAACTTGTTAAAATTCATTAAATATGAAGAGCATGATTGGAAAATATGTGCCGATCTTAAAGTCGTTGGAATGTTATGCGGTCTACAAAGTGGCTACACAAAACACTGCTGCTTTCTCTGCAAATGGGATAGGCGAGCTCGTAAAGACCACTATTGCATTAAGGATTGGCTGGAAAGAGTTGAATTTACAATTGGTGTGGATAATAATAAAATAAATAAAGTGGTGTGGTAGTAAAGAAGGAAAAATCATTCTTCTTTAATTGAATTATATAAAATTTTATAATTTACTTATTTACATTTTCTTTTTTCTCCAGGCGTAAATATGTCTTTAAAAATTCATTTTGAAAATTGACTTTTTACTTAACAGAAACAGCGCATAGCTAGACATCCCACCCCTACTTTACACACTACATACGCATATACGTATACATTGACTTTGCGCGACTTGGATATATTTATTTGATCATGTACAGCTTTCCTATTTATCCATGGACTTTGTTCGTTGGTAGCTTAGTTTTTTATAAAGAAACAGGACTTCATATAAAATAAAAAAAAATTAAAAAATATCTTTTGTTTTAAAATTTTTTTCTTGCCAAAGTTAATTTTTTTTAAATTTTTTCAAAAAAAAATTTAAAAACACGAAGTGATTAATCAATTTCTCAGAAATTATAAGGCCTATGGAAAAATGGAGTAGACAATATTTTTAGGAAATTTCATTCACTTTTATTTTCTATAATTTGCAGTAAGATTGCTCAACTGGTCAGTGAGATATACATGATTAAATGAAGACACCTTTTTTTTTGGTCGAATAACGGTAAATTGCAAATATCTCAAAAACGTATCCATAAAAAAAAATTTACTCGATTTTCGAAATCAGCGAGCCATTTCACATACAAATTGAATATTGGCGTTCATGGAAAATTTTTGCTGTAAACCAGTGTTATTATAGATTAATTTTTAAATATTAGCATTTCAGTACAAAATAAACTTTCATTTTTACAAACGTTTTTGCGGCTATCATTTACACATTGACAAAATTTATATATTTCACATATAAAGTTAATATAAATTATTAAATTTTTATAATTTACAATTTCTCAAAAGTTTCAAGTATTGATTTTTTGTGTTGTTATGCAATACAAATTAAATTTCACTAATATTACGATTGCTATAAATATTTGTACATTCAGTTGTATATAGATGCTAATTTAACAATATTTTACATCTAAATTAATAAATTTAGTGCTATTGCGAACGACCAAAATTTCTAAATTAACAATCATAATACTGAAAATAATAGATTTGAAGTTCAGCTTAATAATTCCTGCATAGTCAAATCAGAAGCAGGATAAACAATTTCTGCGCCTCAGTATGGTATTTTCGAGCTCTGTTCCTATTGTAACGAAAACGGCACCAGAACAAACTAGAATTGACAATCGAAATCGATAAATTTCCAGGGTAGAGTTTCAGCGTTAATAACAGATTTTGGAAATCCGTTACACTATGTTAACTATCCATTGTGTAGATCCAAGGGCATCATAGGAGACACTGTTTAGCACGTCGAAAATAAGTAGTGAAACTGCTACTCCAAAGTCCCGATGAAATTTGTTGTACATCATCCGATGCCTGAAAAATATGTATAGTTGTCTAGAAATAATTAAAATATCTATATTCAAACCTTGTCCGGTTGCGTTGTGCGATTTTGACTTTTATTCTGAATATGAATATTTATTAATTGTTGCTGCTGCTGCCGGTGTTGTTGTCTGAGTAGTGATTACTTGCTGGTTGAAGGCATACGCATGTTACACTATTGGCGATTATCTACCATTATTCATTATAAGCATGGGAAGTTTTAATATGTTAATACTAACTGTGTTAAATAATAAGAATATCAAAATTATTGTTTTGTTTTGTAATTAAATTCATTTCAATAATACCTGTTGTTGTATATTTTGTGTGTACTTCTGGCGCCGATATTTGTTACTTTCTGACACAAAGTACTACGTGTGCTTCTTCCATTTAGTTTGTATTTGTATTGTACGGTTAATGAGCGATTGCCGTTGTATGTGTTGAAGAACTGCTGCTAGGTTTCCCCGCACCCATAACAAGTCCTACCTTCCTATATGGGAGTAATGCTTTATATCCGCTTTCTTGTTCCGAATTCTGTTTATTGTTATCACCATAAGTACCCATTACGTTGTTATTATTGCAATCTTGGTTTATATTAAAGAAATCTAATCTGTTTCAATGAGCCCTCTGCCTGGAGTCGCTATTGTTGTATTATCGTTCTGTCACTATTAAAAGTACTGTCTAAGGTACTTTTTCGTTTAAAAATTAAAAAATTTAAATTGTTGTTTTATTTTTATTTTTTTAATTGTATGAGGTATTTATATTTATAAATTAGTATGGTGTTTTATATTTTTAATAATTACACTGGATCACAAATTTGAATTTGTCTATTGTTCCACGGATGCCACTATCCAATTTGTACGTGAAATGGCTCGCAGATTTCGAAAATCGAGTAAATTTTTTTTGTGGATACGTTTTTGAGATATTTGCAATTTACCGTTCTTCTTCTTCTTGACAGGCGTAGACACCGCTTACGCGGTTATAGCCGAGTCCAAAACAGCGCGCCACGCATCTCTCCTTCTGGCAGTTTAGCGCCAATTGGTTATTCCAAGCTAAGCCAGGTCCCTCTCCACCTGGTCCTTCCATCGGAGTGGAGGTCTCCCTCTTCCTCTGCTTCCACCAGCGGGTACTGCATCGAATACTTTCAGAGCTGGAGCACCTTCATCCATTCGAACAACATGTCCTAGCCAGCGTAGCCGCTGTTTTTTTATTCGCTGGACTATGTCTATGTCGTCGAATAACACATACAGCTCATCGTTCCATCGTCTTCGGTATTCGCCGTTGCCAATTCTTAAGGGACCATAAATCTTCCGCAAAACCTTTCTCTCGAAGACTCCTAGTGCCGTCTCATCGGATGTTGACATCGTCCACGCTTCTGCACCGTAAAGTAGGACGGGAATGATGAGAGACTTGTAGAGTTTGGTTTTTGTTCGTCGAGAGAGGACTTTACTTTTCAATTGCCTACTTAGTCCATAGTAGCACCTGTTGGCAAGAGTGATTTTGCGTTGGATTTCCAGGCTGACATTGTTATTGCTGTTAATGCTGGTTCCCAGGTAGACGAAATTATCTACAACTTCAAAGTTAAGACTGTCAACAGTGACGTGGGAGCCAAGACGCGAATGCGCTGACTGTTTGTTTGACGACAGGAGATATTTAGTCTTGTCCTCGTTCATCACCAGACCCATACGTTTCGCTTCCTTATCCAGTCTGGAGAAAGCAGAACTAACGGCGCGGGTGTTGTTTCCAATGATATCGATATCATCGGCGTACGCCGGTAGCTGTACACTCTTATAGAAGATTGTACCTTCTCTGTTTATTTTCTCCATCATCAGGTTAAAGAAATCACACGAGAGTGAGTCACCTTGTCTGAAACCTCGTCTGGTATCGAACGGCTCGGAGAGGTCCTTCCCGATCCTGACGGAGCCCTTGGTGTTGCTCAACGTCAGCTTACACAGCCGTATTAGTTTTGCGGGGATACCAAATTCAGACATCGCGGCATAAAGGCAGCTCCTTTTCGTGCTGTCGAAAGCAGCTTTAAAGTCGACAAAGAGATGGTGTGTGTCGATCCTATTTTCACGGGTCTTCTCCAAAATTTGGCGCAGGGTGAATATTTGGTCTGTTGTTGATTTTCCTGGTCTAAAGCCACACTGATAAGGTCCAATCAGTTTGTTGCCGGTGGGCTTTAGTCTTTCACACAATACGCTCGACAGAACCTTATAAGCGATGTTGATGAGGCTTATCCCACGGTAATTGGCGCAAATTGTGGGGTCTCCCTTTTTGTGTATTGGGCAGAGTACACTGAGATTCCAATCGTCAGGCATGCTTTCTTCCGACCATATTCTGCAAAGAAGCTGATGCAAGCACCTCATCAGCTCTTCGCCGCCGTATTTGAATAGTTCGGCCGGCAATCCATCGGCCCCCGCCGCCTTATTGTTCTTCCAGCGGGTAATTGCTATTCGAGGTTCTTCACGGTCGGGCAATGGAACATCTGCTCCATCGTCGTCGATTGGGGAATCGGGTTCGCCATCTCCTGGTGTTGTACTTTCACTGCCATTCAGCAGGCTGGAAAAGTGTTCCCTCCACAAACTCAGTATACTCTGGTCATCAATAACTAGATCACCTCAGGGGGTCCTAAAGAAGTGTGCTCCGGTCTTGAAACCTTCAGTTAGTCGCCGGATCTTTTCGTAAAATTTTCGAGCATGACCCCTGTCGGCCAGCTTGTCAAGCTCTTCATACTCACGCATTTCGGCCTCTTTCTTTTTTTGTCTGCAAATGCGTCTCGCTTCCCTCTTCAGCTCTCGGTATCTTTCCCATCCCGCTCGTGTTGCGGTCGATCGCAACATTGTGAGGTAGGCAGTCTGTTTTCTCTCCACTGCGAGACGGCAATCAGCTTTTTTTTTGACTTTTCCGAAAACCAATGGTTTCGGTTGCAGCTGTACGTAAGGAGTTTGATATGACGTCCCACAGCTCCCTTATAGAGATTTTCGAAGGGTAATTAGTTGCGGAAAATTCCTAATGCAAATAAATTTAATTCAAACATGCATACCTACATGCACACACACATATCTTGGTAAATTCATTAATCTTTTTAAGGCCAACATCAACAGCAGGTAGTATTTTCTTTTCCCGGCTCGTTAATATGAAGGAACTTTTTTGTTTAGATAGGTTTTGCCTTTTTTAATTTTTTCGCGATCAAGCTATAATTACATATAATTACAATATAAAAAACCGTGAGCTATTTTTTTTAAATAAAATGAGTAAACGTATGCGAGAATTTGAGTGTACCAACGATCCGGATATGTTCTGTTACATATGCTGTGAATAAACTCTTGTACGGAATCGGAGGCAGTTTAGAGATTCGATCCAATCTATATATTCAAAATATTTTGGTATTGATCCTAAAAATATTGATAAACCATGTACTCCGAATATTTTGTGTTCCTTGTGTCGAATAATATCGGTTCAATGGGAATCAGGATCAACAAAGTACGTATTAAAATTATGAAACTATGCTTTTTTTTATTTAATAGTAATTTTTAATTTATTTCTTTTTCAGGTGATACATGAAATTTAATGTACCAATGATATGGCGAGAACCTACATGCCACTCAGAAGATTGTTATAATGGTATGACAAAAGTACTTGGCTTTGGAAAATCAAGAAAAGTGATTTATGCTAACGTACCTACCGTTTCATTGCCAGTTCCACATTCAGCTGAAGGATCATCTGAATATGGGAAATCAAGTTGTAATGAATTTTTAATAGAAAACGAGAGAAACGTTCTATCACAAGCGCAACTAAACGGATTAGAGATTTGGAATTATCCAAGGAAAAGGCTGAGCTACATGCCTCTCGTATGCAAAAATTTCAATTCGTGTCACCCCATGTTAAGGTGACATATTATAGAAATCGTCACGAACCATTTGCCAAACACTATACCAAGGAAGACAATGTATGCTATTGCAAAGACATTGCAGGATTATTCAAAGAGTTTGGTCAACCATATGATTCCGAGGAGTGGTGATTGTTCATAGACAGCAATAAACTGAGCTTGAAGGCCGTATTACTGCATAATGGCAACAAAAAGCCCTCGATCCCGATCTCGCATGCAGTAAACACGAAGGAAACATACGAGGTAATGGAGAACTTGTTAAAATTCATTAAATATGAAGAGCATGATTGGAAAATATGTGCCGATCTTAAAGTCGTTGGAATGTTATGCGGTCTACAAAGTGGCTACACAAAACACTGCTGCTTTCTCTGCAAATGGGATAGGCGAGCTCGTAAAGACCACTATTGCATTAAGGATTGGCTGGAAAGAGTTGAATTTACAATTGGTGTGTATAATAATAAAATAAATAAAGTGGTGTGGTAGTAAAGAAGGAAAAATCATTCTTCTTTAATTGAATTATATAAAATTTTATAATTTACTTATTTACATTTTCTTTTTTCTCCAGGCGTAAATATGTCTTTAAAAATTCATTTTGAAAATTGACTTTTTACTTAACAGAAACAGCGCATAGCTAGACATCCCACCCCTACTTTACACACTACATACGCATATACGTATACATTGACTTTGCGCGACTTGGATATATTTATTTGATCATGTACATCTTTCCTATTTATCCATGGACTTTGTTCGTTGGTAGCTTAGTTTTTTATAAAGAAACAGGACTTCATATAAAATAAAAAAAAATTAAAAAATATCTTTTGTTTTAAAATTTTTTCCTTGCCAAAGTTAATTTTTTTTAAATTTTTTCAAAAAAAAATTTAAAAACACGAAGTGATTAATCAATTTCTCAGAAATTATAAGGCCTATGGAAAAATGGAGTAGACAATATTTTTAGGAAATTTCATTCACTTTTATTTTCTATAATTTGCAGTAAGATTGCTCAACTGGTCAGTGAGATATACATGATTAAATGAAGACACCTTTTTTTTTGGTCGAATAACGGTAAATTGCAAATATCTCAAAAACGTATCCATAAAAAAAAATTTACTCGATTTTCGAAATCAGCGAGCCATTTCACATACAAATTGAATATTGGCGTTCATGGAAAATTTTTGCTGTAAACCAGTGTTATTATAGATTAATTTTTAAATATTAGCATTTCAGTACAAAATAAACTTTCATTTTTACAAACGTTTTTGCGGCTATCATTTACACATTGACAAAATTTATATATTTCACATATAAAGTTAATATAAATTATTAAATTTTTATAATTTACAATTTCTCAAAAGTTTCAAGTATTGATTTTTTGTGTTGTTATACAATACAAATTAAATTTCACTAATATTACGATTGCTATAAATATTTGTACATTCAGTTGTATATAGATGCTAATTTAACAATATTTTACATCTAAATTAATAAATTTAGTGCTATTGCGAACGACCAAAATTTCTAAATTAACAATCATAATACTGAAAATAATAGATTTGAAGTTCAGCTTAATAATTCCTGCATAGTCAAATCAGAAGCAGGATAAACAATTTCTGCGCCTCAGTATGGTATTTTCGAGCTCTGTTCCTATTGTAACGAAAACGGCACCAGAACAAACTAGAATTGACAATCGAAATCGATAAATTTCCAGGGTAGAGTTTCAGCGTTAATAACAGATTTTGGAAATCCGTTACACTATGTTAACTATCCATTGTGTAGATCCAAGGGCATCATAGGAGACATTGTTTAGCACGTCGAAAATAAGTAGTGAAACTGCTACTCCAAAGTCCCGATGAAATTTGTTGTACATCATCCGATGCCTGAAAAATATGTATAGTTGTCTAGAAATAATTAAAATATCTATATTCAAACCTTGTCCGGTTGCGTTGTGCGATTTTGACTTTTATTCTGAATATGAATATTTATTAATTGTTGCTGCTGCTGCCGGTGTTGTTGTCTGAGTAGTGATTACTTGCTGGTTGAAGGCATACACATGTTACACTATTGGCGATTATCTACCATTATTCATTATAAGCATGGGAAGTTTTAATATGTTAATACTAACTGTGTTAAATAATAAGAATATCAAAATTATTGTTTTGTTTTGTAATTAAATTCATTTCAATAATACCTGTTGTTGTATATTTTGTGTGTACTTCTGGCGCCGATATTTGTTACTTTCTGACACAAAGTACTACGTGTGCTTCTTCCATTTAGTTTGTATTTGTATTGTACGGTTAATGAGCGATTGCCGTTGTATGTGTTGAAGAACTGCTGCTAGGTTTCCCCGCACCCATAACAAGTCCTACCTTCCTATATGGGAGTAATGCTTTATATCCGCTTTCTTGTTCCGAATTCTGTTTATTGTTATCACCATAAGTACCCATTACGTTGTTATTATTGCAATCTTGGTTTATATTAAAGAAATCTAATCTGTTTCAATGAGCCCTCTGCCTGGAGTCGCTATTGTTGTATTATCGTTCTGTCACTATTAAAAGTACTGTCTAAGGTACTTTTTCGTTTAAAAATTAAAAAATTTAAATTGTTGTTTTATTTTTATTTTTTTAATTGTATGAGGTATTTATATTTATAAATTAGTATGGTGTTTTATATTTTTAATAATTACACTGGATCACAAATTTGAATTTGTCTATTGTTCCACGGATGCCACTATCCAATTTGTATGTGAAATGGCTCGCAGATTTCGAAAATCGAGTAAATTTTTTTTGTGGATACGTTTTTGAGATATTTGCAATTTACCGTTCTTCTTCTTCTTGACAGGCGTAGACACCGCTTACGCGGTTATAGCCGAGTCCAAAACAGCGCGCCACGCATCTCTCCTTCTGGCAGTTTAGCGCCAATTGGTTATTCCAAGCTAAGCCAGGTCCCTCTCCACCTGGTCCTTCCATCGGAGTGGAGGTCTCCCTCTTCCTCTGCTTCCACCAGCGGGTACTGCATCGAATACTTTCAGAGCTGGAGCACCTTCATCCATTCGAACAACATGTCCTAGCCAGCGTAGCCGCTGTTTTTTTATTCGCTGGACTATGTCTATGTCGTCGAATAACACATACAGCTCATCGTTCCATCGTCTTCGGTATTCGCCGTTGCCAATTCTTAAGGGACCATAAATCTTCCGCAAAACCTTTCTCTCGAAGACTCCTAGTGCCGTCTCATCGGATGTTGACATCGTCCACGCTTCTGCACCGTAAAGTAGGACGGGAATGATGAGAGACTTGTAGAGTTTGGTTTTTGTTCGTCGAGAGAGGACTTTACTTTTCAATTGCCTACTTAGTCCATAGTAGCACCTGTTGGCAAGAGTGATTTTGCGTTGGATTTCCAGGCTGACATTGTTATTGCTGTTAATGCTGGTTCCCAGGTAGACGAAATTATCTACAACTTCAAAGTTATGACTGTCAACAGTGACGTGGGAGCCAAGACGCGAATGCGCTGACTGTTTGTTTGACGACAGGAGATATTTAGTCTTGTCCTCGTTCACCACCAGACCCATACGTTTCGCTTCCTTATCCAGTCTGGAGAAAGCAGAACTAACGGCGCGGGTGTTGTTTCCAATGATATCGATATCATCGGCGTACGCCGGTAGCTGTACACTCTTATAGAAGATTGTACCTTCTCTGTTTAGCTCTGCAGCTCGTATTATTTTCTCCATCATCAGGTTAAAGAAATCACACGAGAGTGAGTCACCTTGTCTGAAACCTCGTCTGGTATCGAACGGCTCGGAGAGGTCCTTCCCGATCCTGACGGAGCTTTTGGTGTTGCTCAACGTCAGCTTACACAGCCGTATTAGTTTTGCGGGGATACCAAATTCAGACATCGCGGCATAAAGGCAGCTCCTTTTCGTGCTGTCGAAAGCAGCTTTAAAGTCGACAAAGAGATGGTGTGTGTCGATCCTATTTTCACGGGTCTTCTCCAAAATTTGGCGCAGGGTGAATATTTGGTCTGTTGTTGATTTTCCTGGTCTAAAGCCACACTGATAAGGTCCAATCAGTTTGTTGACGGTGGGCTTTAGTCTTTCACACAATACGCTCGACAGAACCTTATAAGCGATGTTGATGAGGCTTATCCCACGGTAATTGGCGCAAATTGTGGGGTCTCCCTTTTTGTGTATTGGGCAGAGTACACTGAGATTCCAATCGTCAGGCATGCTTTCTTCCGACCATATTCTGCAAAGAAGCTGATGCAAGCACCTCATCAGCTCTTCGCCGCCGTATTTGAATAGTTCGGCCGGCAATCCATCGGCCTTTATTCCGCCTTATTGTTCTTCCAGCGGGTAATTGCTATTCGAGGTTCTTCACGGTCGGGCAATGGAACATCTGCTCCATCGTCGTCGATTGGGGAATCGGGTTCGCCATCTCCTGGTGTTGTACTTTCACTGCCATTCAGCAGGCTGGAAAAGTGTTCCCTCCACAAACTCAGTATACTCTGGTCATCAATAACTAGATCACCTCAGGGGGTCCTAAAGAAGTGTGCTCCGGTCTTGAAACCTTCAGTTAGTCGCCGGATCTTTTCGTAAAATTTTCGAGCATGACCCCTGTCGGCCAGCTTGTCAAGCTCTTCATACTCACGCATTTCGGCCTCTTTCTTTTTTTGTCTGCAAATGCGTCTCGCTTCCCTCTTCAGCTCTCGGTATCTTTCCCATCCCGCTCGTGTTGCGGTCGATCGCAACATTGCGAGGTAGGCAGTCTGTTTTCTCTCCACTGCGAGACGGCAATCAGCTGTTTTTTTGACTTTTCCGAAAACCAATGGTTTCGGTTGCAGCTGTACGTAAGGAGTTTGATATGACGTCCCACAGCTCCCTTATAGAGATTTTCGAAGG
This sequence comes from Zeugodacus cucurbitae, assembly GCF_028554725.1. Lineage (NCBI taxonomy): Eukaryota > Metazoa > Arthropoda > Insecta > Diptera > Tephritidae > Zeugodacus > Zeugodacus cucurbitae. The sequence continues at coordinate 31,158,393 of NC_071671.1, read as the reverse complement.
GTAATTAGTTGCGGAAAATTCCTAATGCAAATAAATTTAATTCAAACATGCATACCTACATGCACACACACATATCTTGGTAAATTCATTAATCTTTTTAAGGCCAACATCAACAGCAGGTAGCATTTTCTTTTCCCGGCTCGTTAATATGAAGGAACTTTTTTGTTTAGATAGGTTTTGCCTTTTTTAATTTTTTCGCGATCAAGCTATATATATGGATAAATGCCCCTTGAAAGTTCATAATATCTGTAAGGCTCTCCGGTTCCAGTTTATAATTACAATATAAAAAACCGTGAGCTATTTTTTTTAAATAAAATGAGTAAACGTATGCGAGAATTTGAGTGTACCAACGATCCGGATATGTTCTGTTACATATGCGGTGAATATACTCTTGTACGGAATCGGAGGCAGTTTAGAGATTCGATCCAATCTATATATTCAAAATATTTTGGTATTGATCCTAAAAATATTGATAAACCATGTACTCCGAATATTTTGTGTTCCTTGTGTCGAATAATATCGGTTCAATGGGAATCAGGATCAACAAAGTACGTATTAAAATTATGAAACTATGCTTTTTTTTATTTAATAGTAATTTTTAATTTATTTCTTTTTCAGGTGATACATGAAATTTAATGTACCAATGATATGGCGAGAACCTACATGCCACTCAGAAGATTGTTATAATGGTATGACAAAAGTACTTGGCTTTGGAAAATCAAGAAAAGTGATTTATGCTAACGTACCTACCGTTTCATTGCCAGTTCCACATTCAGCTGAAGGATCATCTGAATATGGGAAATCAAGTTGTAATGAATTTTTAATGGAAAACGAGAGAAACGTTCTATCACAAGCGCAACTAAACGGATTAGAGATTTGGAATTATCCAAGGAAAAGGCTGAGCTACATGCCTCTCGTATGCAAAAATTTCAATTCGTGTCACCCCATGTTAAGGTGACATATTATAGAAATCGTCACGAACCATTTGTCAAACACTATACCAAGGAAGACAATGTATGCTATTGCAAAGACATTGCAGGATTATTCAAAGAGTTTGGTCAACCATATGATTCCGAGGAGTGGTGATTGTTCATAGACAGCAATAAACTGAGCTTGAAGGCCGTATTACTGCATAATGGCAACAAAAAGCCCTCGATCCCGATCTCGCATGCAGTAAACACGAAGGAAACATACGAGGTAATGGAGAACTTGTTAAAATTCATTAAATATGAAGAGCATGATTGGAAAATATGTGCCGATCTTAAAGTCGTTGGAATGTTATACGGTCTACAAAGTGGCTACACAAAACACTGCTGCTTTCTCTGCAAATGGGATAGGCGAGCTCGTAAAGACCACTATTGCATTAAGGATTGGCTGGAAAGAGTTGAATTTACAATTGGTGTGGATAATAATAAAATAAATAAAGTGGTGTGGTAGTAAAGAAGGAAAAATCATTCTTCTTTAATTGAATTATATAAAATTTTATAATTTACTTATTTACATTTTCTTTTTTCTCCAGGCGTAAATATGTCTTTAAAAATTCATTTTCTGCATTCCCTTTTAAGTTTTTTCCGGCAAATCTCGGAGACGAAAGTGACGAGCATGGCGAAAGGTTTCACCAGCAAATGAAATTAATTGAGAATCGATACCAAGGTTTCTGGGACGTCGGTATAATGGGTGACTACTGTTGGTTTCTCATAAGAGAAACCGATCCTAAACTAAATAAACGACAAAACAAAACACATAATCATTTCAACTATAATGTAAGAACATCAACTTAAAACAAAAATAATACATTGTTTTAATATATATTACTAATATATAAGTAAATGAGTTTATAAAATCTATAAACGACATGAAAATTGACTTTTTACTTAACAGAAACAGCGCATAGCTAGACATCCCACCCCTACTTTACACACTACATACGCATATACGTATACATTGACTTTGCGCGACTTGGATATATTTATTTGATCATGTACAGCTTTCCTATTTATCCATGGACTTTGTTCGTTGGTAGCTTAGTTTTTTATAAAGAAACAGGACTTCATATAAAATAAAAAAAAATTAAAAAATATCTTTTGTTTTAAAATTTTTTTCTTGCCAAAGTTAATTTTTTTTTAATTTTTTCAAAAAAAAATTTAAAAACACGAAGTGATTAATCAATTTCTCAGAAATTATAAGGCCTATGGAAAAATGGAGTAGACAATATTTTTAGGAAATTTCATTCACTTTTATTTTCTATAATTTGCAGTAAGATTGCTCAACTGGTCAGTGAGATATACATGATTAAATGAAGACACCTTTTTTTTTGGTCGAATAACGGTAAATTGCAAATATCTCAAAAACGTATCCATAAAAAAAAATTTACTCGATTTTCGAAATCAGCGAGCCATTTCACATACAAATTGAATATTGGCGTTCATGGAAAATTTTTGCTGTAAACCAGTGTTATTATAGATTAATTTTTAAATATTAGCATTTCAGTACAAAATAAACTTTCATTTTTACAAACGTTTTTGCGGCTATCATTTACACATTGACAAAATTTATATATTTCACATATAAAGTTAATACAAATTATTAAATTTTTATAATTTACAATTTCTCAAAAGTTTCAAGTATTGATTTTTTGTGTTGTTATACAATACAAATTAAATTTCACTAATATTACGATTGCTATAAATATTTGTACATTCAGTTGTATATAGATGCTAATTTAACAATATTTTACATCTAAATTAATAAATTTAGTGCTATTGCGAACGACCAAAATTTCTAAATTAACAATCATAATACTGAAAATAATAGATTTGAAGTTCAGCTTAATAATTCCTGCATAGTCAAATCAGAAGCAGGATAAACAATTTCTGCGCCTCAGTATGGTATTTTCGAGCTCTGTTCCTATTGTAACGAAAACGGCACCAGAACAAACTAGAATTGACAATCGAAATCGATAAATTTCCAGGGTAGAGTTTCAGCGTTAATAACAGATTTTGGAAATCCGTTACACTATGTTAACTATCCATTGTGTAGATCCAAGGGCATCATAGGAGACATTGTTTAGCACGTCGAAAATAAGTAGTGAAACTGCTACTCCAAAGTCCCGATGAAATTTGTTGTACATCATCCGATGCCTGAAAAATATGTATAGTTGTCTAGAAATAATTAAAATATCTATTCAAACCTTGTCCGGTTGCGTTGTGCGATTTTGACTTTTATTCTGAATATGAATATTTATTAATTGTTGCTGCTGCTGCCGGTGTTGTTGTCTGAGTAGTGATTACTTGCTGGTTGAAGGCATACACATGTTACACTATTTGGCGATTATCTACCATTATTTATTATAAGCATGGGAAGTTTTAATATGTTAATACTAACTGTGTTAAATAATAAGAATATCAAAATTATTGTTTTGTTTTGTAATTAAATTCATTTCAATAATACCTGTTGTTGTATATTTTGTGTGTACTTCTGGCGCCGATATTTGTTACTTTCTGACACAAAGTACTACGTGTGCTTTTTCCATCTAGTTCGTATTTGTATTGTACGGTTAATGAGCGATTGCCGTTGTATGTGTTGAAGAACTGCTGCTAGGTTTCCCCGCACCCATAACAAGTCCTACCTTCCTATATGGGAGTAATGCTTTATATCCGCTTTCTTGTTCCGAATTCTGCTTATTGTTATCACCATAAGTACCCATTACGTTGTTATTATTGCAATCTTGGTTTATATTAAAGAAATCTAATCTGTTTCAATGAGCCCTCTGCCTGGAGTCGCTATTGTTGTATTATCGTTCTGTCACTATTAAAAGTACTGTCTAAGGTACTTTTTCGTTTAAAAATTAAAAAATTTAAATTGTTGTTTTATTTTTATTTTTTTAATTGTATGAGGTATTTATATTTATAAATTAGTATGGTGTTTTATATTTTTAATAATTACACTGGATCACAAATTTGAATTTGTCTTTTGTTCCACGGATGCCACTATCCAATTTGTATGTGAAATGGCTCGCAGATTTCGAAAATCGAGTAAATTTTTTTTGTGGATACGTTTTTGAGATATTTGCAATTTACCGTTCTTCTTCTTCTTGACAGGCGTAGACACCGCTTACGCGGTTATAGCCGAGTCCAAAACAGCGCGCCACGCATCTCTCCTTCTGGCAGTTTGGCGCCAATTGGTTATTCCAAGCTAAGCCAGGTCCCTCTCCACCTGGTCCTTCCATCGGAGTGGAGGTCTCCCTCTTCCTCTGCTTCCACCAGCGGGTACTGCATCGAATACTTTCAGAGCTGGAGCACCTTCATCCATTCGAACAACATGTCCTAGCCAGCGTAGCCGCTGTTTTTTTATTCGCTGGACTATGTCTATGTCGTCGAATAACACATACAGCTCATCGTTCCATCGTCTTCGGTATTCGCCGTTGCCAATTCTTAAGGGACCATAAATCTTCCGCAAAACCTTTCTCTCGAAGACTCCTAGTGCCGTCTCATCGGATGTTGACATCGTCCACGCTTCTGCACCGTAAAGTAGGACGGGAATGATGAGAGACTTGTAGAGTTTGGTTTTTGTTCGTCGAGAGAGGACTTTACTTTTCAATTGCCTACTTAGTCCATAGTAGCACCTGTTGGCAAGAGTGATTCTGCGTTGGATTTCCAGGCTGACATTGTTATTGCTGTTAATGCTGGTTCCCAGGTAGACGAAATTATACAACTTCAAAGTTATGACTGTCAACAGTGACAAGGGAGCCAAGACGCGAATGCGCTGACTGTTTGTTTGACGACAGGAGATATTTCGTCTTGTCCTCGTTCACCACCAGACTTATACGTTTCGCTTCCTTATCCAGTCTGGAGAAAGCAGAACTATCGGCGCGGGTGTTGTTTCCAATGATATCGATATCATCGGCGTACGCCAGTAGCTGTACACTCTTATAGAAGATTGTACCTTCTCTGTTTAGCTCTGCAGCTCGTATTATTTTCTCCATCATCAGGTTAAAGAAATCACACGAGAGTGAGTCACCTTGTCTGAAACCTCGTCTGGTATCGAACGGCTCGGAGAGGTCCTTCCCGATCCTGACGGAGCTTTTGGTGTTGCTCAACGTCAGCTTACACAGCCGTATTAGTTTTGCGGGGATACCAAATTCAGACATCGCGGCATAAAGGCAGCTCCTTTTCGTGCTGTCGAAAGCAGCTTTAAAGTCGACAAAGAGATGGTGTGTGTCGATCCTATTTTCACGGGTCTTCTCCAAAATTTGGCGCAGGGTGAATATTTGGTCTGTTGTTGATTTTCCTGGTCTAAAGCCACACTGATAAGGTCCAATCAGTTTGTTGACGGTGGGCTTTAGTCTTTCACACAATACGCTCGACAGAACCTTATAAGCGATGTTGATGAGGCTTATCCCACGGTAATTGGCGCAAATTGTGGGGTCTCCCTTTTTGTGTATTGGGCAGAGTACACTGAGATTCCAATCGTCAGGCATGCTTTCTTCCGACCATATTCTGCAAAGAAGCTGATGCAAGCACCTCATCAGCTCTTCGCCGCCGTATTTGAATAGTTCGGCCGGCAATCCATCGGCCCCCGCCGCCTTATTGTTCTTCCAGCGGGTAATTGCTATTCGAGGTTCTTCACGGTCGGGCAATGGAACATCTGCTCCATCGTCGTCGATTGGGGAATCGGGTTCGCCATCTCCTGGTGTTGTACTTTCACTGCCATTCAGCAGGCTGGAAAAGTGTTCCCTCCACAAACTCAGTATACTCTGGTCATCAATAACTAGATCACCTCAGGGGGTCCTAAAGAAGTGTGCTCCGGTCTTGAAACCTTCAGTTAGTCGCCGGATCTTTTCGTAAAATTTTCGAGCATGACCCCTGTCGGCCAGCTTGTCAAGCTCTTCATACTCACGCATTTCGGCCTCTTTCTTTTTTTGTCTGCAAATGCGTCTCGCTTCCCTCTTCAGCTCTCGGTATCTTTCCCATCCCGCTCGTGTTGCGGTCGATCGCAACATTGCGAGGTAGGCAGTCTGTTTTCTCTCCACTGCGAGACGGCAATCAGCTGTTTTTTTGACTTTTCCGAAAACCAATGGTTTCGGTTGCAGCTGTACGTAAGGAGTTTGATATGACGTCCCACAGCTCCCTTATAGAGATTTTCGAAGGGTAATTAGTTGCGGAAAATTCCTAATGCAAATAAATTTAATTCAAACATGCATACCTACATGCACACACACATATCTTGGTAAATTCATTAATCTTTTTAAGGCCAACATCAACAGCAGGTAGCATTTTCTTTTCCCGGCTCGTTAATATGAAGGAACTTTTTTGTTTAGATAGGTTTTGCCTTTTTTAATTTTTTCGCGATCAAGCTATAATTACATATAATTACAATATAAAAAACCGTGAGCTATTTTTTTTTAAATAAAATGAGTAAACGTATGCGAGAATTTGAGTGTACCAACGATCCGGATATGTTCTGTTACATATGCTGTGAATATACTCTTGTACGGAATCGGAGGCAGTTTAGAGATTCGATCCAATCTATATATTCAAAATATTTTGGTATTGATCCTAAAAATATTGATAAACCATGTACTCCGAATATTTTGTGTTCCTTGTGTCGAATAATATTGGTTCAATGGGAATCAGGATCAACAAAGTACGTATTAAAATTATGAAACTATGCTTTTTTTATTTAATAGTAATTTTTAATTTATTTCTTTTTCAGGTGATACATGAAATTTAATGTACCAATGATATGGCGAGAACCTACATGCCACTCAGAAGATTGTTATAATGGTATGACAAAAGTACTTGGCTTTGGAAAATCAAGAAAAGTGATTTATGCTAACGTACCTACCGTTTCATTGCCAGTTCCACATTCAGCTGAAGGATCATCTGAATATGGGAAATCAAGTTGTAATGAATTTTTAATGGAAAACGAGAGAAACGTTCTATCACAAGCGCAACTAAACGGATTAGAGATTTGGAATTATCCAAGGAAAAGGCTGAGCTACATGCCTCTCGTATGCAAAAATTTCAATTCGTGTCACCCCATGTTAAGGTGACATATTATAGAAATCGTCACGAACCATTTGCCAAACACTATACCAAGGAAGACAATTTATGCTATTGCAAAGACATTGCAGGATTATTCAAAGAGTTTGGTCAACCATATGATTCCGAGGAGTGGTGATTGTTCATAGACAGCAATAAACTGAGCTTGAAGGCCGTATTACTGCATAATGGCAACAAAAAGCCCTCGATCCCGATCTCGCATGCAGTAAACACAAAGGAAACATACGAGGTAATGGAGAACTTGTTAAAATTCATTAAATATGAAGAGCATGATTGGAAAATATGTGCCGATCTTAAAGTCGTTGGAATGTTATGTGGTCTACAAAGTGGCTACACAAAACACTGCTGCTTTCTCTGCAAATGGGATAGGCGAGCTCGTAAAGACCACTATTGCATTAAGGATTGGCCGGAAAGAGTTGAATTTACAATTGGTGTGGATAATAATAAAATAAATAAAGTGGTGTGGTAGTAAAGAAGGAAAAATCATTCTTCTTTAATTGAATTATATAAAATTTTATAATTTACTTATTTACATTTTCTTTTTTCTCCAGGCGTAAATATGTCTTTAAAAATTAATTTTCTGCATTCCCTTTTAAGTTTTTTTCCGGCAAATCTCGGAGACGAAAGTGACGAGCATGGCGAAAGGTTTCACCAGCAAATGAAATTAATTGAGAATCGATACCAAGGTTTCTGGGACGTCGGTATAATGGGTGACTACTGTTGGTTTCTCATAAGAGAAACCGATCCTAAACTAAATAAACGACAAAACAAAACACATAATCATTTCAACTATAATGTAAGAACATCAACTTAAAACAAAAATAATACATTGTTTTAATATATATTACTAATATATAAGTAAATGAGTTTATAAAATCTAAAAACGACATGAAAATTGACTTTTTACTTAACAGAAACAGCGCATAGCTAGACATCCCACCCCTACTTTACACACTACATACGCATATACGTATACATTGACTTTGCGCGACTTGGATATATTTATTTGATCATGTACAGCTTTCCTATTTATCCATGGACTTTGTTCGTTGGTAGCTTAGTTTTTTATAAAGAAACAGGACTTCATATAAAATAAAAAAAAAATTAAAAAATATCTTTTGTTTTAAAATTTTTTTCTTGCCAAAGTTAATTTTTTTTTAATTTTTTCAAAAAAAAAATTTAAAAACACGAAGTGATTAATCAATTTCTCAGAAATTATAAGGCCTATGGAAAAATGGAGTAGACAATATTTTTAGGAAATTTCATTCACTTTTATTTTCTATAATTTGCAGTAAGATTGCTCAACTGGTCAGTGAGATATACATGATTAAATGAAGACACCTCTTTTTTTGGTCGAATAACGGTAAATTGCAAATATCTCAAAAACGTATCCATAAAAAAAAATTTACTCGATTTTCGAAATCAGCGAGCCATTTCACATACAAATTGAATATTGGCGTTCATGGAAAATTTTTGCTGTAAACCAGTGTTATTATAGATTAATTTTTAAATATTAGCATTTCAGTACAAAATAAACTTTCATTTTTACAACCGTTTTTGCGGCTATCATTTACACATTGACAAAATTTATATATTTCACATATAAAGTTAATATAAATTATTAAATTTTTATAATTTACAATTTCTCAAAAGTTTCAAGTATTGATTTTTTGTGTTGTTATACAATACAAATTAAATTTCACTACTATTACGATTGTTATAAATATTTGTACATTCACATACTCCAAAGTCCCGTGGAAATTTGTTGTACATCATCCGATGCCTGAAAAGTATGTATAGTTGTCTAGAAATAATTAAAATATCTATATTCAAACCTTGTCCGGTTGCGTTGTGCGATTTTGACTTTTATTATGAATATGAATATTTATTAATTGTTGCTGCTGCTGCCGGTGTTGTTGTCTGAGTAGTGATTACTTGCTGGTTGAAGGCATACACATGTTACACTATTTGGCGATTATCTACCATTATTCATTATAAGCATGAAATGTTTTAATATGTTAATACTAACTGTGTTAAATAATAAGAATATCAAAATTATTGTTTTGTTTTGTTATGAAATTCATTTCAATAATACCTGTTGTTTTATACCTGGGGGTCCTACAGAAGTGTGCTCCGGTCTTGAAACCTTCACTACTTTTTCGTTTAAAAATTAAAAAATTTAAATTGTTGTTTTATTTTTATTTTTTTAATTGTATGAGGTACTAGCTGACCCGGCGAACTTTGTACCGCCTAACAGTCAATGAATGTGGTGTTACAGATAAGCAGAACTTTATGATTTTTTGAAAGCAATACAATGAATACATATAATATTTATAGCGGCCCGGTACGTGCCTCGCTACGTATAAAGTGAAATTTTAAATCAAACTCATTTATAAAAAAAATATGTATTTAATTATGTAATACTCTATACTCACGTTAAGTGTTTGCCCTTGAGCTTTGTTGATGGACATCGCAAATGATAAACGAACAGGATATTGTAATGGTTTGAATTCAAATGGCATATCAGTTGGAATCATAGGGATATGCGGTATTAAACAAACTTCTCCTTTTGATTTACCAGTTAAGATCGTAGCTTCAATCAAATTTTTTTTTTTTTTTCAATATTTCTTTATTTATTGAATCTGCTTTGTTTAAAGCCTAACAATAAGTATTAAAATCTTAAATCTATTTACAACTAAGTAAGCTCAAGAATGTGTTTGAGCTTTTTGGCAGAACGTTGCTCTTTAGTAGGCAGGTAGATCTCTTCTTTTTAAACGAGTTTGATTGGAATGTACCAAGGCGTTTGCCAATGGGTTTGGATGTTCACGAAGTTTAGAAATATATTTCTTTCTGCTGTCCTCTATTTCCTTCTTTACCATAGGAATATCAAGATCCTTATGGATATTTTCATTACGCATGTACCATGGTGAACCCGTTATTGTTCTAAGCATTTTAGATTGGAATCTCTGAATTATATCAATGTTGGTTGCACAGGTCGTACCCCACAGTTGAATACCATACATCCAAATCGGTTTTATGATTGCATTGTATAACAGGACTTTGTTGTCTAGGCTAAGTTTAGAATTTTTGTTTAGAAGCCAATTTAAATTTGCTGCTCTTAACTTCATGCAAGTTACTTTACTCGCTATATGTTTCCGCCACGTAAGCCTTCGATCCAGGTGAATCCCAAGATAAGTTACTTCATTCGCTTGGGGTACTAATACATTGTTTATTTTAATTATCCGACATGTTTCTGGCCTTAGAGAAAATGTAACATGCTTGCATTTTTGCTCATTAATTTTTATACGCCAGTTGGCTAGCCATTCTTCGACACAAGTTAAGTGCTCCTCTAATACTCTTGATGCTCTAATGGGGCATTTGTTTCGGCTTACTATGGCTGTGTCATCCGCAAAAGTGGATGTCAATACGTTGTTAGCTATTGGAAGGTCTGCTGTATATATTATGTACAGAGTGGGGCCTAATACACTGCCCTGAGGTACACCGGCCCTTATTGCTCGTTCTTCTGATATAAAATCTGCTACTTTAACCGTAAATTTCCTATTTCTTAAATATGACTCCAATGTTTTATGCAATTCGTAAGGTAAAACGTTTTTGATTTTCCATAAAAGGCCTTCATGCCAGACCTTATCGAACGCCTGAGCTACATCGAGAAAAATAGCTGAACAGTACTCTCTGTGCTCGAATGCTTTCCTGATTTCGTTTGTAATTCTATTCACTTGCTCTACTGTGCCATGTTTAGCACGAAACCCGAATTGATGGGTTGGTATTATATTATTTTCGTGGAGGAAAGGAGACATTTTTGATAGTCAAACTTTTTCGAATATTTTGGAAAGACAATCAATCAAATTTGGCAATAAATTTTTCACTGCCAATCTGGTGCCATTACACAGTTTTGGTGGATTAATATTTCGCAATAATATAATCAAAGAACCCACTTTCAGATTCAAGCAATGCGGTGGCATACCAGCCGGTTCTAATGAATTTAAAAATTCAGTTGGATAATTCATTGCCTCATCTTGATTCATAGCACTGTCAATTGATTTATATGTCGTGACTACGCCTGGGAGTTTTGCTTGAATTTAAAAATTAATGTCATTGATATGAATGTTCTTCGGTGCTAAAATGGCGCGTTCTCTCAACCAATCATGGTTTCTGTAATTCTGAAGAATATTTGGTAAAACTCATTCAATCAATTCATCTATCGATTTCGTAATTGTATAAAAATTGTTCGGTACAGTGATCAATCCGTTGGTTCTGTCGATTTGTATTTTGCCATCACCAATTTGTAACAATTATTTTGAAAACTCATGGGCAGCTGGATCATTTTGTAGGTGAATACGCATATTAATGTTCAGTGTCAAATTTTGGACATATCTCCAAAGAACTGATGACTTCAAACAGGCATTAATTTCATCAGCAGAAGTTGACCGAGGAATGACAGGCAATGTTTGTCGAAAATCCCCTGACAGTAATATCAAAGCACCACCAAAAAGCTGTTGGTTACCACGTAAATCTTGCATTGTTCGATTAAATGCTTCTAGTAATTTTTTATTCGCCATTGTACACTCATCCTATAAAATAATTGGCGTTAATCGCAGAACTTTTGCCATAGCAGAATTTCTCGAAATATTGCAAGTTGGAGTTTCAATCACCTGTACATTCAATGGCAATTTTAATGCAGAGTGTGCTGTCCGACCAACTTCTAATAATGTAGCAGCAATTCCCGAAGATGCAAGTGCCAATGCAATTTTCTGTTCCGATCGAATAGTGGCTAAAATCAGTGATATAACGAACGTTTTGCCTGTACCACCAGGTGCATCCAAGAAATATAACCCACCTGCATTATTGGAAATGGCTTGCATGATTTTGTCATAGATATGTTTTTGCTGAATATTCATTTTGGTAATATTCGATTGTACAAATAAACGCAAATCATTAGAATTGAATTGCTGCTCACGTTGCAATTCACGATCAAATAGATCATGCATGTCACCATTTGGTGCGGTCATACCCAATTGTACTAATGTTTTATTTGCAATCCGTAGTCACATATCTTCAATTATTATCAAAGCTTCGTTGTATATTTCCAAAGTTATCAACAAATCAGGATTTCTTGCATGATGACGCATACGAATTAAAATATCTTCTTCAATATTATGTTTATATTTGTTCCATAATTCAAGTGGATTTGATGGCATACATGTTGATAATATAACGGCAAACAGCATTCGTATTTGTTGAGGATCTGTTTGGAAAATGCCAGGATGTCCTTGAACTGCTGTTCCTTGTTTACGTCTTTGAAATTTTTTCGAAGACACATTCCATGTGTAATTCTGAGGCACTTCAGAATATAACAAAGTTATCGCAAATGTATCAGTTTCGCATAATTTTAAAAAAAGCTGTTAACGTAGTTGTTGGTGGTTGCGCTGCTCTTTCCAATAAATTTGCTACATTAAAATAAACACGTTGGCCATTCTCAAGATGTACAGCCAAGTGAACAACCGCAGGATGTCTTTATAGCGACCCATTTGATACTGAGTAATTTCATCATTTCTATTCTCACCAGCAACACCGAAAATAGCCATATCGCTCCCTTTATTTACATACTTGCAAATATATTTAATGGATTTGACAGAATTACAATATTCCATATTTATATGAGCGTTGAATATTTTCTATAATAATGGACAATTCGATACAACGGATATCCGTCATTGCCCGTTATTGTGTCTGAAGTAAATTGCCTTATCGTTTCGAACACTTTTCATCAATCATACATGGTGAATTCATATTTAGTTCACTGCACGGTCCATGTATCATGTTTTTAACGACAACTTGAAATAACTCAGGATCAGCAGTGTGATTAGGAATTTCAGCTGATATAAGGTTATCGATTTGATCCGGAGTTACTTTATGTACCAGCCAAATTAGTATATGTGCGTGCGGCAATCCCCTTTTCTGCCATTCAATGGAGTACATATGGCAACGTACCTCCCCAAATACATATAATTTCGCAATTAAATCCATAATTGCTTGACATTTTTGTCGAAAAACACGCGCAGTAATGTCATGACGATCGGTTGTCGACTGTCCTGCAAATAAATTGTTTTTGATGTCATCCCACTGCGGATTACATGTAAATGTAATAAACAGATCCGGTCGACCGTATTTTCTTACATAACACATTGCGTCTTGTGCATATTCGTTCATATTCCGTGGGCTACCAATATACGAAGATGGCAATATAGTTAAACGTCCAATGTCATTAATATTAGCATCATTCGCTATCGCATCTTGCAAATGAATATATTGTTCAGATCTTAATTTTGCTTTGTTGAAACGAATAAAATTAAGACGTTCTGTTTCTATTTTGACGTACATATCAACGATGTACTGATGATATAGTTTACGACATCTCAAGATATAATTTTGTTCTTGTGGACGAACCATCAATCGATAAGAATAATAATTCATGGCACTAACTTTTTTCTGTACGTGTAGGCCTTAAAATAAGTGGAAAATGTGACTTAAGAAATTTCTACAAATGATGAAATGTCAACACACTGAAAATATTATTTACCTGTTCGTGGATCAATCATTGGTGTATTTATATCATAGTCATCGTCACCTTTCCAATGCAATATTGGGTATTGTAATGCGTCGTAACTACGATGAAGTTCGGAAACACGTTGCAATTGGTCATTTCTACGATGAAGTATAATATCACGCGATTGAAACTTATCACCACAAATTACAATTGCAACCTCATCAATTGTCGGTGCATTGAATCGCCTTTCATGCTCTCCAAATGGTGTTCTATAAGCCCTTATTACGATTTTGTGATGATCAGAGGGCATACGATCGAGAGCAATTTTGAACAATTGAACTAATGCGTTATGCCTTTGTAGCTCACAAATAATTTCTCGCCTTGTATTCAAAGCAATTGTACAACGTTGATTCAATTCACGATTTTCATCACCAATAAAATAAATTTGCAATGTTTTTAAAAATAATTCCACCATACATTGAGCGCTTTTCAGCTTTCCAAGTAGGTACGAGTTAAATAAAAAAAATGTAATATATGTGTGGTGAAATTTTTGAAACATTTTTGCCGATATCTCGAGACCTTAGTCACGGAGCGGCATCAAAAATACTCTATACTATAGAAATCATCAACAGCTTTCATTTGCTACCCATATTGTACTAACACATCTTAGGGTTACCCGGGTCCACGTTTTGGCCTATTTCTCGAGACCCTGGTATCCGATTCTTAAAATTTCAAAACACAAACCATCTACTGAATAGTCCAAACAAAGCCTAAAAATTTGGTTTGGATAGGTGAGCCCGTTCTTGAGTTATAAAGTCACAACGAAAAATGGCATTCATTTTTATATATAAGGTATTTACATTTAGAAATTAGTATGGTGTTTTATATTTTTAATAATTACACTGGATCACAAATTTGAATTTGTTTTTTGTTCCACGGATGCCACTATCCAATTTGTATGTGAAATGGCTCGCTGATTTCGAAAATCGAGTACATTTTTTTTTATGGATACGTTTTTGAGATATTTGCAATTTACCGTTATTCGACCAAAAAAAAGGTGTCTTCATTTAATCATGTGTATCTCACTGACCAGTTGAGCAATCTTTCTGCAAATTATAGAAAATAAAAGTGAATGAAATTTCCTAAAAATATTGTCTACTCCATTTTTCCATAGGCCTTATAATTTCTGAGAAATTGATTAATCACTTCGTGTTTTTAAATTTTTTTTGAACAAATTAAAAAGAAATAAACTTTGGCAAGAAAAAAATTTTAAAACAAAAGATATTTTTAATTTTTTTTTATTTTATATGAAGTCCTGTTTCTTTATAAAAAACTAAGCTACCAACGAACAAAATCCATGGATAAATAGGAAAGTTGTACATGATCAAATAAATATATTCAAGTCGCGCAAAGCCAATGTGTACGTATATGCGTATGTAGTGTGTAAAGTAGGGGTGGGATTGTTTTCGAATATGATTAGAATAAACTAATAACTCTATTCGTTTCAAAAAAATAAAATAATACTTTTAGAACACTAATACTCAAATACTGTTGTAGTAGGTAGTTTGCATGGAAAGCAAGAGGCGTCAGGTTCAAAACCTCTGTAGTCATGCTAATTTGCTCGACATGTGTGTAAGTATACAGGCAGATTTTCGAAGGGTAATTCTTCTTCTTCTTCTTGACTGGCGTAGACACCGCTTGTGCGATTATAGCCGAGTCCAAAACAGCGCGCCACGTTTCCCTCCTTCTGGTAGTTTGGCGCCAATTGGTTATACCAAGCGAAGCCAGGTCCTTCTCCACCTGGTCCTTCCATCGGAGTGAAGGTCTCCCTCTTCCTCGGCTTCCACCAGCGGGAACTGCATCGAATACTTTCAAAACTGGAGCACTTTCATCCATTCGAACAACATGACCTAGCCAGCGTAGCCGCTATTTTTTTTATTCGCTGGACTATGTCTATGTCGTCGAATAACACACACAGCTCATCGTTCCATCGTCTTCGGTATTCGCCGTTGCCAATGTTTAAGGGACCATAAATCTTCCGCAAAGCCTTTCTCTCGAAAACTCCTAGTGCCGTCTAATCGGATGTTGACATCGTCCACGCTTCTGCACCGTAAAGTAGGACAGAAATGATGAGAGACTTGTAGAGTTTGGTTTTTGTTCGTCGAGACAGGACTTTACTTTTCAATTGCCTACTTAGTCCATAGTAGCACCTGTTGGCAAGAGTGATTCTGCGTTGGATTTCCAGGCTGACATTGTTATTGCTGTTAATGCTGGTTCCCAGGTAGACGAAATTATCTACAACTTCAAAGTTATGACTGTCAACAGTGACGTGGGAGCCAAGACGCGAATGCGCTAACTGTTTGCTTGATGACAGGAGATATTTCGTCTTGTCCTCGTTTACCACCAGACCCACTCGCATCGCTTCCTTATCCAGTCTGGAAAAAGCAGAACTAACGGTGCGGGTGTTGTTTCCAATGATATCGATATCATCGGCGTACGCCAGTAGCTGTACACTCTTATAGAAGATTGTACCTTCTCTATTTAGCTCTGCAGATCGTATTATTTTCTCCAACATCAGGTTAAAGAAATCACACGAGAGTGAGTCACCTTGTCTGAAACCTCGTCTGGTATCGAACGGCTCGGAGAGGTCCTTCCCGATCCTGACGGAGCTTTTGGTGTTGCTCAACGTCAGCTTACACAGCCGTATTAGTTTTGCGGGGATACCAAATTCAGACATCGCGGCTCGAAAGCAGCTTTAAAGTCGACAAAGAGATGGTGTGTATCGATCCTATTTGCACGGGTCTTCTCCAAAATTTGGCGCATGGTGAATATTTGGTCTGTTGTTGATTTTCCTGGTCTAAAGCCACACTGATAAGGTCCAATCAGTTTGTTGACGGTGGGCTTTAGTCTTTCACACAATACGCTCGACAGAACCTTATAAGCAATGTTGAGGAGGCTTATCCCACGGTAATTGGCGCAAATTGTGGGGTCTCCCTTTTTGTGTATTGGGCAGAGTACACTGAGATTCCAATCGCCAGGCATGCTTTCTTCCGACCATATTCTGCAAAGGAGCTGATGCAAGCACCTCATCAGCTCTTCGCCGCCGTATTTGAATAGCTCGGCCGGCAATCCATCGGCCCCCGCCGCCTTATTGTTCTTCAAGCGGGTAATTGCTATTCGAGTTTCTTCACGGTTGGGCAATGGAACATCTGCTCCATCGTCGTCGATTAGGGAATCGGGTTCGCCATCTCCTGGTGTTGTACTTTCACTGCCATTCAGCAGACTGGAGAAGTGTTCCCTCCACAAACTCAGTATACTCTGGTCATCAATAACTAGATCAGTGTGCTCCGGTCTTGAAACCTTCAGTTAGTCGCCGGATCTTTTCGTAAAATTTTCGAGCATGACCCCTGTCGGCCAGCTTGTCAAGCTCTTCATACTCACGCATTTCGGCCTCTTTCTTTTTTTGTCTGCAAATGCATCTCGCTTCCCTCTTCAGCTCTCGGTATCTTTCCTATCCCGTTCGTGTTGCGGTCGGTCGCAACATTGCGAGGTAGGCAGTCTGTTTTCTCTCCACTGCGAGACGACAATCAGCTGTTTTTTTGACTTTTCCGAAAACCAATGGTTTCGGTTGCAGCTGTACGTAAGGAGTTTGATATGCCGTCCCACAGCTCCCTTATAGAGATTTTCGAAGGGTATTTAGTTGCGGAAAATTCCTAATGCAAATAAATTTAATTCAAACATGCATACATACATGCACACACACATATCTTGGTAAATTCATTAATTTTTCTAAGGCCAACATCAACAGCAGGTAGTATTTTCTTTTCCCGGCTCGTTAATATGAAGGAACTTTTTTGTTTAGGTAGGTTTTGCCTTTTTTATTTTTTCGCGATCAAGCTATATATAAGGATAAATGCCCCTTGAAAGTTCATAATATCTGTAAGGCTCGCCGATTAAAGTTTATAATTACAATATAAAAAACCGTGAGCTATTTTTGAAAATAAAATGAGTAAACGTACGCGAGAATTTGAGTGTACCAACCATCCGGATATGTTCTGTTACATATGCGGTGAATATACTCTTGTACGGAATCGGAGGCAGTTTAGAGATTCGATCCAATCTATATATTCAAAATATTTTGGTATTGATCCTAAAAATATTGATAAACCATGGATTCCGAATATTTTGTTTCCTTGTGTCGAATAATATTGGTTCAATGGGAATCAGGATCAACAAAGTACGTATTAAAATTATGAAACTATGCTTCTTTTTATTTAATAGTAATTTTTATTTTATTTCTTTTTCAGGTGATACATGAAATTTAATGTACCAATGATATGGCGAGAACCTACATGCCACTCAGAAGATTGTTATATTTGTATGACAAAAGTACTTGGCTTTGGAAAATCAAGAAAAGTGATTTATGCTAACGTACCTACCGTTTCATTGCCAGTTCCACATTCAGCTGAAGTTGCGTATCCAGTTTCGTTGTCAACTGCAGTATCTGAAGGATCATCTGAATATGGGAAATTTTTAATGGAAAACGAGAGAAACGTTCTATCACAAGCGCAACTAAACGGATTAGAGATTTGGAATTATCCAAGGAAAAGGCTGAGCTACATGCCTCTCGTATGCAAAAATTTCAATTCGTGTCACCCCATGTTAAGGTGACATATTATAGAAATCGTCACGAACCATTTGCCAAACACTATGCCAAGGAAGACAATGTATGCTATTGCAAAGACATTGAAGGATTATTCAAAGAGTTTGGTCAACCATATGATTCCGAGGAGTGGTGATTGTTCATAGACAGCAATAAACTGAGCTTGAAGGCCGTATTACTGCATAATGGCAACAAAAAGCCCTCGATCCCGATCTCGCATGCAGTAAACACGAAGGAAACATACGAGGTAATGGAGAACTTGTTAAAATTCATCAAATATGAAGAGCATGATTGGAAAATATGTGCCGATCTTAAAGTCGTTGGAATGTTATGCGGTCTACAAAGTGGCTACACAAAACACTGCTGCTTTCTCTGCAAATGGGATAGGCGAGCTCGTAAAGACCACTATTGCATTAAGGATTGGCCGGAAAGAGTTGAATTTACAATTGGTGTGGATAATAATAAAATAAATAAAGTGGTGTGAAAGTAAAGAAGGAAAAATCATTCTTCTTTAATTGAATTATATAAAATTTTATAATTTACTTATTTACATTTTCTTTTTTCTCCAGGCGTAAATATGTCTTTAAAAAAGTGTTTAAGTTTTTTTCCGGCAAATCTCGGAGACGAAAGTGACGAGCATGGCGAAAGGTTTCACCAGCAAATGAAATTAATTGAGAATCGATACCAAGGTTTCTGGGACGTCGGTATGATGGGTGACTACTGTTGGTTTCTCATAAGAGAAACCGATCCTAAACTAAATAAACGACAAAACAAAACACATAATCATTTCAACTATAATGTAAGAACATCAACTTAAGACAAAAATAAAACATTGTTTTAATATATATTACTAATATATAAATAAGTCAGTTTATTAAATCTAAAAACGACATGAAAATTGACTTTTTACTTAACAGAAACAGCGCATAGCCAGATATCCCACCACTACTTTACACACTACATACGCATATACGTATACATTGACTTTGCGCGACTTGGATATATTTATTTGATCATGTACAGCTTTCCTATTTATCCATGGACTTTGTTCGTTGGTAGCTTAGTTTTTTATAAAGAAACAGGACTTCATATAAAATAAAAAAAAATTTAAAAAATATCTTTTGTTTTAAAATTTTTTTCATGCCAAATTTTATTTTTTTTTTTAGTTTTAAACAAAAAAAATTTAAAAACACGAAGTGATTAATCAATTTCTCAGAAATTATAAGGCCTATGGAAAAATGGAGTAGACAATATTTGCAGTAAGATTGCTCAACTGGTCAGTGAGATATACATGATTAAATGAAGACACCTTTTTTTTTGGTCGAATAACGGTAAATTGCAAATATCTCAAAAATGTATCCATAAAAAAAAATATTCGATTTTTGAAATCAGCGAGCGATTCTACATACAAATTGGATAGTGGCGTTCATGGAACATTTTTGCTGTAAACCAGTGTTATTATAGATTAATTTTTAAATATTAGCATTTCAGTACAAAGTAAACTTTCATTTATACAAACGTTTTTGCGGCTATCATTTACACATTTACACATTGACAAAATTTACATATTTTACATATAAAGTTAGTATTAATTATTAATTTTTTTTAATTTACAATTTCTCAAAAGTTTTAAGGTTTGATTTTTTGTGTTGTTATACAATACAAATTAAATTTCACTAATATTACGATTGTTATAAATATTTGTACATTCAGTTGTTTATAGATGCTAATTTAACAATATTTTACATCTAAATTAATAAATTTAGTGCTATTGCGAACGTTCAAAATTTCTAAATTAACAATCATAATACTGAAAATGATAGATTTGAAGTTCAGCTTAATAATTCCTGCATAGTCAAATCAGAAGCAGGGTAAACAATTTCTGCGCCTCAGTATGGTATTTTCGAGCTCTGTTATCGCTTACAATCGACTATATAAAGGCTGTCGGACTGGCAGCAAGACACAGTTCTGATAAGAGAGTTGTCGAGCAATGTGTAAACAAGTTATAAGTTAGAGTTGTAAAGTAGAGTATTGAGTACTAAGTGTTAAGTTATAGGGAATTAGAAATAAAGATTAGTGTATAGCCATTAAAGTGTGACTTTTATTTGACAATCCAGTGATCGAACTCAGGGTAGAGTTTCAGCGTTAACAACAGGTTTTGATAATCCGTTACACAATGTTAACTATCCATTGTGTAGATCCAAGGGCATCATAGGAGACACTGTTTAGCACGTCGAAAATAAGTAGTGAAACTGCTACTCCAAAGTCCAGATGAAATTTGTTGTACATCATCCGATGCCCGAAAAATATGTATAGTTGTCTAGAAATAATTAAAATATCTATATTCAAACCTTGTCCGGTTGCGTTGTGCGATTTTGACTTTTATTCTGAATATGAATATTTATTAATTGTTGCTGCTGCTGCCGGTGTTGTTGTCTGAGTAGTGATTACTTGCTGGTTGAAGGCATACACATGTTACACTATTTGGCGATTATCTACCATTATTTATTATAAGCATGGGAAGTTTTAATATGTTAATACTAACTGTGTTAAATAATAAGAATATCAAAATTATTGTTTTGTTTTGTAATTAAATTCATTTCAATAATACCTGTTGTTGTATATTTTGTGTGTACTTCTGGCGCCGATATTTGTTACTTTCTGACACAAAGGACTACGTGTGCTTCTTCCAACTAGTTCGTATTTGTATTGTATCGGTTAATGAGCGATTGCCATTGTATGTGTTGAAGAACTGCTGCTAGGTTTCCCCGCACCCATAACAAGTATAGCTTCCTACCTTCCTATATGGGAGTAATGCTTTATATCCGCTTTGTTTTTCCGAATTCTGTTTATTGTTAGCATCCATTATGTTGCATTATCCTTGTGTCACTATTAAAAGTACTGTCTAAGGTGGTATCGAGCTAATTTTTTATTGGTCACCTACTTTTTCGTTTAAAAATTAAAATTATTAAATTGTTGTTTTATTTTTATTTATTTAATTGTATGAGGTATTTACATTTATAAATTTAGATATTTTACATATAAAGTTAGTATTAATTATTAAATTTTTATAATTTACTATTTCTCAAAAGTTTTAAGTATTGATTTTTTGTGTTGTTATACAATACAAATTAAATTTCACTACTATTACGATTGTTATAAATATTTGTACATTCAGTTGTATATAGATGCTAATTTAACAATATTTTACATATAAATTAATAAATTTAGTGCTGTTGCGAACGTTCAAAATATCTAAATTAACAATCATAATACTGAAAATGATAGATTTGAAGTTCAGCTTAATAATTCCTGCATAGTCAAATCAGAAGCAGGATAAACATTTCTGCGCCTCAGTATGGTATTTTCGAGCTCTATTAAAGCTCAGTTATCCATGCTTGACTTGACCTAGAGAGACTTGAGAACTGTCACATAAAAGATCCGTTTAATGGGCCTTGCATGTATGTATTTGATTACCGAACGCATGACTTGACTTGAAAGTCTGTTGAATTTAGAACTCTAACTTACGTTGACATTTGAACTGCTCTCCCTCTCTCACTGCTTCTCTTTTCATTCTCATTATGACACTATTCCAGGGTTGCCTGAATGTTTTCTTTTAAAATTAAATATGTTAAAATTCTAATCTTTAATATTTATAAATCTTCAAATAAAGAAAAAATAAGATAATTCAGAGGAAAATACCTTTTTCACAACAATTATTATACTCTCGCAACAAAAGTTGCTAAAGAGAGTATTATAGTTTTGTTCCCATAACGGTTGTTTGTAACACCCAAAACTAAACGAGTTAGATATAGGGTTATATATACCAAAGTGATCAGGGTGAAGAGTGGAGTTCAAATCTGAATGTCTGTCTGTCCGTCCGTCCGTCCGTCCATCTGTGCAAGCTGTAACTTGAGTAAAAATTAAGATATCTTGATGAAACTTGGCACACTTATTTCTTGGCACCATAGGAAGGTTGCTTTCGAAAGCAAAATCGGACCACTGCCACGCCCACAAAATGGCGAAAAGCGAAAACACATAAAGTGCCATAACTAAGTCATAAATAAAGCTATGGAACTAAAATTTGGTATGAAGGATCGCACTATGAGGGGGCATATTTGGATGCAATTTTTTTGGGGAATTGAGCGTGGCCCTGCCATTTAGCCATTTCCTTATACAGTCCAAAAATGGCAGAAGTCGGATAATAACCACGCCCCCCTCCCATACAAAGGTTAGGTTGAAAATTACTAAAAGTGGGTTAACTCACTAACGAAAAACGTCAGAAATACTAAATTTCACATAAGAAATGGCAGATGGAGGCTACACTCAGGTTTTTTTACAAAATGGAAAATGGGCATGGCGTCGCCCACTTATGGGTCCAAAACCATATCTAAGGAACTACTCGACCGATTTCAATGAAACTTGGTTTGTAATAGTTTCCTTACATCCCAATGATATGTTGTGAAAATAGGGAAAATCGCTTCACAACCGCGCCTACTTCCTGTATACCAGAACTTTGAAGACTATCTGAATCGCTTACTTTACAATATATAAAGTAAGCACTAGTGAAGATATAGGTGCAGAGTTTTGCACAAATACTTTGTTTATAGTGTGGCAGCCCATTCTAAAAATCGCCGAAATCGGACCATAGATTTTTAAGGCCCCATATATCGAACACGACGGCCTCGGTGCTTCTAACCTAATATTATGGTTTCCAACTTTCAATGGACTTTATGCACTATATATGACGAATATGTGGGTCAAATTGTGTATTATTAATATAAATAAAGTTAAATAAATAAATTGCGAGAGTATAAAATGTTCGGTTACACCCGAACTTAGCCCTTCCTTACTTGTTTTTTAATGTGTTTAATAAAAAAATCTTTTATTTTATTTATAACGCAAATACTTGTTTAACTTTAAGTGCAATAAACAAATCATCATTCGCTTGGCTCATTTATACGCTTGGCTGGCTCCAATTTATTACATCTTCTAACAATTCTAAATATCGAAAAACTGAACTACGCGTGCACGTTTCTTTTGTGCTATTCTGCTCAAAGCTATATTTATTAAAGAGTTTTCTTTGAAACAGAAAATCTTCACGTGTTCACAGATTTCCTAATAGTGAAGATTTTTTTTGTATACTAGTTTTAAAATCTTCAATCTTGGTGATATTTTAATTTAGAAAACTTAATCTGGCAACATCTGGCAACTCTACCCAGAAACTATAATAATAACAGCTGAAGTTTAAGTTGTGTGAAGTATAACTGCATCTAAGTTTTCCAAGCCAAATTTTTCGAAGCTGAGTCAAGTCACGCATCGGTAACTGGAGCTTTACTATTGTAACGAAAATGACACTAGAACAAACCAGAATTGACAATCGAAATCGATAAATTTCCAGATGTATCTAGACATCGATATTCGCATCGATCGCTTTCAATCGACTATATAAGGGCTGTCGGACTGGCAGCAAGACACAGTTATGATAAGAGAGTTGTCGAGTGAGGACAATTCTAAGGAGAGAGCTGTCGAGTGTGGAAAGGCAAAGGAGGATACTGCTCCCGATCTCTCGTGGTTGTTGGAAACGAAAGATCACCTAAAGTTTGCTACGAGATGCACAAAGGTCCAAGTGAAGGGCACATAAGAATCACGGGAACCTTG
The DNA here is from genome assembly GCF_028554725.1 of Zeugodacus cucurbitae. NCBI lineage: Eukaryota > Metazoa > Arthropoda > Insecta > Diptera > Tephritidae > Zeugodacus > Zeugodacus cucurbitae. Next base: position 31,134,437 of record NC_071671.1, on the reverse strand, counting down.
GGAAGGTTGAGGAATCAGTTTTGTTGGGTAGGTTGTCGTCAATCAATGAGAGATTTCATTGCAAATGAGATGTCGAGTTCCAAGAGACATGGTCAGATGAAGCAGTACAGTTCGGGAACGCCATTGGAGCAATTTGCCATAGTAGTAGCTGGTCCATTACCTACCAGCAAATCAGGAAACAGGGATGGTTTGATGGCTAGGACGGAGAAATACCCAATTCTAAGCCAAGAGACTGACGAGATGGTGGGCGTGGACATCAAAAGTTGGGAGATGTCCCAGAAGCTATGTGTCCGGAAAATATTTGAAGCTGCATCACATCCACGACCCGATATCATGGTGGAAAGATTCATCCGAATTTTGGAAGAGCATTTTAGAAAGCTGGTGGACAGGTATCACCACAGGTATAGAGGATGTCCATATATCCATGTACCTGGTTTATCGGCCTGCTGTACAGGAATCAACGGCGTAGACGACAGCGAGTATAATTTTTGGTTACTGAATGATTTAAGGTTTGGGATTGATGAAAATGGAGGGGGGAATGTTGGGGAGGACGATAGTGTCCTGGAGGATGAAATTAAGGGAAGAAATGCTAAGCGTTTAGTTCTGGAATTATGTCAAATCGGGACGATCAGACTTAAGTGGAGGGCAGTGTAACGAAAATGGCACTAGAACAAACCCGAATTGACAATCGAAATCGATAAATTTGTAGATGTATCTAGACATCGATATTCGTAGTTGCCAGTTTTGGTATGACATTCATAAAAAATAGTGAGTTTTTTGTTAGTTTCAATGTTTCACTTTTTTCAATAAAAATAAGAAAATTAATGAACTTGCACTATTCGAATAGTCGACAACGAACGGTTAACCGAATAGTCGAAAATGAGCGGTTTATCGAATAGTCGATGGCTGACGACTATCCGAATAGTGCAAACCGAATATTATTATTCGAATAATGTCCTATTCGGTTAATTCGGTTAGTCGATTAGTCGAATACCAAGAGCTCTAGTTTATACGTATACATGTGAATATGTCACCAACAAAAAGTAAAACTTCAAAAATAATGCGAAAGCATACAATCATACATGTGCGTACACATGTGAATATGTCAGCCGTCATTTTTACGTCCAGTATGCACGATTCGTAATGCTTGCTAGGGTACACCTCATTCGGGCCCACGCCCATTCGGACTTGCAGAGCACTACGCCTACGTACTAAACCCTTAACTTCGTCGCATTGCTTGAATAGACCCACGGAACTGCCGTTAGGCATTGCATCATGGGTCCAAGCTTAGCCATTTGGCTCGTCAAACATATTCTTTTTTTGGTCTACTCTTCGTTCCGTCGCCGGTTTTCGCTGCGTTGCCACTATTTTCTTCTCAGCTCTTGTAGAGCTGACGCAGACCACATTTTCATCCTATCCCAAACCGGTTTTGATTGGATCATGTATTGTACAATGTTATCAGGAGTCACACTATCCGTTGTCAGTTTTTCTATGTCAGCTCTCTCCTTTTCGTATCTGGGGCAGTGAAAGAAGATGTGCAACGCATTCTCTTCATAGTTGTCGCAGAACGAACAGCTAGTCCCGTCGTCGTGTCCATATTGCACACTTTTAATAAGCCTATGGGTCCACCTCCCACTTGCTGCCGCATCCCAACGTCTCTGCCATTCGATAAGACTCTTTTGTCTTTCGTTTTTCCGCTCATTATCTGTAAGTCGTCTGCCTATAATTTTCGATCTGTCAAATACTCTTTTGAGTTCCATCGCCATTATATCTGGTGTATTGATACCCGCTGTAGGGCTGGTGCCCAGATTGGCGCTGCGTACATCATTATTGATTGACTCACCTTGGCCAGTAGTGCTCGCCTATTTTGACTTGGTCCGCCAATGTTTGCCATTATTCTCGCTAACGCCGCCGTCACACGTGCCGCTTTCTCACAACTTTTATCGATGTGATTTTTGTAATTAAGTCTAGTGTCTATCAGCACTCCTAGATATTTCAACGACTGCTGTGTCGTGATGTTATAGCCGTCAATGTTTAGCGTAATGTTTTCAAGTTTTTTCCTGCTCGTGATCAGCACCGCCTCGGTCTTTTGTCCAGCAAGTTGCAAGTTTGTTGTCGTGAGCCAGTTCTTGATTTTTAATGCTGTGTCGTTGCACAAGCTCTCAATTTGCTCCAATTCTTTCGCTGTTACGGTTACAGCTATGTCATCTGCATATCCGATGATCTGTACTTCTCTTGGCAGTGGAAGGCACAGAACTCCATCGTAAAGCACATTCCATAACAGTGGCCCATGCACAGAGCCTTGTGGGACTCCGCCTGTTATAGTGTATCTTCTCGGCCCATCGTCTGTATCGTACAGTAATAGCTGATTGGAGAGATAGCTGGAAACAATTCTCAATAAATAAGCCGGTGTAGCCTTACGCTCGAGGGCACTTAGTATATGGGGCCAATGTCCGAGTTGAACGCATTTCGGACATCGAAAGTTACCACAGCGCAGTATTCTTTTGTGCCATACAACCATCTGGTACCTTCAATTGCTTTATTTGCGATACCTGTAAGCTTTTGAATCGCATCGATAGTTGACCTCTGCTTTCGGAATCCGTACTGGTTATCCGATAGACCCTGGTACTCTTTTTCTAAGTGCAACTCCAGTCGTACACATATTATCCGCTCTAGTATCTTCCCAATCGTATCAAGAAAACAAAGTGGACGGTAAGAGCTGGGTTCACCGACCGGTTTATTAGGCTTCTGTAGCAGAACTAGTCTCTGTTTCTTCCAAATTTTTGGGAAGACCCCTTTCCGTATGCACTTTGTAAACAGTTCGGCGAATGGCTTCGCATTGTAGTTGATGGCAATTTTTAAAGCCTTGTTTGGAAAACCATCCAAACCTGGGGCTTTGGCGTTACCAAACCTTTTAGCAACCTCAATCACATCCGATTCGGTGACAATTGGTATGTCTGCATTAACTGGTCGGTCAGGTTCTCGTTGTCGTTTCTCTATGGGTTGCGCAGGAAACAGAGTTTCCACTACGGTTTTCAGTAGAGTGGGGCATGTAGGTGCTTGCCCCTTTCCTCCTTTGATTTTGGACATTACCAATTTATACGCATCACCCCATGGGTTTTCATCTAATTTTTCACAGAGTTCTTTGAAACAACCGGTTTAACTATTTTTAACCACGTCTATCAATGAAAACGCTTTGAGAAGGGCGTCTCTGCGCCTGTTTGTGCAGGTGCTACCCCACTCCATTGCCCACGCATTGAAATCTCCGGCCACCACGTTCGTCGTGGTTGTCAGGACTTCTCTCACCAAGTCATCTACGATTTTTTCGAAATCTTTTTGAGGTACACTTGGGGGGATATAACAGCTGTAAAAGTTAATGCCATCGATTTTCGCCCGAGTATAGTATGCCTTACCTAATAGCGGCTTGTCTTGGAAGGTTTTACCTCCACAGGCCCATATGGCAGCTTTAGTTGTGCTGTCAGAGATCCATGTCGTAGCACTTGCATTTTTATATTGCTCACATATTATAGCTACATCTACATGCTGCTCGTACACAGTCTGCTTGAGGAGTTCTTGTGCAGCCTGGCAGTGGTTTAAGTTGAGCTGTAATACTTTCATTTTTTGCTATTTTTACACGCCTCTTGGTATAGGGGACATTTCTTGCTACCTATTTGGTGATCGTTGTTTTCCCTTCCCTTCTTTTTACATGCGTTACACGACGGTTTTTTAGTGCACGCTTTCGCAAAGTGCCACACTTTCTCCACACTTGACACAACATTGACTCCTATCCTCGGTGTTGGTGCATTTTTTTGCTATGTGTCCATACTCAAGACACCTATAACACCGCTTTAGGTCTTGCTTTGCTCTTATTCTACTCACTACCCAGCCTATTTTTATTTTGTGTGTGTCTAACAATGCCCTTGCCTCGAGAGCGGGTAGGCTTACCACAGCTGTCTGCGTTCCTAGATACGCCGGTCTGATACTCCTGATCGAATTTTTATCAAAATTGGGTAGCTCTGTTATTTGGGTGCGAATAGCCTCGGCGATGTCCTCCTTAGTTGTGATCTCGTCTAGATCTCGTACCTCGACCATAACTTCATGGGTTAGTGCTCTAATTTGGGCCTCGTTTCCTAGCACTTTACCTATTTCGGTCTTAAACTCACCCGTGCTCTTCATTTGTGCTTGTGCTTCTTTTAGCTCTAACAGGATTTCACCTCTGGCCGTCTTTCTAATCCTTGTCACACTTTCACCGAGTTTCTGAAGGGCATCGTCATTCTTCACTGCCCTTAGAATGTCGCTGTACGACATTTCACCAGTCCGCTCTATAATTATAGCATCGGGACGAGGCTGCGGTTTATGAGTTTCCTTCTTTTTTGGCTTTCGTTTAATGTTAATCCAATCATCTTTCTTTCCCATCTCGGTTTCCTTTCTTTTAACCGGGCTGTTTGCTTTTGCATCTTTATCTAGCTTAGCTTCTGTAATATTAATCACTTTCTTATGGGTGGTTTTCTTTTTTTTAGGAGGTGTTCTTCGCTTCGCCTGTTTTTCATCACGGGGATTCTTTGGCGTTGTTTCAGCGGTGACTGGCATCGTGAGAATACTTCGTTTCACTTCCTTTTTTGCAGTATGCTCCTCCTGGGCACTTGTGTACAGCTTTGTTATTAGACTGAGAAGATCTCTCATGCTGTTATTGATCGAACGCTGAGGTGGACGCATTATTTCATTCAGCTTCTTGATCGTATCACCAAGTTCAGACATGTAGTCTCCACGAGGTAGTACTGCCTCCGCCAGAGGCGTGGTATCACACAACGCTGGTCGTGACGATCTTGCTCGAGTTGGTTTGTCAGCACTGAGGTTCTTAATCGGTGATCTACTCAGTTTCGGTGCGCGTTTGAAGGGGTCTGCTTCCGCAGACGGCGTCCCCTGAGAAGGGTTTGTTCCTCGAAGGTTCTTATCATTATCACACACTATGATATCACAGATGTTACTTGTGTTGTTGGCGTTCGTGTTGTTTCTCATATTCATAGTATAGTTCTCCATATATTTCAGTTTTACCAGCGCATCGTGTGCAGGGGGGCGGGCCGAAATAGACAGGAACGGGTATACCCTCGGGGCACGGCCCCTACCCCAGTTCCCTGAGGCTTGTCCTTCGCTTTACCAGTCCCGGAAAACACGGACGGACCAGCGCTCGCCCGAGGCAACGTAGGCTACTACCCCTACGTCCAATGCACATTCCATGACCAGAGCCCGAAGGGGCTGGTTACTGATATACACCGCGGCTGACACCTCGGCAGAGCAAGCTCACTTCACCCTTTCTATACCACCAGCAGAGAAATTGCTGTCGTTACTTTCAGGGACTCCCAGTGCGCCGCGGTGTGTACCGGTCAGTTTAGATATCAGCCGCACCTAACATGGTGAACAGACGCTGACCAGGAAGCCGCCATTATGGGTCCGTCGCGCCTGGATTTTGCCTCATTATGCCCAAGCATGGTGAGGAGACACATATTTCTAAGTGGCGGTGTCAATCGCCACTGTCACAAGAGTTTCATCGGATCTGTTAGCATTTATGCCGCATACTCCACCCCTGTCGCTCATCGTCGGGGATTGCTTATTCGTTTTAACTTATCTCGCAACTAACCTGCTACTACAGGTCGTTCGGCTATCCGCGACCTGCCGACCCCCCCGGTAGCTTAGAGCCCAGCTAGAGTATCTGTATCCATAGAAACAGACCCCCGGGCGTCTGTGCGTACACATGTGAATATGTTTATACGTACACATGTGAATATGTCACCAACCAAAAATTTAAACATTGTTCTACAAAAACAAGAATTGCTCAAATAGCATAAGCATGGCAAGTGCTTTAAGTTCTCTGCTTTACTCTCATTCACTCTCTCTCTCTCTCTCGCGTTAATTGTTTAACGCTAGAGGTTGCGCAACCAACAATTATCGCAACCTTTTCCGAAGTCGTATAAGAAGTATAACTTCGAAAATATTCAAATTTAGTTTTGAATTCGTTCCTTATTCACTTGATTCGTCCACAGCTTTTCGCTTTCTATATTTAATCTGCTTGTATCCATGGTGGCTCATTCCGATGGACTTCCAAATTTGTTTTTCGAAATTCGCCATTCCACAAGTGATGAAAGAATCTACAAAAAAGAACAAAAATCAAATTAAAACACATCATTTTAAGTAAATATGTATGTATAAAACTTACCGTATAATATATTGGACACCAGTAGAAATTTCGATAGCGATTGCTTCCCTCCCCTACCGTCCCAGTTACATAGTAAGAGGAATTCGTCAGTGTACAGATGTCGCAATACATCAGTAGTGTCTGAACTCGCCTTTTATTCTTACAACAAACTGTTTCTGTAAATTGAAAATATAATACAAAAGTTTAAATATTGTTTATTGATGAAATTGTATAGATTCCTAACCGTTGCTGTAGCAAATTTCTCGGATTTAAGTTTTCGTCGATTTCCAAAGCTGCAGCTAGTGTCGTCAATGCACCCTACGGTGGAATCAATTTCAATTTGCGCATTATCGACTTCTTCGCCAGTTAGTCGCCATACTGAATGGTGAATTTTGCGAATTTGAACTTTGCATTCGCGGACGGTCTTTTGTTGGGCCATTTCTTCAATTTTATGAATTATCTATTCGTTCAGTGAGAATTTTCACTGTTGTTGTTGTTATAGACTTTTCTGGTATTATATGTATGTACATATTACTGTTAGAAGGAACAAACAACAACTATTCTGGAATGGTAAAAAAATAATACTTTTCAAAGATCCGTCATTAATCGCTGTGTCTTCTTTTTTCCTACTTCTTCATACAGCTTCATTTATTTGTTTACGTATTGAAATTGTTGCAACCTTTTCACTGGCTTTCGAATCTAAGATTTGTATTTTTTAGTTTAAACCTAATTAAGAATTTATTAAATTCTATTAACAGCAATGGATTTGTGACGTATTGGCGGATGGAATTTTGATTTTATTGCAAAAAAGTATACAATTAAAATAAAAAATTCGTGTAAAAAAAGTAAAACCGTGTAAAAATGGTAACTGGAAAGTGTTCAAAAACACCGTGTAAAAAAAACCGTGCAAAAAAAAAACCGTGTAAAAAGGAGATCAACTGTACTCAAATAATTCTTAAAAAACAATAACTAAACAATACGTTCTTTTTACACTCTTTACTTATAGCAAAGAAAAAAAATTATGATCATAAACTTGCATTTTGTTTCATATAGCTCCATCTTATTTTCCATGTTACCATCTCTTGATGTCAATTCTTCCAGTTGGGTGAAAACAGTTTTTAATGTGTTAAAAATCTCTGAAAAAGGCATAAACATAATAAAATACAAATACGTTTTAGAAATGTGTTGGATTACCGTTTCCATCCACAGGCAAATTGTTTAAATGTAGCTTTGAGATGAGTTATGTATGTGATTGGCGTTCAATCGTTTAGCCGGTTATAGCCGAAACGATGAGAGCGCGTCACTCCTCTCTTTCCTTCGCAGTTCGGCGCCAGTTGGAGATTCCAAGTGTAACGAGGTCGCTCTCCACCTGGTCCCTCCAATGGAGTGGAGGCCTTCCCCTTCTCGGCTTCCTCCGGCGGGTACTGCATCGAACACTTTCAGAGCTGGAGTGTTTTCGTCCATTCGGACAACATGACCTAGCCAGCGTAGCCGCAGTCTTTTTATTCGCTGAACTATGTCAATGTTCAATGTCGTCGTATAACTCGTACAGCTCATTCGCCGTTGCCAATGTTCTGAGGTCCGTAAATCTTGCGCAAAATTTTCCTCTTGAAAACTTCTAGTGTCGTCTCATCTGATGTTGACATCGTCCAAGCAGCTGCACCATAAAGCAGGACGAGAATGATAAGCGACTTGTAGAGTTTGATTTTTGTTCGTCTAGAGAGCACTTTACTGTTCAATTGCCTACTCAGTCCAAAGTAGCACCTGTTGGCAAGAGTTATTCTGCGCTGGATTTCGAGGCTGACATTGTTTGTGTTGTTGATACTGGTTCCCAGGTATACGAAATTATCTACAACTTCGAAGTTATGACTGTCAACAGTGACGTGGGAGCCAAGACGCGAGTGCGCCGACTGTTTGCTTGATGACAGGAGATATTTCGTCTTGTCCTCATTCACCTCCAGACCCATTCGCTTCGCCTCCTTATCCATGCGGGAAAAAGCAGAACAAACGGCGCGGTTGTTGCTTCCGATGATATCAATATCATCGGCGTACGCCAGTAGCTGTACACTCTTGTAGAAGATTGTACCTTCTCTATTTAGCTCTGCAGCTCGTATTATTTTTTCCAACATCAAGTTAAAGTTAAATTTGAGTGTGAGCTTTCAAAGAGTACGGACGTGTTTAATGCGCTCCATGAAAACTTTCATAATAAATTAATAATAAAAGCAAAACAAAAAAATAAACCACCAATAACTTGTGTATTCGAAATTTGAAATCAAAACACAAAACATAAACAAAACAAATTAGTTTAAAATAACAATAAATAACAAACAACATATAAAAGTGAACAAAACAAACAAATAAAAAGAACAAATATGAGCGCTAGCGCTGCGCAGTCTCAACAGCAAGGTCGTAGGCATTCTCTGAACGCCTACTTCAGCTTTGTTGAGCCTGCAAAATCTGCTCTCTCAAATAAACAATCAAACGGTGAGAAAGATGAGTCATCGAAGCGCTCAGCCGAGCAGCAGAAGGGATCAGCAGAAACTGAAAAAAACAGCAAGTGCGCAACAACAAATCAGCAGGCAACATCAACCAAGCAGGTATCAGCAAACGAGCGGACAACAATGGAAAAAACAATGCAAGGTGAGCATGTACCGAAGAGAAAAGTACAATCTGTACAGACTGGCATTGACCGCTACGTCAACATAAAAAGGAAATCAAGTCCTATCAAGACAGCGGTTAATGCCAAAAAGTTTCAACCCGCCACGCTTAATACAAATAAGCCTGGAAATTTAAATGGCAACAGATTTGCCATACTAAGCAATGGTTTGGACGACGATGCGAAGGGTGCCACCACAGTCGCGAATGCTCAGCCGCCGCCAATATATTTACGTGAGCGTAGCTCAAATGCACTTGTTGATAAACTCAGTGAAATTGTAGGTACCAACAATTTTCATATCGTGCCTTTGAAAAAAGGCAAGATTGATGAAACTAAAATACAATCCTACACTGAGAAAAGTTTTATGGATATAGTGAAATTTTTGTCAAATAACAACAAGAATTATTATTCTTATCAACTGAAGAGCTCTAAAGGCCTAGTTGTTGTTGTAAAAGGCATTGAGTCTTCGGTAGAATCTAATGATATCAAAGAAGCCCTTGAAGAATGCGGCTTTGGAATTAAAAATGTGGTAAATATCTTCAATAGAAATAAAGTACCACAACCAATGTTTAAAATTGAATTGTTGCCAAACTCTAATCCAATAAAAAAGAATGAAACACACCCAATATACAATTTAAAATATTTACTCCATCGTAGAATTACCGTTGAAGAACCTCATAAAAGAAATGGTCCGGTACAATGCACTAACTGCCAAGAGTATGGGCATACCAAATCATATTGCACTCTACGCAGTGTTTGTGTGGTATGTGGTGATTTGCACCCAACATCAAAATGCACTCTTAAAAAAGAGGATACAAATAAAAAAATGCAGTAACTGTGGAGGAAATCATACTGCTAACTACAGGGGCTGCCCTGTATATAAAGACTTGAAATCAAAATTGTCACTGGGAATTCAAGCTCGTCGTAACCAAATGTTGAATATCCCTCGTAACGAAAATGTAGTAATTACAGACCAGAGTTCGAAACCTGGTAATTCTAAGGATATCTTTGTCCAGGGAAGCTATGCAAATGTGGTAAAAGGCAACGCTGTGCAAATGCAACAACCGCAAAATCCACCAAGTGGAGGTATTGAAAATATGATTCTAAATCTGACTCAATGTATGACACAATTCATGTCTACGATGCAAAACATGATCCAAGATTTGATCAAATCTCAAAATCAAATGTTACAAACTTTATTATCTAAAAAATGAGTATACTAAATATTTGTATATGGAATGCGATTTCTGACTGAGAAAAACATAGATGTTATGCTGATATCAGAAACTCATTTAACAAATAAAAACAATTTCTTTATAGCGGGATATAGACTTCATGTTACAAATCATCCAGATGGAAAGGCGCACGGTGGAACAGCAGTATTGGTTAGAAATCGGCTAAACCACCATGCTTTAGAACCACATGCTACAGCGCAGCTACAAGCTACAACAATATCATTGAAAAATCGAGGTTCTGACCTCAATCTGACGGCTATATACTGTCCACTTCGTTTTAAAATTACAGACGGCGAATTTAAAGATTTTTTTGGAACGTTAGGTCCAAGATTTCTAGCTGGTGGTGATTATAATGCAAAACACATGTACTGGGGCTCACGTCTTATTAATCCGAAAGGACGACAGCTGTACTACACTATTATAAATAAGCACAATAACCTTGATATAATATCTCCTGGTAAGCCGACATACTGGCCCAGTGATAGAAACAAAATACCAGACTTAATAGATTTTGCTGTAGTCAAAAATATAGATAGATCGCTAATAACAGCAGATACATGTACAGACTTATCTTCAGATCATTCTCCTGTACTAATAAAGTTATTCGAACAGCCCATGATAGTTGAGCCAAAAGTATCTCTAACATCTTTTAAAACTAACTGGTTGAAATATAGAAAATATATCAGTAGCCACATTAATATCGATTTAAAAATAAGTACAGGAAGAGATATTGATGAAAGCGTAATGGAATTCAATGATGTAATAACAAATGCAGCTGTCTTGGCAACACCTAAAAGAAAAGTTAAGGTTTTTAGAAACATGACTAATAATGAAATAGAAAAGCTTGTAAATGAGAAAAGGCAAGCGAGACGTGAATGGCAGTTAAGTCGTTCCCCTTCAACTCTGCGTCAACTGAAATCGGCTGCACGTAAGTTAAAAAAAGCACTTAAACGCGATGAAGAATACAATACTGAAAATTATATAAAGCACCTGTGTCCAAATTCTAGCAAGAAAAACTCCCTTTGGAAAGCCCAAAAGTATTTTAAGCCTCCAGTAGATTCCAAGATGCCTATAAGACAGTCGAATGGTAATTGGGCGCGCAGTAATGAGGAAAAGGCAAATTGCTTTGCAAATCACCTTGAAAAGGTATTTCAACCCAATGTACCAAAAAACAACTTTAAGTTGCCAACTTTGCCCAATATTGCAAACGAGTCAAGCGTGTCTATTAGGACGTCTACTTATGAAATTATCAAGATCCTAAAAGAGCTAAATCCGACAAAGTCTTCAGGACACGATAATATTACTCCAAAAATGTTAATTGAGTTGCCAAATATTGCTATATCAGTGCTCTCTTTGCTCTTTAATGCAATTCTTGGTTTCGGGTACTATCCAATTTCGTGGAAAAAGTCGCAGATCATCATGATAGATAAACCTGGAAAAGACTTAACACAACCATCTTCCTACAGACCAATAAGTCTCTTACCATGTCTTTCCAAAATATACGAAAAAGTTTTACTATCAAAAATGTCTCCTTTCCTCCACGAAAATAATAGAATACCAACCCATCAATTCGGGTTTCGTGCTAAACATGGCACAGTAGAGCAAGTGAATAGAATTACAAACGAAATCAGGAAAGCATTCGAGCACAGAGAGTTCTGTTCAGCTATTTTTCTCGATGTAGCTCAGGCGTTCGATAAGGTCTGGCATGAAGGCCTTTTATGGAAAATCAAAAACGTTTTACCTTACGAATTGCATAAAACATTGGAGTCATATTTAAGAAATAGGAAATTTACGGTTAAAGTAGCAGATTTTATATCCGAAGAACGAGCAATAAGGGCCGGTGTACCTCAGGGCAGTGTATTAGGCCCCACTCTGTACATAATATATACAGCAGACCTTCCAATAGCTAACAACGTATTGACATCCACTTTTGCGGATGACACAGCCATAGTAAGCCGAAACAAATGCCCCATTAGAGCATCAAGAGTATTAGAGGAGCACTTAACTTGTGTCGAAGAATGGCTAGCCAACTGGCGTATAAAAATTAATGAGCAAAAATGCAAGCATGTTACATTTTCTCTAAGGCCAGAAACATGTCGGATAATTAAAATAAACAATGTATTAGTACCCCAAGCGAATGAAGTAACTTATCTTGGGATTCACCTGGATCGAAGGCTTACGTGGCGGAAACATATAGCGAGTAAAGTAACTTGCATGAAGTTAAGAGCAGCAAATTTAAATTGGCTTCTAAACAAAAATTCTAAACTTAGCCTAGACAACAAAGTCCTGTTATACAATGCAATCATAAAACCGATTTGGATGTATGGTATTCAACTGTGGGGTACGACCTGTGCAACCAACATTGATATAATTCAGAGATTCCAATCTAAAATGCTTAGAACAATAACGGGTTCACCATGGTACATGCGTAATGAAAATATCCATAAGGATCTTGATATTCCTATGGTAAAGAAGGAAATAGAGGACAGCAGAAAGAAATATATTTCTAAACTTCGTGAACATCCAAACCCATTGGCAAACGCCTTGGTACATTCCAATCAAACTCGTTTAAAAAGAAGAGATCTACCTGCCTACTAAAGAGCAACGTTCTGCCAAAAAGCTCAAACACATTCTTGAGCTTACTTAGTTGTAAATAGATTTAAGATTTTAATACTTATTGTTAGGCTTTAAACAAAGCAGATTCAATAAATAAAGAAATATTGAAAAAAAAAAAAAAAAAAAAAAAGTTACAGAAGTCGCACGATAGTGAGTCACCTTGTCTGAAACCTCGTTTGGTATCGTACGGCTCGGAGAGGTCCTTCCCGATCCTGATGGAGCTTTTGTTGTTGCTCAACGTCAGCTTACACAGCCGTATTAGTTTTGCGGGGATACCAAATTCAGACATCGCGGCGTAAAGGCAGCTCCTTTTCGTGCTGTCGAAAGCAGCTTTAAAATCGACAAAAAGGTGGTGTGTGTCGTTCCTCTTTTCACGGGTCTTCTCCAAAATTTGGCGCATGGTGAATATCTGGTCCATGGTGGACTTTCCACGTCTAAAGCCACACTGATAAGGACCAATCAGTTTGCTGACGGTGGGCTTAAGTCTTTCACACAGTACGCTCGATAGAACCTTATAGACGATATTTAGGAGGCTTATCCCACGCTAATTGGTACAGTTTGTGGGATCTCCCGTTTTATGGATTGGATTGGGCAGAGCACACTGAGATTCCAGGCATGCTTTCTTCCGACCATATTTTGCAAAGAAGCTGATGCACGCACTTTATCAGTTCATCGCCGCCGTATTTGAATAGCTCAGCCGGTAATCTATCTGCACCTGCCGCTTTGTTGTTCTTCAGGCGGGTAATTGCTATTCAAATTTCTTCATGGTCGGGTAATGGAACATCTATTCCATCGTCATCGATTGGGGAATCGTGTTCGCCAACTCCTGGTGTTGTAGTTTCACTGCCATTCAGCAGGTCGGAGAAGTGTTCCCTCCATAATCCCAGTATGACCTGGACATCGGTTACCAGATTACCACCTTGGTCTCTACATGAGGATGCTCCGGTCTTGAAACCTTCGTTAAGTCGCTTCATTTTTTCATAAAATTTTCGAGCATTCCCTCTGTCTGCCAGCTTCTCAAGCTCTTCGTACTCACGCATTTCGGCCTCTTTCTTTTTTTGTCTGCAGATGCATCTCGCTTCCCTCTTCAGTTCTCGGTATCTATCCCATCCCGCACGTGTTGTGGTCGTTTGCAACGTTGCGAGGTAGGCAGTCTGTTTTCTCTCCGCTACGAGACGGCATTCCTCATCGTACCAGCTGTTTTTTTTCTTTTCCGAAAGCTAATGGTTTCGGTTGCAGCGGTACGCAGTGAGTTTGAGATGCCGTCTCACAGTTCCCTTATACCGAGATGCTGATGAGTGCTCTCAGAGAGCAGGAGTGCAAGTCGAGTAGAGAATTTCGTGGCTGTCTGTTGCGTTTGCAGCTTTTCGACGTCGAACCTTCCTTGTGTTTGTTGACGAGCGTTTTTTGCTGCACAGAAGCGGGTGCGTATGTGCGCTGCAACCAGATAATGGTCGGAGTCTATATTTGGTCCTCGGAGCGTACGCACGTCTAAAACACTGGAGACATGTCTTCCGTCTATCACAACGTTATCGATTTGGTTACGCGTGTTTCGATCAGCAGACAGCCAAGTGGCTTGATGTATTTTCTTATGCTGGAATCTGGTACTACAGACGACCATATTTCGGGCCCCAGCGAAGTCGATCAGCCTCAGGCCGTTTGGCGATGTTTCGTCATGGATGCTGAATTTTCCGACTGTTGTGCCAAAGACACCTTCTTTACCCACCCTGGCGTTAAAATCGCCAAGCACGATTTTGACATCGTGGCGGGGGCAGCGCTCATAGGTGCGTTCTAGGCTCTTTGGTCACATCGTCCTTCTCTTCCGTTGGGGCGTGGGCGCAAATAAGCGATATGTTGAAGAACATCGCTTTTATGTGGATTGTGGCTAGACGTTCATCCACCGGGGTGAATGCCAGGACTCGGCGACGGAGTCTCTCTGCCACCACAAATCCAACACCAAATTTGCGCTCCTTTATATGGCCGCTGTAGTAGATGTCACAAGGACCCATCTTCTTCCGTCCTTGTCCCGTCCATCGTACTTCTTGGATGGCGGTGAAGTCAGCCTTTAGTCGTATGAGGACATCAACCAGCTGGGCAGAGGCACCTTCCCAATTAAGGGTCCGGACATTTCTGGTGCATGCCCTTATATCATTTTCCTTAAAACGTTTGCAGGGGCCGTCATCAAAAGGGGGGTATCTCATCCGAGGCTTTCTTGTTCGATTTTTCATTGGTACTCCGTTTTTATGTGGTGGGTCCCAAGCCCTACGCACAACCGCAGAAGCGGGTTCGCCTTCTCACTTTAGCTCGCGTTCAAACGGATATTTGTTAGCTACCCAGAGGATACTTGGTCTAAAACTTGGTCTAAAAAAAAAAGTGAATGACAATCAAAAACTTTACTCACTTACGTGAACTTCTACACATGATCCCATCCTCCTGAGTTATAGCAACCAGAAATATTGAACTTCCTCCGTTTTACTGCCAATTTCTCTATAATAACAATGCCAAAAAAGCATTGGATGGGCCTCAGCCGCACTTTTCTTGGAATTAAAAAAGAAAAGCAAAATTCCCTCAAATGACGAGAATTCGGCTCAAAAAGTAACATTTTCAGTAATTCGGCTCAAAAAGTGACATTTTCAGTTGAGAATAAGTTTGGGATGCAAACAGATCTCTACAAAAATTTTGATGGGTTAATTTTGACACAAATGTCCAAGATCGATATACAAAAAACGGCGGAAGCACAATTGTAGACCTAATATCTTCGAATAGCGCTGGTGAATCCATCTGGATAAGAAATATAAATTTGGCGGTATCAAAATTTTTTTTAAATAATTTATCCCAATAATATAAAATGCAGTCGGGAAAATACAATAAATTCTTTAAATAGTGAAAAATACTAAATTGAGAATTCATGAAATAGATGATGTAAAATGGGAAAAAGAAGAAATTTGTCCTCATGTGGAATAGAAAAATATTTATAAACTATATCGTCTTTTTCCATTTTAAACAAATGTGGATCTAATTTATTTGCCAACAAAATACCTAAACCAGGTAACGATTCCAATGGTTCTTGAAACTAATTTTCAAGTCTTAAATGTAATTTTTGCAAGATTTTATTGGGTTTATTTATACGTTTGTTTTTTTAAATACTGCATGTGATTTTCAAACTTATAAGCAGAAAAGTTATCTAGAGGACAATATTGCATTGTACAGTCTTAAATGAAGTAAACCATTTATATTATAACTAACTAAATATATTAGCCGTTAGTCCGAGCCGTTCGATACCAAACGAGGTTTCAGACAAGGTGACTCGCTATCGTGCGACTTCTTTAACTTGATGCTGGAGAAAATTATAAGAGCTGCAGAGCTAAATAGAGAAGGTACAATCTTCTACAAGAGTGTACAGCTACTGGCGTACGCCGATGACATCGATATCATTGGAAACAAAACCCGCGCCGTTAGTTCTGCTTTTTCCCGCCTGGATAAGGAAGCGAAGCGAATGGGTCTGGTGGTGAACGAGGACAAGACGAAATATCTCCTGTCATCAAACAAACAGTCAGCGCATTCGCGTCTTGGCTCCCAAGTCACTGTTGACAGTCATAACTTTGAAGTTGTAGGTAATTTCGTATACCTAGGAACCAACATTAACACCGATAATAATGTCAGCCTTGAAATCCAACGCAGAATCACTCTTGCCAACAGGTGCTACTATGGACTGAGTAGGCAATTGAAAAGTAAAGTCCTCTCTCGACGAACAAAAACTAAACTCTACAAGTCCCTCATCATTCCCGTCCTACTTTATGGTGCAGAAGCGTGGACGGTGTCAACATCCGATGAGACGGCACTAGGAGTTTTCGAGAGAAAGGTTTTGCGGAAGATTTACGGTCCCTTAAACATTGGCAACGGCGAATACCGCAGAAGATGGAATGATGAGCTGTATGTGTTGTTCGACGACATAGACATAGTCCAGCGAATAAAAAGACAGCGGCTACGCTGGCTGGGTCATGTTGTTCGAATGGATGAAAGTGCCCCAGCTCTGAAAGTTTTCGATGCAGTACCCGCTGGTGGAAGCCGAGGAAGAGGGAGACCTCCACTCCGGTGGAAGGACCAGGTGGAGAAGGACCTGTCTTCACTTGGTATTATCAATTGGCGCCAAACCGCCAAAAGGAGAGATGCGTGGCGCACTGTTGTGGACTCGGCTATAACCGCGTAAGCGGTTTCTACGCCAGTTAAGAAGAAGAAGAAATATATTAGCAGCTAAGATTCGCACCGCCTCTGTGTAGAAGCTGCAATCACAACCGACAGCCGAACGATTTTCTACTAATCGAAACCATTGACTTACGGAAAAGTAAAAAAAAAAACAGCTGGTATGATGAAGATTGTCGTCTCGCAGTGGAGAGAAAACTGACTGCCTACAATGTTGCGATCGACCGCAAAACGAGCGGGATGCGAAAGATACCGAGAGCTGAAGAGGGAAGTGAGACGCATTTGCAGACAAAAAAGAAAGAGGCCGAAATGCGTGAGTATGAAGAGCTTGACAAGCTGGTCGACAGGGGTCATGCTCGAAAATTTTACGAAAAGATCCGGCGACTAACTGAAGGTTTCAAGACCGGAGCACACTTCTTTAGGACCCCCAGAGGTGATCTAGTTATTGATGACCAGAGTATACTGAGTTTGTGGAGGGAACACTTCTCCAACCTGCTGAATGGCAGTGAAAGTACAACACCAGGAGATGGCGAACCCGATTCCCCAATCGACGACGATGGAGCAGATGTTCCATTGCCCGACGGTGAAGAAACTCGAATAGCAATTACCCGCTTGAAGAACAATAAGGCGGCGGGGGCCGATAGATTACCGGCTGAGCTATTCAAATACGGCGGCGATGAACTGATAAGGTGCATGCATCAGCTTCTTTGCAAAATATGGTCGGAAGAAAGCATTCCTGGAATCTCAGTGTGCTCTGCCCAATCCATAAAACGGGAGATCCCACAAACTGTACCAATTACGGTGGGATAAGCATCCTAAATATCGCCTATAAGGTTCTATCGAGCGTACTGTCTGAAAGACTAAAGCCCACCGTCAACAAACTGATGGACTTGGACCTTATCAGTGTGGCTTTAGACCTGGAAAATCGACAACTGACCAGATATTCATCATGCGCCAAATCTTGGAGAAAACCCGTGAAAAGAGGATCGACTCACACCATCTATTTGTCGACTTTAAAGCTACTTTTGACAGCACAAAAAAAGAGTTGCCTTTTTGCCGCGATGTCTGAATTTGGTATCCCCGCAAAACTAATACGGCTGTGTAAGCTGACGTTGAGCAACACCAAAAACTCCGTGAGGATCGGGAAGGACCTCTCCGAGCCGTTCGATACCAAACGAGGTTTCAGACAAGGTGACTCGCTATGGTGTGACTTCTTTAACCGGATGCTAAAAAATATAGTTCGAGCCGCAGAGCTAAACAGGAATCTATATACAACCTGCTGGACGTTAAATCAGGAACTACGGAACTACAACCTAGATTACCACCCTAATACAACTAAGTACCACCCTAATACCCCTTGAGGCGGACTAGAGTGAGTGTATCCATTCCTTATATTTGTTCATATGTACATATGTATGCAAACACCTTTTTAAAACGATATATACATCACATAATTACATTGTTTCATGCCTAAACGAGCTTATATTTGTGTAAACAAACACACATAATCACTTCAAAAAACAAAACAAAAAAAATATTCAAGCATCTACTTGCAATAATTTCCGGCAATACCTCTTCTGTTTCAAGAAACAGCAAGCAGGATTGCATTAAATAAATAAGCATACGGCATAAAGAAATCAAATTACGAAACAAGATTTAAAAGGACATACATATTTGCATATTGATTTACAACATATAAATTAATACTGTGTATTTATCATATTACATACTTGCATACATATACAATATATTTCTATTTAAAAACCGGTTCTTGAACAATTCAATTTTCTCGTTCACTCCACTTCCAAAATCATACGTCCCACATTTGCATGTTGGTACATTTCATTATTATATTACACCTATACTTTTAAGTGCTGGGGTCAAAGACCCGCACATCATCCAATTCTCTCCTATCACAGTCTTCTTACCGCGCAAACAAACGTACATACGCATACCTAATGTAATTGTGCTGCCAATGCTATATATCCAACTAACATAGGGTAAATTTGAACAATTAAGAATCATAAAAACACGATCGGTCTATATTATACAATTTGTACATTTACTTATAATCACGGCCCGCAAAGGCAAATATTCGCTTACATACCCCTTGTTCTTTGTACAACAGGTTTGTAGCCAATATAATTAACGCATATTACATGCACACAAACAAGCACATAACGTGCACTCATATGTACAAAGGATATTGACCTCTTACGCGCGATCATATAAACAAGGACATTCGAATAAGTCCGTAACTTATAATAAAACGAGATTCCAAACGCATTTAAATACAAACGCATACTAAATAAAAACGGAACAAAAAGCGTATTTATAATTACAACGAAAAAAAAAATCTTATTTGCGTAAAAAGAGTTTTCGATTCGCTAATTTCAATATCGAAAATTATTAATATTAAATTATTAATCAATTTTAAAAGTCTAAATGAACATAGATTCAAAAGACTCTAAATCAACTCAGAGCTTAAAAATTCCTAAATGATTACAGACGATAAGAGTCCATGTACACCGGCAGAAGCTACACGCTCAAAGCAAGGTGCTACAAAACCGAAAAGGGGGAAAGACATGTTGTACTCTAAATTCATTTCTGAGAGTGACTGTCTAATAAGATACTGCACTCGATTTACATCTTCGCCGATGCAAAACAACTCTGAATCGGCACTTGAAATAAAATGTCAAACAATTGAAAATTTTTGGACACGTCTCCAAGCGGTGTATGACTTAATAGTAGAAACTGATGATTCAGATTTACCGGAAAATTTTAAATCTTCGGCTTACGCCAAATATGAAAACTGTTTAGACCAGTATGTAGACACAAAAATTGTGATCTCAGATCAATTAAAACTTTTGAAGTCAATCGCGCCTACTCCCCAATCGAGAGTAGAGCTGGCACAAATAAAACCCCAAGAAAATAATTCAGACACTTATCTCCAAGTGCCAGCATGCGATACGGAAATATTTCACGGATGTTATGATCAATGGCCGTCCTTCCGGGACATGTTCACAGCTCTCTTTATAAATCATCCTAGACTCGCAGATGCACAAAAACTATACCACCTAAGGTATAAAACACAAGGGGAAGCAGGCATGATCGTCAAGCAATTCGGCTTAAATGGCGAAAGTTTTAAGCTGGCTTGGCAAGCACTAGTCGAAAGATACGAAAATAAAAGGGTAATGATAGAAAATCCTATTAAAACTATACTACATTACCCTAAAATCAAACAAGAAACTAGCCATGAATTTCAAAAGTTTTACTCGACAGTAACAAATTACCTATCAGTATTACAAACACAAAATGCTCCCGTAGAATATTGGGACCATATGATAGTAACTATTTGCGCAGAAAAACTCCCTGATGCTACGTTACTACGATGGGAACAGTCACTAGACGACAGAAGAGTGATGCCCACATGGGAGCAAATGAAAAAATTCCTCGCTGCTCAGTACGAGATAGCTGAGCGAATGGGCAGCCAAAATATGAATGTAACTAGTCTTCAAAATGAGTCGAGTAAAAACTTGCTTAAACCTCAAGCCAGCAAACATATCCAATACAATACACACGTGAATAAAAGTCACTCCTTCGTGTCAAACCAAGCCAACAAATGGCAAACAGTATGTGAAATGTGTAAGGGGGGTCATAAAATAAAAACTTGCGAGAAATTTAAGAAATTAAATATTAGTGAAAGGAACAACTTTGTCAGATCAAAACGACTCTGTACAAACTGCTTGTCCCACACACATAATATAAATAATTGCGATAGCAAATTTAACTGCGTTTATTGTCAAAAAAGACACCACTCAATGTTGCATTTCAACAAACCTCCTATGCCACCCCAAAATAATGCTTACATTAGCACAAAAAGAACCACGGGTTTAGTTGCAACAGCAACTCCCGAAACACAAAACCCCGAAATTGGCCAAGAGGCACCATGTTGCTCAAAGACATCAAAGGCCAATGCATTACATAGCGAGATTCAAAGTATGGTATTACTACCCACAGCAGTAGTCTCCATCGAACATCGAGGAGAACTATTCAAACTTAGAGCCTTAATAGACCAAGGATCACAACGATCCTTCATAGCGTCTAAGGCACAAAATAAACTAACTTATACAGAACTCTAATAAAATCTGCCCCATTACCCTAATATCCACGCAAGCGAATAAGCGTATTCTAGCAGAAGCTATAGTCTTACCACAATTGACAAAGATGCTTCCTAGCTTCCAAATAAATAGCAAGCATTTGGATAAGGTTTCACAACTGAATCTAGCAGATCCCAACTGCAACACCCCAGCTCCAATAGATATTCTATTAGGCAGCGACCTTCTACCACAAATAATACTAGAAAGTGTTGAAAAAATATCAAACACCATTCTAGCTCAAAATACTATATTCGGTTGGATACTAAGTGGACCAGTTACTGAAACAGTTAACACCTTGACAACTGAAGTTGAGGAAATATCCAATGAATGCCTTAATACACAATTAAGGAAATTTTGGGAGTTAGAAGAACTCCCTCCCATATCGATTACAACACCAGAAGATCAGTATTGTGAAGACTTTTACAAAGCCACAACCACTAGATCACAAAATGGTCGGTACGTCGTACGACTACCACGAAAACAACAATTCCCTGACACACTCGCCTTAGGTCACTCCCGCACCTCTGCCATACAGCAGTTTCTAAGCATGGAAAAAAACCTACTTAGAAAAGGTGAGCTTAAACAAGAATATGATGGGGTCTTAGAAGAATACCTCCATTTAGACCACATGGAGGAAATAAGCCCATGCGAAAAAATCATAAAAGGCAAGTATCACTCATTCTACTTGCCACATCACGCAGTAGTAAAGCCTGAGAAAAAAACCACAAAGGTCAGAGTTGTTTTCAATGCCTCAAGAACCACTAGCTCGGGGAATTCCCTCAATGATATTCTATTCACGGGACCCACACTTCAACCAGATTTAATGCTCCTCATATTAAATTGGCGTATATACAAATACGTACACAATGGGGACGTCGAAAAAATGTATCGACAAATAGTCATACATAAAGATGATCAAGATTTTCAGCGAATTATTTTCCGAAAATCTCCCAATAGTCCACTATGCGACTTTAAATTAAAAACTGTTACCTTTGGCGTGAACTGTGCCCCATACCTAGCCATTCGTACACTACACGAATTGGCAGAAGACACAAAGTCAGAATTTCCGCTGGCAACACAAGTGTTAAAAACACAGACATATGTGGACGATATCCTGTCTGGAAGCTACAGCCTTCCACAGGCATACGAGTCCTTATCACAAGTAAGAAGTGCCCTCAGCACCGCAGGGTTTCCTCTAAAAAAGATCACAGCTAATCACCCAAATATAGTAAAAAATATTCCAAAAGATCATTTGTTGGATACTAATTTCCTTGTATTCGAAAAGGAAAGTACAACAAAAACACTAGGCATCCAATGGAATGCGATATCTGATAAGATTTCATATACTACAGAGTCAATTTCCGCAATATCCGCCATAACAAAAAGACAAATTTTGTCCTCTGTGGCAAAACTTTTCGACCCCGCAGGATGGCTTTCGCCAATTATGATACAAGCGAAAATCCTAATTCAAGAATTGTGGCTAGACGGAACCGATTGGGACGAACAAGTGAAACCTCTTCGCTTAGAAAAATGGTCCCAGTTTGATAATAATCTGAACGACATTTCTCAGATACAAATACCACGGTGGGTACACTATTCCCCCGAATACAAAGTCGAACTACATGGCTTTTGCGACGCCTCTGAAAAGGCATATTGTGCCACTATATATGTGCGCACACAAAGCGATATAGCAACTACAAGTCACCTACTAGTAGCAAAAGCGAAAGTTGCTCCTCTAAAAACACTAAGTCTACCACGACTAGAACTATGTGGCGCACTGCTACTAGCCAAACTAGTATCCGTGGTGCATACCCATTTAAACATGGCAATAAATAAATTATATCTCTGGTCCGATTCCGAAATAGTTCTAGCTTGGTTAGAAAAACCACCCCATGCGTGGAAAACGTATATTTCTAACCGAACATCTCAAATATTTGACCTAGTAGGATCAGCCACTTGGCGACACGTAGCCAGCGCTGACAATCCTGCTGATCTAGGGACAAGAGGATGCAAACCTCTGCATCTCGCCACCACCACCCTCTGGTGGAATGGCCCCCGATGGTTAACAGAATCTCACGATTCTTGGACACAATCGCCTATGCGCAACATACTTACCCCAGAAGGTCGCAAAATCGCCACTTATCATACCACACTGGATGATAATGACATCCTTGAACGGTTCTCATCGTTCCCAAGGGCACTCAGAGTAGTCGCCTATATGTTCAAATTCGTAGAACGGCTCAAAATTAGAATTAAAGGAGCAACATACTCTCAATGCGGAACATTGACGCACTCTGACTTACAAAAAGCAAAGGTCGCTCTTATCGCATCGACTCAAATGCGCTACTTCAGCCGCGAAATAACATTATTGAGATAATCAAATCCCATTGATCGAAAAAGTTCACTCTTAGTTCTAAATCCTTTCCTAGACACGAAAGGTCTTCTTAGAGCGAATGGTCGGCTTGCAAACTCAAGCCTAACATACAATGAACGCCACCCGAAAATCATACCAGAGAGGTCTCCATTTACCACACTCTTTCTTCATTATATCCACATTCTGATGCTACACGCCGAACATCGCCTCATGCAACAGATAGTCCGTCAAGAGTACTATATTCCCCGTCTTAAGCCAAAAATAAAGAAATGCATCTTCATGTGCAAGATCTGCACTATGCATAAGCAGAAAATGCGAACACAGATTATGGCAGCACTTCCACCGGAACGCTGCAATTTCGCTCTGCCCTTCACTATCACAGGTGTCGATTTTGCAGGGCCTTTTCAGATAAAGGCGTCCATGCTAAAATCTCCCACCCTCATGAAAGGCTATGTGGCTGTTTTTGTCTGTTTTACGACAAAAGCAGTACACCTTGAGCTATGCACGAATCTGACGACAGAGGCTTTTCTCGCGGCATTTGCTCGCTTTGTCGGACGTCGTGGTTTTCCCTCCAAAATCATGAGCGATAATGGCAAAACGTTTATAGGGGCTCAAAGAGCCACTGAAAGACAATTTGTGGAATTTATACAACAAGTCTCACCTGAAATTGTACAGAAATATGCTCCCCAAGGCATCAATTGGCAATTCATTCCCTCAAGCGCTCCACACATGGGAGGTTTATGGGAATCCGCTGTAAAAAGCTTTAAATCCCACTTCAAAAAAATAGCGGGCAACCATAAATTTAACTATGAAGAATTTGCAACATTACTAACTAAAATTGAAGCCGTTCTCAATTCACGGCCTCTTACTGCACTCTCGCAAGATCCCTCCGATCTCACAGCCTTAACTCCAGGGCATTTTCTTAAAGGAGCACCCATCTTGGCCACACCTGAGCCAAGCGTGGCGTCGCTATCCTTAATAAATAGATGGGAAAGAATTAAAATTCTCCATCACAATTTTAGCCGTCGATGGAAAGAAGATTATATAAAGGACCTCCACAAGAGGTACCGCTGGAAAACAGCACAACAGACGCCAAAGCTTGGAGACTGTGTCCTCATTCATGATGAATGTCTACCCCCTACGGAATGGCGACTAGGTCGCATAAAGAAACTTTATTACGGCTCCGATGGTCATATACGCGTAGTTGATCTCCGTACGCAAGCCGGAATACTAACCAGACCGCTCGTTAAGCTATGTTTTTTACCAACCGCTGATAATACCGAAACGTAACCCAACCGATCGAATTTATATATAAAACAAGAATATATACCTACCAAAGAACCGATAAAGAACCGTAAATAAGAAAATTAAATAAAACCCAAAACCTGCCTACCTAAGGACGATTAAATGACGACACACTACTGCCACCCCACGTGGCGCAATGTTCAGATAGATCTTTAATCATTAAATTGTATCTAATGTAATTGTTTTCCATACACAGCAATATGAACGTGGATATGATATCCCCACCAACGCCAACCGTGCGTTCGACGGTCACCATTCCACGATCTGGGACTACCCCAATCGCAACGCCTCGAACTACCATTGCAGCAACCGCGGCCCGATCCCGGGCACATACCACACCAATGATCCATCGAAGTGACACGCTGCCACCATCGATTTACGAAAAGATCCGGCGACTAACTGAAGGTTTCAAGACCGGAGCACACTTCTTTAGGACCCCCAGAGGTGATCTAGTTATTGATGACCAGAGTATACTGAGTTTGTGGAGGGAACACTTCTCCAACCTGCTGAATGGCAGTGAAAGTACAACACCAGGAGATGGCGAACCCGATTCCCCAATCGACGACGATGGAGCAGATGTTCCATTGCCCGACGGTGAAGAAACTCGAATAGCAATTACCCGCTTGAAGAACAATAAGGCGGCGGGGGCCGATAGATTACCGGCTGAGCTATTCAAATACGGCGGCGATGAACTGATAAGGTGCGTGCATCAGCTTCTTTGCAAAATATGGTCGGAAGAAAGCATTCCTGGAATCTCAGTGTGCTCTGCCCAATCCATAAAACGGGAGATCCCACAAACTGTACCAATTACCGTGGGATAAGCATCCTAAATATCGCCTATAAGGTTCTATCGAGCGTACTGTCTGAAAGACTAAAGCCCACCGTCAACAAACTGATGGACGTGGACCTTATCAGTATGGCTTTAGACCTGGAAAGTCCACCATGGACCAGATATTCATCATGCGCCAAATCTTGGAGAAAACCCGTGAAAAGAGGATCGACTCACACCATCTATTTGTCGACTTTAAAGCTACTTTTGACAGCACAAAAAAAGAGCTGCCTTTTTGCCGCGATGTCTGAATTTGGTATCCCCGCAAAACTAATACGGCTGTGTAAGCTGACGTTGAGCAACACCAAAAACTCCGTGAGGATCGGGAAGGACCTCTCCGAGCCGTTCGATACCAAACGAGGTTTCAGACAAGGTGACTCGCTATGGTGTGACTTCTTTAACCGGATGCTAAAAAAAATAGTTCGAGCCGCAGAGCTAAAACAGGTAAAATCTTCTATAAGAGTGTACAGCTACTGGCGTACGCCGATGATATCGATATCATTGGAAATAACACCCGCGCCGTTAGTTCTGCTTTTCCCCCCCTAAATATGGCGAAGCGAATAGGTTTGGTGGTGAACGAGGACAAGACGAAATATCTCCTGTCATCAAACAAACAGGCACCAGCATCAACACCGATAATAATGTCAACCTTGAAATCCACTCAGAATCACTCTTGCCAACAGGTGCTACTATGGACTGAGTAGGCAATTGAAAAGTAAAGTCCTCTCTCGACGAACAAAAACTAAACTCTACAAGCCCCTCATTATTCCCGTCCTACTCCTGTGTCAACATCCGATGAGACGGCACTAGGTGTTTTCGAGAGAAAGGTTTTGCGGAAGATTTATGGTCCCATAAACATTGGCAACGGCGAATATCGCAGACGATAGAATGATGAGCTGTATGTGTTATTCGACGACATAGACATAGTCCAGCGAATAAAAAGACAGCGGCTACGCTGGCTAGGTCATGTTGTTCGAATGGACGAAAGTGCACCAGCCCTGAAAGTTTTCGATGCAGTACCGCTGGTGGAAGCCGAGGAAGAGGGAGACCTCCACTGCGATGGAAGGACCAGGTGGAGAGGGACCTGGCTTCGCTTGATATAACCAATTGGCGCCAAACTGCCAAAAGGAGAGATACGTGGCGCGCTGTTGTGGACTCGGCTATAACCGCGTAAGCGGTGTCTACGCCAGTCAAGAAGAAGAAATATATTATATTTTCAAACAAATCAACGAATTCTTCCGAGATTTGTTCTTTATGGTCTACCTCTAGTTCCTCGGTCCAAGCGTTAATCTCTTTCGAAATATGGTTTCTACCCACAGAATTTCCTTCAATATATATAGCCCTTTGGAGACTGTGATTGGTGACTTCCACTCATTAAGGACTCTCACTGGAACTCCTTTGTCTTGTCATAGCCAGCGTTTTTCCTATAAGTAAGTTTGGTGTAGAATCTTTTGCGCCTTCAACAACCCACAACGTGTTTGTTCCTTGGTCTCCATCTATTTCTGCCCAAATAACTGCTTCTGGTTTTCTGTTTCTACTCCACTTTTCACTCGTCTAATGTTGTATTTGTTATCATAATCAAACATAAAAGGCATTTCCATATTGGTATAAGTAATAATTCTGTTTTCCATGTCTAATTTGATTCCTTTGCTAGCTAGAAAGAGTACTCGAATTATAACTTCGTCGACGATATCTGCCACCATAAAATTATGTAACACGGCCATCTTTCTTATTACAATTTCGCATATTACTTCACCGAGAACTTGAGTGTCATCTCCAGTTGCAGTACGTTGCCCCAGCTTGTTGTTTTACTTCCTGGTTGACCAGATCCGATCGAATTATGGAATGTGTTGTGCACGTATCCACAGTCAGTATGTGTAACGTTATTCATATTTCTATTTATGTGATAGACAGATATTACAGGGCATTCACTTGTAGGAGCCAGCACGCGCAACCCTTTCGATTGGCTCGCTTTAGTTTAAAGATTGGTTGCTTTTCAGAGTTGGTTGGTCTTCTTCTGCTTTGCGTTGGCGTGTTTCTCCAGATTTTTCCAGCATTTTACGCATTTCTTCAAAAAATTTCTTCGTCCAGGCAGGCTCTTCTATTTCTACACGATGCGCTTTAAATGTTCTATGGCTCAATTTTGGGCGTGCTAGTGCAGCATAGCGCGTATTCTCGTCTCGTATACCATTAACGAAACTAACACCTATAACTAAATACCAAAGTGAATAGGGTGAAGAGTGGAGTTGAAATCCGAATGTCCGTCCGTCTGTGCAAGCTGTAACTTGAGTCAAAATGAAGATATCTTGATGAAACTTGGCACACTTATTTCTTGGCACCATAGGAAGGTTGCTTTCGAAAATGAGCAAAATCGGACCACTGCCACGCCCAAAAAATGGCGAAAAACGAAAACACATAAAGTGCCATAACTAAGCCATAAATAAAGCTATGGAAATAAAATTTGGTATGAAGGGGCATATTTGGATGTTATTTTTTTGTACATATCTCGCAAATCAATAGAGCTATATAAACCAAACTTTCTGCAGTCGTTTTTTAGCCACTTCTTAATACAGTCCAAAAATAAAAGATATCGGATAATAACCACGCCCACCTCCCATACAAAGGTTAGGTTGAAAATTACTATAAGTGGGTTAACTCACTAATGAAAAACGTCAGAAACACTAAATTCACATACGGAATGGCAGATGGAAGCTGCATTCAGATTTTTTTACAAAATGGAAAATGGAACTACTCGACCGATTTCAATGAAACTTGGTTTGTAATAGTTTCCTTACATCCCAATGGTATGTTGTGAAAATAGGCTAAATCGATTCACAACCACGCCTACTTCCTAAATACCAGAACTATGAAGACGATCTGAATCGTATACTTTACAATATATAAAGTAAGCACTGGTGAAGATATCGGTGCAGAACTTTGCATAAATACTGCATTTATAGTGTGGCAGCCCCATTCTAAAAATCGCCGAAATCGGACCATAGGTTTTTAAGGCCTCATATATCGAACACGAGGACCTCGGTGCTTCTAACCTAATATTATGGTTTCCAACTTTTAATGGACTTTATACAATATATATGACGAATATGTGGAAATTGTGTATTATATAATATAAATAAAGTTAAATAAATAAATTGCGAGAGTATAAAATGTTCGGTTACATCCGAACTTAGCCTTCCTTACTTGTTCTGTTTCCGATTTTGCAGCTCTATTTGGAAAATTTGTCTCCTACGAGCGTCCTGTTCTTTCAACTGTGCTGACATTTGGGTTGACATTTGCGATGATAGCTCTGTTATTTGCTCATGTATTTTGGATTGTCAAATAAGAGTCACTATTTAATGGCTATACACTTATCTTTATTCCTAATTCAAAGAACCTAACACTTACTCGTTATACGAACTTACAACTTCTTACTTATAACTTCTTGCACTTTATTCGGCAACTCTCTAATTTCAATTGTGTCTTGCTGTCAGTCCGGCAGCCCTTATATAGTCGATTGTTAGCAAGTTATCATCACTCGAACATTCTGCCAACTACGAATATCGATGTCTGGATAAATCTGATGTCTGCATACATGTTCGTCACAATATTTTTTACAGTATCAGTTAATTCTGTTATTACTTTAAAAATTTCCGAATTTGTAGTAAATTGATTATTGTTATTTATTATTAAATCATTTAATCATTTATTTTTATGAAATCATCATGGTTTGGAGTTCCCGCTGTCCATTTCCAAAGTACAATTGTTCCTCGTTTTTGTTTTAACTGTTCTAATAAAGTTTAAATTAATAATATTTCCGATTCTGTTTCTTGAGTGGTAATTTCTATATTATCATGATTATCTATCTCATATTTGATTCTGTTATAAAAAATTCCTTTTTCTTCTGCTATTATATTTTCAAATATTGTCAAATTAGTAATGTGAAATATATCTCCATATTCTTCATAAATAGAAACGTCTCCATTTTCAATAAGTACGTAGTCCTGTCGGGTATAATCTATGACATCGGCTGCCGTAAAGCCAATTAGTAATGCGAAAATTTAAACGATCATATACTTTAAGTAATTATGATTTTATGTTATTTTTATGTATAATTCAATTTCTATTATTTATTATTATCTTATTTCATAAGGTTGTAATTTATTTCTCTCTCCTATTGTGTTCTCATAAATAATTTGTCCGGATTGATATTGCTTGTCTGTTCTATGTTTATTATAAAATATTAGCATTCTTTCCTGGATGGAGTCATATGTAGAAGTTCACGTAAATGAGGAAAGTTTCTGACGATTCTTTTACATGTGGCTCAAGCAGCTCACGATTTCCGGACCAAATATCCTCTGGGTAGCCAACAGACATCCGTTTAGAGGCGAAACCTGCTTATGCGGTTGTGCGTAGGGTTTGGGACCCACCACATAAAAACACCCCCCAATGAAGTGGAAGTAACAGCCAGGATGAGAAACCCCAATTTTGATGGCGACCACTGCAAACGTTTAAAGGACTACGAATTAAGGGCATGCACCTGGAATGTCTGGTGCCAACTGGTTGATGCCCTCGTAAAGTAAAGGCTGACATCACCGCAATCCAAGAAATGCGATGGACGCGACAAGGACGGAATAAGGTGGGTCCTTGTGACATCTACTACAGCTTCCATATAAAGGAGCGCAAATTCGGTGTGGGATTCGTGGTGGGAGAGAGACTCCGTCGTCGAGTCCTGGCATTCACTCCGGTGGATGAACGTCTAGCCACAATCCGCATCAAATCGAGGTTCTTCAACATATCGCTTATTTGCGCCCACGCCCCAATGGAAGAGAAAGACGATGTGACCAAAGAGGTTTTCTATGAGCGCTTAGAACGTACCTATGAGCGCCTGTCGCCTGGCGCCTGATCGAATCACTCACAACCAGATCGATCATGTTGTGATAGATGGACGACATGTCTCCAGTGTTTCTGATGTGCGTATGCTTAGTGGTCGTAATATCGACTCGGACCACTATCTTGTAGCAGCTAAGATACGCACCCGCCTCTGTGTAAAAAAGCGCACACGTCAACAAACACAAGGAAGGTTCGACATCGAGAAGCTGCAATCACAACCGACAGCCGCACGATTCTATACTCGACTTGCACTCCTATTCTCCGATAGCACTCATCAGCTTCTCGGTATAAGGGAACTGTGGGACGGCATATCAAACTCCTTACGTACAGCTGCAACCGAAACCATTGGCTTTCGGAAAAGTCAAAAAAACAGCTGGTATGATGAGAATTGTCGTCTCGCAGTGGAGAGAAAACAGACTGCCTACCTCGCAATGTTACGATCGACCGCAACACGAGCGGGATGGGAAAGATACCGAGAGCTGAAGAGGGAAGCGAGACGCATTTGCAGACAAAAAAAGAAAGAGGCCGAAATGCGTGAGTATGAAGAGCTTGACAAGCTGGCCGACAGGGGTAATGCTCGAAAATTTTACGAAAAGATCCGGCGACTGACTGAAGGTTTCAAGACCGGAGCACACTCCTGTAGGACCCCCAGAGGTGATCTAGTTATTGATGACCAGAGTATACTGAGTTTGTGGAAGGAACACATCTCCAGCCAGCTGAATGGCAGTGAAAGTACAACACCCGGTGATGGCGAACCGGATTCCCCAATCGACGACGTGGAGCAGATGTCCCATTGCCCGACGGTGAAGAAATTCGAATAGCAATTACCCGCTTGAAGAACAATAAGGCGGCGGGGGCCGATGGATTACCGGCCGAGCTATTCAAATACGGCGGCGAAGAGCTGATAAGGTGTATGCATCAGCTTCTTTGCAGAATATGGTCGGTAGAAAGCATGCCTGATGATTGGAATCTCAGTGTACTCTGCCCAATACCCCACAATTTGTACCAATTACCGTGGAACAAGCCTCCTCAACATCGCGTATAAGGTTCTGTCGAGCGTACTGTGTGAAAGACTAAAGCCCGTCGTCAACAAACTGATTGGACCTTATCAGTGTGGCTTTAGAACTGGAAAATCAACAACAGACCAGATATTCACCATGCGCCAAATTTTGGAGAAGACCCGTGAAAATAGGATCGACACACATCATCTATTTGTCGACTTTAAAGCTGCTTTCGAGCCGCGATGTCTGAATTTGGTATCCCCGCAAAACTAATACGGCTGTGTAAGTTGACGTTGAGCAACATCACAAGCTCCGTCAGGATCGGGAAGGACCTCTCCGAGCCGTTCGATACCAGACGAAGTTTCAGACAAGCTTACTCACTCTCATGTAATTCCTTTAACCTGATTCTGGAGAAAATAATACGAGCTGCAGAGCTAAATAGAGAAGGTACAATCTTCTATAAGAGTGTACAGATACTGGCGTACGCCGATGATATCGATATCATTGGAAATAACACCCGCGCAGCAATAACAATGTCAGCCTGGAAATCCAACGCAGAATCACTCTTGCCAACAGGTGCTACTATGGACTAAGTAGGCAATTGAAAAGTAAAGTCCTCTCTCGACGAACAATAACTAAATTCTACAAGTCTCTCATCATTCCCGTCCTACTTTATGGTGCAGAAGCGTGGACGATGTCAACATCCGATGAAACGGCACTAGGAGTTTTCGAGAGAGTCAACGGCGAATACCGCAGACAATGGAACAATGAGCTGTATGTGTTATTCGACGACATAGACATAGTCCTGCGAATAAAAAGACAGCGGCTACGCTGGCTAGGTCATGTTGTTCGCATATTTTCATGGTTTATTTTGATATAAAGTACTTCATATGGTTTAAAATTCGTTACTGAATGTATTGTTGTATTGTGCTGTTGCGCTGCTCAAATTACTGTTTCTAAATCACTGACAATATTGTATTCTTCTTTTATACAACTGGCTATTTCAATTATCGTTGAATGGACACTTCCAACTTGTCCATTAGTTGTGCTGTGACGTGGATTACAAAAGTATATTTCAATATTTAACCTTTGCATTAAGAGTTTAAATGTTGATGTGGTAAAGCTTGGTTCATTGTCTAAAGTAATTTGTTTTACATCTGTGAAGGTTTGAAGCACTTCTAAAACCTTTTCTTCGATATTTGACTCATGTTATGTATGTTTTAACATTACAAATTTTGAATAAGCGTGATAAATTTTAGTTTTAGTTTAGTTTTAATTTATGTCTAAATGCAGCATTTTCTTAGTATGGAGATCATATTTATTTTTATTGCATATCGTGCAATATCGTACGTATTCTTCCATTCTTTTCCTCATTTCGGGCCAATAATACAATTGCTCTATTTGTTTAATATTTTCATTATGACTTCGATGAGCTCTATTATGGGTTTGTTCGATTAATCCGGACAGATCTTCTTTATTAATAACTAGCTGACTCCGCAGTCGTTGCACTGCGTGAAATTATTTGTTTTGAAAACAAAGTTGAATTTGTATAGTGTTGGAAAACATTTATTTGCGATTTTTCTAATTTTTTTTTTTCAATGTAACTCAGCTTAATAAACAACATTTTTTGTTTTCTGTTCCGGTGCGTAAATGTACAGAGAAGATGATTTTTCAACTCGTGAATGAAATTTATGCCACACACCTCCAGCGACTGTCTTTGAGACTTGTTTATTGTCATCCCAAATGCAAGTCTCATTGGAAACTGAATACGTTTGAACTGAAATGGCAAATCGTTGGAACTCAAAGAAATTCGTGGAATCAAGCATTCTGCCCCCTTGTAAGTCCCTTTAAAAAATTCTTGCAATTCTTACATTATTCGATAGCTGCTTGAAGATTGCGAAGCAAAATAAATGACAAAGCATTATAATGACAAAGAATTTAGAAATTTCACTGGATAATTCACAGCTTTGTCTTCATTTTCAACATGATCGATCGGTGTGTATGAACACCGGAAGTTGACTTTAAGTCGTATAGATTAAATCATCGACTTCGGTATTTTTGCCAGTTAAAAATCTGCGTGCACTCAACCAATCGTAGTTACGATAAATTTGACTAATGTTCGGATTGATATCAAACCATTAGAAGTATTAACCAGAATTTGCCCAGTTCTTTGCAAATCTTTTGCGGTGCTTTCCTGTTGCAGGAACACACGCATATTCATGGTCAATCATATAGTTTTCGTGTGCCGCCATAAGTACGATGACTTCGATTGATTTCGAAATAACAGAATGTGTTTGTCAATAACAGTATCATTACGCTACCAAAGCGACGATTATTATTCCACAGATCTTTCATTGTTCTGTCAAGTGTTTCTAGAAAATTGCACTCATTTCATAGATGTTTCATAGATTTGCATGTTTAACTGAAGCTACAATGTCGAATGTGCCGTTTCTCCAACTTCAAGTAGCGTTCCAGTAGATGCGAGAGCCAACGTAATGCCAAAATCAATTATATCAGAATCAATCAGGATTCTCAGTTCCACCGTGCGTATCAAGAAATAAAAGTCCACCATTTCCATCATGGACAGCCTTAATCAATTCATCATAGGTCGTCTTTTGCTGCTCATTAAATAATGGAACATTTCTTTATACTTGTTGTTTCAAAGTTATTCTGTCGTATGCACGATTCAGTACATCTCTAATTTGACGATTTGGTGATGGCATATGAATTTCAATGCTTCATTGTAGATGTCACCGCTCATTTGCAATTCTGAATTCTCTGTTGCCACTTGCCAATTTCCGACTTTTCCGAATTGTTTTTTTTTATAGATAGATTGAAAAAAAAGTCACTTTTTGGAATTTTACAATTTTCCGACTAAACCTTCCAAGATCCACAACGAACAACCTCTGAACATTTCATCAAGAATGGTCCAACCGTTCTCGATCCTTAGCGTATCTAATCTTGAACCGCTTTCGCAGCGCAAGGAACGGAAGCCCTCAAAGATAAATAATTTCCCCCGTTTTTTACACCTATATAGCCTATAGCCTTCCTCGATAAATGGACTATCCAACACAAAAAGAATTATTCAATTCGAACCAGTAGTTTCGGAGATTAGCGCGTTCAAACAAACAAACAAACTCTTCAGCTTTATAACGGGTGATTTTTTTGAGGTTAGGATTTTCATGCATTAGTATTTGACAGATCACGTGGGATTTCAGACATGGTGTCAAAGAGAAAGATGCTCAGTATGCTTTGACATTTCATCATGAATAGACTTACTAACGAGCAACGCTTGCAAATCATTGAATTTTATTACCAAAATCAGTGTTCGGTTCGAAATGTGAAATCCGCTTTTTTATCGACAAATTTTGTTCAGCGATGAGGCTCATTTCTGGTTGAATGGCTACGTAAATAAGCAAAATTGCCGCATTTGGGGTGAAGAGCAACCAAAAGCCGTTCAAGAACTGCCCATGCATCCCGAAAAATGCACTGTTTGGTGTGGTTTGTACGCTGGTGGAATCATTGGACCGTATTTTTTCAAAGATGCTGTTGGACGCAACGTTACGGTGAATGGCGATCGCTATCGTTCGATGCTAACAAACTTTTTGTTGCCAAAAATGGAAGAACTGAACTTGGTTGACATGTGGTTTCAACAAGATGGCGCTACATGCCACACAGCTCGCGATTCTATGGCCATTTTGAGGGAAAACTTCGGAGAACAATTCATCTCAAGAAATGGACCCGTAAGTTGGCCACCAAGATCATGCGATTTAACGCCTTTAGACTATTTTTTGTGGGGCTACGTCAAGTCTAAAGTCTACAGAAATAAGCCAGCAACTATTCCAGCTTTGGAAGACAACATTTCCGAAGAAATTCGGGCTATTCCGGCCGAAATGCTCGAAAAAGTTGCCCAAAATTGGACTTTCCGAATGGACCACCTAAGACGCAGCCGCGGTCAACATTTAAATGAAATTATCTTCAAAAAGTAAATGTCATGAACCAATCTAACGTTTCAAATAAAGAACCGATGAGATTTTGCAAATTTTATGCGTTTTTTTTTTAAAAAAGTTATCAAGCTCTTAAAAAATCACCCTTTATATTAGTATAGATATAGATATACATTGGAAAAAAGTTTTGTAAATACAAATTTGTTTTGAAAAGTTTGTTTCAGAACTTCTAGGATTTCATGCAAGTCTTCAACAGTGCATGCACTAACTTTGGTTGAATATATTCTTTTAAAATAGTCATTAAATTTTCTACTGTATCATACTCTATTAAATGCCTTTTATTTGCAAAGGTTTCGTTTAACTCATAAATCGTGAACCTATTTTACATAATATAATTTGCTGTATAAATTGATTTAATGGTTTTTGTGTTTCCTGTATTTGATTGTTTTCACTACTTTATGCTGAGTGCTGTGAATCTTCTGATTCGTTTGTCAAATGGTTTAATTGAAGACGGGAAAGTGCGTTCGCTACTACATTGGTTTTACCGGGTTGATACATAAATTTACTAGAGAATTGTTCTATAATTGCGTGCCATCTTTTCATTTTTGGATTAGGGTTACGGGTTGATAATGCAAATGTTAATGGCTGATGATCAGTATGTATTTCCAAATTAGTTACACCGTAGATATAATTTCTTAAAGTTTTAGTGCCCAAACAATGGCATAAAGCTCCATCTCATTAGTGGCGTAATTTCTTTCAGTTTTATTAGGAGATTTTGAAATGAAGGTAATTGGTTTACCTTCTCGTCATAGTACCGCACTCATTGCAAAGTTAGATGCATCGGTAGTTAATACAAATATTTTTGAGGTTGTGTTAGTTCCATTTCTGAAGCCAAATGTTTCTTTAATGTATTTAATGCAGATATTCCTTTCTCATCTGTTGAGTTATGTTTTCTGAAAAAATAATTATGTCATCCATATAAACATAAACATTTTTTCCAATATGTCATCCATTGCATATTTACCTGTCAAAATAGTATTAATATTATATGCGTGTTGTAAAAATTGATATGTTAGTTTGTGCTACGTTATGTAGCATGCGTTGGCCGTCATTAATTAGTCATGATTTATTTTACGGGTTTATCGGCTGTCGGCAAAAAGCATAGTTTAACGAGCGGCCTAGTTAGTGTTCCGTTTTGCGTACGGAGATCGACTACCCGAATATAACCGTCCGAGCCGTGGTAAAGCTTCTCTATGCGGCCATGCCGCCATTCGGTGGGGGAGACAATCATCATTAATTAAGACACAATCTCCAAGCTTAGGCGCATTTTCTGGAGTTTTCCACCGGTACCTTCTGTGGAATCTTCTTTCCATCGAAGACTGAAATCATGATGGAAGATTTTGATTCTTTCCCATCTGTTTAATAAGGAAAGCGGCTCCAGTGTGGCTAGAATGGGCGCTCCTTTAAGAAAATGCCCTTGTGTGAGGGCTGTAAAGTCTGATGGATCTTGCGAGAGGTGGACCCTTAGATAATTTCGTTTATCTAGGAACCAGCATTAACAACACCAACAACGTTAGCCTCGAAATCCAGCGCAGAATCACTCTTGCCAACAGGTGCTACTTTGGACTGAGTAGACTATTGAACAGTAAAGTCCTCTCAAGACGAATCAAAATAAAATTCTACAAGTCGCTTATCATTCCCGTCCTGCTTTATGGCGCAGAAGCTTAGACGATGTCAACATCAGATGAGACGACACTAGGAGTTTTCGAGAGGAAAATTTTGCGCAAGATTTATGGTCCTCAGAACATTGGCAACGACGAATACCGCAGACGATGGAACGATGAGCTTTACGAGTTATACGACAACATTGACATAGTTCAGCGAATAAAAAGACAGCGGCTACGCTTCATCTCGCCACCACCACTCTCAGATGGCCCCAGATGGTTAACAGTATCTCACGATTCTTGGCCACAATCGCCAATGTACAACATAATTGCCCCTGAAAGTCGAAAAATCGCCACTTATCACACTACAATGGATGATGCCGACATTCTTGAACGATTTCCATCGTTCCCCCGAGCACTCAGAGTAGTCACCTATGTGCTCAAATTCATAGAGCTACTATGAGTACTAAGGTAAAGGCATCAACTTGAGCCTAATGCGATACACTGATCCACCAAGACTTACAAAAGACAAAGGTCGCACTTATCGCATCAACCCAAACACGCTACTTCAGCCGCGACATATCATTACTAAGAGAATCGTAGCCGATTGATAAAAGGAGTTCACTCTTAGTATTAAACCCATTTCTAGACACGAAAGCTCTGCATCGTGCGAATGGTCGTCTTGCTTATTTAAGCCTTACATATAACGAACGCCATCCCATAATAATGCCAGAGAAATCCCCTTTGCCACATTATTAATTAACATCCAAGAGTACTATATAAACCGTCTTAAGCCCCAAATCAAGAAGTGCATTTTCATGTGCAAGATCTGCACTATGTACTAGCAGAAAATGCGAACGCAGATTATGGCAGCACTTCCACCAGAACGCTGGACACTACAGCTGTCGACTTTGCTGGGCCTTTTCAAATAAAGGCGTCCATGCTAAGGTCTCCCACTCTCATGAAAGGCTACGTGGCAGTCTTTATCTGTTTTACGACAAAATCAGTGCACCTTGAGCTATGAAGGTTGAAGAATTGAAGCCGTTCTGAACACACGGCCTCTCGCTTCGTTGTATAATTATCTACAACTTCGAAGTTATGACTGTCAACAGTGACGTGGGAGCCAAGACGCGAGTGCGCCGACTGTTTGCTTGATGGCAGGAGATATTTCGTCTTGTCCTCATTCACCTCCAGACCCATTCGCTTTGTCTCCTTATCCATGCGGGAAAGGAGAACAAACGGCGCGGTTGTTGCTTCCGATGATATCAATATCATCGCCGTACGCCAGCAGCTGTACACTCTTGTAGAGGATTGTACCTTCTCTATTTAGCTCTGCAGCTCGTATTATTTTTTCCAACATCAAGTTAAAGAAGTCGCACGATAGTGAGTCACCTTGTCTGAAACCTCGTTTGGTATCGAACGGCTCGGAGAGGTCCTTCCCTATCATGACGGAGCTTTTGGTGTTGCTCAACGTCAACTTACACAGCCGTATTAGTTTTGCGGGGATACCAAATTCAGACATCGCGGCATAAAGGTAGCTCCTTTTCGTGCTGTCGAAAGCAGCTTTGAAATCGACAAAAAGGTGGTGGATGTCGATCCTCTTTTCACGGGTCATCTCCAAGATTTGGCGCATGGTGAATATCTGGTCCATGGTGGACTTTCCAGGTCTAAAGCCACACTGATAATGTCCAATCAGTTTGTTGACGGTGGGCTTAAGTCTTTCACACAGTACGCTCGATAGAACCTTATAGGCGATATGTAGGAGGCTTATCCCACGAAAATTGGTACAGTTTGTGGGATCTCCCGTTTTATGGATTGGGCAGAGCACACTGAGATTCCAGGCATGCTTTCTTCCGACCATATTTTGCAAAGAAGCTGATGCACGTACCTTATCAGTTCATCGCCGCCGTATTTGAATAGCTCAGCCGGTAATCTATCGGCCCCTGCCGCTTTGTTGTTCTTCAGGCGGGTAATTGCTATTCAAATTTCTTCATGGTCGGGTAATGGAACATCTATTCGATCGTCATCGATTGGGGAATCGTGTTCGCCAACTCCTGGTGTTGTAGTTTCACTGCCATTCAGCAGGTCGGAGAAGTGTTCCCTCCATAATCCCAGTATGACCTGGACATCGGTTACCAGATTACCACCTTGGTCTCTACATGAGGATGCTCCGGTCTTGAAACCTTCGTTAAGTCGCTTAATTTTTTCATTGAATTTTCGAGCATTCCCTCTGTCTGCCAGCTTCTCAAGCTCTTCGTACTCACGCATTTCGGCCTCTTTCTTTTTTTGTCTGCAGATGCATCTCGCTTCCCTCTTCAGTTCTCGGTATTTATCCCATCCCGCACGTGTTGTGGTCGTTGGCAACGTTGCGAGGTAGGCAGTCTATTTTCTCTCCGCTACGATACGGCATTCCTCATCATACCAGCTGTTTTTTTTTACTTTTCCGAAAGCTAATGGTTTTGGTTGCAGCGGTACGCAGTGAGTTTGAGATGCCGTCCCACAGTTCCCTTATACCGAGATGCTGATGAGTGCTCTCAGAGAGTAGGAGTGCAAGTCGAGTAGAGTATTTCGTGGCTGTCTGTTGTGTTTGCAGCTTTTCGACGTCGAACCTTCCTTGTGTTTGTTGACGAGCGTTCTTTGCTGCACAGAGGCGGGTGCGTATCTTCGCTACAACCAGATAATGGTCCGAGTCTATTTTTGGTCCTCGGAGCGTACGCACGTCTAAAACACAGGAGACATGTCTTCCGTCTATCACAACGTGATCGATTTGGTTACGCGTGTTTCGATCAGGAGACAGCCAAGTAGCTTGATGTATTTTCTTATGCTGGAATCTGGTACTACAGACGACCATATTTCGGGCCCCAGCGAAGTCGATCATCCTCAGGCCGTTTGGCGATGTTTCGTCATGGAGGCTGAATTTTCCGACTGTTGTGCCAAAGACACCTTCGCATCTTGCATGAACAGTGGCTAAAACTAACGCCATTAAACCACCATTTCCTTCATCAATTGCGCTCATTAGTGTATCATACACTTCTTTTTGTTTGGGATTCCACATTGGTAAATTTGTTTGAACTACATAATTTAATTCATGGACATCATATTCACGTTCTCTTTCTAATTCCCGATTGACTGCCTCATTACATTTACGATTTGGCCCTGGCATTCCTAACCTGACTAATAAACTACCACACATGAGGTAACTAACACATGTCTTCGATCAAAAGCAAAGCCCGATTATGTATCTCCTTATTCATCTCAAGATCGGGATTTCTCGAACTGACACGAATTTTATATAAATTGTCTTCTGGCATATTATTTTTGTAGTTGTGCCACATAGATGGGTTCGATGGAAAGCATGTCGAAATGATGATAGCAAATAAAGTACGTATCTGACTTGGAGATGCAGAGATAATTGCTTCAAGGATTGTTGCATCCCAGTGGTTATTGTTTTCTAGTAAATTCAGTTCGACACATGCAGCACGATATGTTGGGAATATTGTACCTATAATAGTCCGTAGTGATTCAAATGACGTTGGCCCACGTACATTTATCAGCAACAACCGCAAATAGAAACATTCATCATTCTTTGGATGAATAGTATACATACGACCAAGAGCATCAGTAGAACGCACATATGGATAACCAGGAACCGCATCGCCCTGCTTCCTTCGTTCTTTGATGAAGCATTCCAAGTGTAATAACGTGGCATTTCCGAGTAAAGCAAAGTTCGTGCAAACGGATCCCTTTAGCAGATCGCAAAGAAACTTGTTAATGTTGTCGCTGGAAGCCGTTTAGCACGTTGGACAACATTCGATGTCATGAAATATAGGCTGACTTCATAAACGCAGTTTGCAATGCAACACTGCAAAGCAATATTGCATGGCAACACTGCTTTGTCAAATAAATTGTTGGCATTTTACTGCATTTATGAACGCGCAAAAGATTGGTCCCTTGCATCACTAACTTTAATATATTCGACAACAAAGTTTTTTTTAATGAACGTTCAGGAATATTGCTGTATTCTTTTGAAAATAGCCTCGGAATTGGCTGATAATAGAGAATCAATCAGTAGTGCTATCAAATATATAATAAACAAGAAAAAACGCCGTCTTTTTTCATTATTAGCTAGGGAAAATTCACGGAGAAGAATTCCAAAAACCAAAAATTTTTGTAAGGTTATCGAAAGCATGGAAGACGATGTATTTTATTCTCATTTTCGAATGAAGAAAAGTACATTACAGGTATTTATTATAAAATCCGTAGAGTATTGAGTAAGTTGATAAAACTAATACCCCAAATGTAAAGAAGTGGCAGATTGCGATTAAGCCCTGGTGGAATTCAAGTGAAACTGGACGTATAGCAATAACTTTGAAAAAAGCTTTTCAAATAACAATTTGGAAGCTAAGCAATAATTGCTCTTTCAGTGATGTCAGCGATCGGTTTGGTGTGGCAGCTGGCCTCGCATATAAGGTGTTTCTGAAAATAATTAAAATGATTTGCCGCTTGACACGAGATGTAATCAAATTTCCCAAAACTGCAGCGGAACAAAAACAAGTAAATGAAGAATTTACAAACCTGCGGTATAATCCTTTTCCTTTTGTAATTGGATGCATCAACGGAACTCATATTCCAATTTCGCAGCCAATAAAAGATGAAATCAGCTATCGCAACCGAAAGGGAACGTATTCAATCATTACACAGGTAAAAAATTAACTTTTTTGCATGGTAATAATTATTAACTATTATAATTATTATTGTAGAGAGTCGAATGAGGTTTATAGATGCATTTATCGGCTGTCCAGGTGCATGCCACGATGCATCAGTTTGACAAAGGAGCTCTGTCAGGAAAGTTATAATTAGCAAGGAGATTAAAATCTGTTCTAATTACCATTGGTTGGGCGATGGAGGGTATCCATTAGAATTGTTCCTTATGGTGCCCTATCGTGATAACGGGTTCTTAACACCAATGCAGTCAAAATACAATGCGATTCTGTCTTCAACTCGGGTATCCATTAGAATTGTTCCTTATGGTGACCTATCGTGATAACGGGTTCTTAACACCAATGCAGTCAAAATACAATGCGATTCTGTCTTCAACTCGGGTTGTTGTGGAACAGGCATTTGGTGTTTTAAAAAAAATATTTAGAATTCTCAAATACATCGAAGCTTAACGTCCATATATGCCAAAATTAATTACATTGGCATGCATGATTGTTCATAACATAATAATTGAAAATGCACTTACTGAGCCCCAAATAGTCGAAGATACGACTACATCGGGACAAAGGGAGGCAAAAGCAAAAAGGTATGCACTGGCCACGCTATTGTCTGCCTAATTAAAAACAGTTTGGACTTTAAAGTTATAGTTGTTTTTTAAACTTTATTAAACCCAATAAAGAAAAAATAAAAATAAAATAACAGTCAGTTCATTTTGCACTTCTAGGAAAAAAAAATAAACAAAAAACAATTCATTTTGCACTTAATATTTAATATGAAAAGTTCATTCAAGGTTAAACGTAAAACATACTTGAATTCTAAGATTTGTCGAGTATTTTCTGGAACAGTGTACGAATTTCTTTCAATTCGACCAATTTTTCTTTTTCCACTGCTAGCTTCTTTGCCTTTATGTCCAGCAATTTCTTCATAACTTTGGCATCTTCTTCCGATTCCTTGTTTAAAAACCCTAACACATTGCTTTTTCTTGTTAGTTTATTTCTTGGAGTGCTAGTACTAGGTAATGTTGCATCTAAGTCCAGCACCGTAGGGCTATCGGGTGGATCATTACTTAAATCTTGCATTAAGGACTCAAGGGAAGATTCCAGCATGGCATCAGGCACAAGGACACTACTGCGGCTGCCGAAAACTTCATCCAATGTTTGGAAAAATTCCCAATTTGTTGCGCCTTCCCAAGCTGTGTTGTTGCGTATTTTTATTCGTTTGTAGGTGCCCATTATATTAACAAAACATCTGGTACTTTCGTCCTTGGAAAATGGGAAT
The DNA here is from genome assembly GCF_028554725.1 of Zeugodacus cucurbitae. Lineage (NCBI taxonomy): Eukaryota > Metazoa > Arthropoda > Insecta > Diptera > Tephritidae > Zeugodacus > Zeugodacus cucurbitae. The sequence goes on along the minus strand of NC_071671.1, from coordinate 31,091,367 downwards.
GTGTTATCTATTTCCTTCACATCCCGCATTATTTGCTCCCAAAGTGAGTTCCTCTTTTTTTTGCGACCAAATCTGGCTCATACTTCAATCTTATTTCTATAAGTAATTTCTAAAATATTAAAATCTATTTTCCGAAAAATTAAAAAATCATAAGTAAAACTACAATCTTTAAAGTAACCACTTTTACTTACCATAAATCCGCCATTTTCACCACAAATTTATATTTTGTTTTTTGTTTACTTTTTGCCGCCAAATAAAGCCACTAAAGCATCACAAATGAAAACAATGCACAAGTTTGGCATATGTTGCGCATAAAAAAGCCCGGCATTGCCAAGGTTTTGTCTGATGCGATTATGAACGCTAGGCATTGCAGTGTTGCATTGCAAACTGCGTTTATGAAGTCAGCCATACACGATGACCATTTTCCAAATGCACGGCCAAATGCGTTACAGTAGGATGACGTTCGTGAATAGGGAATGCGAATATACGCCAAATCGCTTCATTACAGTTCACATAGCGACCAACTTGATATCGCGCAATTTCATCGTTCGGATTGGAGGTTTGAATGCCAAAAATCGCCATATCACTGCCTTTCGTTACATAACCATCGTTGCCAGTTACAGTCTTTGCCGTTAATTTGCGTGGATATCGTTTGGAACACTTGCCGTATACCATGCAATGATTGGGGATTGATGGCCCCACACCGCCCATGAACCATATTTGTAATTACAACATTATGTAGACTGGATCAGCTTCGTGATAAGGAATCTCGGCACATATGATATCATCTATTTGATTTGTTTGAATTCTTTCTATTAACCAAATAAGAATGTGTGCGTGCGGCAGGCCTCCTTCTTGTCATTCGATGGAATACATCCAGCATCGAGTATCTCCAAAGACGCGTTGTTTAAAAATGTAGTTCATCAGCGAGCGAATTTTTTGCCTGAATTAACGGCACGTGTATCGTGTCGATCACTTGATGTTTGTCCGGGAAGCAGCAATTGAACAATTTCAATCCAATTTGGATTACAGTTAAAAGTAATAAAGAGATCTGGTCGACCGTCATGACGAACATATGTCAATGCATCTTGTGCATATTCATGCATATGACGCGGACTACCTATATACGTTGCTGGAAGAATTGTTAATCGACCAATATTAGCTGCATTTGCTTCAGTACTAATTGCATCACGTAAATGGATATACTCTTCAGAACGCAGTTTTGTTTGGTTTAATCGAATGAAATTTAAGCGCTCTGTTTCTATTTTGACGTACATGTTGACGCAATACTGCTGAAACAGTCGACGAAAGCGCAGCAAATAGTTGTCAGCATTTTGACGAATCATTAAACGATACGCGTAATAATTCGTCGAGCTAACCTTCTTGGTAGTTTCTTCACCTGAATTAAAACAGTGGGCCTAATCATTGAATCCGTTTCGATCGAAAAATGGTTGGATTCAATCGAAAAATTTTACGTCGGTATCATTGAATCCGTATCGAAAATAAAATTTACGATCACATTGAACTCATGTCGCTAATTACGAAATCATTGAATCCGTAAAATCGAAAATTTTTGTCGAAATCTATCCGTTGGTGAATGAGTTGCGGAAATGTAAAAGAAATAAGCCATTTGGAAGTTTTTATGTAAACAATTACTGATGACGGACTAAATCATGTTTTAAATGGGTATTTTAGAGACGAGATACAAAAATGGACTAACAAAAATAAATAAAAGATGTTTAAAAGCGATATAAAGTTGCCCTCTCGAAATAGCGAACGAATTTTCTCAAAGAGCATCTGTCGAACTAAATATTTTTGTGGAAGAAAATTCACAATAGTTAAAGGTCAGTTTTAATTTTTTTAATAAAGCACATACACATTATCAAATTTGTCGCATTTGGCGATAAAACAGTTTTACGTTCTCACTTTGTGGTAAAGCAGTTTATTGACGAAATCAATGATTGCATGAACATTTTCGATCGAAAATCTTTATAGTATCTGTCTAAATGAGTCTTAGCCCCCTCAACCCAACACACCATCACACCACATTTTCACTCAACCACACAACACTGACACGGCACATTCACCACACTCCCCATATCATCACATCACCACTTAACATCCACATCAATATACCACGCCTACACCACACACACGAACACCACACACAAGAACACCACCCCAAAAGGAACAAAAAGAAGGAGGAGCGATCGCGCTGGTTGCCCTTTTTGCCTTGCTAGGTCAAGGCAAGATCGCTCACAGGCGAGTCTGTCGCCGAATGCAGTCAAAGACACTACGTGCCGTCCGTGGTCGCAGTATATATTTAGAGTTTTTCATACTTACTCGTTTCTATACTTACCCGTTTCATACTTACCAATTTTACACATTTACCTATTATAAATCGAATTTGTGAACTTAAACAAAATACAATTTACATACTTACCTATTATAAACCGAATTTGTGAACTTAAACAAAATACAATTTATATACTTATATTTTTATATACTTACTCCTTTTGCATACTTATCACCCGTGAAATAAACCGAGTTTGTAAACTTATAACTATCCGTTGTTAATCAATTTCGGTTAGTAATCATAAGGTGAGAACGGTGAAGATAAATACATGGTCCTTCGAGCCTCACAGAAAGGCACCTTAAAATTTAATCAAAAAAGTGTTGTGAAAAAAAAAAAAAAAAAAAAAACAAAATATAAATACTACCTAAAAAGTAAAGTGCCGCAAAATAATACAAATACAATTAAGAAAAATTCCAGTTAAAAAAAAAGAGAAAAAAAAAAACGGTACACAAAACCTGAAGTGCGGTAAAAATACACATACAAAAAGTGTCGAAAAGTACGTTTAGTACATAATTTAAACAGAAATCCAAAAAAGAAAAGCAACAACAATCTAAACAACAAAAACGAATATATAAGCGACCAAAAGAAAAGAAAGTGCAGTGCTGTGCAGTGACAATAGTGAACATTTTAAATAAATAAATGAAAATTATTAATAATTAAAAAAGGAAATAAAGATATTCAAACATAATAACCAAGTGCATTTTGAAAAAATCAAAAAAAACCGGGCGCGAAAAAAAAGGAATCGGTCGCGTAATTCAAAACAAAAGGAAGAATAAAAATAAAGTAATGAAACAAAAAGCAACAAACCAACATATAGGAAACAAATAATAAAACCGGAATAAAAGCTATCATCGAAAAGGAGGGAAAACTAAACAGAGGAACATAGAAGGCGACAGAAATAAAAAAATAGGCAAAAACAACAAAAACCCAAACTGCATATAGATCAAAAAAAATAAAACAAATCCCCTTGAGGCCGGTTTAAGTAAGTCGTTTCCATTTACTTATTATTACTAGTATGTAAATATGTATGTATAAAAGAAAAAAAATAAATAGACCTTTAAACGGTTACAAAAAAAACGGATACTAAACGTTAATATACGGTGTATCGAAATACCGATATCAAAAAACTACAGTTTGATTACAAATATCCATATCTGTCTGTATATATACACAAATTGAAAATTGCCTTCTGTTTATCCTTGTGTACATGCATACACATATAAACTAAACTAAAAAAAAAAAACAAGTAAGGAAAGGCTAAGTTCGGGTGTAACCGAACATTTATACTCTCGCAATTTATTTATTTATTTACTTTACACAATTTTTTTTATTTATAATACACAATTTGACCCGCATATTCATCATATATATTGTACAAAGTCCATTGAAAGTTGGAAACCCTAATATTAGGTTAGAAGCACCGAGGTCCTCATGTTCGATACATGGGGCCTTGAAAACCTATGGTCCGATTTCGGCGATTTTTAGAATGGGGCTTCCACACTATAAGGGTAGTATTTGTGCAAAGTTCTGCATCGATATCTTCACTAGTGCTACCTTTATATATTGTAAAGTTAACGATTCAGTTTGTCTTCAAAGTTCTGGTATATAGGAAGTAGGCGTGGTTGTGAAGCGATTTGGCCTATTTTCACAACATATCATTGGGATGTAAGAAAACTATTACAAACCAAGTTTCATTGAAATCGGTGGAGTAGTTCCTGAGATATGGTTTTTGACCCATAAGTGGGCGATGCCCACCCCAGGGCACCTTGGGTGTATTAAGTGGCCTTACTCCAGTACTACTGTGGGCTCTGCTGGAGTGGACATATATTTCCCCTGTACTCGTCGGAACGAAAATGAAGAAATATCTAAAAAACACAAAAGAAGAAGATGAAAGTGGAGGAAGCGGGCAAGCTGCCCAGCAAACACCGCACAAGCAAATTGTAGAAAGGGAGAAACTGATGAGAGTCTACTCAGTTTCAAAAGAAGAACGAATTTCAGGAAAAGGACGGAACGCTTTGAAGGCAGCATTGGAATCTGGCCCGGAATTCACTAAGGAGCAAACTTTGAATATCCTGGGAAACCTCATCAAAGACCTACGAGGTTTCGCTGACCCGAAAATGAACGTTCATAAGCCGATAAAAAATCAGCTGGCGAGCATCGAAGGTGTCTTCGAAGAACTCCAGAAGTTGGAAGCGCAGGAACAAGGTGAACGACAGAAGACTTCTCAGAGGTCTCCAGTGAAGAGAACATCACCACCTCAGATGAAAGATGTGACCACCGACACCAACACTGAGATGGAGATTGAGACAGATGCGGACGCTGAGTCTATTGCTCAAGAGAACCGCGAGGTAAGGAGGGCGAAAAGAAAATTGTGCTCCCCTGAGGTTGGAGAATCGCGTACTACCAAGAAACTGAGAGACTTGGGACCAAGTTTTTCAATAGAGAAACGAAAAACGCCCGAAGAGCCACAGAATCTCGTCGAGCAGAGCAAGAAGCAAGGCTGGGAGACAGTGCAGTCGAGAAAGAACAAGAGGAAGGAGCGTAAGAAAAATCCTGCAGTGCCTCAACCGAAGCCGAACCAGAAGAAGCCAAGAAGATCAGCGATGAGACCGGAAGCACTTCCGCCCAACGGACAAAGAAAAGTATTCCGACATTCTAAAACGGATCAAGACGGCAGTACCCGCTGACCAGGTCGGTGACACAGTCGACAAAATACGAAAGACAGCAGCAGGGGATATGCTTATCACACTGTCGAAAAGCAATGCGGACAAAGGCAAAACACTGCATAAGACTATTACAGAAATACTGCAGGATGACGCTAAAGTCTTTAGTAAAGGACCTGAAGAAGACCTAGAGATACGTGACATAGATGACACAACCACAACAGGAGACATCCTAGCAGCCTTACAAAAAGTAGCCGCGAATGATTGTGGAATAACTGCAGAAGCGATCAAAATCCGTAAAGCTTTTAGAGGCACACAGATTGCGTCGGTCACGTTCGCAGCAGCAATAGCACAGAAAGTAGTAGGAGAATACGGCAAGATAAGGATCGGCTGGGTAAACTGCCGTATTAGAACATTGGTAAGGCCAGTCCGATGCTATAAATGCTGGCACTTCGGACACCGTGCTGTCCAGTGTAAATATGAGAAAGACCGATCCAAACTTTGCATCAAGTGCGGAGAAGAGGGTCACAAACTTACCGTGTGTAATAAGCCTGCCAAATGTGCACTATGTGCTGATCACCCCGGCGTAGAAAAGGTCGCCCACCTTGCCGGCTCAAATAGATGCCCAGTATACCAGGAGGCACTCAAGAAGATAGCGAACAGTCGAAAATGAGAATACTACAGCTAAACATAAACCATTGCGAGGCTGCGCATGATCTGCTCATGCAGACAGTACGTACACTCAAGCTCGACCTTGTGCATTTATCAGAGCCGTATAAACACCTAATCGGTCAGCCGTGAAACTGACAGTACTACCAAAGCTGTCATATGGTCCTGTGACAAGCTCCCTTTCCAGAGCGCAGTTGGCAATAACAATGAAGGCTTTGTAGCAGCATTTGTAAATGGCATCCGCTTCTACAGTTGCTACTCACCACCTAGCCTCTCCATTGTCGAATTTACTGACTTCCTGGATCGACTGATTGAGGACGCCAAGCAGCATCATCAAGTAGCGATAGCAGGAGACTGCAACTCCTGGGCAGTAGATTGGGGCAGCAAGCATACCAACGCACGAGGGAAAGCACTACTAAAGGCCTTTGCTACACTAGATGTGATTTTGCTCAACAGTGGCGGTACACCGACGTACACCAAATGTGACAAAAGCTCGATTATAGACCTGACTTTTGTCAGTAATAGCCTTGTTAAAAGCATCAAAAACTGGAAGGTGTTGGACATTTATACTGCCAGTGACCATCATGCGATACTCTGGGAAATATCAACTGACCAGTACCACGAGAGATCTAGTAAGCAATCTAACACCGTTGGTTGGAAGGTGAAATCGTTTGACCAAGAATCACTGCTAGTAGCCCTCGACTGTGACCCGATCAACACTGGATGTGCAGAAGAACATACGAAGGCACTGATGATGCGAGTAACAAAAGCTTGTGATGCTAGTATGCCACGTAAACGGGTAATAAATTCAAGACCTGCAGTATACTGGTGGAACGATTACATCAGCAATCTCCGTAAAGAGTGTCATAGAAAGAGAAGAATATCTCAGCGTGGCTACCAACGACCTAACTCTGCAGTGCTGATCACTGAATACAAAAAAGCTCGTCGCGAACTTAATAAGGCCATAAAAGAGAGAAAAGGCAGATGCTGGAAAGAGCTTATACACGAGGTGGACACAGACGTGTGGGTTCGGCCTTATAAGGTGGTCATGACCCACTTGAAGAAACAACAAATGCCGCCACCTACGTGTCCTCAACTCCTTCAGAAAATCGTCACTGCACTGTTTCCACAGCAACACAGTTTCGATTATCAGTTAACGCCATGCGAACTGGAAGACATTCCACCTGTCACTGAAGAAGAATTGCTGGGGGCCTGTAATCGTGTAGGAAATAATAAAGCGCCGGGATTGGACGGAATCCCTAACATAGCATGCCTCATGGAGGGTATTTTTCCTCGTAAGTGGAAACAGCAACGATTGGTACTTTTACCTAAAGAGAAGAAACCACCAGAAGAACCGTCATCTTACCGACCACTCTGCATGCTAGATACAGCGGGTAAGATATTCGAGCACATAATCCATCAACGAATAGAAACCGTAGTCGACCCATTCCTGGCAGACAACCAGTATGGATTCCGGAAAGGACGATCAACCCTGGACGCGATTAATCTGGTTGTTAATACGGCCAAGAAAGCAATCACAGGAAATAGATGGAAGGGTGGAACGAAGAAGTACTGCCTGGTGGCCGCCTTGGACATCAGAAATGCTTTCAATTCCGCTAACTGGGACTGTATCATGCAAGCTCTCGAAGAAAAAAACGTGCCAGCATATCTGCGCAAACTAGTGATTAGCTATTTTACAGATAGAGTGCTGAAATACGACACGAAGAACGGCGCAAAAGAGTATGATATAACCGGTGGTGTTCCGCAGGGCTCTGTTCTCGGTCCACTCCTGTGGAATATTATGTACGACGGACTTCTGAGATTAAAGCTTCCAAGATGTGTCAAACTAGTAGCGTATGCGGATGATGTGGCCGCAGTTATCGTCGCCAAACACCTGGACGAGATTCACCACCTGTTTGAAATCACTTTCAGGAGAATCAACCAGTGGATGGATTCAGAGAACCTACAACTGACCGAAGCAGTGCTCATTTCTAGCAGAAAAGAGTTAGATACCATCAAGCTGAAAGTCGGGGATCAAGAAATCACATCACAACCTTATATACGATACCTGGGAGTGATGCTTGATGCCCGACTCAACTTTTAAGCAGCAAGTGGAACACGTCTGTACTAAAGCTTCAGTAATAAGAGCTAGTCTCGCACGATTGATGCCGAACGTCGGAGGTCCAAAACAGAGTAGACGTCTATTATTGTCATCGGTAGTCACATCGGTGCTTACCTACGGAATATCCATCTGGGCTGACGCACTAGAGACGCAAGATTCGTGGAGAAAGGCTGGACCGATATATCGTATGAGCGCACTACGAGTTGCAAGTGCCTTCCGCACAGTATCGGAGGAAGCAGCGTGTGTCATTTTGGAACTCTACCTCTTCGAGTTCTAGCTGAGGAAAGACGGAATCTTTACCATCGAGAGAAGTCAACCACACTGAGCGCTGAGGAACGCAGGGAAGAAGAACGACGGAAGAGCATCGCACGTTGGCAGCTTCAATGGGATACTGCAGAGAAGGGTAGGTGGACCCATCGTCTCATACCACGGATTGATGTGTGGCTGAACCGTAGTCACGAGAGGTCAACTATTATCTCACGCAGATGTTATCAGGACATGCTTGTTTCCGGGCTTACCTTTACCGTTTTAAGCACGATAATTCCCTGGAGTGCCCGTCCTGCCCAGAAGTTATTGAAGATGCGGCGCATGTTTTCTTTGAGTGCCCACGATTTAATCCACAGCGTGATCTACTCGAGAATAGCTTACACCAGAGTATCCAACCAGAGACAGTTATAGAAATAATGTTGTCATCAAGAGCCTCTTGGAACGCTATCAACACATTTGCAACAGAAGTCCTCATAGACTTGCGTTCCATCAAAAGAAAAAGGGCAAATGACAACAACTAGATGAAAGAAGAAATAACATCTTAGCTATCAGAAGGAAGAGCAGTAGCCAAATCCTCTCCCCACGAAGTAATGCCTAACGGCGGATACCGTGGGGGATCAGAGTCAGAGGATAGCGGAGGTTTTAGTCGGTAGTACCATTTACACGTAACCTAAGTTAATGTTTGAGTCCGACATACCAGGCCAAACATCTAAGCCCGAGATTCGTAAAGGAATTTCCTTCGCTATATAAAAAAAAAAAAAAAACTGCAGAAGCTACACGCTCAAAGCAGAGTGTAAAACAAAAAAGATCTAAAGATCATTTACTATCAAGATTCATCACTGAAAGTGATACTTTTATAAGTTATTGCACACAATTCAAAGCTTCCCCTATTGCTGACATCACGGAATCGGTTTTAAAAGTAAAACTCGAAAGTGGCACGCCTTCTGGCAGCGTACGATACAGTAATTGATACTGACGACGCTGAACTCCCAGAAAACATAAAAGCTTCGGCGACAGCCAAATTAAATAATTGCCGTGGTCAGAAAGAAATAATAAAGGGAATGATAAGCGAACAGTTAAATGTATTAAGGCCAAATAGCGCCACTACTCCCCCTCCCATAGTAGTCACAACAAAAAAAGAAGACCTAGATAAAGGCATGCATCTAAATGTGCCAACTTGTGATACTGAAGTTTTTACTGGATGTTATGACCAATGGCCGTCCTTCCGGGACATAAGCTGGCTTGGGAAGCACTAGTCCAAAGATATGAAAATAAAAGAGTAATGATAGAAAATCCAATAAAAACTATATTACATTACCCAAAAATTAAACAAGAAACCAGCCAGGAATTTCAAAAATTCTACCCGACAGTGACTAATTGCCTGTCAGTGTTAAAAGCACAAAATTCCCCCGTAGAATATTGGGACCATATGATAGTAACTATTTGTGCAGAAAAACTCCCTCAGGCTGCGTTACTACGATGGGAACAATCACTTGACGATAGATGAGTAATGCCCACATGGGAGCAAATGAAGAAATTCCTCGCTGCTCAGTACGAGATAGCTGAGCGAATGGGCAGCCAAAATATGAATATAACAAGTCATCAAAATGAGTCGAGTAAAACCTCGTTTAAGCCTCAAGCCAGCAATAATATGCAATATAATAGACCTGTCAATAAAAGTCACACATTCGTTTCAAATCAAAATAATAAACGGCAATCGTTGTGTGAACTCTGTAAAGAAGGTCATAAATTAAGATCTTGCGAGAGATTCAAAAAATTACCCGTTTCAGATAGAAACAATGTTGTCCGTCAACACAGACTTTGCATAAACTGTCTGTCGAATAATCATATGACAAAAGACTGTGAAAGCAAATTCAATTGTGTATATTGTCAACGAAGACACCACTCACTGCTTCACTTTACTAATTTTCAAAATATGAAGCAAAATAAGTTTAATAAAACCACGTGGTTAGTCGCTACGACCACATCAAATAATCCCGAAACATCAAATCCCGAAAAAAGGGAAGAACAACCATGTTGCTCTAAAACAGCAAAAATTCAAGCGCTTCAATCAGAAAATGAAAGCCAAATTCTTTTACCCACTGCGGTCATCACCATTGAACATAAAGGTGATTTATTCAAACTAAGAGCACTAATAGATCAAGGCTCTCAAAGATCCTTTATATCTTCAAAGGCTCAAAATCGACTCAAACTGCCAACAAAGCATTCCAATTTCCAAATTTCGGGAATGGGCGGAAGAGTAGTCCAAAACTCAAATAAAATCTGTCCGATTACCCTTATCTCACCACTAGCGGATAAGCGCATTCAAGCAGAAGCTATAGTCTTACCGCAACTTACAAACATGCTTCCTAGCTACCAAATAAAGAGCAAGCAATTGGATAAGATTTCACTTTTGAATCTAGCAGATCCCAACTGCAGCACCCCTATTAGGCAGCGATCTTATGCCACAAATTATACTAGAAGGTGTTGAAAAAATATCAAACACCCTTCTAGCACAAAATACTATATTCGGTTGGATACTAAGTGGACCAGTTACCGAAACAGTTACCACTTTGACAACTCAAGTTGAAGAAATATCCAATGAATACCTTAATACAAAATTAAGGAAATTTTGGGAGTTAGAAGAACTCCCTGCCATATCGATTACAACACCAGAAGATCAGTATTGTGAAGACTTTTACAAAGCCACAACTACTAGATCAGGAAATGGTCGGTACGTCGTACGACTACCACGAAAACAATAATACCCTGATACACTCGCCTTTGGTCACTCCCGCATCTCTGCCATACAGCAGTTTCTAAGCATGGAAAAAAACCTTCTTAGAAAAGGTGAGCTCAAAAAAGAATATGATGGGGTCTTAGAAGAATATCTTCATTTAGATCAAATGGAGGAAGTAGGCCCATGCGAAAGAATCATTAACGGCAAATACAACTCATTCTACTTGCCACATCATGCAGTAGTGAAGCCAGACAAAAAAACAACAAAGGTTAGAGTTGTTTTCAATGCCTCAAGGGCCACCAGCTCGGGGAATTCCCTCAATGATATTCTATTCACAGGACCCACACTCCAACCTGATTTAATGCTCCTCATATTAAATTGGCGTATATACAAATACGTATTCAATGGGGACGTCGAGAAAATGTACCGACAAATAGTCATACATAAAGATGATCAAGATTTTCAGCGAATTATTTTCCGAAAATCTCCTAACAGTCCACTACGCGACTTTAAATTAAAAACAGTTACCTTTGGTGTAAACTTTGCCCCATACCTAGCCATTCGTACACTACACGAATTGGCAGAAGACACAAAGTCAGAATTTCCTCTGGCAACATAAGTGTTAAAAACACAAACATATGTGGACGATATCCTGTCTCGAAGCCACAGCCTTCCACAGGCATACGGCATACTTCTTTTTAGGCGTGTTTGATCGCAGGAATGTACTAAAGCATTAGCCAATGGGTTTGGGTGATCTCGGAGTTTAGATATATATTTCAATCTGCTGTCCTCTACTTCTTTCTTTACCATAGGGATACCAAGATCTTTATGGATATTTTCATTGCGCATGTACCATGGTGAGCACGTGATTGATCTAAGCATTTTCGATTGGAACCTTTGTATTATATCAATATTAGTTGCACAGGTCGTACCCCACAGTTGAATGCCATACATCCAAATCGGCTTTATAACCGCATTGTATAAAAGCACTTTGTTGTCTAAGCTAAGTTTAGAGTTTTTATTTAAAAGCCAATTTAAATTTGCAGCTCTTATCTTCATGCACGTTATTTTACTAGATATATGTTTTCTCCACGTAAGCCTTCTATCTAGGTGAATACCAAGATAGGTAACTTCATTCCCTTGGGGCACCAAAATATTGTTCATTTTTACTGCCGGACACATTTTTGGTCTTAGAGAAAATGTAACGTGCTTGCACTTTTGTTCATTCACATTTATACGCCAGTTTGCTAGCCATTCTTCGACAGAACTTAAGTGGTTCGCCAATATTCTTGATGCTATAATGGGGCATTTGTTACGACTCACTAAAGCTGTGTCATCCGCAAAAGTTGATGTCAAAACATTATTAGCAGTTGGAAGATCAGCTGTATATATGATGTATAGAGTTGGGCCTAAAACACTGCCCTGTGGTACTCCAGCCCTTATTGAACGTTCATTAGATATAAAATCACCTACTTTTACAGCAAATTTTCTATTTTTTAAATAGGACTCCAAGGTTTTATGCAAATGGAAAGGTAAAATTTTTTTAATCTTATACAAAAGTCCTTCATGCCACACTTTATCAAACGCCTGAGCCACATCTAGAAATATAGCAGAACAGTACTCTCTATGTTCGAATGCCTTCCTAATTTCGTTAGTTATTCTATTTACTTGCTCTACAGTGCCATGTTGTGCACGAAAGCCGAATTGGTGCGTTGGTATTACCCTATTTTCATGAAGGAAAGGAGACATCTTTGATAGTAACACTTTTTCAAATATTTTAGAAAGACAGGGTAGAAGACTGATTGGTCTGTATGAAGACGGCTGTGTCAGGTCTTTTCCCGGTTTATCTATCATGATTATCTGCGACTTTTTCCATGAAATAGGATAGTATCCGATACTAAAAATTGCATTAAAGAGCAAGGAGAGCACTGTTGAAGCAATATTTGGTAACTCAATTAGCATTTTTGGAGTAATATTATCGTGGCCTGACGATTTTTTTGGATTAAGCTCTTTTATGATACTAACAATTTCAGTAGTTGAAGTCTTAATAGACCCAAGTGATTCGTTTGTGGTATTGTGGATGATTGGCAACTTAAAATTGTTCTTTGGGCAATTTGATTGAAATAACTTTTCTAGGTGATTTGCAAAACAATTTGCCTTATCTTCGTCACTTCGTGCCCAATTACCATTTGACTGTCTTATAGGCATGTTGGAATCTACCGGTGGCTTAAAAGACTTTTGGGCTTTCCAAAGAGAGTTTTGCTTGGTAGAATTTGGACACAGTTTCTTTATATAATTTTCAGTGCTGTATTCTTCTTCGCGTTTTAGCGCTTTTGTTAACTTACGTACAGCAGATTTCAGTTGAAGCTGAGTAGAAGGAGAGCGATGTATCTGCCATTCGCGTCTAGCTCGCCTTTTTTCGTTCACAAGCTTTTCTATTTCATTATTAGTCATGTTTCTAAAAACCTTAATTTTTCTTTTTGGTGTTGCCAAGACAGCTGCATTAGTTACTACATCATTAAATTCTTCTATACTGTTATCAATATCTCTTCCTGTATTTATTTTTAAATCTATGTTAATGTGGCTACTGATATATTTTCTATAATTCAACCAGTTTGTTTTATGAGTTATTAGAGAAACTTTCGGCTCAACTATCATGGGCTGTTCGCATAACTTTATTAGTACAGGAAAATGATCAGAAGATAAGTCAGTACATGTATCTACTGTTATTAGCGATCTATCTATGTTTTTGACTACAGCAAAATCTATTAAGTCTGGTATTTTGTTTCTATCACTGGGCCAGTATGTCGGCTTACCAGGAGATATTATGTCAAGGTTATTGTGCTTATTTATAATAGTGTAGTACAGCTGCCGTCCTTTCGGATTAATAAGACGTGGGCCCCAGTACATGTGTTTTGCATTGTAATCTCCTCCTGCTAGAAATCTTGGACCTAGCGTTCCAAAAAAGTCTTTAAATTCGCAATCTGTAATTTTAAAGCGAGGTGGACAATATATAGCAGTTAGATTAAGGTCAGCACCCCGATTTTTCAAAGATATTGTTGTAGCTTGTAACTGGGCTGTAGCATGCGGTTCTAAAGCGTGGTGGCTTAACCGATTTCTAACCAATACTGCTGTTCCACCGTGCGCCTTTCCATCTGGATGATTTGTAGCATGAAGTCTATATCCCGGTATAAAGAAATTGTTCTTATTTGTTAAATGAGTTTCTGATAGCAGCATAACATCTATGCTTTTTTCAGTCAGAAATTGTATTATCTCCAGTTTGTGTTGGTTTATACCATTGGCATTCCATAAACAAATATTTAGTATACTCATTTTTTAGATAATAAGGTCTGTAGCATTTGATTTTGTGATTTGATTAAATCTTGGATCATGTTTTGCATGCTAGACATAAATTGTGTCATACATTGAGTAAGGTTTAGGATCATATTTTCAATACCTCCATTAGGTGGATTTTGGGGTTGTTGCATTTGCACAACGCTGCCTTTTAGCACATTTGCATAGCTTCCTTGGATAAGACTATTCTTAGAATTACCAGGTTTCGAACTCTGGTCTGTAACTACTATATTTTCGTTACGAGGGATATTCATCATTTGGTTACGACGAGCTTGAATTCCCAGCGATAATTTTGATTTTAAGTCTTTATATACAGGGCAGCCTCTGTAGTTAGCAGTGTGATTTCCTCCACAATTACTGCATTTTTTATTTGTATCCTCTTTTTTAAGATTACATTTTGATGTTGGGTGTAAATCACCACAAACCACACAAACACTGCGTAGAGTGCAATAAGACTTGGTATGCCCATACTCTCGGCAGTTGGTGCATTGTACCGGACCATTTCTTTTATGAGGTTCTTCTACGGTAATTCTACGATGTAACAAATATTTTAAGTTGTATATTGGATGGGTTTCATTCCTTTTAATTGGGTTAGAGTTTGGCAGCAATTCGACTTTAAACATTGGTTGTGGTACCTTATTTCTATTGAAGATATTTACTACATTTTTAATTTCAAAGCCGCATTCTTCAAGGGCTTCTTTGACATCATTAGACTCTACCGAAGACTCTATGCCTTTTACAACAACAACTAGGCCTTTCGAGCTCTTCAGTTGATAAGAATAATAGTTTTTATTGTTATTTGACAAAAATTTCACTATATCCATAAAACTTTTCTCAGTGTAGGACTGTATTTTAGTTTCATCTATATTGCCTTTTTTCAAAGGCACTATATGAAAATTGTTAGTACCTACAATTTCACTTAGTTTCGCAACAAGTACATTAGAGCTACGCTCTCGCAAATATATTGGCGGCGGCTTGGCATTCACGACTGTGGTGGTACCCTTCGCATCGTCGTTCGATCCATTGCTTAGTATGGCAAATCTGTTGCCATTTAAAGTTCCTGGCTTATTTGTATCAAGCGTGGCTGGTTGGAATTTTTTGGAATTGACGGCTGACTTTAAAGGACTTGATTTCCTTTTAATATTGACGTAGCGGTCAATACCAATCTGTACAGATGGTGTTTTTCTTTTTGGTACATGCTCACCTTGCATTGTTTTTCCCTTTGGTGTCCGCTCGTTTGCTGGTACCTGCTTGCTTGCTATTGTCTGCTGTTTTGTTGTTGTGCACTTGCTGTTTTGTTCTGCTTCTGTTGATCCCTTCTGCTGATCGGCAGAGCGCTTCGATGACTCATCTTTTTCACCGTTGGATTGTTTTTTTGTTGGAGCAGATTGTGTAGGCTCAACAAAGCTGAAGTAAGCATTCAGAGAATGCCTACGACCTTGCTGTTGAGGCTGCGCAGCGCTCATGTTTGTTTTTCTTTGTTTGTTTTGCTCAATTGAATTTTATTATTATTTATTTTTATTGTTTGTAAACTTTTTTGTTTTAGTATTATTTTTGTTTTGTTTTTATGTTTAGCTTTTGATTTTCCACAGAACTTGTAGTTGTTTTGTTATTTAATTTTATTTGCTTTTAATAATTCAATTAAATCACGGAGCACATTAAAACACGTCCGTACTCTTTGAATGCTCACAGAATTCAAAAAAGATAACAGCTATTCACCCAAATATATTAAAAAATATACCAAAAGGCAATTTGTTGGATACTAATTTCCTCATATTCGAAAAGGAAACTACAACATAAACACTAGATATCCAATGACCAGTTTTCATACACTACAGAGTCAATATCCGCATTATCCGCCATAACAAAAAGACAAATTCTATCCTCCGTGGCAAAACTTTTCAACCCCGCAGGATGGCTTTCGCCAATTATGATACAAGCGAAAATCCTAATTCAAGAATTGTGGCTAGACGGAACCGATTGGGACGAACAAGTGAAACCTCTTCGCTTAGAAAAATGGTCCCAGTTTGATAATAATCTGAACGACATTTCTCAGATACAAATACCACGGTGGGTACACTATTCCCCCGAATACAAAGTCGAACTACATGGCTTTTGCGACGCCTCTGAAAAGGCATATTGTGCCACTATATATGTGCGCACACAAAGCGATATAGCAACTACAAGTCACCTACTAGTAGCAAAAGCGAAAGTTGCTCCTCTAAAAACACTAAGTCTACCACGACTAGAACTATGTGGCGCACTGCTACTAGCCAAACTAGTATCCGTGGTGCATACCCATTTAAACATGGCAATAAATAAATTATATCTCTGGTCCGATTCCGAAATAGTTCTAGCTTGGTTAGAAAAACCACCCCATGCGTGGAAAACGTATATTTCTAACCGAACATCTCAAATACTTGACCTAGTAGGATCAGCCACTTGGCGACATGTAGCTAGTGCTGACAATCCTGCTGATCTAGGGACAAGAGGATGCAAACCTCTGCATCTCGCCACCACCATCCTCTGGTGGAATGGCCCCCGATGGTTAACAGAATCTCCCGATTCTTGGACACAATCGCCTATGCGCAACATACTTGCCCCAGAAGGTCGCAAAATCGCCACTTACCATACCACACTGGATGATAATGACATCCTTGAACGGTTCTCATCGTTCCCAAGGGCACTCAGAGTAGTCGCCTATATGTTCAAATTCGTAGAACGGCTCAAACTTAGAATTAAAGGAGCAACATACCCTCAATGCGGAACATTGACGCACTTTGACTTACAAAAAGCAAAGGTCGCTCTTATCGCATCAACCCAAACGCGCTACTTCAGCCACGACATATCATTACTAAGAAAATCGAAGCCGATTGATAAAAGGAGCTCACTCTTAGTATTAAACCCATTTCTAGACACGAAAGGTCTGCTTCGTGCGAATGGTCGACTTGCTAATTCAAGCCTTATCCCCTTTTGCCATATTGTTAATTGATTACATCCACATACTCATGCTTCATGCCGAACATCGCCTCATGCAACAGATGGCAACAGATCGCTCAGGCACATGGCCACTGCCTGAATTGCTTGGCGACTACCTACTCCTCGCCGGAGTGTACTTCCAGCTATGGGTGCCAAACATGCATGCGGACGCATCACACCCTCCTACATCGAGATGGCGGACAACCACCTGCCCCCCGCAACCGTGGTACAAACCGACGCCCGCAGTCGAACCATGTTGCACGAAGGCAACCACGGCATTCACATAGTCGACGCCCGCACTATGACACATTCACACGCCCCCGTCCACACAGGTCACCGTCCCGCCGGTCCACTGGGCTCAGTAATGTGGTGGCTACTTTACAGCAACTACAACGACTACTAGGCTAATTACTCGCCTAGGGGGGCTGGGATGTCTAAATGAGTCTTAGCCCCCTCAACCCAACACACCATCACACCACATTTTCACTCAACCACACAACACTGACACGGCACATTCACCACACTCCCCATATCATCACATCACCACTTAACATCCACATCAATATACCACGCCTACACCACACACACGAACACCACACACAAGAACACCACCCCAAAAGAAAAAAAGAAGGAGGAGCGATCGCGCTGATTGCCCTTTTTGCCTTGCTAGGTCAAGGCAAGATCGCTCACAGGCGAGTCTGTCGCCGAATGCAGTCAAAGACACTACGTGCCGTCCGTGGTCGCAGTATATATTTAGAGTTTTTCATACTTACTTGTTTCTATACTTACCCGTTTCATACTTACCAATTTTACACATTTACCTATTATAAACCGAATTTGTGAACTTAAACAAAATACAATTTATATACTTATATATTTTTAGATACTTACTCCTTTTGCATACTTATCACCCGTGAAATAAACCGAGTTTGTAAACTTATAACTATCCGTTGTTAATAAATTTTGGTTAGTAATAATAAGGTGAGTACGGTGAAGATAAATACAGTATCGAAATCGAATTCGCTGCGGATTCAATGATTAGGCCCAGTATAATTTGTATTTTGTATCTAAAAGTTACATCCATACTTTTAGCATAATTAAACTCACCATTCAATAGATTTTTCATTTTTATATTGAAATAATATCCATCTTCTCCTTGCCAAAACATCAGCGGGTATTGCAATGTGTCATATGGTTTCAGATATTTGTTGCAATTGTCCAGTATCGCGACGTGTAAGCACAATATCTCGTGTTTCAAAGTATTCATCTATCGTTGGAGCATTAAATATGCGTTCGTGTGTTCCAGAAGGTCGTTTATCCCCTCTGATCACGACTTTGTAGTCATCAGAGTTCCAAAGCACTCTTAAACAGCCTAACCAATGCATGATGTTCATGCAGTAGAAGTTGCAGATGTTGAAGTATTGTTCTTCTCATTGCTGCATTGATCTGATACGAGACGAGATACAAAAATGGACTAACAAAAATAAATTAAAGATGTTTAAAAGCGATATAAAGTTGCCCCCTCGAAATAGCGAACGAATTTTCTCAAAGAGCATCTGTCGAACTAAATATTTTTGTGGAAGAAAATTCACAATAGTTAAAGGTCAGTTTTAATTTTTTTAATAAAGCACATACACATTATCAAATTTGTCGCATTTGGCGATAAAACAGTTTTACGTTCTCACTTTGTGGTAAAGCAGTTTATCGACGAAATCAATGATTGCATGAACATTTTCGATCGAAAATCTTTATAGTATCAAAATCGAATTCGCTGCGGATTCAATGATTAGGCCCAGTATAATTTGTATTTTGTATCTAAAAGTTACATCCATACTTTTAGCATAATTAAACTCACCATTCAATGGATTTTTCATTTTTATATTGAAATAATATCCATCTTCTCCTTGCCAAAACATCAGCGGGTATTGCAATGTGTCATATGGTTTCAGATATTTGTTGCAATTGTCCAGTATCGCGACGTGTAAGCACAATATCTCGTGTTTCAAAGTATTCATCTATCGTTGGAGCATTAAATATGCGTTCGTGTGTTCCAGAAGGTCGTTTATCCGCTCTGATCACGACTTTGTTGTCATCATTTGGCATGAGTTCCAAAGCACTCTTAAACAGCCTAACCAATGCATGATGTTCATGCAGTAGAAGTTGCAGATCTTGAAGTATTTTTCTTCTCATTGCTGCATTGATCTCTTGACGTCGATCAAGTTGTTCCTCCATGTTGCCCATGAAGTATATTTGTAAACATTTATGTTCTGCATCTTCGAGAGGTTGCAATGCCCCAATTCTATGGTGAATCTGTCCCTGTATCTACAAATTCAAAATCGATGTTAGTATAATTATTTTTTAAACATTCCTCCATCGTATCTCAAAAACGGCTTTACCTAATGACATGAAATTTTGTAGGGTGCGGTCAGCACATGGAACGCTCTTTTACACTATACGACAAAATCTACTTTTTTGCAGGGTATTGGACCAAATACAAATTTTCCTGCAGATTGAGAATTTTTGAAAAATTAACTTTGAAAACCGAAGTACAATTTCCCATAAAAACTAAATTTGATTCAATACCCTAGTCTAGTGCTTAGTGTTGTACAGTGTTATCAATCAAAAATTACCAACATTTGAATTATTTATAGCAAAAAATTAAAATAAAACTCAAAATTTTTTTTTTCAAATGTCTACCAAAAGCCTAATTTTTGGTATTGTTCATACTATTCCATTCGATGCATTTAAGCTTAGAGAATAAAACGCCCGTATTTTTCTTTTTTTTTGTTTCCGATAATTCGGAATCGTGAATCGGGGTGTTCAGAACGTCGTAACTCATGTTCTATATAATATTTTTAACTTAAAATGTATACAGTACTTTTCGTTTAATTGACCCTATGGTTAATTGGTTTCCCGTTTAATTGAACGGTGTTATCGGGCAAAAAATATAGCATATGAAAGCACATGTAAATTCTCTCGGATAATTGGACTCATTTCATTGATTTTCCCGCTAATTGGTTCAAAACATATGTCATCAAAAATAATTTGCCATTTAAATTTCCCCGAAGAATTGTGTTGAATAACAATGTTAAATATTGCATAAATTTTTCTGAAAGCGCTTTAATCGTTTTTGTATCGATACCATCATATGCTTTCGAGTTTTTAAGTGTTTCTATTTCTTCCTCAACCTCTAACTGTGAGATACATTTTATTGAAAGGCCCATTTGGCAGGCAACATCTAGGAATCCCATTACTTCTTCCTCATCTGAATGGCTGTTAAGTGGAAGCGGTTTGAAAATATGTTTGAGGTATTCACAAAACGCTTGGGTTTTATGAGTCAGATTTACACCAAGAACATTTCTTCTATTTGGGCGTTTTAAATATTTCGTGGTTTTGCATAAGCTGTACTCGTTGTTTTTATCAACATCAATATTTTTGAGAAAATCTGACACTGTCTTGTTTTCTTGTTAAAGCTATTTTGAGATCTTTAGTGGCTTGATTATATTTCTTTTTATCGCTTGGTAGTCGTCTATTTTGCCAAGTTTTCCTTAATTTACGTTTCTTTTTTATCATATCTCTTATTTGAGATGGAATGAGAGTTTTGTTAGGAATATGCGCTTCATTAATTGGTTTGCTCGTCTTTCTCACTTTCCAACGCAGTGGAAATTCGCGGAGATAATAATGGTATTGAAGCCAAATAAAATGATATTAAGTCATATAGACCAATTAGTTTGCTGGTGACATTCTCCAAAATATTTGAAAGAATATTTCTGAGAAGAATGCTATCAGTTATTGAAATAAACAATGTCATACCTGAGCATCAATTTGGATTTAGGAAAAACCACGGAACTATTGAGCAATGTCACCGAGTTGTCAACATTATAACTGACGTGCTAGAAAATAAAAAGTACTGCTCAGGAGGCTTTTTAGATATTCAGCAGGCTTTTGATCGGGTGTGGCACCCAGGATTACTTTATAAAATAAAAAAACATTTTTCTTCGCCATTTTATCTAATGTTGAAATCGTATTTGTGTGGTCGCAGTTTCTATGTAAAACATAGAAATGATCATTCAGATATTCTTTCAATTGAAGCTGGAGTGCCTCAAGGTAGTGTACTTGGATCTGTGCTCTATACCATATTCACATCTGATTTCCCAACAACCGAAGAGGTTCTAATTGCGACATTTGCAGATGATACTGCTTTAGTAAAAGTGGGCGAAACCCCATCTAGTGCTAATTCAATTATTCAACTTGAGTTGGAGAGAATAGAAACATGGATGAAAAAATGGAATGTTTAAGTGAATACTAACAAATCAGTTCACGTAACATTTACTAATAGAAAAGAAAGTTGCCCTCATGTATATATAAATGGCACTCCTATTCCTCAAAAAAATTATGTAAAATACCTTGGAATGTATCTTGACCGACGACTTACGTGGTTCATATAAAAGCTAAGAGACAGCAACTTAAAATTAACACAAACAAAATGTATTGGCTCCTTGGCTCGAAGTCTGAACTCAGTCTTGAGAATAAAATTAAATTATACAAAGTGATCTTAAAATCAGTGTGGACATATGGTATTCAGCTGTGGGGTACGGCTTCCAAATCAAATATTGAAATTTTACAACGCTATCAGTCAAAAACACTAAGAATGATTGTAAATGCGCCATGGTTTATAACAAATGAAAATATACATAGAGATTTACAAATTCGTTACGTAAAAGAGGAAGTAAATAGACTATCCGATAAATATCTTAACCATAAACTAAGTAATCACAATAATACCTTGGCAATATGCTTACTAGATGATACTCAAGAAACCCAAAGACTGAGAAGATATCATGTCCTAGACTTGCCCTTTAGAAAATAAGTACATATACTAAGTAAGTAATATATTAAGATATATTATAATAAATGAAATAATGTTTTAATTTTCTATGCTGTTATTTATAACTAGCAGACCCGGCCACACGTTGTTGTGGCTAAGGTATACATTAAATTAAGTTTGATTACTCGAGGTTGATTTATGTTACGTAGCATGATGACAACTCACACTACTTTTAATTGCAAAGTGAGTGGTGATAGTACAGGCAATTTTAAATAGTTTGGGATAATTGACTACGTGATCCTGGTTTGTAGCTGTGTCAATTCTAAATTGTCGCATTAAGAACATCGATATCTTTTTTTTACTACCAATATAGGTCATTCAATCAGTCAAGTTCAATGTTATGAAAACTTCTCTTTCGAGTCAATGAAGTGACAGAAATCTGTTGGAAATGCTATTAATCCATCGTGGTGTCAACTACACCCTACCATTTCCAACTGATTCTACAATCGCAATTTGATATTGTTGCAAAAACACTCATATGTTAGTTGTTAATTGGCGATTCTTTATGTGTCGCCACAAATTAAATGATTTTAGGCATGCGATTAGCCCGTCAATAACAGTTGATCCCGGAATAATTGGAAGAGTCTGGCGTAAAACACCTTCTAACAGAATCCTGGCTCCACCAAAAACGTTCATCGATAATCAAGATCTTTTAAAATCCTGTGCAGTACCTTCAGCGACTTCTTTAATATTTGGAAAATCTTCGTTATAGCGCTATTTTGCCGACCCTACCATTTCTAACTGATTCTACAATCGCAATTTGATATTGTTGCAAAAACACTCATATGTTAGTTGTTAATTGGCGATTCTTTATGTGTCGCCACAAATTAAACGATTTTAGGCATGCGATTAGCCCGTCAGTAACAGTTGATCCAGGAATAATTGGAAGAGTCTGGCGTAAATCACCCGCTCACAGAATCCTGGCTCCACCAAAAACGTTCATCGATAATCAAGATCTTTTAAAGTCCTGTGCAGTACCTCCAGCGACTTCTTTAATATTTGGAAAATCTTCGTTATAGCGCTATTTTGCCGACTGTTGTCTCGTTCATTTGCAATTTAGGAGTAATTTCAAGGCCGAATGTGTCGTTTGTTTGCTTACTAACAGGTGCCAAATTGGTGGTGAAAATGAGTGAAATCGGTTCTGAAATTACATCAGCCCTCATATACTATATAGGATGATTTTCTATTGGACTTTATGCCGAATATATAGGTCAAATTGTGTGTCATCTTAATAAAATTCTTCTTCTTCTTCTTCTTAACTGGCGTAGAAACCGCTTACGCGGTTATAGCCGAGTCCACAACAGTGCGCCACGCATCTCTCCTTTTGGCGGTTTGGCGCCAATTGGTAATACCAAATGAAGACAGGTCCTTCTCCACCTGGTCCTTCCACCGGAGTGGAGGTCTCCCTCTTCCTCGGCTTCCACCAGCGGGTACTGCATCGAAAACTTTCAGAGCTGGGGCACTTTCATCCATTCGCACAACATGACCCAGCCAGCGTAGCCGCTGTCGTTTTATTCGCTGGACTATGTCTATGTCGTCGAACAACACATACAGCTCATCATTCCATCTTCTGCGGTATTCGCCGTAGCCAACGTTTAAGGGACCGTAAATCTTCCATTGCCTACTCAGTCCATAGTAGCACCTGTTGGAAAGAGTGATTCTGCGTTGGATTTCAAGGCTGACATTATTATCGGTGTTAATGTTGGTTCCTAGGTATACGAAATTATCTACAACTTCAAAGTTATGACTGTCAACAGTGACGTGGGAGCCAAGACGCGAATGCGCTGACTCTTTGTTTGATGACAGGAGATATTTCGTCTTGTCCTCGTTCACCACCAGACCCATTCGCTTCGCTTCCTTATCCAGGCGGGAAAAAGCAGAACTAACGGCGCGGGTGTTGTTTCCAATGATATCGATATCATCGGCGTACGCCAGTAGCTGTACACTCTTGTAGAAGATTGTACCTTCTCTATTTAGCTCTGCAGCTCTTATAATTTTCTCCAGCATCAAGTTAAAGAAGTCGCACGATAGCGAGTCACCTTGTCTGAAACCTCGTTTGGTATCGAACGGCTCGGAGAGGTCCTTCCCGATCCTGACGGAGCTTTTGGTGTTGCTCAACGTCAACTTACACAACCGTATTAGTTTTGCGGGGATACCAAATTCAGACATCGCGGCATAAAGGCAGCTCCTTTTCGTGCTGTCGAAAGCAGCTTTAAAGTCGACAAATAGATGGTGTGTGTCGATCCTTTTTTCACGGGTCTTCTCCAAGATTTGGCGCATGGTGAATATCTGGTCAGTTGTTGATTTTCCAGGTCTAAAGCCACACTGATAAGGTCCAATCAGTTTGTTGACGGTGGGCTTTAGTCTTTCACACAGTACGCTCGATAGAACCTTATAAGCGATGTTAAGGAGGCTTATCCCACGATAGTTGGCGCAGATTGTGGGGTCTCCCTTTTTAAGGATTGGGCAGAGTACACTGAGATTCCAATCGTCGGGCATGCTTTCTTCCGACCATATTTCGCAAAGAAGCTGATGCATGCACCTTATCAGCTCTTCGCCGCCGTATTTGAATAGCTCGGCCGGCAATCCATCGGCCCCCGCCGCCTTATTGTTCTTCAAGCGGGTAATTGATATTCTAATTTCTTCACGGTCGGGCAATGGAACATCTGTCCCATCGTCGTCGATTGGGGAATCGGGTTCGCCATCTCCTGGTGTTGTACTTTCACTGCCATTCAGCAGGCTGGAGAAGTGTTCCCTCCACAAACACAGTATACTCTGGTCATCAACCACTAGATCACCGCTGGGGGTCCTACAGGAGTGTGCTCCGGTCTTGAAACCTTCAGTTAGTCGCCGGATCTTTTCGTAAAATTTTCGAGCATTACCCCTGTCGGCCAGCTTGTCAAGCTCTTCATACTCACGCATTTCTGCCTCTTTCTTTCTTTTTCTGCAAATGCGTCTCGCTTCCATCTTCAGCTCTCGGTATCTTTCCCATCCCGCTCGTGTTGCGGTCGATCGCAACATTGCGAGGTAGGCAGTCTGTTTTCTCTCCACTGCGAGACGACAATCCTCATCATACCAGCTGTTTTTTTGGCTTTTCCGAAAGCCAATGGTTTCGGTTGCAGCTGTACGTAAGGAGTTTGATATGCCGTCCCACAGCTCCCTTATTCCGAGATGCTGATGAGTGCTCTCAGAGAGCAGGAGTGCAAGTCGAGTAGAAAATCGTTCGGCTGTCGGTTGTGATTGCAGCTTCTCGATGTCGAACCTTCCTTGTGTTTGTTGACGTGTGCGCTTTTCTACACAGAGGCGGGTGCGTATCTTAGCTGCTACAAGATAGTGGTCCGAGTCGATGTTGGGACCACGAAGCGTACGCACATCAAAAACACTGGAGACATGTCGTCCATCTATCACAACATGATCGATCTGGTTGCGAGTGATTCGATCCGGGGACAGCCAAGTAGCTTGATGGATTTTCTTATGCTGGAATCTAGTACTATAGATGACCATATTTCGGGCCCCGGCGAAGTCGATCAGCCTCAGACCGTTTGGTGATGTTTCGTCATGGAGGCTGAATTTTCCGACTGTTGTGCCAAAGACACCTTCTTTACCCACCCTAGCGTTGAAATCGCCAAGCACGATTTTGACATCGTGGCGGGGGCGCGCTCATAGGTACGTTCTAGGCGCTCATAGAAGGTATCTTTGATCACTTCGTCCTTCTCTTCCGTCGGGGCGTGGGCGCAAATCAGCGATATGTTGAAGAACCTCGCTTTGATGCGGATTGTGGCTAGACGTTCATCCACCGGAGTGAATGCCAGGACTCGACGACGGAGTCTCTCTCCCACCACGAATCCCACACCGAATTTGCGCTCCTTTATATGGCCGCTGTAGTAGATGTCACAAGGACCCACCTTCTTCCGTCCTTGTCCCGTCCATCGCATTTCTTGGATTGCGGTGATGTCAGCCTTTACTCTTACGAGGACATCAACCAGCTGGGCAGAGGCACCTTTCCAATTAAGGGTCCGGACATTCCAGGTGCATGCCCTTAAATCATAGTCCTTTATACGTTTGCCGTGGTCGTCATCAAAAGGGGGGTTTCTCATCTGAGGCCTGTGTTTCTTATTCACTGGTTATTCGTTTTTATGTGGTGGGTCCCAAGCCCTACGCACAACCGCATAAGCGGGATTCGCCTTCTCACTTTAGCTCGCTTCCAGACGGATGTCTGTTGGCTACCCAGAGGATACTTGGTCTAAGACCGGAAGTTGTGAGCTGCTTGAGCCACATGTAAAAGAATCGTTCCTGGCCACTCCCAAGTGAATGGCAGTCAGAAACTTTCCTCACTTAAGTGAACTTCTACATATGACTCCATCCTCTTAATAAAATTACATCAATAAATTGTGAGAGTATAAAATGTTCGGTTGGACCCGAACTTAGCCTTTCCTTATTTGTTACAAATTGTTTTGTGCTATCGACACAACCTTATTCAATCTTATTCAACAATAACAAAAATATTTTAACAAAGCAACATTGACAACCTTCAAAATATTATTTTTTTGTTTTCTCTTTTATATTTTTCTTGACAACTCGACTAAAATTCTCTTATTATTATCTTCCTCGCAATTTTTCGATATTTACTCACTTTCTAATCATTTTCTGGCCTTCCACGAATATTTCAAGACTAAAATTAGCCAGGTCGTTTGGTCGTTTTTTGCGGGGCAAACGAACAGCAATTCATTTTTATATTATATTATTATGAGCGATCTTAGCCCCCCTCCGGTACCTCCATGCCTACAACTCTACAACGCATAGTTAGGCGCCGAGCGGATATTTTTCAAAATTTTTAACTCGTGATATCTTTTGAATGGAATGTCAGAATCTAATAATTCAAAAAGTGAAGTGAAGCGATCTTAAATAATAAATCATTTATTTCGATAAATACTAAGGTACAATTAAAGAGCCTTTTCAAGTAGTGGTATTTTAATTAATGTTTTTTATATAAAATCGCTTATTGTGACAAAACTATAATAGTTAGAGATATGATTTGTTATATCTTCAATCGTTTTCGCAGCATTCGCAATTAAAGAAAGTTTTTTGGTATTTTTTTTTTTACATTATCGGAGTTTTGGGAAGGAACCCTACTTTTTTTAAGCCAAATATAGCCTATGTCACTCAGAGATAGTATAGCTTTCCAACGGTGAAAGAATTTTTAAAATCGGTACAGTAGTTTCGGAGCCTATTCGAGACAAGCAAACAAAAAATCAAACCTTTCCTCTTTATAATATTAGTATAAATAAGATAATCACTTTTGCTGATGTTAATAGGACAGATTGCAAATAAAAGACTGTTAATACAAAAAAAAAAATCCCCGGTTAATTCCACCCAATTATATTGTTGAAAAAACTAATCTTCTAATCAACGCTGTATAATTATTTAATAATAAATTTAAATAACAAATATATATACATATGTACGTATGCATATGTAAGTACATATATCAAATTGTTATTGATTTTTTTCCTATAATGGTAAAAAATATTCAAATATTTGAAAAACTTTAAGTGCACATATGTATGTATGCAGTTTCCTTTAAGGGGTTAGGTGGGTTTAAGAGGTTGAAAACATGAGTATGTTTATATTTTTATACTCTCGCAACAAAAGTTGCTAAGAGAGTATTATAGTTTTGTTCACATAAAGGTTGTTTGTAAGTCATAAAATTAAACGAGTTAGATATAGGGTTATATATATCAAAATGATCAGGATGACGAGACGAGTTGAAATCCGGATGTCTGTCTGTCCGTCTGTCCGTGCAACGGATAACTTGAGTAAAAATTTAGATATCTTAACGAAACTTGGAACACGTATTCCTTGGCACCCTGAGGAGGTTGCTTTCGAAAATGGGCAAAAACGGAAAATTTGGAATAAAGGATCGTACTAGGAAGGGGCATATTTGGATGTAAATTTTTTGGGGAAGTGGGCGTGGCCCCGCACCCAAATCGGTTATTTATATATATCTCGCAAACCAATAAAGCTATATAAACCAAACTTTCTGCAGTCGATTCTCCTACGTACCCCACCACACACCATGAAAATAGTTGAAATGGGATAATAACCACGCCCACCTCCCATACAAAGGTTAGGTTAAAAATTACTAAAAGTGGGTGAACTCACTAACGAAAAACGTCAGAAACACTAAATTTCACAGAAATAATAGCAGAAGTAAGCTGCACTGAGATTTTGCTCAGGAACTACTCGACAGATTTCAATGAAATTCGGGATATAATATTTTATTGACACCCTGATGACAGCTGTGAAAAATGGACGAAATCGGTTAACAACCACGACAACTTCCCATATAACTCATTTTTGAATTTCATCTTATTCCTTCACTTTATAATATATACATAAGGAACCAATGAAGATAGCGGAATAAAACTTTACACAAATAGTGCATATCATATCTGGCTTTGTGAAAAAAATTGTCGAAAACGGACTATAACTTTTTAAGGCCCCGATATCGAACATGTTGAACTCAGCGCCTAAGGGTAAATTTGAATCGAAAATATGGGTAAATCTCTTAGATAATTTAATGTAATTCAGAGGAAATTGTTTTCTTCTAATAGTGTTTTGTTCCAAAAATTATTAAAATCGGGTCATAACATCTCCTAGCTCCTAACCTAATTATTGGTTTAAAAAAAAAAACGGGTGGCTTTATTTGTATTGGTTAATATGTGAGATATCTTAGCAAAATTAAGTGAGCGTATAGCCTTGGATATAGTGCACCTTGCTGGTGAAAATGAATGAAATCGGTTCAGGAATTACCTCAGCCCTCATATACTATATATGCTGATTTTCGTTATTCTGTTAAACTTTATGCTTAATTTATGGGTAAATCTGTGTGTTATGTAAATAAAATTTCTTCAATGAATTGCGAGAGTATAAAATGTTCGGTTACATCCGAACTTAGCCCTTCCTTACTTGTATTTATACAATCATATATTTCATTCAGCATATTAAAGTGTACATATTTAAACAGTATTTTGTGAAATTTAAATTTACAAATTCCGAAAGCTTAGCCGTTGGTACCTCATCTTCCATAAATTGTCCAAAATAAGGCTCTTGCCGTAGACATCATAACTCATTATTGGTTCATCCAAATCAATAAACCAAAAATATATGTTGTTAATGAACGAAGGAAAAAAGAAAAGATTAAAAACTGAATTCTTGATAGATTTTGAACAAAAAAAATAACTTTTGTGGTCAAATTTTTTTAATAAAGATGTGTGGAAATTTTTCAACAGAATCGTTTCATAAAATCGTGTCCACTGACTTCTAATATTGAAATATTTAATAATACAAACAACTTTCAAATTTTGATTCCCAAGTAATCGCTTAATTCACCAAACGGTCCAAATAAGCGTGATTCCTGTAATTGAACAAACTGTTCATTTAAAGGGGATTGAACAATTTGTTCAATTAAGCGAGTATCTGTTGATTCCCGGTTAATTGAACTTTTGATGTGCAATTAAGTGAAAAGTACTGTATTTATATTGTCGAAATATATATTGTTAAATAAGCCATCACATGGGGTGACCCCCTTAACCCTTTATCGGGCAAGACAATACTTTCAATTAAAACTTGAATTTTTCAAAAGGTACTGCTAAAATAAGAAGGTACAATCTTCTACAAGAGTGTACAGATCCTGGCGTAAGCCGATGATATTGATATCATCGGAAGCAACAACCGCGCCGTTTGTTCTGCTTTTTCCCGCATGGATAAGGAGGCGAAGCGAATGGGTCTGGAGGTGAATGAGGACAAGACGAAATATCTCCTGTCATCAAGCAAACAGTCGTCGCATTCGCGGCTTGGCTCCCACGTCACTGTTGACAGTCATAACTTCGAGGTCGTAGATAATTTCGTATACCTGGGAACCAGCATCAACAACACGAACAATGTCAGCCTCGAAATCCAGCGCAGAATAACTCTTGCCAACAGGTGCTACTTTGGACTGAGTAGGCAATTGAACAGTAAAGTCCTCTCTCGACGAACCAAAATCAAGCTCTACAAGTCGCTTATCATTCCCGTCCTGCTTTACGGTGCAGAAGCTTGGACGATGTCAACATCAGATGAGACGACACTAGGAGTTTTCGAGAGGAAAATTTTGCGCAAGATTTGTGGTACTCAGAACATTGGCAACGGCGAATACCGCAGACGATGGAACGATGAGCTGTACGAGTTATACGATGACATTGACATAGTTCAGCGAATAAAAAGACAGCGGCTACGCTGGCTAGGTCATGTTGTCCGAATGGACGAAAACACTCCAGCCCTGAAAGTGTTCGATGCAGTACCCGCCAGAGGAAGCCGAGAAAGGGGAAGGCCTCCACTCCGTTGGAGGGACCAGGTGTAGAGCGACCTGGTTACACTTGGAATCTCCAACTGGCGCCGAACTGCGAAGGAAAGAGAGGAGTGACGCGCTCTCATCGTTTCGGCTATAACCGGCTAAACGATTGAACGCCAATCATATACATACTGCTAAAATAAGAAAACAACTTTCTTTTTCTATATATTTGAAACGTATTTAAGCCTTTTATTGCAAAAAATATTCGTATTTATTTCAACCTTACATTGCCCGAAGAGCGAAAAAAAATCAAAATTAAAAAGCAAACTAACACACTGTTCTAAAATAAAAACAGACCCGGATTTTTGCGATATTTAATCCTTCTTCAATAAGTAAAGTTTACCACTTCTCACTAAATTTCACTTCGAGCACTAAATTTTGTAAAGCAAATTTTTTTGACGAAAAAACGTATACAACACTCTTTTTCACTACACCGCAAGTGCATTATATGAAGTACAATATAATATTTTTTTTTTGCAATATTTGTATATTTATTGAATCTGCTCTTTGAAGCCTAACAATAAGTTATAAAATCTTAATTCTAATTGAGTTGTTTTGGTGAAACGTTGCTCTTCAGTGTGTGGGATATCTCTTCTTTTTAGACGTGATTGATTACAGGAACGTACTAAAGCATTAGCCAATGGGTTTGAGTGATCTCGGAGTTTGGTTAATATTTCTTTCTGCTGTTCTCTACTTCTTTCTTTACCATGAGAATACCAAGATCTTTATGGATATTTTCATTACGCATGTACCAAGGGTAGCACGTGATTGTTCTAAGCATTTTTGATTGGAATCTCTGAATTATATCGATATTAGTAGCACAGGTCGTACCCCACAGTTGAATGCCGTGCATCCAAATCGGCTTTATGACCGCGTTATATACCAGAACTTTGTTGTCTAGACTAAGTTTTGAATTTTTGTTTCGAAGCCAATTAAAGTTTGCAGCTCTTATCTTCATGCAGGTTATTTTGCTCGATATGTGTTTTCTCCACGTGAGCCTTCTATCCAAGTGCATACCAAGATATGTTACTTCAGTCGTTTGGGGTACTAAAATATTGTTCATTTTAACTGCCGGGCACGTTTTTGGTCTTAGGGAAAATGTAACATACTTACACTTTTGCTCATTTACATTTACACGCCAGTTGGCTAGCCATTCCTCGACAAAAATCAAATGCTCTTCTAATACTCTTGATGCTATAATTGGGCATTTGTTTTGGCTCACTAAAGCTGTGTCATCCGCAAAAGTTGATGTCAAAATATTACTAGCTGTTGGAAGGTCTGCTGTATATATTATGTATAGAGTTGGCCCTAAAACACTGCCCTGCGGTACACCAGCACTTATTGGTCGTTCTTCAGATATGAAGTCTCCTACTTTGACAGTAAACTTTCTATTTTTTAAATAAGACTCCAAGGTTTTATGCATTTCGAATGGTACGCTTTTTTTAATTAACAGTACTCTCTATACTCAAACGCCCTTCTGATTTCGTTAGTAATTCTATTTACTTGTTCTACAGTGCCATGTTTTGCACGAAAACCTAATTGGTGCGTTGGTATTACATTATTTTCATGGAGGAAAGGAGACATCTTTGATAGTAACACCTTTTCAAATATTTTAGAAAGACAGGGTAGAAGACTGATTGGTCTGTATGAAGACGGCTGTGTCAAGTCTTTACCTGGTTTATCTATCATGATGATCTGCGACTTTTTCCATGAAATTGGATAGTACCCGAAACTAAGAATAGCGTTAAAGAGCAAGGAGAGCACTGTTGAAGCAATATTTGGTAACTCAATTAGTATTTTTGGAGTAATTTTATCGTGTCCTGCCGACTTTTTTGGATTGAGCTCTTTTATGTTTTTAATAATTTCAGAAGATGACGTTCGAATAGACTCAAGCGACTCGTTAGCGCTATTGGATATGATTGGCAGCTTATAACTGTTCTTTGGGCAATTAGGTTGAAATACCTTTTCTAGGTGATTTGCAAAACAATTTGCCTTATCCTCGTCACTTCGTGCCCAGTTTCCACCCAAACCTCTTATAGGCAAGTTGGAGTCGACTGGAGGCTTCATTGAGTTTTGGGCTTTCCAAAGAGAATTTCGTTTGTTTGAATTTGGACACAGTTTCTTTATATAACTGTGAGTGTGGTATTCTTCTTCACGTTTAAGCGCTGTTTTTAGTTTTCGTACAGCATATTTTAGTTGCAGCTGAGTAGAAGGGGAGCGATTTAACTGTCATTCACGTCTAGCTCGCCTTTTTTCATTTACAAGCTATTCTAATTCATTATTAGTGATTTTTCTTCGACTAATTGGTTTATTATTTCTGTTTGGTGTTGCTACGAAGGCTGCATTTGATATTACATCATTAAATTATCTTATACTTTCATCTATATCTCTTTCCGTATCTATTTTTAAATCAATATTAATGTGGCTACTCACATATTTTTTATATTTTAACCAGTTCGATTTGTGAGATGTTAGACCCACTTTTGGCTCAACGAATATGGGTTGTTCACACAACTTTATTAGTACAGGTGAATGATCAGAAGATAAGTCTGTACATGTATCAACTGTCACAAGCGATCTATCTATATTTTTGTTACAGCGAAATCAATTAAATCTGGTATTTTGTTGCGATCACTGGGCCAGTATGTGGGCTTGCCAGGAGATATTATATCAATGTTATTTTGGCTCATAATGGTTTGGTACAGCTGGCGTCCTTTCGGATTAATAAGACGTGCACCCCAGTACATGTGTTTTGCATTATAATCTCCACCTGCTAGAAATCTATGACCTAGCGTTCCAAAAAAGTCTGTAAATTCGCTATCTGTAATTTTAAAACGAGGTGGGCAGTATATAGCCATTAGATTTAAATCACAATTCCGATTTTTTAAGGATATTGTTGTAGCTTGTAACTGGGCTGTAGCTTGAGATTCCCGAGCATAGTGGTTTAACCAATTTCTAACCAACACTGCCGTTCCGCCATGTGCTTTTCCATCCGGGTGATTTGTTACATACAGTCTAAATTAATTTATTTTGAAATTGTTTTTGTTTGTTAGAAGAGTCTCATATATTAGCATTACATCTGTTTTTTTCAGACAGAAATCTAATAAGCTCCAATTTATGTTGGTTAATACCGTTATATTATGTTCCCACAGACGCTAATCACCGAGGTTTAGGCTGTTGAGACGTTTAACTCACTAAACCGCTGGATTTAACAAGATTTCGCCATACAAAAATGACACTTCATACTCACTTTACCGAAGCGATTTGAAGCTGAACTACTCTAAACCCCCCTATGCGACTCTGATTTTGCGCCATCTGTTGGTCACATTTGTTTAATCAGAGCTGCTTTTCACTACAAACTGTCATAAAATGTCACAGCTTCGGTCAACAGCTGCAAAGAGTGTTTGTTTACAGTTAGTAGGTGCTGGCTGCTGCTGGCTTTCAGAAGAAGAAGAGTACCAACCGTATTATATTTTTAAAATTTACCAATATAATATTGAATAAATTACATGGGAAGATATTTAAAACTAAAGCCCCAACAAAAAAAATAATTATTTTTAATAATAACTCATAATTTGTGTTTTCATAGTTTCACTAGCTAACAGTACAGAAACACTCTTACTTATATGAGTCAAAAACAGCTGATTTGTAAATCTCCAACGGCAGTGAGAACGGGATAGTTTTGTGAAGCGTTTAAATGTAATCTAATCACTTCAAATTTTCTGTCGGAACATGATATTAGCATTCCATATACAGATATTTAGTACGCTCATTTTTTACTTAATAAAGTTTGCAGCATTTGGTTTTGTGATTTTAATAAATCTTGTATCATATTTTGCAAAGTAGACATAAATTGCGTCATACATTGCGTAAGATTTATTATTATGGTTTCAATACCACCATTTGGGGGATTTTGCGGTGGTTGCATTTGTACATTGTTGCCTTTTACAACATTGGCATAGCTCCCTTGTACAGTATTATTTTTAATATTACTAGATTTTGGAATATGGTCTGTGATATCTATAATGTCATTACGGGGAATATGTAACATTTGGTTACGTCGTGCTTGAATTCCCTGTGACAACTTCGATTTCAAATCTTTATAAACAGGACAACCCCTCTAGTTGGCAGTGTGACTTCCTCATCAATTGCTGCATTTTTGAAGTAATACTTCTTATACGACTTCGAATATTGTTTAATTGTTTTTGCGATAATTGTTTAACGCTTCAGTGGAGAGGGGATAGCGTTGAACAATTAATGCGAAAGAGAGAGTGAATGAGAGTAAAGCAGAAAACTTAAAGCACTTGCCATGCTTTTGCTATTTGAGCAATTCTTGTTTTTGTAGAACAATGTTTAAATTTTTGGTTGGTGACATATTCACATGTGTACGCATATGTATGATTGTATGCTTGCGCATTATGACAACGGATGAAACGACTTCTGAGTGGTGATTTTAATGAATAAATTTCAAGGTTTTATACAAATAATTATATATAATAAAGCAGTCAATAAGTACAGTAGGGCAATTCACAATCTGGTGCAAATGGTAAATGCAAGACCTGGTGCACCAGATTGTGAATTGCCAGAAGCGGAACCATTACTGGTATTCCTCAGAGAGAAATTTTCATTAGAAATGATCAATGGAAGAAATTATCCTACGACAAAATGAGCTACGACTATTGATGCGGTATTCGCGAGAACTATAGAAAAAATAGATGTAAGACATTTCATATCGTATTTTAGTTATCATAATCCAAATGTAAATATTATAGATATCAATCCGTCAGAACCCAGAAATGATAATTGATTTGGACTTTGCTTTATAAAATGTACATAATAAATTTATAAAATGTGAATTTAAGATAGTGTTGGTCACTCCACCATATTTTTATCCTTTCCCTCTCGCTAGTTTTCTTTCATTCAAAGTGATATGCATTTCTTGGAATATCACTAAGAAGTCTAACTTCTTCCTCGCGTAGGGACTCCACGAACCATTTTTTTGTTTAAATCTTCTTTCTTGAGGATACATTTTGAAGTGGGATATAAATCTCCACATACCACACAAACACTGCAATATGATTTGGTATGCCCATACTCTTGGCAGTTGGTGCATTGTACCGGACCATTTCTTTTGTGTGGTTCTTCTACGGTTACTCTACGGTGCAGCAAATATTTTAAATTATATATTGGATGCACTTCGTTCTTTTTAAGCTGGTTAGAATTCGGCATCAATTCAATTCTAAGCATTGGTTGCGGTACTTTATTTCTGTTAAAGATGTTTACGACAGTTTTGCCTTCAAAGCCACATTCTTCAAGAGCTTCTTTGATTTCACTAAAGTCTACGGAAGACTCTATACCTTCAATTACTACAGCTAGATCCTTTGAGCTCTTCAGCTGATTTTTGTTTTTATCTGACAAAAACTTTACCACATCCATAAAGCTTTTCTCAGTGTATGTCTGTATTTTCGTTTCACTTATATTGCCTTTTTTAAAGGCACTATGTGAAAATTTTTTGTACCTACAATTTCGCTTAATTTAGCAACAAGGGTATTTGAGCTACGTTCGCGCAAGTACATTGGGGGCGGTTTGGCATACGCGACTGTGGTGGTACTCTTCGCATCATCATCAGAACCATTGCTTAGTACGGCAAATCTGTTGCCATTTAATACTTCAGGTTTATTCTTGATTGGCGTGCCGCCTTGAAATTTTTTAGGATTGACCGCTGACTTCACAGGACTTAATTTCTTTTTAATATTGACGTAGCGGTCGATGCCAATCTGAACAGATGGACCTTTTTTGGTTTGTGCTTTCTCACCTTGCGTTATGCTTTTCTTCGCTGTATGCTCGCTTGCAGGTACCTGCTTACTTGTTGGTGTGTTTGTTGCTGGCCGTTGTTGACTGCCGTTCTCTGCTGCTTTTGTTGTTTCTAAATGCTGCTCAGTTGATCGCTGTGATGACACATCATTCTCGCCTTTTCCGTGTTTGTTGGTAGGAGCTGGTTTTGCAGGCTCAACAAAGCTAAAGTAGACATTCAGAGAATGGCTACGGCCTTGTTGGTGAGGCTGCGCAGCGCTCATGTTATTGATTTTCTCGCACTTACAGCCGGTTTCACGAAATTTTTTATTTGAAAATTAAGTTCCATTTAATTTTAATTTTAATTTTTATTTAACTTTGCACTTAAGTTTCCTGCGTTTCACCATTATTGACATTTGGCACCCAAAAAATTAAAATGCAGGGATGTTAGTAAGAATAACAGCTGATTTATGTAAACAAAAAAAATTTATTTCTTTGTCAAAATGGTAAACAAATGGGAACTCAGCTGATAGAAAAGCGTAGCCATGGTTACATATGACAGTATTTAAATAATATTAAATGGCAAAGCGTGACCATTTAAATAAAAATTAAGTCAAATGGTGAAACTGAAATTAATTATTTTTCACTTAAATTTGTTTCGTGAAACCGGCTGTTAGAATTTGTTATTTAGTATTTATTATTGTTTGTACACTTTTATTTTTGTGATTTTTTTTTGTTTTGCTAACACTTTCGGCGTTATTGGCTAACGCTTGGCTTAATGCACTTTTTAAATTGTTTTGTTTTTTAGGTATTTTCTTTTAATTTTTTGTTTTAGAAAATAATCACGGAGCGCATCAAATACACGTCCGTATAGTTTGAAAGATCTCTCTCATCTGATATATACTATACTATTGGAATTGTTTTAAAAGTAATACAGAAATTGAGTCAATAATACGGTATGTAACATAACTGTCTCACGGCCAGGTAAAGGGTTAAAACATATTAATAATATAGTGCAAAATGGATGTGTACGTACAAAAATAAATAACCAAATCGACCATGTCTGCCCCAAATGATGTTATTTGAAAACAACCGTTATGTTTTTGAGTGTTTGCTAGAAAATGTCTTGATTCTGATGTTTCGCCACGAAGCAGTGAATGCTAATAATGTCAATTTCACTTTCCCATTATGGCAGCATAATCCTGGAGTTTCACCGGAAAACTTCAATGCATCACAATACTCGCAAGCAACCTCCATTGTCCCTATGCAAACTGTAATCAATACTACAATCGTATCGTAACGCTTCTCGATTCAAATCACTATTTGATACATTTCTTCTTGAGCTTCGCAAATAATCTATTTGTTGATCTCTGAGGTTTACTCGCCGATTTATCATTGCTAACCGAGTCGTTTCACGGGCTGACTCTATTTACTCTTGTGACAGAAGCCCGAAGTCGAGCCATACTATTACGGCGTTCTTCACGTACAATTTCATTTTCTTGTTGGGTCCTTTCTGCAACAATGCTTCTAGTCCTAGTGGCTTTACGGGTGGCTCTTGATAGGTCTGTTCGTTTTGGTCGTGGCATGGAATTTTTTAGCACAACAACAATCACAACACACGACAGGACACAATAAGAAAAGCAAAACACGGAAAAATATGAACCGCTTAAGTTAAAATTCAATTATATACTGGGAAGTAATGATAGCATAGTTTTGATTGCAAAGGAAAGCAATTTTTTTTTAAATATATTGGTTTTTTGTCATTTGCTTTATTT
The DNA here is from genome assembly GCF_028554725.1 of Zeugodacus cucurbitae. NCBI lineage: Eukaryota > Metazoa > Arthropoda > Insecta > Diptera > Tephritidae > Zeugodacus > Zeugodacus cucurbitae. The sequence goes on along the minus strand of NC_071671.1, from coordinate 31,053,369 downwards.
CTTTCATTATGATATGTAAATTGATGTCGTGACTGATAATCTTTTCGTTGTTCAGTTTTTTCTTTTCATTAGAAGTTGGTAAGTTTCATCAACTGATTGCTAATTTTAGCAGCGACATCTAAGTCGTGTAACGTGACCAAAAATTCGCAGACAAAGAACGTATATATAAGTTTCATCAACTGATTGCTAATTTTAGCAGCGACATCTAACATGAACAAAAATTCGCAGACAAAGAACGTATATAAAAGTTTCATCAACTGATTGCTAATTTTAGCAGCGACATCTAAGTCGGGTAACGTGAACAAAAATTTCGCAGCAAAGAACGTATATATAATTATAAATACGGTCTTTGTCGCAGAGTTTCTTTGTGTTTTTTGTCAGTTGTTTTTTTTATTAAATTGATTTTGCCCTTCACACGGCCAATACTTCTTTGAGAAAAGTTAATCAAGTAACAGAAGCTAATATCATGTTCCGACAGAAAACTTGAAGTGATTAGATTACATTTAAACGTTTCACAAAACTATCCCGTTCTCACTGCCGTTGGAGATTTACAAATCAGCTGTTTTTGACTCATATAAGTAAGAGTGTTTCTGTACTGTTAGCTAGTGAAACTATGAAAACACAAATTATGAGTTATTATTAAAAATAATTATTTTTTTTGTTGGGTTTTAGTTTTAAATATCTTCCCATGTAATTTATTCAATATTATATTGGTAAATTTTAAAAATATAAGACGGTTGGTACTCTTCTTCTTCTGAAAGCCAGCAGCAGCCAGCACCTACTAACTGTAAACAAACACTCTTTGCAGCTGTTGACCGAAGCTGTGACATTTTATTACAGTTTGTAGTGAAAAACAGCTCTGATTAAACAAATGTGACCAACAGATGGCGCAAAATCAGAGTCGCATAGGGGGATTTAGAGTAGTTCAGCTTCAAATCGCTTCGGTAAAGTGAGTATGAAGTGTCATTTTTGTATGGCGAAATCTTGTTAAATCCAGCGGTTTAGTGAGTTAAACGTCTCAACAGCCTAAACCTCGGTGATTAGCGTCTGTGGGAACATAATATAACGGTATTAACCAACATAAATTGGAGCTTATTAGATTTCTGTCTGAAAAAAACAGATGTAATGCTAATATATGAGACTCTTCTAACAAACAAAAACAATTTCAAAATAAATTAATTTAGACTGTATGTAACAAATCACCCGGATGGAAAAGCACATGGCGGAACGGCAGTGTTGGTTAGAAATAGGTTAAACCATTATGCTCGGGAATCTCAAGCTACAGCCCAGTTACAAGCTACAACAATATCCTTAAAAAATCGGAATTGTGATTTAAATCTAATGGCTATATACTGCCCACCTCGTTTTAAAATTACAGATAGCGAATTTAAAGACTTTTTTGGAACGCTAGGCCATAGATTTCTAGCAGGTGGAGATTATAATGCAAAACACATGTACTGGGGTTCACGTCTTATTAATCCGAAAGGACGCCAGCTGTACCAAACCATTATGAGCCAAAATAACATCGATATAATATCTCCTGGCAAGCCCACATACTGGCCCAGTGATCGCAACAAAATACCAGATTTAATTGATTTCGCTGTAACAAAAATATAGATAGATCGCTTGTGACAGTTGATACATGTACAGACTTATCTTCTGATCATTCACCTGTACTAATAAAGTTGTGTGAACAACCCATATTCGTTGAGCCAAAAGTGGGTCTAACATCTTACAAATCGAACTGGTTAAAATATAAAAAATATGTGAGTAGCCACATTAATATTGATTTAAAAATAGATACGGAAAGAGATATAGATGAAAGTATAAGATAATTTAATGATGTAATATCAAATGCAGCCTTCGTAGCAACACCAAACAGAAATAATAAACCAATTAGTCGAAGAAAAATCACTAATAATGAATTAGAATAGCTTGTAAATGAAAAAGGCGAGCTAGACATGAATGGCAGTTAAATCGCTCCCCTTCTACTCAGCTGCAACTAAAATATGCTGTACGAAAACTAAAAACAGCGCTTAAACGTGAGGAAGAATACCACACTCACAGTTATATAAAGAAACAAACCAAATTCAAACAAACGAAATTCTCTTTGGAAAGCCCAAAAGTCAATGAAGCCTCCAGTCGACTCCAACTTGCCTATAAGAGGTTTGGGTGGAAACTGGGCACGAAGTGACGAGGATAAGGCAAATTGTTTTGCAAATCACCTAGAAAAGGTATTTCAACCTAATTGCCCAAAGAACAGTTATAAGCTGCCAATCATATCCAATAGCGCTAACGAGTCGCTTGAGTCTATTCGAACGTCATCTTCTGAAATTATTAAAAACATAAAAGAGCTCAATCCAAAAAAGTCGGCAGGACACGATAAAATTACTCCAAAAATACTAATTGAGTTACCAAATATTGCTTCAACAGTGCTCTCCTTGCTCTTTAACGCTATTCTTAGTTTCGGGTACTATCCAATTTCATGGAAAAAGTCGCAGATCATCATGATAGATAAACCAGGTAAAGACTTGACACAGCCGTCTTCATACAGACCAATCAGTCTTCTACCCTGTCTTTCTAAAATATTTGAAAAGGTGTTACTATCAAAGATGTCTCCTTTCCTCCATGAAAATAATGTAATACCAACGCACCAATTAGGTTCTCGTGCAAAACATGGCACTGTAGAACAAGTAAATAGAATTACTAACGAAATCAGAAGGGCGTTCGAGTATAGAGAGTACTGTTAATTAAAAAAAGCTTACCATTCGAAATGCATAAAACCTTGGAGTCTTATTTAAAAAATAGAAAGTTTACTGTCAAAGTAGGAGACTTCATATTTGAGGAACGACCAATAAGAGCTGGTGTACCACAGGGCAGTGTTTTAGGGCCAACTCCTTGCATAATATATACAACAGACCTTCCAACAGCTAGTAGATAAGATAAGATAATGATATTGAGGAAAGCACCGCGACCAGTGGTCTATTGTGCCCTCTCCAAGTCTACAGCGACTCCATAAGACCCAGTACCCTGAAAAACTCCAGGATAGTACTAGGACCAAGGGAGACGATGCGCCCCTCTGTTGGGATGGTATAACCCAAGACCTTGCTCCTGGTTCTGTGAAGCGCTGCGCATTTCAGCAGTAAGTGCAGGGGAGTTTCGTCCTCCATGTCACAGAAGCGACAGGTCCGCGACGAGACCAAGCCCAGATTGTTAAGATGTGTCCTGAGCTTACAGTGGCCCGTGTATATGTGGTAAATGGTTCTTTATTATTACACGTCTGGGCGACGTGGTAACCAAAATCCAACTGATTGTTGAATAGCTTAGCGTTAGTTAACTTATAGTAAAGGTAACGGTGATCGAGCATCAGGTGATGATGCTCTTAACATGTTTGCTTAGTATAATAGATTAATGTAATTGCTTAATTACTATGCGTAAGAGAGATAGCAATAGTGTAACTCTTAGGATAACAAGGTAAAGTAGAATGTAGGATAACAAGGTGAAGTGAAATGTAGGATAACTTAACCTTTAGTTGTGCTAATATAAATGATCTTAATATTAACCTGTAAGTGATCGCTTTATATAAATTATATGAAATGTTAAATGTGGGTATCGCCACATATCTCCCCTGCTGGAAAAAAAGAAAATCATACAAGTGATTTTTTGTTTTATGTAGGAGTTTTGAAGCGTACTCTTTTTCGATGTCTTTGTGTTGTAGTAGAAGGATTAGGATTGATGTTGTTGATATTTCCAGACGGATTGAGATTTAGATGTTCGATGTCGTCACTACAAATGAATGCTGGTTTTAGCCGATCTATGGAAATGTGTGTTGGTTTTCCATAAAGTAGTACTTTGTAGTATTTCTCAAATCGCTCCATGACTGGAAATGGTCCGTCATATGGTGATGAAAATGATTGTTTGACTTTATCGTTACGAATGAAGACGTGTGTTGAGTTTCCGAGATCCTTTGAAATGAATATTTTCTCTCGAGTATGACGAGAAGCAGGAGTAGGTGAAAGATTTTGAAATGCTTTTCGTAACGTTTTAACGAGTTCAGGTGCTTCGATGGTATGAGTTGATGGTGTTAAAAATTCACCTGGGAGTCGAATTGACTCACCAAAAACGATTTCTGCTGGAGTGGCTTGAACGTCTTCTTTGAATGCTGCACGTAGTCCAAGGAGAACTGCTGGGAGTGCATCGTACCAACTTTCGTTGTGGCAGAGAAGAGATGATTTCAGCTGTCGATGAAAACGTTCGATAAGTCCGTTTGATTGTGGATGATAACTCGTTGTGCGTTGATGTCTGAAGCCAAGGAGATCAGCGAGTTTCCTGAAAAGGTCTGACTCGAATTGTCCTCCAAGATCGGTGGTTATGCGAAGTGGGATTCCAAAGTAGGATATCCAAGTTTGCATGAGTGCGTGTGCTACTCGGTCGACTGTGCCGTCAATGAGTGGTGCGGCTGCTGGAAAGCGTGTAAATCTGTCGATGATTGTTAGACATTTGGTGTGTCCTTTTGATAGAGGAAGTTTCACCAAATCTATGTGAATATGTTCGAATCGACGTGAAGGTGGTTGAAAATTTGCTATAGGTGAGAATGTATGTCGAGAAATTTTGTTTCGTTGACATTGAATACATTCTTTGGTCCAAGTGATGCAATCCTTGTTCATTGATGGCCAAACGTATCTTTGCGTCTAGTAGCTCGACGGCCTGGATGTGAAACTGAGTGTAGAGTGTTGAAAATTCGTCGTCTTAGTGGTTGTGGAACAAATGGACGAGCTGTACCTGTGGATATGTCGCAGTATACAGTAGTGTCCGTGGTATTACTCTTAATTTTGCGTAGCTCAAGTGGAGTGTTAGAACTGTGGAGTAGTTGTTGAAGTTCTGCATCGTTGGTTTGTGCAGTTGCAAGTTCTTCTGATGTGATTGCTGTGTGAATGGCGTCGACTCGAGATAAGGCGTCCGCAACGATGTTGTTTGATCCGGATATGTGCCGTATGTCGGTGGTAAACTGACCAATGAAATCGAGTCGTCGAAATTGCCATGGTGATGCGCGTTCAGGCTTCTGTTTGAATGCATGTATTAAGGGCTTGTGATCTGTGTAGATTACGATGTGTCGTCCCTCAAAAATGTGCCTGAAATATTGTACTGCTTCGTAGACTGCGTTGAGTTCACGATCGTATGTTGATCGTTTTTGAACGGATGTTGCGAGTTTGCGACTAAAGAAGGCGAGTGGTTGCCAGTGTTCGTCAATCCGTTGCTGTAGAGCGGGACCTATTCCGCTTTCAGATGCGTCTGAGAAGATGGCCCACTCGGCGTTGTTATCCGGGTGTGCCAAAAGCGTTGCATTAGCTAGTGCTTTCTTACAATTCGAAAATGCGTCTTCGAGTTCTGTGGTCCAGTGAATCGGAGTTTTTCCACAGATTTTAGGTCCTTCGAGTAGCTTATTAAGTGGGGCTAATAAGCTTGCTGCGTGATTGATGAATTTTCGATAGAAGTTGATTGTACCAATGAAGTTGCGTAGCTTGGTGATTGTTGAAGGACGAGGGTAGTCCGCAATGACTTTGACTCGTTCCTCAAGTGGTTTTATACCATGGGCTGTAATGGTATGCCCAAGGAATTCTACTTCTTTGAGGCCTAGCTTTGTTTTTGTTGTATTAATAACTAAGCCGTAGTGTTGAAGGTGCTGAAATACGACGCGTAAATGTTGTTGATGCTCGGTTTCATTTGCAGATGCGATTAGTAGATCGTCAATGTATGCGAAGACGAACGGTAAATCTCGAGTTACCTCGTCGATGAACCGTTGAAAGGTCTGAGCTGCGTTTCGGAGTCCAAATGTCATAAATGGAAACTCGAATAAACCAAACGGTGTGATTATAGCCGTTTTATGAACGTCTTTGTTGGCTACTGGGATCTGGTTGAAAGCACGAATCAAGTCGATTGTTGAATAACATGATGTACCGTGTAAATTTGCGGTGAAATCTTCTAGGCATCGAACTGGATATCGATCAGGTATAGTACGTTCATTGAGGCGACGGTAATCGCCACATGGGCGCCATTCGCCACACTTCTTTGGCGCGAGGTGCAGTGGGGATGACCAAGGGCTGTCTGATGGTCTCGCTATGCCCAGCTTGATCATCTTCTGGAACTCTGATTTTGCGATTTTAAGTCGATCGGGAGCTAATCGCCGAGCTCGACTGCTGATTGGAGTACCAGGTGTTGTTTTGATGTGATGTTGCGTTGTATGTGTAACTTGTGTTGGTGCACCATCGGGACGAGTGATTTTAGGAAATTCGGCTAGCAGTTGCCAAAATCTTGATGATTGATCCGGCTGTTGAAATTTGATCGACTGTACATTCACGCTTCTGGTTGTACCTGAGGTGCACAGTCGAGTGGTTTCGTCGATGAGTTGTTGATTTTTGAGATCGACGAGTAGACCGTAGTGCGAAAGTAAATCGGCGCCAATGATCGGGTTCGAGACATCTGCCAGTATGAAGCGCCATGTTAACGATCTGCGAAGGCCGATGTTGAGAACGATTGTTGCGACACCGAATGTATTAACGGGTGTTCCGTTAACTGCGATGAGTTGGTAGCCGGTCGCCATCTTCGAATTTGGTTGTTGTTTGTGTGGGAAGACTGAGACTTCGGAGCCTGTGTCCACTAGAAATTGTGTGCGAGACTGGCGGTCCGTGATGAAGAGGCGGTACGATGGTGGTAGAGAGGCGCTTTCCGCCGCTAACGTCTCTCTGATGCGTTTCCCGCTTGCTTGCAACCTGGTGTGCATTTTTGAGCGAGGTTGCCAAACGTTTTGTGGTACCAACACGTGTTGTTGGTTGAATTAGCAGGAGAAATTGATCTTCTTCTGTTGCTGTTTTGTGAGCGAAAGCGTTTTCGCCCAGTAGTTTGATGGTTGTATAGCAGCTTCTGAAGACATTTTGCAATGTGAACGAGTTGTTGTCCCACATCTGTTGAATCGGAGCCGTGATTGTTTGCAAGTGATGTTGCAGCCATGTTAGTCCCTTGAGGAGGTTTGAGTACTTCATGTAGACGATCTGCGGCTTCGCCTAATTCGTGTAGCTTGGCCGTATGTTGCGTAACCAAACACGTGCGCATTTGGTCGGGCAGGTGTGAGAGCCATCTTACACGTAATATCTCCTCATTTATGTCTGGCACTAAACTTCGAAGGTGTCGAAGGTGTTGAGATGGCGTTTTGTCGCCAAGATACTCACCATCCAGTAGTTGAAGGAGTTTTGCTTCTCTAGATTTTGAATAGCACGCGATTAGTGCGGCTTTCAATCGTTGATATGGGTTGTCGGCTGGTGGATTGAGAATGATGTCCTCTGCGTCAGCTGCTATGCGCGTGTCAATCAGTGGAATCGTATGATGGAATTTGTCCACCTCGTGTGTGACGTTATGATTCCGGAACTGTGATTCCAACTGCGCGAACCAGAGACCTGGTCTGTCTTGGTTGAAATTTGGAACACGAATTGTTGCTGTGTTGGGGTTGTTTCCCATGAATATTGATGCTTTCGGCAAGCGTGGTGTGTCATCGTCGGAAGGCATATTGATTCGCTTCCAATACAAACGTTTTATTGTTAAATAAAGAAAATATGCGAACGATAGTTACAAAATTCCGATGGTTGATGAAAAACGCTGCGAAATGTTGGTTGGGTGATGTGACTTTAGGTTACGTTCACCTTTAGTGGTGTGGCCGGTTGTCGGTAACGGGCTGCTTACTGTTGTTCCACTGTTAGTCCAAGGTGACTACTAAAGTCATCACGTCGGGGTCACCAATTGTGGTAAATGGTTCTTTATTATTACACGTCTGGGCGACGTGGTAACCAAAATCCAACTGATTGTTGAATAGCTTAGCGTTAGTTAACTTATAGTAAAGGTAACGGTGATCGAGCATCAGGTGATGATGCTCTTAACATGTTTGCTTAGTATAATAGATTAATGTAATTGCTTAATTACTATGCGTAAGAGAGATAGCAATAGTGTAACTCTTAGGATAACAAGGTAAAGTAGAATGTAGGATAACAAGGTGAAGTGAAATGTAGGATAACTTAACCTTTAGTTGTGCTAATATAAATGATCTTAATATTAACCTGTAAGTGATCGCTTTATATAAATTATATGAAATGTTAAATGTGGGTATCGCCACATATATACCCACCAATACCCTCAGTTTGCATCTTGGGAGGTTTATTAAGCATTTGAATCTTTTGGTATGGTAACCTCCCAATGGGCCTTTTGACTGACGCAATTCAGCTGAATGGCGCCAATGCTCCTCCCTAACCCTTCTTTCCTCTGCCCGGAACATATCCCTGATAATGTGGGGACCCACTGCTAGAAAGGGTTCTGGCCCAGTAGGTATAGTTGCAGCAGCTGTACGAGCCAGCTCGTCTGCAATTTCGTTCCCTTCTATCCCCTTATGTCCCGGCACCCAGATCAGGTGAACTTTGTTACACGCTGATAGGTAATTTAGCCTATCCATGCTGAGATGGTCTCAGCGATTCTCGAGCTAAGCAGCGCTTCCGTCCATTATTATAAACCCAAACGATTACCCACCTCCCGCCCAACCGACGCGTGGGGCGCAATTCGCAAACGAGCGGAATTTGCCGAGTCATGAAAGGCAAGAGTTTTTAAGCGTCGAGATCTCAAACTGCTCAGCTACAGAAAGAAAAATTTCAACAGCTAAGATTTAAATTTACAAAAACAGAAGGTTAAAAAATGTTTAATGTTACTTATTAAGCGAAGACAAAATAGTTTTTTTAATGCTAAAGATCGAATCAGACAGGTCAAATGTGCTGGAATGAGAATTAAAATCATAACATATTTGACGGAATGGTTCGTTTAACTCAAAATTTGTTCTCGAAGATTTTAAAAGTAATGGTCTAAACTGCCTAGATGAACGAAATGGGACATTGAACTTGATATCAGACAAAAGAAAAGAGCTACAAACAGAACCATTCAGAAGTTTTACTAGAAATATTATACCTAGCATTTCCCTACGACTAGTGAGTGTAGGTAGATTTATAAGTTTTAAGCGACTAGTGTACGGAGGAAGATTCAATCTTGAATCCCAGTGTAAGTGACCTAAAGCAAAAAGTAAAAATTGTTTTTGAACGGACTCTAACTTATCAGAATGGGTATTGTAGCTAGGATTCCATACCACAGAACCATACTCCAATATAGGTCTTACCAATGTTGTAAAAAGAGTTTTAGTAATATACGGATCACTAAATTCTTTAGACCAACGTTTAACAAAGCTAAGAACACCTTTAGCTTTTAAAACAATTGAATTTACATGAGAATTAAAATTTAGTTTAGGGTCCATAGTAACTCCTAAATCAACAAAGCTAGATACTTGCTCTAAACTGAAGTTATTTATTACGTATGGAGAAGGATCAACAGATCTACGGGAAAAGCACATCGTTTTACATTTTTTAAGATTCAGTGGCATATCATTTATGTGACACCAAGTAACTAAATTATTTAAGTCCAATTGTAACTCAGTTCTATCATTATAAGAAGTATATGATTTAAAAAGTTTTACATCATCCGCATATAATAAAATGTTTGAAAACTTAATTACGGAAGGTATATCATTAATAAACAATAAGAACAGAATCGGACCGAGATGACTACCTTGTGGAACGCCTGAAGGGACCATAATTGAATCGGATAAAGTGTTATTAAATATAACTTGTTATTTTCTGTTAGTAAGATATGAGGATACCCAATTAAGAAGTCTTGGTTGAAAACCAAGATAATCCAATTTTTGCAATAGAATAGAGTGGTTTATTCTATCGAATGCTTTACTAAAGTCTGTATAAATAACATCGGTATTCTTATTGTCTCTAAAACCCATTGACACATGGCTTACGAATTCAAGCAAGTTTGTTGCTGTAGATTTCCCTTTACAGAATCCATGCTGAGAAAATGAAATCAATGGAGAAATCGAGAATGTAATTTGGTCAGTGATAATAGCTTCAAAAAGTTTGGGTATAGCTGACATTTTTGCTATCCCCCTATAGTTCTCAACGGATGATCTAACACCGCTTTTATGCAAAGGTATTATAAAAGAGTTTTTCCACAATGACGGAAAAATACCTTGTTTAAGAGATGAGTTGAAAAGCTTTGTTAAAGGTAGATAAATATATTTTGCACAATTTTTAAGGAAGCATGAGGGAATCATATCGGGGCCATATTTAAACGAACTTTTTAAAGTATCTAGATGGTTTAAGACATCTAATTCAGAAATTATAGGTGCATTAATAACGGTACTCGGACAAGACACATGTTGATATGGCACATTCGTAGGGGAGTTAGAACAATAATTAGACTTAAAGAATTCAGCAAACATATTACAAATAGTATAATTGTCACATTACATGGTTGAATTATATTTCATCGCGGACGGAAAATTGGATATCCTGCGTTTGGAGTTAACGAAACCATAAAAAGATTTTGGATTGCGAATAATGTTATTTTTAACTTTATTTATGTAGTTTTTATAACATTTTTTGTTAACTACCGCAAACTCTCGTCGTAACTTAGAATATTTTAAATATTCACTAAGCATTCCAGTTTTTTTATAAAGTTTAAAAGCACGAGCTTTTCTATTTTTTAGTTTTCATAGCTCTTTCGAAAACCACAAATTTGAGTTTTTACTTTGGGTAACAAGACATTTCGGAACAAACCTTTCAAATAAATTAAAAATAGTTTTATTAAAATGTGAAACATTAAATTCAATATTACCACTATAATCGGGCCAAGTCAATTTAGAGAGTTCCAGATTAATCTTTTTAAAGTTAGCTTTCGCAAAGTTGAAACTAAAACAATGGTCCTGTTTATTGAAAACAAGATCGGATTTGATTTCGATATTAATTTCCAAAGCAGGATGATAAAAGTCCTCAGGCAAAACTAAAGGATCAGATCGGACAACAGAAAATATTGAAGTATTATCAACATAGACCAAATCTAAGAATTTACCGAATTTGTTAGGAATCAAACTAATTTGGTTAAGACCCAACTCAGACATTTCTTCCAAAAACTCATTAAAGTTTAAACGAGTGCAAACTGGTATAATGTAATCATCAATGGATTTCCATGATACATACGGTAGATTAAAATCGCCCAGAACAATCATGGAATCAGTATCATTAGCAAATGAAAAAACATTTTTTATTAAAGAAGCATGCTGCATATATACAGATAAGTCAGATTGAGGAGGTATATAAGATAGCGTTAAGTAAGTGTAACCACTATTAACGCAAATTCGTATGCATTTAAATTCAATTAAGTCCGCATGAGGGATATCAACTTCTTCAGATGGAATTGAAGAGTGGACAGCGAATCTTGCACTTTGGCGCTTTCCTTTGCCGTTGCTTCTTGCACGGGCTTTGGCCGCCAAGGGCGCATGTGGACGGCGCTAAACCTCAAGCTTGGGAGCAGTCTCCGTAAGCCAGGTTGCGGTCTCTTCGTCCCTACAGTCAACCAGTAGCATGCCTGATCGGAAGTAGACGCCATTAAAGGATAGAGCGTGCCTCCATCCTTTAGCTACCCGTTTCATGATGCGGTTCTGGAGGACGGTGAGTTGAGCCGGGACCAGAGCGATCTCAGGGTAGTTGAGCGGCAGTACTGCAATGCGTACGCTCCTGAGAGTGTCCGCATACCTGCGCTGGCTATCTTCCACCCTGGACGCTTCTTCGGACCTAGCATACCCGCTCGACTCCGGAACCGTGGCTGGTCTGCGCCGCTTAGAACTTGGTAGTTCTTGTGGCGTTACCTGGCTTCTGTCACGTTTGCCAGCTCTTTCACCTCTGACTTGCCGCCTGGTGTCAGAGTTTTCCTCTTTGTTGTTTCCTCCGTCGCCGCGTATTCTGCCAAGGGCAAGTTCCTTGGCTACTTCAGGCGATTTACCCTCGTCCAGATGCCGAAGGTACCACTTTACAGTGGCCCCACTCATTCCTTTCCTGCGGGGATCGTCTGGACCACCTGGGCAGCCTGCCTCAGGTAGCGGAGGGTATTTACCCCTCCTGTGCCTCCGTCTCCTGTTGGTCTCATTCAGATTTTCGGGCCGTTCCTTCGCCGGCTCCTTGCCTTTATCCTTTGCGATAGAGGGTACATTGCTGGGGTTCGTGCTCGCTCGAACCTCCTTTGGGTGTTTTCCCGTCTGGGATGCCAGGAGTAGTGACTTGCCTACTCTGCCGCTGCTCGTTGAGGGTACGTCGTCGTCTCTCGCGTACTCCTCGAACAGCGTACGCTCCTCTGCTGTTAAAGCATCAAGGAAGCGTGGTCTTCTCCCTGAGCTGGGAGTACCCTTATCGCTGTTTGTTTGTTTTTGTTTGTTGTTGTTGTTTTTGTTTTTGTTTGTTCTTGCCATTCTGTTTCTTACGACCATTCGGCTAACATAGAGTTAGCCTCCTGGTCTACGTTTTCTGTGGGGAAGGGGTAGGTCCGCCACGCCAGAGCCCCATGACGTGGTAAGGCCACAGTTACTTCCCAATGCGGCCTGGTGTTGGGAAGGCTCCGTTAGAATACAGCCGGATGTTCCTCCTGGCTGCAAACCATCCAATGGGCACGGGAGTCGCATAACACCCTGGATCAAGGTGCCTGCCATTAGCAGGAGAACAGCTAGTAACTTTCAACTTCAACTTTTGCGGATGACACAGCTTTAGTGAGCCGAAACAAATGCCCAAGAGCATCAAGAGTATTAGAAGAGCATTTGATTTTTGTCGAAGAATGGCTAGCCAACTGGCGTATAAATGTAAATGAGCAAAAGTGCAAGTATGTTACATTTTCCCTAAGACCAAAAACGTGGGCAGTTAAAACGAACAATATTTTAGTACCCCAAGCGACTGAAGTAACATATCTTGGTATTCACTTGGATAGAAGGCTCAGGTGGAGAAAACACATATTGAGCAAAATAACCTGCATGAAGATAAGAGCTGCAAACTTAAATTGGCTTCTAAACAAAAATTCAAAACTAAAAAAAAATTGATTTTATAATGAACTGCTATTTGAGTGTCTGTTGCGTTATTTCAAATATGAGATTTATTATATGGAAGGACTCTTTATAGTGAATGGCACTAATATCCCTGCTGCATAATATAAAATAGTGTACTGATAACAATTATAAATTACCCAATCGATTTTTGCCGACAAACATTCTTTAGATGTTACAAAAATTCTCTTTTCGCCATACAAAAATGACACTTCATAATCACTTTACCGAAGCGATTTGAAGCTGAACTACTCTAAATCCCCCTATGCGACTCTGATTGTGCGCCATCTGTTGGTCACATTTGTTTAATCAGACCTGCTTTTCACTACAAACTAGAAATGTTTCTAATTTTGCCGACGACAATGGCCGCTGTAGAGCTGCCACTAACATGTGAAATGTAAAATTATTCAAAGTTCTCACAAGTATGACTTTATTTTGCCAGCGGAAACGTAAAATAGCTTTGATATATCATTTATAATAACAATTGATTATTTAAAACAAACAAATCGCCAATTTTTTACATTTTTTGCGTAAATAATTTCACTTTAAACTAAATATGTAAATTTTATTGAAGTGAAAGATGTTAGTACGGCAACAATGAAATTGCTGTTTGATATGTCGCTGCCGTCTTCAAAATGTTCAAGACGCTGGCTTCAAAGCGACATTTGTGATCAGCCGTCGCTACGTAGTGTCGTCGTCTTTGTGTTCATCACATGTTTGTTTACAGTTAGTAGGTTCTGGCTGCTGCTGGCTTTCAGAAGAAGAAGAGTACCAACCGTATAATATTTTTAAAATTTACCAATATAATATTGAATAAATTACATGGGAAGATATTTAAAACTAAAGCCCCAACAAAAAAAAATAATTATTTTTAATAATAACTCATAATTTGTGTTTTCATAGTTTCACTAGCTAACAGTACAGAAACACTCTTACTTATATGAGTCAAAAACAGCTGATTTGTAAATCTCCAACGGCAGTAAGAACGGGATAGTTTTGTGAATGTAATCTAATCACTTCAAATTTTCTGTCGGAACATGATATTAGCATTCCATATACAGATATTTAGTACGCTCATTTTTTACTTAATAAAGTTTGCAGCATTTGGTTTTGTGATTTTAATAAATCTTGTATCATATTTTGCAAAGTAGACATAAATTGCGTCATACATTGCGTAAGATTTATTATTATGGTTTCAATACCACCATTTGGGGGATTTTGCGGTGGTTGCATTTGTACATTGTTGCCTTTTACAACATTGGCATAGCTCCCTTGTACAGTATTATCTTTAATATTACTAGATTTTGGAATATGGTCTGTGATATCTATAATGTCATTACGGGGAATATGTAACATTTGGTTACGTCGTGCTTGAATTCCCTGTGACAACTTCGATTTCAAATCTTTATAAACAGGACAACCCCTCTAGTTGGCAGTGTGACTTCCTCATCAATTGCTGCATTTTTGAAGTAATACTTCTTATACGACTTCGAATATTGTTTAATTGTTTTTGCGATAATTGTTTAACGCTTCAGTGGAGAGGGGATAGCGTTGAACAATTAATGCGAGAGAGAGAGTGAATGAGAGTAAAGCAGAAAACTTAAAGCATTTGCCATGCTTTTGCTATTTGAGCAATTCTTGTTTTTGTAGAACAATGTTTAAATTTTTGGTTGGTGACATATTCACATGTGTACGCATATGTATGATTGTATGCTTGCGCATTATGACAACGGATGAAACGACTTCTGAGTGGTGATTTTAATGAATAAATTTCAAGGTTTTATACAAATAATTATATATAATAAAGCAGTCAATAAGTACATTAGGGCAATTCACAATCTGGTGCAAATGGTAAATGCAAGACCTGGTGCACCAGATAGTGAATTGCCAGAAGCGGAACCATTACTGGCATTCCTCAGAGAGAAATTTTCTTTAGAAATGATCAATGGAAGAAATTATCCTACGACAAAATGAGCTACGACTATTGATGCGGTATTCGCGAGAACTATAGAAAAAATCATAATCCAAATGTAAATATTATAGATATCAATCCGTCAGAACCCAGAAATGATAATTGATTTGGACTTTGCTTTATAAAATGTACATAATAAATTTATAAAATGTGAATTTAAGATAGTGTTGGTCACTCCACCATATTTTTATCCTTTCCCTCTCGCTAGTTTTCTTTCATTCAAAGTGAATATCACTAAGAAGTCTAACTTCTTCCGCGCGTAGGGACTCCACGAACCATTTTTTTGTTTAAATCTTCTTTCTTGAGGATACATTTTGAAGTGGGATATAAATCTCCACATACCACACAAACACTGCAATATGATTTGGTATGCCCATACTCTTGGCAGTTGGTGCATTGTACCGGACCATTTCTTTTGTGTGGTTCTTCTACGGTTACTCTACGGTGCAGCAAATATTTTAAATTATATATTGGATGCACTTCGTTCTTTTTAAGCTGGTTAGAATTCGGCATCAATTCAATTCTAAGCATTGGTTGTGGTACTTTATTTCTGTTAAAGATGTTTACGACAGTTTTGCCTTCAAAGCCACATTCTTCAAGAGCTTCTTTGATTTCACTAGAGTCTACGGAAGACTCTATACCTTCAATTACTACAGCTAGATCCTTTGAGCTCTTCAGCTGATTTTTGTTTTTATCTGACAAAAACTTTACCACATCCATAAAGCTTTTCTCAGTGTATGTCTGTATTTTCGTTTCACTTATATTGCCTTTTTTAAAGGCACTATGTGAAAATTTTTTGTACCTACAATTTCGCTTAATTTAGCAACAAGGGTATTTGAGCTACGCTCGCGCAAGTATATTCGCGGTTTGGCATACGCGACTGTGGTGGTACTCTTCGCATCATCATCAGAACCATTGCTTAGTACGGCAAATCTGTTGCCATTTAATACTTCAGGTTTATTCTTGATTGGCGTGCCGCCTTGAAATTTTTTAGGATTGACCGCTGACTTCACAGGACTTAATTTCTTTTTAATATTGACGTAGCTGTCAATGCCAATCTGAACAGATGGACCTTTTTTGGTTTGTGCTTTCTCACCTTGCGTTATGCTTTTCTTCGCTGTATGCTCGCTTGCAGGTACCTGCTTACTTGTTGGTGTGTTTGTTGCTGGCCGTTGTTGACTGCCGTTCTCTGCTGCTTTTGTTGTTTCTAAATGCTGCTCAGTTGATCGCTGTGATGACACATCATTCTCGCCTTTTCCGTGTTTGTTGTTAGGAGCTGGTTTTGCAGGCTCAACAAAGCTAAAGTAGACATTCAGAGAATGGCTACGGCCTTGTTGGTGAGGCTGCGCAGCGCTCATGTTATTGATTTTCTCGCACTTACAGCCGGTTTCACGAAATTTTTTATTTGAAAATTAAGTTCCATTTAATTTTAATTTTAATTTTTATTTAACTTTGCACTTAAGTTTCCTGCGTTTCACCATTATTGACATTTGGCACCCAAAAAATTAAAATGCAGGGATGTTAGTAAGAATAACAGCTGATTTATGTAAACAAAAAAAATTTATTTCTTTGTCAAAATGGTAAACAAATGGGAACTCAGCTGATAGAAAAGCGTAGCCATGGTTACATATGACAGTATTTAAATAATATTAAATGGCAAAGCGTGACCATTTAAATAAAAATTAAGTCAAATGGTGAAACTGAAATTAATTATTTTTCACTTAAATTTGTTTCGTGAAACCGGCTGTTAGAATTTGTTATTTAGTATTTATTATTGTTTGTACACTTTTATTTTTGTGATTTTTTTTGTTTTGCTAACACTTTCGGCGTTATTGGCTAACGCTTGGCTTAATGCACTTTTTAAATTGTTTTGTTTTTTAGGTATTTTCTTTTAATTTTTGGTTTTAGAAAATAATCACGGAGCGCATCAAATACACGTCCGTATAGTTTGAAAGATCTCTCTCATCTGATATATACTATACTATTGGAATTGTTTTAAAAGTAATACAGAAATTGAGTCAATAATACGGTATGTAACATAACTGTCTCACGGCCAGGTAAAGGGTTAAAACATAGGAATAATATAGTGCAAAATGGATGTGTAAGTACAAAAAAAAATAACCAAATCGACCATGTCTGCCCCAAATGATGTTATTTGAAAACAACCGTTATGTTTTTGAGTGTTTGCTAGAAAATGTCTTGATTCTGATGTTTCGCCACGAAGCAGTGAATGCTAATAATGTCAATTTCACTTTCCCATTATGGCAGCATAATCCTGGAGTTTCACCGGAAAACTTCAATGCATCACAATACTCGCAAGCAACCTCCATTGTCCCTATGCAAACTGTAATCAATACTACAATCGTATCGTAACGCTTCTCGATTCAAATCACTATTTGATACATTTCTTCTTGAGCTTCGCAAATAATCTATTTGTTGATCTCTGAGGTTTACTCGCCGATTTATCATTGCTAACCGAGTCGTTTCACGGGCTGACTCTATTTACTCTTGTGACAGAAGCCCGAAGTCGAGCCATACTATTACGGCGTTCTTCACGTACAATTTCATTTTCTTGTTGGGTCCTTTCTGCAACAATGCTTCTAGTCCTAGTGGCTTTACGGGTGGCTCTTGATAGGTCTGTTCAACAATCACAACACACGACAGGACACAATAAGAAAAGCAAAACACGGAAAAAATATGAACCGCTTAAGTTAAAATTCAATTATATACTGGGAGGTAATGATAGCATAGATGTGTCAAAGCGTTTCAAAAAGTTTTGATTGCAATTTTTTTTTTAAATATATTGGTTTTTTGTCATTTGCTTTATTTCTTTCATCATGATATGTAAATTGATGTCGTGACTGATAATCTTTTTGTTGTTCAGTTTTTTCTTTTCATTAGAAGTTGGTAAGTTTCATCAACTGATTGCTAATTTTAGCAGCGACATCTAAGTCGTGTAACGTGACCAAAAATTCGCAGACAAAGAACGTATATATAATTATAAATACGGTCTTTGTCGCAGAGTTGCTTTGCGTTTTTTGTCAGTTGTTTTTTTTCATTAAATAAATTTTTGCCCTTCACACGGCCAATACTTCTTTGAGAAAAGTTAATCAAGTAACAGAAGCTAACATCATGTTCCGACAGAAAACTTGAAGTGATTAGATTACATTTAAACGCTTCACAAAACTATCCCGTTCTCACTGCCGTTGGAGATTTACAAATCAGCTGTTTTTGACTCATATAAGTAAGAGTGTTTCTGTACTGTTAGCTAGTGAAACTATGAAAACACAAATTATGAGTTATTATTAAAAATAATTATTTTTTTTGTTGGGGCTTTAGTTTTAAATATCTTCCCATGTAATTTATTCAATATTATATTGGTAAATTTTAAAAATATAATACGGTTGGTACTCTTCTTCTTCTGAAAGCCAGCAGCAGCCAGCACCTACTAACTGTAAACAAACACTCTTTGCAGCTGTTGACCGAAGCTGTGACATTTTATGACAGTTTGTAGTGAAAAGCAGCTCTGATTAAACAAATGTGTCCAACAGATGGCGCAAAATCAGAGTCGCATAGGGGGATTTAGAGTAGTTCAGCTTCAAATCGCTTCGGTAAAGTGAGTATGAAGTGTCATTTTTGTATGGCGAAATCTTGTTAAATCCAGCGGTTTAGTGAGTTAAACGTCTCAACAACCTAAACCTCGGTGATTAGCGTCTGTGGGAACATAATATAACGGTATTAACCAACATAAATTGGAGCTTATTAGATTTCTGTCTGAAAAAAACAGATGTAATGCTAATATATGAGACTCTTCTAACAAACAAAAACAATTTCAAAATAAATTAATTTAGACTGTATGTAACAAATCACCCGGATGGAAAAGCACATGGCGGAACGGCAGTGTTGGTTAGAAATTTGTTAAACCACTATGCTCGGGAATCTCAAGCTACAGCCCAGTTACAAGCTACAACAATATCCTTAAAAAATCGGAATTGTGATTTAAATCTAATGGCTATATACTGCCCACCTCGTTTTAAAATTACAGATAGCGAATTTAAAGACTTTTTTGGAACGCTAGGTCATAGATTTCTAGCAGGTGGAGATTATAATGCAAAACACATGTACTGGGGTGCACGTCTTATTAATCCGAAAGGACGCCAGCTGTACCAAACCATTACAGACTTATCTTCTGATCATTCACCTGTACTAATAAAGTTGTGTGAACAACCCATATTCGTTGAGCCAAAAGTGGGTCTAACATCTCACAAATCGAACTGGTTAAAATATAAAAAATATGTGAGTAGCCACATTAATATTGATTTAAAAATAGATACGGAAAGAGATATAGATGAAAGTATAAGATAATTTAATGATGTAATATCAAATGCAGCCTTCGTAGCAACACCAAACAGAAATAATAAACCAATTAGTCGAAGAAAAATCACTAATAATGAATTAGAATAGCTTGTAAATGAAAAAAGGCGAGCTAGACGTGAATGACAGTTAAATCGCTCCCCTTCTACTCAGCTGCAACTAAAATATGCTGTACGAAAACTAAAAACAGCGCTTAAACGTGAAGAAGAATACCACACTCACAGTTATATAAAGAAACTGTGTCCAAATTCAAACAAACGAAATTCTCTTTGGAAAGCCCAAAAATCAATGAAGCCTCCAGTCGACTCCAACTTGCCTATAAGAGGTTTGGGTGGAAACTGGGCACGAAGTGACGAGGATAAGGCAAATTGTTTTGCAAATCACCTAGAAAAGGTATTTCATCCTAATTGCCCAAAGAACAGTTATAAGCTGCCAATCATATCCAATAGCGCTAACGAATCGCTTGAGTCTATTCGAACGTCATCTTCTGAAATTATTAAAAACATAAAAGAGCTCAATCCAAAAAAGTCGGCAGGACACGATAAAATTACTCCAAAAATACTAATTGAGTTACCAAATATTGCTTCAACAGTGCTCTCCTTGCTCTTTAACGCTATTCTTAGTTTCGGGTACTATACAATTTCATGGAAAAAGTCGCAGATCATCATGATAGATAAACCAGGTAAAGACTTGACACAGCCGTCTGCATACAGACCAATCAGTCTTCTACCCTGTCTTTCTAAAATATTTGAAAAGGTGTTACTATCAAAGATGTCTCCTTTCCTCCATGAAAATAATGTAATACCAACGCACCAATTAGGTTTTCGTGCAAAACATGGCACTGTAGAACAAGTAAATAGAATTACTAACGAAATCAGAAGGGCGTTTGAGTATGTACTGTTCTGCTATATTTCTAGATGTGGCTCAGGCGTTCGATAAAGTGTGGCAAGACGGGTTTTATATAAGATTTAAAAAAGCTTACCATTCGAAATGCATAAAATCTTGGAGTCTTATTTAAAAAATAGAAAGTTTACTGTCAAAGTAGGAGACTTCATATCTGAAGAACGACCAATAAGTGCTGATGTACCGCAGGGCAGTGTTTTAGGGCCAACTCTATACATAATATATACAGCAGACCTTCCAACAGCTAGTAATATTTTGACATCAACTTTTGCGGATGACACAGCTTTAGTGAGCCAAAACAAATGCTCAATTATAGCATCAAGAGTATTAGAAGAGCATTTGATTTTTGTCGAGGAATGGCTAGCCAACTGGCGTGTAAATGTAAATGAGCAAAAGTGTAAGTATGTTACATTTTCCCTAAGACCAAAAACGTGCCCGGCAGTTAAAATGAACAATATTTTAGTACCCCAAACGACTGAAGTAACATATCTTGGTATGCACTTGGATAGAAGGCTCACGTGGAGAAAACACATATCGAGCAAAATAACCTGCATGAAGATAAGAGCTGCAAACTTTAATTGGCTTCGAAACAAAAATTCAAAACTTAGTCTAGACAACAAAGTTCTGGTACATAACGCGGTCATAAAGCCGATTTGGATGCACGGCATTCAACTGTGGGGTACGACCTGTGCTACTAATATCGATATAATTCAGAGATTCCAATCAAAAATGCTTAGAACAATCACGTGCTACCCTTGGTACATGCGTAATGAAAATATCCATAAAGATCTTGGTATTCTCATGGTAAAGAAAGAAGTAGAGAACAGCAGAAAGAAATATTAACCAAACTCCGAGATCACTCAAACCCATTGGCTAATGCTTTAGTACGTTCCTGTAATCAATCACGTCTAAAAAGAAGAGATATCCCACACACTGAAGAGCAACGTTTCACCAAAACAACTCAATTAGAATTAAGATTTTATAACTTATTGTTAGGCTTCAAAGAGCAGATTCAATAAATATACAAATATTGCAAACAAAAATATTATATTGTACTTCATATAATGCACTTGCGGTGTAGTGAAAAAGAGTGTTGTATACGTTTTTTCGTCAAAAAAATTTGCTCTACAAAATTTAGTGCTCGAAGTGAAATTTAGTGAGAAGTGGTAAACTTTACTTATTGAAGAAGGATTAAATATCGCAAAAATCCGGGTCTGTTTTTATTTTAGAACAGTGTGTTAGTTTGCTTTTTAATTTTGATTTTTTTTCGCTCTTCGGGCAATGTAAGGTTGAAATAATACGGGCTGGAGTGTTTTCGTCCATTCGGACAACATGACCTAGCCAGCGTAGCCGCTGTCTTTTTATTAGCTGAACTATGTCAATGTCATCGTATAACTCGTACAGCTCATCGTTCCATCGTCTGCGGTATTCGCCGTTGCCAATGTTCTGAGTACCACAAATCTTGCGCAAAATTTTCCTCTCGAAAACTCCTAGTGTCGTCTCATCTGATGTTGACATCGTCCAAGCTTCTGCACCGTAAAGCAGGACGGGAATGATAAGCGACTTGTAGAGCTTGATTTTGGTTCGTCGAGAGAGGACTTTACTGTTCAATTGCCTACTCCGTCCAAAGTAGCACCTGTTGGCAAGAGTTATTTTGCGCTGGATTTCGAGGCTGACATTGTTCGTGTTGTTGATGCTGGTTCCCAGGTATACGAAATTATCTACGACCTCGAAGTTATGACTGTCAACAGTGACGTGGGAGCCAAGCCGCGAATGCGACGACTGTTTGCTTGATGACAGGAGATATTTCGTCTTGTCCTCATTCAGTCAACAACGGCCAGCAACAAACACACCAACAAGTAACCAGGTACCTGCAAGCGAGCATACAGCGAAGAAAAGCATAACGCAAGGTGAGAAAGCACAAACCAAAAAAGGTCCATCTGTTCAGATTGGCATTGACAGCTACGTCAATATTAAAAAGAAATTAAGTCCTGTGAAGTCAGCGGTCAATCCTAAAAAATTTCAAGGCGGCACGCCAATCAAGAATAAACCTGAAGTATTAAATGGCAACAGAATTGCTGTACTAAGCAATGGTTCTGATGATGATGCGAAGAGTACCACCACAGTCGCGTATGCCAAACCGCCCCCAATATACTTGCGCGAGCGTAGCTCAAATGCTTGTTGCTAAATTAAGCGAAATTGTAGGTACAAAAAATTTTCACATAGTGCCTTTAAAAAAGGCAATATAAATGAAACGAAAATACAGACATACACTGAGAAAAGCTTTATGGATGTGGTAAAGTTTTTGTCAGATAAAAACAAAAATCAGCTGAAGAGCTCAAAGGGTCTAGATGTAGTAATTGAAGGTATAGAGTCTTCCGTAGACTCTAGTGAAATCAAAGAAGCTCTTGAAGAATGTTGCTTTGAAGTCAAAACTGTCGTAAACATCTTTAACAGAAATAAAGTACCACAACCAATGCTTAGAATTTAATTGATGCCGAATTCTAACCAGCTTAAAAAGAACGAAGTGCATCCAATATATAATTTAAAATATTTGCTGCACCGTAGAGTAACCGTAGAAGAACCACACAAAAGAAATGGTCCGGTACAATGCACCAACTACCAAGTGTATGGGCATACCAAATCATATTGCAGTGTTTGTGTGGTATGTGGAGATTTACATACCACGTCAAAATGTATCCTCAAGAAAGAAGATTTAAACAAAAAAATGGTTCGTGGAGTCCCTACGCGCCGAAGAAGTTAGACTTCTTAGTGATATTCCAAGAAATGCATATCACTTTGTATGAAAGAAAACTAGCGAGAGGGAAAGGATAAAAATATGGTGGAGTGACCAACACTTTCTTAAATTCACATTTTATAAGTTTACTAGCGACCCGCCCTGGCTTCGCACGGGTGCAATGCTGATACTACATTGCTCACATATACTACGTTTATGCTTTATTTCTACACGGTTATATTCTACATGGGTAAAGCCTATAAGCATAAACGGCAAATACTCTACTCGAGGTAAATTCTGAATTGAATTAAATTGAGGGCTGCCACGTTTTACAAATATGTCCGTATTTTCCAGATATACGGGGTGTGCGGCATAAATCTGTTGAGAAGTGTTCGGGCAGAAATGCACGAGCAAAAGCGACCACTCGTTTCTACGAAAACCGACTACCCACTCGTTGAAGTTTTTGCAAATAACTGGTTTTCGCTACACCATCCGACTACCCACAGTGCCACAGGTGTGCCACAAAAAAACCGGTGCCAAAAAGTAACCAATTACCGGTTACTGTAGTACTACACAGTACCAGGCTTTTGCCGCAAAAATTCGGTAGTAAGTGGGGTAGGGGTTTTTAGCGAAAAATTGGCAATACGGGAACCCTGTATATGCAATTTGTCAAAACGATATACACCGGCACAAAAATCAACTGATTTGACCTTCAACTTAACTCTAAATCCGTTTATGCATCCGAGTTAACTCGTCTACATACGTAAAGAAAATGTGTATATTCTATCCGAGTAGATCATTTAACTCATAGTGAAAAAGTGTTTATGCATGTGGGTTGAACTTACCCGTGTATAATATAACCGAGTAGAAAAGAAGCATAAACGTAGTAATAGTAAAGTGCTGGTATTTGGTGACACACATCTTGTATTCGTACGAACAATAGTATTGTTACTACATTTGTGTCTCGGGTATAAATAAGCCATTTTTTTACGTAAAAAGTAAACAATAAAAATGGTTAATGTGGGTTATCCCTAAAAGTTAAACATATACCATCGCGGACTTTTTTGTAGACCTTTTTATGGTGTACAATACTGTAGTACATTATTAATTTGATCTAACTCGTAGGGTTTAGGCAGCGTTTTTCTAAATTGCTAAATAAGCACAAAAAAATACGTTAATTTACGACATCATGTTAGAAACCTCTAAAATTAGCAATGTTGCCTTAGTATATGAAGCCTGTATTATACATATAAACCTTCCTCTTGAATCACTCTATCTATTGGAAAAAACCGCATCAAAATCCGTTGCGTAGTTTTAAAGATTTAAGCGCACATAGGGATATAGGGACAGAAAATGCGACTTTATTTTATACTATGTAGTGATAGTGATTATGTACATTTTATAAAGCAAAGTCCAAATCAATTATCATTTCTGGGTTCTGACGGATTGATATCTATAATATTTACATTTGGATTCTGATAACTAAAATACGATATGAAATGTCTTACATCTATTTTTTCTATATTTCTCGCGAATACCGCATCAATAGTCGTAGCTCATTTTGTCGTAGGATCATTTCTTCCATTGATCATTTCTAATGAAAATTTCTCTCTGAGGAATGCCAGTAATGGTTCCGCTTCTGGCAATTCACAATCTAGTGCACCAGGTCTTGCATTTACCATTTGCACCAGATTGTGAATTGCCCTACTGTACTTATTGACTGCATTATTATATATAATTATTTGTATAAAACCTTGAAATTTTTTCATTAAAAACACATAAGTCGTTTTATCCGTTGTAACCGAGCGATCATCGAAGAAACATCATTTCTAATATGCCACAAGACAAAATTAGAAATGAAACCTCACGCTGTCAGATAAAACGATATACCTCCTCATCGCGGGTGCTAATACTTTCGATCTGCAATACAGAAAGTAAATCAAGACTGACTACAGAAATGATCCTGTGAAGTATAGTCTTAACTTTTCAATGGTCAACGCAGAGTATTTCAACCAAAAGTCACACAAATAGTTGAGAATTCGCAGAAATGAAACAGAAACGAAAGAAAAATAATGCGCAAGCATACAATCATACATATGCGTACACATGTGAATATGTCACCAACCAAAAATTTAAACATTGTTCTACAAAAACAAGAATTGCCCAAATATCATAAGCTTGGCAAGTGCTTTAAGTTCTTTGCTTTACTCTCATTCACTCTCTCTCTCGCGTTAATTGTTCAACGCTATTCCCTCTCCACTGAAGCGTTAAACAATTATCGCAACCTTTTCCGAAGTTGTATAAGAAGTACAAGAATTGCTCAAATAGCAAAAGCATGGCAAGTGCTTTAAGTTTTCTGCTTTACTCTCATTCATTCTCTCACTCTCTCTCGCGTTAATTGTTCAACGCTATTCTCTCTCCACTGAAGCGTTAAACAATTTTCGCAACCTTTTCCGAAGTCGTATAAGTAGTATAACTTCAAAAATGCAGCAATTGTGGAGGAAGTCACACTGCCAACTATCCCCATAGTTGTCCTGTTTATAAAGATTTGAAATCGAAGTTGTCACAGGGAATTCAAGCACGACGTAACCAAATGTTACATATTCCCCGTAATGACATTATAGATATCACAGATAATATTCCAAAATCTAGTAATATTAAAAATAATACTGTACAAAGGAGCTATGCCAATGTTATAAAAGGGAAAAATGTACAAATGCAACCACCGCAAAATCCCCCAAATGGTGGTATTGAAACCATGATAATAAATCTTACGCAATGTATGACGCAATTTATGTCTACTATGCAAAATATGATACAAGATTTAATAAAATCACAAAACCAAATGCTGCAAACTTTATTGAGTAAAAAATGAGCGTACTAAATATCTGTATATGGAATGCTAACGGTATTAACCAACATAAATTGGAGCTTATTAGATTTCTGTCTGAAAAAAAAATAGATGTAATGCTAATATCAGAGACTCTTCTAACAAACAAAAACAATTTCGAAATAAATAAATTTAGACTGTATGTAACAAATCACCCGGATGGAAAAGAGCACATGGCGGAACGGCAGTGTTGGTTAGAAATAGGTTAAACCATTATGCTCGGGAATCTCATGCTACAGCCCAGTTACAAGCTACAACAATATCCTTAAAAAATCGGAATTGTGATTTAAATCTAACGGTCCACCTCGTTTTAAAATTACAGATAGCGAATTTAAAGTCTTTTTTGGAACGCTAGGTCATAGATTTCTAGCAGGTGGAGATTATAATGCAAAACACATGTACTGGGGTTCACGTCTTATTAATCCGAAAGGACGCCAGCTGTATAGATAATATCTCCTGGCAAGCCCACATACTGGTCCAGTGATCGCAACAAAATACCAGATTTAATTGATTTCGCTGTAACAAAAATATAGATAGATCGCTTGTGACAGTTGATACATGTACAGACTTATCTTCTGATCATTCACCTGTACTAATAAAGTTGTGTCAACAACCCATATTCGTTAAGCCAAAAGTGGGTCTAACATCTCACAAATCGAACTGGTTAAAATATAAAAAATATGTGAGTAGCCACATTAATATTGATTTAAAAATAGATACGGAAAGAGATATAGATGAAAGTATAAGATAATTTAATGATGTAATATCAAATGCAGCCTTCGTAGCAACACCAAACAGAAATAATAAACCAATTAGTCGAAGAAAAATCACTAATAATGAATTAGAATAGCTTGTAAATGAAAAAGGCGAGCTAGACATGAATGGCAGTTAAATCGCTCCCCTTCTACTCAGCTGCAACTAAAATATGCTGTACGAAAACTAAAAACAGCGCTTAAACGTGAGGAAGAATCCACACTCACAGTTATATAAAGAAACAAACCAAATTCAAACAAACGAAATTCTCTTTGGAAAGCCCAAAAGTCAATGAAGCCTCCAGTCGACTCCAACTTGCCTATAAGAGGTTTGGGTGGAAACTGGGCACGAAGTGACGAGGATAAGGCAAATTGTTTTGCAAATCACCTAGAAAAGGTATTTCAACCTAATTGCCCAAAGAACAGTTATAAGCTGCCAATCATATCCAATAGCGCTAACGAGTCGCTTGAGTCTATTCGAACGTCATCTTCTGAAATTATTAAAAACATAAAAGAGCTCAATCCAAAAAAGTCGGCAGGACACGATAAAATTACTCCAAAAATACTAATTGAGTTACCAAATATTGCTTCAACAGTGCTCTCCTTGCTCTTTAACGCTATTCTTAGTTTCGGGTACTATACAATTTCATGGAAAAAGTCGCAGATCATCATGATAGATAAACCAGGTAAAGACTTGACACAGCCGTCTGCATACAGACCAATCAGTCTTCTACCCTGTCTTTCTAAAATATTTGAAAAGGTGTTACTATCAAAGATATCTCCTTTCCTCCATGAAAATAATGTAATACCAACGCACCAATTAGACTTTCGTGCAAAACATGGCACTGTAGAACAAGTAAATAGAATTACTAACGAAATCAGAAGGGCGTTCGAGTATAGAGAGTACTGTTAATTAAAAAAAGCTTACAATTCGAAATGCATAAAACCTTGGAGTCTTATTTAAAAAATAGAAAGTTTTCTGTCAAAGTAGGAGACTTCATATTTGAGGAACGACCAATAAGAGCTGGTGTACCCCAGGGCAGTGTTTTAGGGCCAACTCCTTGCATAATATATACAACAGACCTTCCAACAGATAGTAGATAAGATAAGATAATGATATTGAGGAAAGCACCGCGACCAGTGGTCTATTGTGCCCTCTCCAAGTCTGCAGCGACTCCATAAGACCCAGTACCCTGAAAAACTCCAGGATAGTACTAGGACCAAGGGAGACGATGCGCCCCTCTGTTGGGATGGTATAACCCAAGACCTTGCTCCTGGTTCTGTGAAGCGCTGCGCATTTCAGCAGTAAGTGCAGGGGAGTTTCGTCCTCCATGTCACAGAAGCGACAGGTCCGCGACGAGACCAAGCCCAGATTGTTAAGATGTGTCCTGAGCTTACAGTGGCCCGTGTATATGTGGTAAATGGTTCTTTATTATTACACGTCTGGGCGACGTGGTAACCAAAATCCAACTGATTGTTGAATAGCTTAGCGTTAGTTAACTTATAGTAAAGGTAACGGTGATCGAGCATCAGGTGATGATGCTCTTAACATGTTTGCTTAGTATAATAGATTAATGTAATTGCTTAATTACTATGCGTAAGAGAGATAGCAATAGTGTAACTCTTAGGATAACAAGGTAAAGTAGAATGTAGGATAACAAGGTGAAGTGAAATGTAGGATAACTTAACCTTTAGTTGTGCTAATATAAATGATCTTAATATTAACCTGTAAGTGATCGCTTTATATAAATTATATGAAATGTTAAATGTGGGTATCGCCACATATCTCCCCTGCTGGAAAAAAAGAAAATCATACAAGTGATTTTTTGTTTTATGTAGGAGTTTTGAAGCGTACTCTTTTTCGATGTCTTTGTGTTGTAGTAGAAGGATTAGGATTGATGTTGTTGATATTTCCAGACGGATTGAGATTTAGATGTTCGATGTCGTCACTACAAATGAATGCTGGTTTTAGCCGATCTATGGAAATGTGTGTTGGTTTTCCATAAAGTAGTACTTTGTAGTATTTCTCAAATCGCTCCATGACTGGAAATGGTCCGTCATATGGTGATGAAAATGATTGTTTGACTTTATCGTTACGAATGAAGACGTGTGTTGAGTTTCCGAGATCCTTTGAAATGAATATTTTCTCTCGAGTATGACGAGAAGCAGGAGTAGGTGAAAGATTTTGAAATGCTTTTCGTAACGTTTTAACGAGTTCAGGTGCTTCGATGGTATGAGTTGATGGTGTTAAAAATTCACCTGGGAGTCGAATTGACTCACCAAAAACGATTTCTGCTGGAGTGGCTTGAACGTCTTCTTTGAATGCTGCACGTAGTCCAAGGAGAACTGCTGGGAGTGCATCGTACCAACTTTCGTTGTGGCAGAGAAGAGATGATTTCAGCTGTCGATGAAAACGTTCGATAAGTCCGTTTGATTGTGGATGATAACTCGTTGTGCGTTGATGTTTGAAGCCAAGGAGATCAGCGAGTTTCCTGAAAAGGTCTGACTCGAATTGTCCTCCAAGATCGGTGGTTATGCGAAGTGGGATTCCAAAGTAGGATATCCAAGTTTGCATGAGTGCGTGTGCTACTCGGTCGACTGTGCCGTCAATGAGAGGTGAGGCTGCTGGATAACGTGTAAATCTGTCGATGATTGTTAGACATTTGGTGTGTCCTTTTGATAGAGGAAGTGTCACCAAATCTATGTGAATATGTTCGAATCGACGTGAAGGTGGTTGAAAATTTGCTATAGGTGAGAATGTATGTCGAGAAATTTTGTTTCGTTGACATTGAATACATTCTTTGGTCCAAGTGATGCAATCCTTGTTCATTGATGGCCAAACGTATCTTTGCGTAATGAGACGTCTAGTAGCTCGACGGCCTGGATGTGAAACTGAGTGTAGAGTGTTGAAAATTCGTCGTCTTAGTGGTTGTGGAACAAATGGACGAGCTGTACCTGTGGATATGTCGCAGTATACAGTAGTGTCCGTGGTATTACTCTTAATTTTGCGTAGCTCAAGTGGAGTGTTAGAACTGTGGAGTAGTTGTTGAAGTTCTGCATCGTTGGTTTGTGCAGTTGCAAGTTCTTCTGATCTGATTGCTGTGTGAATGGCGTCGACTCGAGATAAGGCGTCCGCAACGATGTTGTTTGATCCGGATATGTGCCGTATGTCGGTGGTAAACTGACCAATGAAATCGAGTCGTCGAAATTGCCATGGTGATGCGCGTTCAGGCTTCTGTTTGAATGCATGTATTAAGGGCTTGTGATCTGTGTAGATTACGATGTGTCGTCCCTCAAAAATGTGCCTGAAATATTGTACTGCTTCGTAGACTGCGTTGAGTTCACGATCGTATGTTGATCGTTTTTGAACGGATGTTGCGAGTTTGCGACTAAAGAAGGCGAGTGGTTGCCAGTGTTCGTCAATCCGTTGCTGTAGAGCGGCACCTATTCCGCTTTCAGATGCGTCTGAGAAGATGGCCCACTCGGCGTTGTTATCCGGGTGTGCCAAAAGCGTTGCATTAGCTAGTGCTTTCTTACAATTCGAAAATGCGTCTTCGAGTTCTGTGGTCCAGTGAATCGGAGTTTTTCCACAGATTTTAGGTCCTTCGAGTAGCTTATTAAGTGGGGCTAATAAGCTTGCTGCGTGATTGATGAATTTTCGATAGAAGTTGATTGTACCAATGAAGTTGCGTAGCTTGGTGATTGTTGAAGGACGAGGGTAGTCCGCAATGACTTTGACTCGTTCCTCAAGTGGTTTTATACCATGGGCAGTAATGGTATGCCCAAGGAATTCTACTTCTTTGAGGCCTAGCTTTGTTTTTGTTGTATTAATAACTAAGCCGTAGTGTTGAAGGCGCTGAAATACGACGCGTAAATGTTGTTGATGCTCGGTTTCATTTGCAGATGCGATTAGTAGATCGTCAATGTATGCGAAGACGAACGGTAAATCTCGAGTTACCTCGTCGATGAACCGTTGAAAGGTCTGAGCTGCGTTTCGGAGTCCAAATGTCATAAATGGAAACTCGAATAAACCAAACGGTGTGATTATAGCCGTTTTATGAACGTCTTTGTTGGCTACTGGGATCTGGTTGAAAGCACGAATCAAGTCGATTGTTGAATAACATGATGTACCGTGTAAATTTGCGGTGAAATCTTCTAGGCATCGAACTGGATATCGATCAGGTATAGTACGTTCATTGAGGCGACGGTAATCGCCACATGGGCGCCATTCGCCACACTTCTTTGGCGCGAGGTGCAGTGGGGATGACCAAGGGCTGTCTGATGGTCTCGCTATGCCCAGCTTGATCATCTTCTGGAACTCTGATTTTGCGATTTTAAGTCGATCGGGAGCTAATCGCCGAGCTCGACTGCTGATTGGAGTACCAGGTGTTGTTTTGATGTGATGTTGCGTTGTATGTGTAACTTGTGTTGGTGCACCATCGGGACGAGTGATTTTAGGAAATTCGGCTAGCAGTTGCCAAAATCTTGATGATTGATCCGGCTGTTGAAATTTGATCGACTGCACATTCACGCTTCTGGTTGTACCTGAGGTGCACAGTCGAGTGGTTTCGTCGATGAGTTGTTGATTTTTGAGATCGACGAGTAGACCATAGTGCGAAAGTAAATCGGCGCCAATGATCGGGTTCGAGACATCTGCCAGTATGAAGCGCCATGTTAACGATCTGCGAAGGCCGATGTTGAGAACGATTGTTGCGACACCGAATGTATTAACGGGTGTTCCGTTAACTGCGATGAGTTGGTAGCCGGTCGCCATCTTCGAATTTGGTTGTTGTTTGTGTGGGAAGACTGAGACTTCGGAGCCTGTGTCCACTAGAAATTGTGTGCGAGACTGGCGGTCCGTGATGAAGAGGCGGTACGATGGTGGTAGAGAGGCGCTTTCCGCCGCTAACGTCTCTCTGATGCGTTTCCCGCTTGTTTGCAACCTGGTGTGCATTTTTGAGCGAGGTTGCCAAACGTTTTGTGGTACCAACACGTGTTGTTGGTTGAATTAGCAGGAGAAATTGATCTTCTTCTGTTGCTGTTTTGTGAGCGAAAGCGTTTTCGCCCAGTAGTTTGATGGTTGTATAGCAGCTTCTGAAGACATTTTGCAATGTGAGCGAGTTGTTGTCCCACATCTGTTGAATCGGAGCCGTGATTGTTTGCAAGTGATGTTGCAGCCATGTTAGTCCCTTGAGAAGGTTTGAGTACCTCATGTAGACGATCTGCGGCTTCACTTAAGTCCTGTAGCTCGGCCGTGTGTTGCGTAACCAAACACGTGCGCATTTGGTCGGGCAGGTGTGAGAGCCACCTTACACGTAATATCTCCTCATTTATGTCTGGCACTAAACTTCGAAGGTGTCGAAGGTGTTGAGATGGCGTTTTGTCGCCAAGATACTCACCATCCAGTAGTTGAAGGAGTTTTGCTTCTCTAGATTTTGAATAGCACGCGATTAGTGCGGCTTTCAATCGTTGATATGGGTTGTCGGCTGGTGGATTGAGAATGATGTCTTCTGCGTCAGCTGCTATGCGCGTGTCAATCAGTGGAATCGTATGATGGAATTTGTCCACCTCGTGTGTGACGTTATGATTCCGGAACTGTGATTCCAACTGCGCGAACCAGAGACCTGGTCTGTCTTGGTTGAAATTTGGAACACGAATTGTTGCTGTGTTGGGGTTGTTTCCCATGAATATTGATGCTTTCGGCAAGCGTGGTGTGTCATCGTCGGAAGGCATATTGATTCGCTTCCAATACAAACGTTTTATTGTTAAATAAAGAAAATATGCGAACGATAGTTACAAAATTCCGATGGTTGATGAAAAACGCTGCGAAATGTTGGTTGGGTGATGTGACTTTAGGTTACGTTCACCTTTAGTGGTGTGGCCGGTTGTCGGTAACGGGCTGCTTACTGTTGTTCCACTGTTAGTCCAAGGTGACTACTAAAGTCATCACGTCGGGGTCACCAATTGTGGTAAATGGTTCTTTATTATTACACGTCTGGGCGACGTGGTAACCAAAATCCAACTGATTGTTGAATAGCTTAGCGTTAGTTAACTTATAGTAAAGGTAACGGTGATCGAGCATCAGGTGATGATGCTCTTAACATGTTTGCTTAGTATAATAGATTAATGTAATTGCTTAATTACTATGCGTAAGAGAGATAGCAATAGTGTAACTCTTAGGATAACAAGGTAAAGTAGAATGTAGGATAACAAGGTGAAGTGAAATGTAGGATAACTTAACCTTTAGTTGTGCTAATATAAATGATCTTAATATTAACCTGTAAGTGATCGCTTTATATAAATTATATGAAATGTTAAATGTGGGTATCGCCACATATATACCCACCAATACCCTCAGTTTGCATCTTGGGAGGTTTATTAAGCATTTGAATCTTTTGGTATTGTAACCTCCCAATAGGCCTTTTGACTGACGCAATTCAGCTGAATGGCGCCAATGCTCCTCCCTAACCCTTCTTTCCTCTGCCCGGAACATATCCCTGATAGTGTGGGGACCCACTGCTAGAAAGGGTTCTGGCCCAGTAGGTATAGTTGCAGCAGCTGTACGAGCCAGCTCGTCTGCAATTTCGTTCCCTTCTATCCCCTTATATCCCGGCACCCAGATCAGGTGAACTTTGTTACACGCTGATAGGTAATTTAGCCTATCCATGCACTCTCTGACCAGGCGGGACTTCGTTTCGTATGAGGAAAGCGCTTTTAGTGCCACCTGGCTATCGCTCATGATGGCAATTCTCTCGTTATGATACCTGCGCTGAATGTTTATTTCAGCGCACCGATAAATTGCGTAAACTTCAGCCTGGAATATGCTAGGAAAAGCACCCAGTGGCACAGAGAGTTTAGTGCGAGGGACTGTTATTCCCGCACCTATGCCCTCAGATGTCTTGGAACCGTCAGTGTACCAGTGCAGCGAGTTGCTTTTCAATAAAGCTTCGAAAGCCTGACTGTCCCAGTTGTCTATTTTTCCTAGGGTGATCGTGAAACTCCTAGTAAAGTTGGTCTCTCGGATAGTATCATCTCTAGGAAGGAGTGCTAGAGGGATTCTCTCCCCCTTGCGGGCAGCCCCTAGTGGTGCCAATCTGAATTATGCTTTCCCCTGAGATGGTCTCAGCGATTCTCGAGCTAAGCAGCGCTTCCGTCCATTATTATAAACCCAAACGATTACCCACTTCCCGCCCAACCGACGCGTGGGGCGCAATCCGCAAACGAGCGGAATTTGCCGAGTCATGAAAGGCAAGAGTTTTAAAGCGTCGAGATCTCAAACTGCTCAGCTACAGAAAGAAAAATTTCAACAGCTAAGATTTAAATTTACAAAAATAAAAGGTTAAAAAATGTTTAATGTTACTTATTAAGCGAAGACAAAATAGTTTTTTTAATGCTAAAGATCGAATCAGACAGGTCAATTGTGCTGGAATGAGAATTAAAATCATAACATATTTGACGGAATGGTTCGTTTAACTCAAAATTTGTTCTCGAAGATTTTAAAAGTAATGGTCTAAACTGCCTAGATGAACGAAATGGGACATTGAACTTGATATCAGACAAAAGAAAAGAGCTACAAACAGAACCATTCAGAAGTTTTACTAGAAATATTATACCTAGCATTTCCCTACGACTAGTGAGTGTAGGTAGATTTATAAGTTTTAAGCGACTAGTGTACGGAGGAAGATTCAATCTTGAATCCCAGTGTAAGTGACCTAAAGCAAAAAGTAAAAATTGTTTTTGAACGGACTCTAACTTATCAGAATGGGTATTGTAGCTAGGATTCCATACCACAGAACCATACTCCAATATAGGTCTTACCAATGTTGTAAAAAGAGTTTTAGTAATATACGGATCACTAAATTCTTTAGACCAACGTTTAACAAAGCTAAGAACACCTTTAGCTTTTAAAACAATTGAATTTACATGAGAATTAAAATTTAGTTTAGGGTCCATAGTAACTCCTAAATCAACAAAGCTAGATACTTGCTCTAAACTGAAGTTATTTATTACGTAGGGAGAAGGATCAACAGACCTACGGGAAAAGCACATCGTTTTACATTTTTTAAGATTCAGTGGCATATCATTTATGTGACACCAAGTAACTAAATTATTTAAGTCCAATTGTAACTCAGTTCTATCATTATAAGAAGTATATGATTTAAAAAGTTTTACATCATCCGCATATAATAAAATGTTTGAAAACTTAATTACGGAAGGTATATCATTAATAAACAATAAGAACAGAATCGGACCGAGATGACTACCTTGTGGAACGCCTGAAGGGACCATAATTGAATCGGATAAAGTGTTATTAAATATAACTTGTTGTTTTCTGTTAGTAAGATATGAGGATACCCAATTAAGAAGTCTTGGTTGAAAACCAAGATAATCCAATTTTTGCAATAGAATAGAGTGGTTTACTCTATCGAATGCTTTACTAAAGTCTGTATAAATAACATCGGTATTCTTATTGTCTCTAAAACCCATTGACACATGGCTTACGAATTCAAGCAAGTTTGTTGCTGTAGATTTCCCTTTACAGAATCCATGCTGAGAAAATGAAATCAATGGAGAAATCGAGAATGTAATTTGGTCAGTGATAATAGCTTCAAAAGGTTTGGGTATAGCTGACATTTTTGCTATCCCCCTATAGTTCTCAACGGATGATCTAACACCGCTTTTATGCAAAGGTATTATAAAAGAGTTTTTAAACAATGACGGAAAAATACCTTGTTTAAGAGATGAGTTGAAAAGCTTGGTTAAAGGTAGATAAATATATTTTGCACAATTTTTAAGGAAGCATGAGGGAATCATATCGGGGCCATATTTAAACGAACTTTTTAAAGTATCTAGATGGTTTAAGACATCTAATTCAGAAATTATAGGTGCATTAATAACGGTACTCGGACAAGACACATGTTGATATGGCACATTCGTAGGGGAGTTAGAACAATAATTAGACTTAAAGAATTCAGCAAACATATTACAAATAGTATAATTGTCACATGACATGGTTGAATTATATTTCATCGCGGACGGAAAATTGGATATCCTGCGTTTGGAGTTAACGAAACCATAAAAAGATTTTGGATTACGAATAATGTTATTTTTAACTTTATTTATGTAGTTTTTATAACATTTTTTGTTAACTACCGCAAACTCTCGTCGTAACTTAGAATATTTTAAATATTC
The DNA here is from genome assembly GCF_028554725.1 of Zeugodacus cucurbitae. NCBI lineage: Eukaryota > Metazoa > Arthropoda > Insecta > Diptera > Tephritidae > Zeugodacus > Zeugodacus cucurbitae. Next base: position 31,017,540 of record NC_071671.1, on the reverse strand, counting down.
ACTAAGCATTCCAGTTTTTTTATAAAGTTTAAAAGCACGAGCTTTTCTATTTTTTAGTGTACATAGCTCTTTCGAAAACCACAAATTTGAGTTTTTACTTTGGGTAACAAGACATTTCGGAACAAACCTTTCAAATAAATTAAAAATAGTTTTATTAAAATGTGAAACATTAAATTCAATATTACCACTATAATCGGGCCAAGTCAATTTAGAGAGTTCCAGATTAATCTTTTTAAAGTTAGCTTTCGCAAAGTTGAAACTAAAACAATGGTCCTGTTTATTGAAAACAAGATCGGATTTGATTTCGATATTAATTTCCAAAGCAGGATGATAAAAGTCCTCAGGCAAAACTAAAGGATCAGATCGGACAACAGAAAATATTGAAGTATTATCAACATAGACCAAATCTAAGAATTTACCGAATTTGTTAGGAATCAAACTAATTTGGTTAAGACCCAACTCAGACATTTCTTCCAAAAACTCATTAAAGTTTAAACGAGTGCAAACTGGTATAATGTAATCATCAATGGATTTCCATGATACATACGGTAGATTAAAATCGCCCAGAACAATCATGGAATCAGTATCATTAGCAAATGAAAAAACATTTTTTATTAAAGAAGCATGCTGCATATATACAGATAAGTCAGATTGAGGAGGTATATAAGATAGCGTTAAGTAAGTGTAACCACTATTAACGCAAATTCGTATGCATTTAAATTCAATTAAGTCCGCATGAGGGATATCAACTTCTTCAGATGGAATTGAAGAGTGGACAGCGAATAGTACGGAATCGCTTTTAATATTGCAGTTTGGAAAATTACAAGTCATTACGAAAAGTTTAAGTAGAATGAAAATCAAAAAATAGTAAACAATAATAAAATAAATGTAATTCGCTAATAATGGATGACCAAAGATCACAACCAATATAGTGAGCAGTTTGAGAGGCACTGCAACGCTTAAAACGCGAACAGCTGTGAGCAAGAAACGAAAAATAACAAAATCAATATGAAAAGTATAAAAGAAGAATTTATAACAACAATAAATAATTGAAATGACTCGGCACAAGAATTTAAGAAAAATAATTAAAATAGTACTAAAATATATGTACAACACAGAAGCAAAATATCAAAAATAGCACAAAATACTTAGTTTTAGATTTCACTTAGCACAAAATAAATTATATTTAATAAAATTTAATATTTAAGACAAAATTTCACAAAAATTTAGGAGCCGAGAAAAAATAAGAGCTTCACAGTTGACGCGTTGCCACTTTTTTATGGCATTGATAATGCTAGTGTGTGAGGCTTTATCGAATGCTCCCTCGATGTCTAGGAAAGCACATAGAGCTACTTCTCCGTCCTCTAGAGATTTCCGGATATCAGTTGGTAGCTGATACTGGGCAGTGTTGGTAGACCTACCAGCTCTGTACGCATGCTGATTTCCGTGCAAAGGTTGCACCTTGAGTGCCTTTGCTCTAATCTCATTATCGACTATCTTCTCCATGCTTTTCAGCATGAAGGATGTTAGACTGATTGGCCTGAAAGATTTGGCCAAGGAGTAATCCTTCCTACCTATTTTGGTTATGAAGATGACCCCAGCTATCCTCCAGGGGAGCGGAATGTATGCTAATGCAAGGCTCGCTCTCATCAATCCCACCAGGTGAGTTATTAAGGATTCTCCTCCATGCTGTAGAAGGTCCGGGAAGATCCCGTCCGCTCCTGGCACCTTGAATTTCTTGAAAGATCCTAAAGACCATTTCACTGAGTCCACTGTGAATAGCTTTCCCGCGAGTGCCCAATCAGTGCGTTTGGGGTGGTAAGGACCTTTCTCCACAACCTGATTTTCCGGGATCGACTCCGGGAAGTGCGTACTCAGCAGCACTCTTATCCTGTCTTCTGCGCTTGTTGTATAAGATCCGTTAGGGAGTTTGATAGCTAATGTAGTATCACTTTTCCCCCTGACTAGGGCCTTATGTAATCTCGCAGCCTCTGGCGTCGAGGAGACGATTTCACAAAAGTTCCTGAAGCTGTCTCTCTTTGCCTGTCTGATCTCCTTGTTATAGTTTGTCAGACTTGTCCTATACTCCAACCAGCAAACTGTGCATTTCGCTTTGTGGAAAAGCTTGCGCACAGAGGTTCTGAGTTTCGAGAGTTTTCTGTTCCACCATTTGCAGGTTTGCCTGCCAGTGGACTTACTGATAGGGCAGCTGTTATGGTATGCGTCAATGACGTATATGCCGGTAATTGCAGTGACCCTGCTTTCCAGTGACCCTACAAATCTGTCCCTAACATACTGGTCAACTCTTTCTAAGTTTAAATTAAGAGTTATTTTGTAGGTATCCCAATTTGTATTTCTTGGGTCGCGTTTTGGTAGAAAGTTTTTGATCTCAACTCCGAGTACAAACCTTATGATACGAGGAGACCCTCCATTGAGAGATCAGATTTGTCGCAAGGTCGTTACTCAGAGTGACGTCCAATACTTCTTCCCTGGCCATGGTAATGAAGGTGGGCCTGCACCCTACATTCTCCACGTTTATATTATTACTAATAATAAATTCTAAAAGAGACTCACCTCTTGGGTTGCAGTCTGAGCTGCCCCATTCCACATGGTGCGCATTGGCATCACATCCTAGGATGAGTGGAAGCTTGTGTAGCCTGCAGTAGTCCCATAACCTCTCCACCGTTGAGGAGGGCACAACAGTGGTGTCTCCTGGAAAATAGGCTGACACTAGGACAACTGCTTTTTCCTCCTTGTCCCTTATTTGTACAGCCACCAGGTCCTGTGTTAGAAACTCTGAAATGCAGAAGAAATCAATGTCTTTCTTCAGAACAATACAGGCTCTAGGTCTGTCACTGGATAAATCCCAGATTACCTTGTTGTTGTCAGTGTTTAGTCCTCTGACCTCCCCTCTGAAAACCCAGGGTTCCTGGGCTAAGATGATGCTCAGTTTGTCTTTAACGAACCTGCTGGCGATAACCGCCGATGCAGCCATTGCATGATGCAGGTTCACCTGAGCAACTTCTAAACTGGAGTCCATCATAGAATGGGCTCTAGGAGGGGGAGGTCCTCCGAGTCGCCTTGCTATCTGCAGCGACTACCTCCTCCATCCCCTCCAAGAGCTCCTGAGTAGAGGGTGCCTCCTCTACTGACTCTTTGAGAAGCGCTTCCATGGTGTCCATGACATCGGCAGTGGAAGCCTGCGCGACGGGAACCAAGGGGCGGATTTGACATTTGTCCCCGCTCCATCTTGCACTTTGGCGCTTTCCTTTGCCGTTGCTTCTTCCACGGGCTTTGGCCGCCAAGGGCGCATGTGGACGGCGCTAAACCTGAAGTTTAGGCGGAAGCCCGCCTTCCGGAGTATTTTATAAGATACGTCGTCTATCCCAACGTATAGTCTTATTCCGGAGTCTTCTTTCTTGCTGTCTATAATTCGCCAAGCTGAGGTGTTAGTGCCCTCATTTTGTGCTGTAATCAGCTCCATGGCGAATTCAAGCGGCTCATCAGCGCTTCTAGGAACGAATACTGTCATACTGTGTATATGCGGTATTTCTTCACCTCGTTTGGCGCAGAGGATTGGACTGTCCCAACCCTCAAGCTTGGGAGCAGTCTCCGTAAGCCAGGTTGCGGTCTCTTCGTCCCTACAGTCAACCAGTAGCATGCCTGATCGGAATTAGACGCCATTAAAGGATAGAGCGTGCCTCCATCCTTTAGCTACCCGTTTCATGATGCGGTTCTGGAGGACGGTGAGTTGAGCCGGGACCAGAGCGATCTCAGGGTAGTTGAGCGGCAGTACTGCAATGCGTACGCTCCTGAGAGTGTCCGCATACCTGCGCTGGCTATCTACCACCCTGGACGCTTCTTCGGACCTAGCATGCCCGCTCGACTCCGGAACCGTGGCTGGTCTGCGCCGCTTAGAACTTGGTAGTTCTTGTGGCGTTACTTGGCTTCTGTCACGTTTGCCAGCTCTTTCACCTCTGACTTGCCGCCTGGTGTCAGAGTTTTCCTCTTTGTTGTTTCCTCCGTCGCCGCGTATTCTGCCAAGGGCAAGTTCCTTGGCTACTTCAGGCGATTTACCCTCGTTCAGATGCCGAAGGTACCACTTTACAGTGGCCCCACTCATTCCTTTCCTGCGGGCATCGTCTGGACCACCTGGGCAGCCTGCCTCAGGTAGCGGAGGGTATTTACCCCTCCTGTGCCTCCGTCTCCTGTTGGTCTCATTCAGATTTTCGGGCCGTTCCTTCGCCGGCTCCTTGCCTTTATCCTTTGCGATAGAGGGTACATTGCTGGGGTTCGTGCTCGCTCGAACCTCCTTTGGGTGTTTTCCCGTCTGGGATGCCAGGAGTAGTGACTTGCCTACTCTACCGCTGCTCGTTGAGGGTACGTCGTCGTTTCTCGCGTACTCCTCGAACAGCGTACGCTCCTCTGCTGTTAAAGCATCAAGGAAGCGTGGTCTTCTCCCTGAGCTGGGAGTACCCTTATCGCTGTTTGTTTGTTTTTGTTTGTTGTTGTTGTTTTTGTTTTTGTTTGTTCTTGCCATTCTGTTTCTTACGACCATTCGGCTAACATAGAGTTAGCCTCCTGGTCTACGTTTTCTGTGGGGAAGGGGTAGGTCCGCCACGCCAGAGCCCCATGACGTGGTAAGGACACAGTTACTTCCCAATGCGGCCTGGTGTTGGGAAGGCTCCGTTAGAATACAGCCGGATGTTCCTCCTGGCTGCAAAGCATCCAATGGGCACGGGAGTCGCATAACACCCTGGATCAAGGTGCCTGCCATTAGCAGGAGAACAGCTAGTAACTTTCAACTTCAACTTTTGCGGATGACACAGCTTTAGTGAGCCGAAACAAATGCCCAAGAGCATCAAGAGTATTAGAAGAGCATTTGATTTTTGTCGAAGAATGGCTAGCCAACTGGCGTATAAATGTAAATGAGCAAAAGTGCAAGTATGTTACATTTTCCCTAAGACCAAAAACGTGGGCAGTTAAAACGAACAATATTTTAGTACCCCAAGCGACTGAAGTAACATATCTTGGTATTCACTTGGATAGAAGGCTCAGGTGGAGAAAACACATATCGAGCAAAATAACCTGCATGAAGATAAGAGCTGCAAACTTAAATTGGCTTCTAAGCAAAAATTCAAAACTAAAAAAAATTGATTTTATAATGAACTGCTATTTGAGTGTCTGTTGCGTTATTTCAAATATGAGATTTATTATATGGAAGGACTCTTTATAGTGAATGACACTAATATCCCTGCTTCATAATATAAAATAGTGTACTGATAACAATTATAAATTACCCAATCGATTTTTGCCGACAAACATTCTTTAGATGTTACAAAAATTCTCTTTCTCTTGATGGAAATTCTTTATTACTTATTTATATTATGTTCCCACAGACGCTAATCACCGAAGTTTAGGCTGTTGAGACGTTTAACTCACTAAACCGCAGAATTTAACAAGATTTCGCCATACAAAAATGACACTTCATAATCACTTTACCGAAGCGATTTGAAGCTGAACTACTCTAAATCCGCCTATGCGACTCTGATTGTGCGCCATCTGTTGGTCACATTTGTTTAATCAGACCTGCTTTTCACTACAAACTAGAAATGTTTCTAATTTTGCCGACGACAATGGCCGCTGTAGAGCTGCCACTAACATGTGAAATGTAAAATTATTCAAAGTTCTCACAAGTATGACTTTATTTTGCCAGCGGAAACGTAAAATAGCTTTGATATATCATTTATAATAACAATTGATTATTTAAAACAAACAAATCGCCAATTTTTTACATTTTTTGCGTAAATAATTTCACTTTAAACTAAATATGTAAATTTTATTGAAGTGAAAGATGTTAGTACAGCAACAATGAAATTGCTGTTTGATATGTCGCTGCCGTCTTCAAAATGTTCAAGACGCTGGCTTCAAAGCGACATTTGTGATCAGCCGTCGCTACGTCGTGTCGTCGTCTTTGTGTTCAGCATATGTTTGTTTACAGTTAGTAGGTGCTGGCTGCTGCTGGCTTTCAGAAGAAGAAGAGTACCAACCGTATTATATTTTTAAAATTCACCAATATAATATTGAATAAATTACATGGGAAGATATTTAAAACTAAAGCCCCAACAAAAAAAATAATTATTTTTAATAATAACTCATAATTTGTGTTTTCATAGTTTCACTAGCTAACAGTACAGAAACACTCTTACTTATATGAGTCAAAAACAGCTGATTTGTAAATCTCCAACGGCAGTGAGAACGGGATAGTTTTGTGAAGCGTTTAAATGTAATCTAATCACTTCAAATTTTCTGTCGGAACATGATATTAGCATTCCATATACAGATATTTAGTACGCTCATTTTTTACTTAATAAAGTTTGCAGCATTTGGTTTTGTGATTTTATTAAATCTTGGATCATGTTTTGCATTGTAGACATAAATTGTGTCATACATTGCGTAAGATCATAGTTTCAATACCACTATTTGGAGGATTTTGCGGTGGTTGCATTTGTACATTGTTGCCTTTTACAACATTGGCATAGCTCCCTTGTACAGTATTATTTTTAATATTACTAGATTTAATATTTCTGTGATATCTATAATGTCAGTACGGGGAGTATGTAACATTTGGTTACGTCGTGCTTGAATTCCCTGTGACAACTTCGATTTCAAATCTTTATAAACAGGACAACCCCTCTAGTTGGCAGTGTGACTTCCTCATCAATTGCTGCATTTTTGAAGTAATACTTCTTATACGACTTCGAATATTGTTTAATTGTTTTTGCGATAATTGTTTAACGCTTCAGTGGAGAGGGAATAGCGTTGAACAATTAATGCGAGAGAGAGAGTGAATGAGAGTAAAGCAGAAAACTTAAAGCACTTGCCATGCTTTTGCTATTTGAGCAATTCTTGTTTTTGTAGAACAATGTGTACATTTTTGGTTGGTGACATATTCACATGTGTACGCATATGTATGATTGTATGCTTGCGCATTATGACAACGGATGAAACGACTTCTGAGTGGTGATTTTAATGAATAAATTTCAAGGTTTTATACAAATAATTATATATAATAAAGCAGTCAATAAGTACAGTAGGGCAATTCACAATCTGGTGCAAATGGTAAATGCAAGACCTGGTGCACCAGATTGTGAATTGCCAGAAGCGGAACCATTACTGGCATTCCTCAGAGAGAAATTTTCATTAGAAATGATCAATGGAAGAAATTATCCTACGACAAAATAAGCTACGACTATTGATGCGGTATTCGCGAGAACTATAGAAAAAATAGATGTAAGACATTTCATATAGTATTTTAGTTATCATAATCCAAATGTAAATATTATAGATATCAATCCGTCAGAACCCAGAAATGATAATTGATTTGGACTTTGCTTTATAAAATGTACATAATAAATTTATAAAATGTGAATTTAAGAAAGTGTTGGTCACTCCACCATATTTTTATCCTTTCCCTCTCGCTAGTTTTCTTTCATTCAAAGTGAATATCACTAAGAAGTCTAACTTCTTCCGCGCGTAGGGACTCCACGAACCATTTTTTTGTTTAAATCTTCTTTCTTGAGGATACATTTTGAAGTTGGATGTAAATCTCCATATACCACACAAACACTGCAATATGATTTGGTATGCCCATACTCTTGGCAGTTGGTGCATTGTACCGGACCATTTCTTTTGTGTGGTTCTTCTACGGTTACTCTACGGTGCAGCAAATATTTTAAATTATATATTGGATGCACTTCGTTCTTTTTAAGCTGGTTAGAATTCGGCATCAATTCAATTCTAAGCATTGGTTGTGGTACTTTATTTCTGTTAAAGATGTTTACGACAGTTTTGACTTCAAAGCCACATTCTTCAAGAGCTTCTTTGATTTCACTAGAGTCTACGGAAGACTCTATACCTTCAATTACTACAGCTAGACCCTTTGAGCTCTTCAGCTGATTTTTGTTTTTATCTGACAAAAACTTTACCACACCCATAAAGCTTTTCTCAGTGTATGTCTGTATTTTCGTTTCATCTATATTGCCTTTTTTAAAGGCACTATGTGAAAATTTTTTGTACCTACAATTTCGCTTAATTTAGCAACAAGGGTATTTGAGTTACGCTCGCCCAAATATATTGGGGGCGGTTTGGCATACGCGACTGTGGTGGTACTCTTCGCATCATCATCAGAACCATTGCTTAGTACGGCAAATCTGTTGCCATTTAATACTTCAGGTTTATTCTTGATTGGCGTGCCGCCTTGAAATTTTTTAGGATTGACCGCTGACTTCACAGGACTTAATTTCTTTTTAATATTGACGTAGCGGTCAATGCCAATCTGAACAGATGGACCTTTTTTGGTTTGTGCTTTCTCACCTTGCGTTATGCTTTTCTTCGCTGTATGCTCGCTTGCAGGTACCTGCTTACTTGTTGGTGCGTTTGTTGCTGGCCGTTGTTGACTGCCGTTCTCTGCTGCTTTTGTTGTTGCTAAACTCTGCTCAGTTGATCGCTGTGATGACACATCATTCTCGCCTTTTCAGAGAATGGCCACGGCCTTGTTGGTGAGGCTGCGCAGCGCTCATGTTATTGATTTTCTCGCACTTACAGCCGAAAATTAAGTTCCATTTAATTTTAATTTTAATTTTTATTCAACTTTGCACTTAAGTTTCCTGCGTTTCACCATTATTGACATTTGGCACCCAAAAAATTAAAATGCAGGGATGTTAGTAAGAATAACAGCTGATTTATGTAAACAAAAAAAAAATATTTCTTTGTCAAAATGGTAAACAAATGGGAATTCAGCTGATAGAAAAGCGTAACCATGGTTACATATGTTTCACGAAATTTTATAATTGAAAATTAAGTTCCATTTAATTTTAATTTTAATTTTTATTTAACTTTGCACTTAAGTTTCCTGCGTTTCACCATTATTGACATTTGGCACCCAAAAAATTAAAATGCAGGGATGTTAGTAAGAATAACAGCTGATTTATGTAAACAAAAAAAATTATTTCTTTGTCAAAATGGTAAACAAATGGGAACTCAGCTGATAGAAAAGCGTAGCCATGGTTACATATGACAGTATTTAAATAATATTAAATGGCAAAGCGTGACCATTTAAATAAAAATTGAGTCAAATGGTGAAACTGAAATTAATTATTTTTCACTTTTTTTTGTTTCGTGAAACCGGCTGTTAGAATTTGTTATTTAGTATTTATTATTGTTTGTACACTTATATTTTTGTAATTTTTTTGTTTTGCTAATACTTTCAGCGTTATTGATTAAAGTGCCTTGGAGACGATCAAATAATTGCGTCAAACACTTTAAGTGTGTTGGTGTCGTCGGCTCTCGTCGGCTTCACGTACGCTACACAGACCTGTTGTTGGCTCTGTTTGATGAAAATCAAATATTTTTGATATTTCTATTTGACGGACGATAATTTGATCGTCTCCACTCATGTTTGAGTTCTGAGAGGACATAGAAAAGTGAAGTGAAGCGAAGCAGAAAAAAAGTGAATTGAAATAAGTTTGAAATTTTAAAATAAATAAAATCAAATCAAATAAATTAAAATAATAAAATAAAATAAAGTAAAATCAGATATAATAAAATAAACTAAAATCAAATATAATAAAATAAAATAAACTAAAATCAAATATAATAAAATAAAGTAAAGTCAAATATAATAAAATAAACTAAATAATACAAAAATGGAAAATTTTTTTTTCATAAGAATTGCAGCACATGCCAATAATAGATAACCATCATCCGACGATGACATGATGACCGTTCGTTTCGAGCTCAAAACTAAACTGATGTTTGCCGTGGTAATTTGAACGTTTGCGGGCAACACACGATTGAACATCACTAACACATATGCACTGTTTGACGCAATTATTTGATCGTCTCCAGGGCACTTAACGCTTGGCTTAATGAACTTTTTAAATCGTTTTGTTTTTTAGGTATTTCTTTTAATTTTTGGTTTTAGAAAATAATCACGGAGCGCATCAAATACACGTCCGTATAGGTTGAAAGTTTTCTCTCATCTGAGATATGCTATACTATTGGAATTGTTTTAACAGTAATACAGAAATTGAGTCAATAATACGGTATGTAACATAACTGTCTCACGGCCAGGTAAAGGGTTAAAACATAGGAATAATATAGTGCAAAATGTATGTGTAAGTACAAAAATAAATATACAATATACCTTGAAAGTCGGATTAAAACCTCGTTGGATTAAACTATCGTTATATTGTTGAGTGTTTGCTAGAAAATGTCTTGAATCTGATGTTTCGCCACGAAGCAGTGAATGCTAATAAAGGCAATTTCACTTTCCCATTAAGGCAGCATAATCCTGGAGTTTCACCGGAAAACTTCAATGCATCACAATACTCGCAAGCAACCTCCATTGTCCCAATGCGAACGCTCCTATGCAAACTGTAATCAATACTACAATCGTATCGAAACGCTTCTCGATTCAAATCACCATTTGATACATTTCTTCTGGAGCTTCGCAAATAATCTATTTGTTGATCTCTGAGGTTTACTCGCCGATTTATCATTGCTAACCGAGTCGTTTCACGGGCTGCCTCTCTTTGCTCTTGTGACTGAGAAGCCCGAAGAAGAAGCCCATACTATTACGGCGTTCTTCACGTACAATTTCATTTTCTTGTTGAGTCCTTTCTGCAACAATGCTTCTAGTCCTAGTGGTTTTACGGCTGGCTCTTGATAGGTCTGTTCGTTTTGGTCGTGGCATGGATTTTTTTAGCACAACAAATATCACAACACACGACAGGACATAATAAGAAACGCAAAACACGGAAAAAATATGAACCGGTTAAGTTAACATTCAATTATATACTGGGAAGTAATGATAGCATAGATGTGTCAATGCGTTTCAAAAAGTTTTAATTGCAAAGGAAAGCAAATTTTCTAATCATGATATGTAACATTGCGTAAAAGTTTCAACTGTTTGCTAATTTTAGCAGCGACATCTAATATGAACAAAAATTCGCAAACAAAGAACGAATATAAAAGTTTCATCAACTGATTGCTAATTTTAGTAGCGACATCTAACATTAACAAAAATTCGCAGACAAAGAACGAATATAAAAGTTTCATCAACTGATTGATACTTTTAGCAGCGACATCTAACATGAACAAAAATTCGCAGACAAATAACGTATATAAAAGTTTCATCAACTGATTGCTATTTTTTTGCAGCGACATCTAAGTCGTTTAACGTGAACAAAAATTTCGCAGCAAAGAACGTATATATAATTACAAATACGGTCTTTGTCGCAGAGTTGCTTTGCGTTTTTTGTCAATTGCTTTTTTTATCAAATTGATTTTGTGACTGATAATTTTTTCGTTTTTCAGTTTTTCATCAGGATATATAACACTGCGTTTTTTGTCAGTTGCTTTTTTTATCAAATTGATTTTGCCCTTCACACGGCCAATACTTCATTGAGAAAAGTTAATCAAGTAACAGAAGCTAAATAAGTAATAAAGAATTTCGATCAAGAGAAAGAGAATTTTTGTAACATATAAATATTGTTTGTCTGCAAAAATCGATAAAGTAATTTATAATTGTTATCAGTACACTACTTTATATTATGAAGCAGGGATATTAGTGCCATTGACTGTAAAGAGTTCTTCCATATAATAAATCTCATATTTGAAATAACGCAACAGTCACTCAAATAGCAGTTCATTATAAAATCTATACAGAAATTGCATTTTATTTTATTAAACTAATGTGACTGATAATTTTTTCGTTTTCAGTTCTTGCTTTTCATAAGAAGGTGGCAAGTTTCATGAACTGAATACTATTTTTTAGCAGCGATATCTAGCTCTGATGTTCTGAATTTGTGTTTTATATGGAATGTCAGTTGCGTTTTTTATACCACAGTTTATTCACGTTCTTGTCACGAAAAATGTATCCTATGTCCTGCCCCCGGTGCTAAGCTACCTCCAAACCAAATTTAAGCCAAATCGGTTCAGCCGTTCTTCAGTTATAAAGACTTGAACTAACACGACTTTCTTTTATATATATAGATATTTTTTTCTATTTTTTCCCTTTAAATATGGGCAATTTTCGATTTTGTGGCTGCTGTGCTGAACACATAGAACACGACAAGCGACGAGCAACATCTGTCAAATATTAAAATACACGCGTTCTTATGGGCACAGATTTTTTGACAACAGCACGACTACGCGACAACAGGCTTGTAGTTGTCGTTGTCGCCAAAATAAAAATGTTTCTATGGGCAGCTGTAGAGTTGCCACTAATATATGAAATGTAAAATTATTAAAAATTATAACAAATATGACGTTATTTTGCCAGTAGAAACGTAAAATAGCTTTGATATATCATTTATAATAACAATCGATTATTTAAAACAAATAAATCGCCAATTTTTTAATTTTTTGCACAAATAATTTCACTTTAATCCAACTACAAATTGCACGGTGGTACAAAATAATAAAACCAAAACAAAGAGCTGAAGTCAAAGCTAGTGCTTAATTATTATTTAAAATTCTAAGTGAAAAATGTATTAACTTGAAAAAGAAGTCCGCAATGGCGGAATTTAACAACAATAGTATAAACAAGTATGGAAAGGCTAAGTTCGGTTGCAACCGAACATTTTATACTCTCGCAATTTATTGAAGAAATTTTATTAAGATAACGCACAAATTTACCCATAAATTCGGCATAAAGTTTAATAGAATAACGAAAATCGTCATATATAGATATGAGGGCTGAGGTAATTCCTGAACCGATTTCACTCATTTTCATCACCAAGGTACACTATATCCAAGACTAAATGCTCACTTAATTTTGATAAGATATATCACATATTAACCAATACATATATGCGTAATAAAGCCAAACGAATTTTTGAAAAACCTATAATTAGGTACATATATGGGAGCTAGGGGATGATATTTTTGAAAAACCTATAATTATGTAGATGGGAGCTAGGAGATGTTGTGACCCGATTTTAATAATTTTTGGAACAGAGACACACCATTGGAAGAAAACAATTTCCTCTGAATTACATTAAATTAGCTGAGAGATTTACCCATATTTTCGGTTAAAATTTAACCTTAGGCGCTGAGTTCAACATGTTCGATATCTGGGGCCTTGAAAAGTTATAGTCCGTTTTTGACAATTTTTTCACAAGTGATGCCACAGATCATATACTGTATTTGTGTAAAGTTTTATTTCGCTATCATCATTGGTTCCTAATGTATATATTATAAAGAGAAGGAATAAGATAAAATTCGAAAATGAGTTATATGGGAAGTTGTCGTGGTTGTGAACCGATTTCGACCGACCGATTTTTGTAACAAAACATATAATTTTAAATATGCCTTATTATATTGGATCATTTTACGGCTGAAGATTTAAGGAATCACGTTCATTGTTATATTTTATCTGCACATTATTCAGTTTGGTTCACTATGTTTCACATTTCCGTTATCCATTTGATAATTCTTGTGTTGCCTATTCCCTTTAGTGGGTCGTGAGAGTGTTACTATGTAATTTATTAAGCTTACTTGTTTTAATATTTTTTGGTGCACCATTTGCATATTCGTTACCTCTCGCACGAGGTTTTTATATTTTTAGGATCTTTATAAGGATCTTTTATATGTGGGTTTAATACCACGATCACCTATCCTTTTCCGCGGATAATTGTTTTCTCGTGGCCCCACGTAGGGACAATCTTTTACAAGATTCAATTTGTTTATATTGGTCATAAGTGTCTGTGCAACTGCTGCCGTTAACTTGTATGTCATTGGCGTTGAAACTGTTTACCCGGTTATAGCCGAATCGATGATATAGAGGACTTTTCTTTTCAATTGCCTACTCAGTCCAAAGTAGCACCTGTTGCCAAAATGATTCTGCGCTGGATTTCGAGGTTGACATTGTTGGTGTTGTTGATGCTGGTTCCAAAGCATACGAAATTATCTACGACTTCGAAGTTATGACTGACTTACATATCTAATAGGGAAAAAGCATAACAAACGGCGCCGTTGTTGCTTCCGATGATATCAATATCATCGGCGTAGGCCAGCAGCTGTACACTCTTATAGAAGATTGTACCTTCTCTATTTAGCTCTGCTGCTGTTGTTGTTGCCCACATATTAATTAATACATTTTGTCTATCAAACAAGCTACTTGTATTAATATTACTTAACGTCAACTTGCACAGCCGTATTAGTTTAAGGGGGTTACCAAATGCAGACATCGCGGCATAAATACAGCTCCTTTTTGTGCTGTCGAAAGCAGCTTTAAAACCGTGGTGTGTGTCGATCCTCTTTTCACGGATCTTCTCCAAGATTTGACGCATGGTGAATATCTGGTCAGTAGTGGATTTTCCAGGTCTAAAGCCACACTGATAAGGTCCAATCAGTTTGTTGACAGTGGGCTTTAGTCTTTCACACAGTACTCTCGTTAGAACCTTATAGACGATATTTGGGAGGCTTATCCAGTGAGTTTGAGGTGCCGTTCCACAGTTTCCTTATACCGAGATGCTGATGAGTGCTCTCAGAGAGCAGGAGTGCAAGTCGAGTTGAGAATTTTTTGGCTGTCTGTTGCGATTGCAGCTTTTCGACGTCGAACCTTCCTTGTGTTTGGTGATGGGTCCGAGACTATATTTGGTCCTCGGAACGAACGCACGTCTAAAACACTGGAGATATCTCTTCCGTCTTTCACAACATGATATTGTGTGCTGGAATCTGGTACTACAGACGACCATATTTCGGTTCCCAGCGAAGTCGATCAGCCTCAGCCCGTTTGGCAATGTTTCGTCATGGAGGCTGAATTTTCCGACTGTCACCCTAGCGTTGAAATCGCCAAGCAAGATTTTAACATCGTGGCGGGGGCAGCGCTCGTAGGTGCGTTTTTGTAATAGAAAGTATATTTGATCACATCGTCATTCTCTTCCGTTGGGGCGTGGGCGCAAATCAGCGATTTTTGAAGAATCTCGCTTATATGCGGATTGTGCCTAGTCGTTCATCCACAGGGGTGAATGCCAGGACTCGACGACGGAGTCTCCCTCCCACCACAAATCCAACACCGAATTTGCGCTCGTTTATATGGCCGTATGGTAGTTCCCAAACCCTACGCACAACCGCAGAAGCGGGTTCGCCTTCTCACTTTAGCTCGCCTCCAAACGGATGTTTGTTGGCAACCCAGAGGATACTTGGTCTCTTGGTTTAAGAAGAATCGTTTCTGGCCACTCCCAAGTGAATGACAATCAAAAACTTTCCTCACAATTTTCAGTGCCGTGAAAAAGTCTAAATTACACTGTTAAACTGAATGCGAAACTGAATTTTTTGTGCATGAAAGAAATACACAGAGTCCTGGTGCAAATTGAATATACATATCTTCACTTTTGTTGTTTGCGGAATCTTATAAAAAAAAAACAAAATTACTTAAACATTATGTTAAATTAAAAAAAACACAATAAAATTCATATAAACAATTTATAAAAAAAAGCACAATACATACTAAACACGAGCAAAGCAAATGATTATATGTACAATCAGCTGTTCTCTTCTTACAATTATCAGCTGTGATCAAAGCTGCCATACAAGTTTAGTAAATACAGAATAAAAAGTTGTATTCCCAACTGCATTACTTTATATTATGAAGCAGGGATATTAGTGCCATTGACTGTAAAGAGTTCTTCCATATAATAAATCTCATATTTGAAATAACGCAACAGTCACTCAAATAGCAGTTCATTATAAAATCTATACAGAAATTGCATTTTATTTTATTAAACTAATGTGACTGATAATTTTTTCGTTTTCAGTTCTTGCTTTTCATAAGAAGGTGGCAAGTTTCATGAACTGAATACTATTTTTTAGCAGCTGTAGAGTTGCCACTAATATATGAAATGTAAAATTATTAAAAATTATAACAAATATGACGTTATTTTGCCAGTAGAAACGTAAAATAGCTTTGATATATCATTTATAATAACAATCGATTATTTAAAACAAATAAATCGCCAATTTTTTAATTTTTTGCACAAATAATTTCACTTTAATCCAACTACAAATTGCACGGTGGTACAAAATAATAAAACCAAAACAAAGAGCTGAAGTCAAAGCTAGTGCTTAATTATTATTTAAAATTCTAAGTGAAAAATGTATTAACTTGAAAAAGAAGTCCGCAATGGCGGAATTTAACAACAATAGTATAAACAAGTATGGAAAGGCTAAGTTCGGTTGCAACCGAACATTTTATACTCTCGCAATTTATTGAAGAAATTTTATTAAGATAACGCACAAATTTACCCATAAATTCGGCATAAAGTTTAATAGAATAACGAAAATCGTCATATATAGATATGAGGGCTGAGGTAATTCCTGAACCGATTTCACTCATTTTCATCACCAAGGTACACTATATCCAAGACTAAATGCTCACTTAATTTTGATAAGATATATCACATATTAACCAATACATATATGCGTAATAAAGCCAAACGAATTTTTGAAAAACCTATAATTAGGTACATATATGGGAGCTAGGGGATGATATTTTTGAAAAACCTATAATTATGTAGATGGGAGCTAGGAGATGTTGTGACCCGATTTTAATAATTTTTGGAACAGAGACACACCATTGGAAGAAAACAATTTCCTCTGAATTACATTAAATTAGCTGAGAGATTTACCCATATTTTCGGTTAAAATTTAACCTTAGGCGCTGAGTTCAACATGTTCGATATCTGGGGCCTTGAAAAGTTATAGTCCGTTTTTGACAATTTTTTCACAAGTGATGCCACAGATCATATACTGTATTTGTGTAAAGTTTTATTTCGCTATCATCATTGGTTCCTAATGTATATATTATAAAGAGAAGGAATAAGATAAAATTCGAAAATGAGTTATATGGGAAGTTGTCGTGGTTGAGAACCGATTTCGACCGACCGATTTTTGTAACAAAACATATAATTTTAAATATGCCTTATTATATTGGATCATTTTACGGCTGAAGATTTAAGAAATCACGTTCATTGTTATATTTTATCTGCACATTATTCAGTTTGGTTCACTATGTTTCACATTTCCGTTATCCATTTGATAATTCTTGTGTTGCCTATTCCCTTTAGTGGGTCGTGAGAGTGTTACTATGTAATTTATTAAGCTTACTTGTTTTAATATTTTTTGGTGCACCATTTGCATATTCGTTACCTCTCGCACGAGGTTTTTATATTTTTAGGATCTTTATAAGGATCTTTTATATGTGGGTTTAATACCACGATCACCTATCCTTTTCCGCGGATAATTGTTTTCTCGTGGCCCCACGTAGGGACAATCTTTTACAAGATTCAATTTGTTTATATTGGTCATAAGTGTCTGTGCAACTGCTGCCGTTAACTTGTATGTCATTGGCGTTGAAACTGTTTACCCGGTTATAGCCGAATCGATGATATAGAGGACTTTTCTTTTCAATTGCCTACTCAGTCCAAAGTAGCACCTGTTGCCAAAATGATTCTGCGCTGGATTTCGAGGTTGACATTGTTGGTGTTGTTGATGCTGGTTCCAAAGCATACGAAATTATCTACGACTTCGAAGTTATGACTGACTTACATATCTAATAGGGAAAAAGCATAACAAACGGCGCCGTTGTTGCTTCCGATGATATCAATATCATCGGCGTAGGCCAGCAGCTGTACACTCTTATAGAAGATTGTACCTTCTCTATTTAGCTCTGCTGCTGTTGTTGTTGCCCACATATTAATTAATACATTTTGTCTATCAAACAAGCTACTTGTATTAATATTACTTAACGTCAACTTGCACAGCCGTATTAGTTTAAGGGGGTTACCAAATGCAGACATCGCGGCATAAATACAGCTCCTTTTTGTGCTGTCGAAAGCAGCTTTAAAACCGTGGTGTGTGTCGATCCTCTTTTCACGGATCTTCTCCAAGATTTGACGCATGGTGAATATCTGGTCAGTAGTGGATTTTCCAGGTCTAAAGCCACACTGATAAGGTCCAATCAGTTTGTTGACAGTGGGCTTTAGTCTTTCACACAGTACTCTCGTTAGAACCTTATAGACGATATTTGGGAGGCTTATCCAGTGAGTTTGAGGTGCCGTTCCACAGTTTCCTTATACCGAGATGCTGATGAGTGCTCTCAGAGAGCAGGAGTGCAAGTCGAGTTGAGAATTTTTTGGCTGTCTGTTGCGATTGCAGCTTTTCGACGTCGAACCTTCCTTGTGTTTGGTGATGGGTCCGAGACTATATTTGGTCCTCGGAACGAACGCACGTCTAAAACACTGGAGATATCTCTTCCGTCTTTCACAACATGATATTGTGTGCTGGAATCTGGTACTACAGACGACCATATTTCGGTTCCCAGCGAAGTCGATCAGCCTCAGCCCGTTTGGCAATGTTTCGTCATGGAGGCTGAATTTTCCGACTGTCACCCTAGCGTTGAAATCGCCAAGCAAGATTTTAACATCGTGGCGGGGGCAGCGCTCGTAGGTGCGTTTTTGTAATAGAAAGTATGTTTGATCACATCGTCATTCTCTTCCGTTGGGGCGTGGGCGCAAATCAGCGATTTTTGAAGAATCTCGCTTATATGCGGATTGTGCCTAGTCGTTCATCCACAGGGGTGAATGCCAGGACTCGACGACGGAGTCTCCCTCCCACCACAAATCCAACACCGAATTTGCGCTCGTTTATATGGCCGTATGGTAGTTCCCAAACCCTACGCACAACCGCAGAAGCGGGTTCGCCTTCTCACTTTAGCTCGCCTCCAAACGGATGTTTGTTGGCAACCCAGAGGATACTTGGTCTCTTGGTTTAAGAAGAATCGTTTCTGGCCACTCCCAAGTGAATGACAATCAAAAACTTTCCTCACAATTTTCAGTGCCGTGAAAAAGTCTAAATTACACTGTTAAACTGAATGCGAAACTGAATTTTTTGTGCATGAAAGAAATACACAGAGTCCTGGTGCAAATTGAATATACATATCTTCACTTTTGTTGTTTGCGGAATCTTATAAAAAAGAAAACAAAATTACTTAAACATTATGTTAAATTAAAAAAAACACAATAAAATTCATATAAACAATTTATAAAAAAAAGCACAATACATACTAAACACGAGCAAAGCAAATGATTATATGTACAATCAGCTGTTCTCTTCTTACAATTATCAGCTGTGATCAAAGCTGCCATACAAGTTTAGTAAATACAGAATAAAAAGTTGTATTCCCAACTGCATTACTTTATATTATGAAGCAGGGATAT
Source organism: Zeugodacus cucurbitae (assembly GCF_028554725.1). Classification (NCBI taxonomy): domain Eukaryota; kingdom Metazoa; phylum Arthropoda; class Insecta; order Diptera; family Tephritidae; genus Zeugodacus; species Zeugodacus cucurbitae. The sequence continues at coordinate 30,998,254 of NC_071671.1, read as the reverse complement.
TAGTGCCATTGACTGTAAAGAGTTCTTCCATATAATAAATCTCATATTTGAAATAACGCAACAGTCACTCAAATAGCAGTTCATTATAAAATCTATACAGAAATTGCATTTTATTTTATTAAACTAATGTGACTGATAATTTTTTCGTTTTCAGTTCTTGCTTTTCATAAGAAGGTGGCAAGTTTCATGAACTGAATACTATTTTTTAGCAGCGATATCTAGCTCTGATGTTCTGAATTTGTGTTTTATATGGAATGTCAGTTGCGTTTTTTATACCACAGTTTATTCACGTTCTTGTCACGAAAAATGTATCCTATGTCCTGCCCCCGGTGCTAAGCTACCTCCAAACCAAATTTAAGCCAAATCGGTTCAGCCGTTCTTCAGTTATAAAGACTTGAACTAACACGACTTTCTTTTATATATATAGATATTTTTTTCTATTTTTTCCCTTTAAATATGGGCAATTTTCGATTTTGTGGCTGCTGTGCTGAACACATAGAACACGACAAGCGACGAGCAACATCTGTCAAATATTAAAATACACGCGTTCTTATGGGCACAGATTTTTTGACAACAGCACGACTACGCGACAACAGGCTTGTAGTTGTCGTTGTCGCCAAAATAAAAATGTTTCTATGGGCAGCTGTAGAGTTGCCACTAATATATGAAATGTAAAATTATTAAAAATTATAACAAATATGACGTTATTTTGCCAGTAGAAACGTAAAATAGCTTTGATATATCATTTATAATAACAATCGATTATTTAAAACAAATAAATCGCCAATTTTTTAATTTTTTGCACAAATAATTTCACTTTAATCCAACTACAAATTGCACGGTGGTACAAAATAATAAAACCAAAACAAAGAGCTGAAGTCAAAGCTAGTGCTTAATTATTATTTAAAATTCTAAGTGAAAAATGTATTAACTTGAAAAAGAAGTCCGCAATGGCGGAATTTAACAACAATAGTATAAACAAGTATGGAAAGGCTAAGTTCGGTTGCAACCGAACATTTTATACTCTCGCAATTTATTGAAGAAATTTTATTAAGATAACGCACAAATTTACCCATAAATTCGGCATAAAGTTTAATAGAATAACGAAAATCGTCATATATAGATATGAGGGCTGAGGTAATTCCTGAACCGATTTCACTCATTTTCATCACCAAGGTACACTATATCCAAGACTAAATGCTCACTTAATTTTGATAAGATATATCACATATTAACCAATACATATATGCGTAATAAAGCCAAACGAATTTTTGAAAAACCTATAATTAGGTACATATATGGGAGCTAGGGGATGATATTTTTGAAAAACCTATAATTATGTAGATGGGAGCTAGGAGATGTTGTGACCCGATTTTAATAATTTTTGGAACAGAGACACACCATTGGAAGAAAACAATTTCCTCTGAATTACATTAAATTAGCTGAGAGATTTACCCATATTTTCGGTTAAAATTTAACCTTAGGCGCTGAGTTCAACATGTTCGATATCTGGGGCCTTGAAAAGTTATAGTCCGTTTTTGACAATTTTTTCACAAGTGATGCCACAGATCATATACTGTATTTGTGTAAAGTTTTATTTCGCTATCATCATTGGTTCCTAATGTATATATTATAAAGAGAAGGAATAAGATAAAATTCGAAAATGAGTTATATGGGAAGTTGTCGTGGTTGTGAACCGATTTCGACCGACCGATTTTTGTAACAAAACATATAATTTTAAATATGCCTTATTATATTGGATCATTTTACGGCTGAAGATTTAAGGAATCACGTTCATTGTTATATTTTATCTGCACATTATTCAGTTTGGTTCACTATGTTTCACATTTCCGTTATCCATTTGATAATTCTTGTGTTGCCTATTCCCTTTAGTGGGTCGTGAGAGTGTTACTATGTAATTTATTAAGCTTACTTGTTTTAATATTTTTTGGTGCACCATTTGCATATTCGTTACCTCTCGCACGAGGTTTTTATATTTTTAGGATCTTTATAAGGATCTTTTATATGTGGGTTTAATACCACGATCACCTATCCTTTTCCGCGGATAATTGTTTTCTCGTGGCCCCACGTAGGGACAATCTTTTACAAGATTCAATTTGTTTATATTGGTCATAAGTGTCTGTGCAACTGCTGCCGTTAACTTGTATGTCATTGGCGTTGAAACTGTTTACCCGGTTATAGCCGAATCGATGATATAGAGGACTTTTCTTTTCAATTGCCTACTCAGTCCAAAGTAGCACCTGTTGCCAAAATGATTCTGCGCTGGATTTCGAGGTTGACATTGTTGGTGTTGTTGATGCTGGTTCCAAAGCATACGAAATTATCTACGACTTCGAAGTTATGACTGACTTACATATCTAATAGGGAAAAAGCATAACAAACGGCGCCGTTGTTGCTTCCGATGATATCAATATCATCGGCGTAGGCCAGCAGCTGTACACTCTTATAGAAGATTGTACCTTCTCTATTTAGCTCTGCTGCTGTTGTTGTTGCCCACATATTAATTAATACATTTTGTCTATCAAACAAGCTACTTGTATTAATATTACTTAACGTCAACTTGCACAGCCGTATTAGTTTAAGGGGGTTACCAAATGCAGACATCGCGGCATAAATACAGCTCCTTTTTGTGCTGTCGAAAGCAGCTTTAAAACCGTGGTGTGTGTCGATCCTCTTTTCACGGATCTTCTCCAAGATTTGACGCATGGTGAATATCTGGTCAGTAGTGGTTTTTCCAGGTCTAAAGCCACACTGATAAGGTCCAATCAGTTTGTTGACAGTGGGCTTTAGTCTTTCACACAGTACTCTCGTTAGAACCTTATAGACGATATTTGGGAGGCTTATCCAGTGAGTTTGAGGTGCCGTTCCACAGTTTCCTTATACCGAGATGCTGATGAGTGCTCTCAGAGAGCAGGAGTGCAAGTCGAGTTGAGAATTTTTTGGCTGTCTGTTGCGATTGCAGCTTTTCGACGTCGAACCTTCCTTGTGTTTGGTGATGGGTCCGAGACTATATTTGGTCCTCGGAACGAACGCACGTCTAAAACACTGGAGATATCTCTTCCGTCTTTCACAACATGATATTGTGTGCTGGAATCTGGTACTACAGACGACCATATTTCGGTTCCCAGCGAAGTCGATCAGCCTCAGCCCGTTTGGCAATGTTTCGTCATGGAGGCTGAATTTTCCGACTGTCACCCTAGCGTTGAAATCGCCAAGCAAGATTTTAACATCGTGGCGGGGGCAGCGCTCGTAGGTGCGTTTTTGTAATAGAAAGTATGTTTGATCACATCGTCATTCTCTTCCGTTGGGGCGTGGGCGCAAATCAGCGATTTTTGAAGAATCTCGCTTATATGCGGATTGTGCCTAGTCGTTCATCCACAGGGGTGAATGCCAGGACTCGACGACGGAGTCTCCCTCCCACCACAAATCCAACACCGAATTTGCGCTCGTTTATATGGCCGTATGGTAGTTCCCAAACCCTACGCACAACCGCAGAAGCGGGTTCGCCTTCTCACTTTAGCTCGCCTCCAAACGGATGTTTGTTGGCAACCCAGAGGATACTTGGTCTCTTGGTTTAAGAAGAATCGTTTCTGGCCACTCCCAAGTGAATGACAATCAAAAACTTTCCTCACAATTTTCAGTGCCGTGAAAAAGTCTAAATTACACTGTTAAACTGAATGCGAAACTGAATTTTTTGTGCATGAAAGAAATACACAGAGTCCTGGTGCAAATTGAATATACATATCTTCACTTTTGTTGTTTGCGGAATCTTATAAAAAAGAAAACAAAATTACTTAAACATTATGTTAAATTAAAAAAAACACAATAAAATTCATATAAACAATTTATAAAAAAAAGCACAATACATACTAAACACGAGCAAAGCAAATGATTATATGTACAATCAGCTGTTCTCTTCTTACAATTATCAGCTGTGATCAAAGCTGCCATACAAGTTTAGTAAATACAGAATAAAAAGTTGTATTCCCAACTGCATTACCGACCAAACGTCAGGTTGCTAACACCCAGTAGGGAAATCACTAAAAACAAAAAATGGCAAAACCTCAACATGAGGTGACGCCGAGAAACAGTCTAAGCTCGTTTAGAGTAAATACAATTAAAGAGTTACAAAAGGCTAACTCTCTTGTAAATGAGAGGCTTAAAACTTTAGGAGCGATGTGTAATAAATTACACAAAGATAATATACCACTTAAAAAAGAAAACGAAGAACTGAAAGCCAGTAAAATCAAACCTGCTAGTGCAAAATCATCAAATGTTTGTGTTGATGATGTTTACGAAACGGATGAAGATGAACTAGCTAATGAAGAGTGGATACTCAAAAAGAAAGGCTCTTCAAAAAAACGTAAAGCTGATAGTTCCGCAACAATTAATAGCACATTGGAGAATAAAAATAAAGAAAATGCGGCCATTAATGATACCAAAACTCACCAACCAACACCAATTATAATAAATGACATTCTGGTGTTACCGCTCTAACAAAAAACAAATTTTTAATAAAGCTTTTGAGTAACGGTGACTACAAACTAAATACATTTGATGCTACTGGCTATCGAACATCAACAAAATTCTTGTCAAAAAAAATATACCTTAGTTTAGCTACGACAGCAAACATAACAGGTCAGTAAAGGTAATGATAAAAAATTTACACCACTCATGTGATACACAATTCATCTTGAACGACCTTAAAAATCAAGGCTTTAATGTTTTAAATGCAATTAACAAACTTAAGTGGAAGACTAAAGAACCGCTAGATATGTTTTTAGTAGTATTCGATGCTACCGAGGACATTAAGAAAGTTTATCAGATCAAAAGCATTCTTAATACTGTTGTCAAGGTTGAGCCTATCAAAGCCTCTAAATTATTCCCTCAGTGCAAAAACTGTCAAGCTTTTGGACATACAAAAAACTTCTGCGATAAGCCATCGAGATGTGTGAAATGTGGAGGCAAACATCTTACAACTGAATGCACCAAAGCCGAAAAAGATCCTGCCAAATGTTGCAACTGCGGCGATTCTCACCCTGCAATCTTCCGTGGTTGTATCGCACTGCAAAAAATTAGAGACAAAAAGAATGGTAGTACAGTTGAGGAGAATGTCAATGCTCAGGCGAAGAACCCCGTTGCGGACAAAGGAAGGAAGGAAGTAAGACCCCTCCCATAAACTTCAAAGCTTATATTTGCGCAAATGGCTAAGGAAGGTCAGAAAAATATAGTTCAAACAAGTAAGGAAGGGCTAAGTTCAGTTGTAACCATACATTTTATACTCTCGCAATTTATTTATTTAATATTATATAATACAAAATTTGACCCACATATTCGTCATATATGTATATGGTATAAAGTCCATTGAAAGTTGGAAACCCTAATATTATGTTAGAAGCACCGAGGTCCTCATGTTCGATATTTGGGGCCCTGAAAACCTATGGTCCGATTTCGCCGATTTTTAGAAGGGCGATGCCACACTACAAGTGCAGTATTTATGCAAAGTTCTGTTCCGATATGTTCATTAATGCTTACTTTACATATTGTAAAGTAAACTATTCAGGTCGACTTCAAAGTTCTGGTATATAGGAAGTAGGCGTGGTTGTGAACCCATTTGGCCTATTTTCACAACATATCCTTGGGATGTAAGTAAAATATTACAAACAAAGTTTTATTGATATTGGACGAGTAGTTTCGGATATATGGTTTTTGACCCATAAGTGGGCGGAGCCACACCTAATTAAAAGTTTTTATACCATTTTGAGAGCAGCTCTTCTGTACCTTCTTTATAATGAAAATTAAGGTTTCTGTTGGTTTTCCTTACTGAATTAAAGCATTTTTAGTAGTTTTCAACGTAACCTTTGTGTGGGTATCGGATAATAACCACGCGCACCTCCCATACAAAGGTTATGTTGAAAATTACTAAAAGCGCGTTAACTCACTAAAGAAAAACTTCAGAAACACCGAATTTTACATAAGAAATGGCAGATGGAAGCTGCACTCAGATGTTTTTACAAAATGGGAAATGGGCGTGGTGTGAAATTCGACATATAACATTTTCTTGACATCCTGATGACACGGGTGGAATATGAGTGAAATCGGTTCACAACCACGCCTACTTCCCATATAACTCAATTTTGAACTCCATCTGATTCGTTCACTTTATAATATATAGATTAGGAACCAATGAAGATAGCGGAATAAAACTTTACACAAATAGTGTATTTGAGCTTTGACATCACTTGTGGAAAATCGAACATGAAGAACTAAGTGCATTAGGGTAATTCTCAGCTAATTTAATGTAATTCAGAGGAAATTTTTTTCATCTAAGAGTGTGTCTCTGTTCATAACATCTCCTACCTCCCATATACCTGATTATAGGTAATATAAAATGAAGTGAGCGTATAGTATTCGATATATTGTATCTTGGTTGTGAAAACGAGTGAAATTGGAACAGGAATTACCTTAGTCCCCATATACTATTTATGATGATTTTCGTTATTCTAGAGAAATTTATGCCGAATATATGGGTCGAATTGTGTTATCTTTATAAAATTACATCAATAAATTGCGAGAGTATAAAATGTTCGATTGCACCCGAACTTAGCCTTTCCTTACTTGTTATACTTAATTGCTCTATATAGTCCGCCCAGGCATAATATCAAAACAGATACTTATACGATACGAGTTTATTAAAAAAAATATTATTTTTATACATATTTCTTTATTTATTGAATCTGCTTTGTTTAAAGCCTAACAATAAGTAATAAAATCTTAAATCTATTTACAACTAAAAAAGCTCAGGAATGTGGTTGAGCTGGTTTGGTAGAACGGTGCTCTCTAATTAGCCAAAGGGTTTGGTTGTTCACGAAGTTTAGAAATATATTTCTTTCTACTGTCCTCTATCTCCTTCTTTACCATAGGAATATCAAGATCTTTATGGATATTTTTGTTACGGATGTACCATGGTGAACCCGTTATTGTTCAAAGCATTTTAGATTGGAATCTCTGAATTATATCAATGTTGGTCGTACCTCACAGTTGAATACCATACATCCATATCGGTTTTATGATTGCATTGTATAACAGGACTTTGTTGTCTAGGGTAAGTTCAGAATTTTTGTTTAAAGCCAATTTAAATTGGCTGCTCTTAACTTCATGCATGTTATTTTACTCGCTATATGTTTCCGCCACGTGAGCCTTCGATCCAGGTGAATCCCAAGATAAGTTACTTCATTTGCTTGGGGTATTAGCACATTGTTTATTTTAACTATCCGGCATGGTTCCGATCTTAGCGAGAATGTAACATGCTTGCATTTTTGCTCATTAATATTTATACGCCAGTTGGCTAGACATTCTTCGACACAAGTTAAGTGCTCCTGTAATACTCTTGATGCTTTTATGGGGCATTTGTTATGGCTGTGTCATCCGCAAAAGTTGATTTCAATACGTTATTAGCTATTGGAATATCATGCCAGACCTTATCTAGCTACATCAAGAAAAATAGCTGAACCGAACTTTCTGTGCTCGAATGCTTTCCTGATTTCGTTTGTAATTCTATTTATTTGCTCTACTGTGCCATGTTTAGCACGAAACCCGAATTGGTGGGTTGGTGGTGTTGGTATATTATTTTCGTGGAGGAAAAAGAGACATTTGTGATAGTAAAACTTTTTCGAATATTTTGGAAAGACAGGGTAAGAGACTTATTGGTCTGTAGGAAGACGGTTGTGTTATGTCTTTTCCAGGTTTATCTATCATCTTTTTCCACGAAATTGGATAGTACCCGAACCCAAGAATTGCATTAAAGAGCAAAGAGAGCACTGATATAGCAATATTTGGAAACTCAATTAACATTTGATTTTTTCGGACTTAGCTCTTCTAGGATCTTGGTAATTTCATAAGTAGACGTCCTAATAGACACGCTTGACTCGTTTGCGATATTGGGCAAAGTTGGCAACTTAAAATTGTATTTTGGACCATTGGGTTGAAATACCTTTTCTAGGTGATTTGCAAAGCAATTTGCCTTTTCCTCATTACTACGCGCCCAATTACCATTCGACTGTCTTATAGGCAAGTTGGAATCTAATGGTGGCTTAAAAGACTTTTGGGCTTTCCAAAGGAAGTTTTTCTTGCTAGAATTTGGACACAGGTGCTTTATATAATTTTCGGTATTGTATTCTTCATCGCGTTTAAGTGCTTTTTTTTAACTTACGTACAGCCGATTTCAGTTGGCTCAGATTTGAAGGGGAACGACTTAACTGCGATTCACGTCTCGCTTGCCTTTTCTCATTTACAAGCTCTTCTATTTCATTATTATTGATTTTTCTAAAAACCTTGATGTTTCTTTTAGGTGTTGCCAAGACAGCTGCATTTGTTATTACATCATTGAATTCCATTATGCTTTCATGAATATATCTTCCTGTATTTATTTTTAAATCGATATTAATGTGGCTACTGATATATTTTCTATATTTCAACCAGTTAGTTTTAAAAGATGTTAGAGATACTTTTGACTCAACTATCATGGGCTGTTCGCATAAGTTTATAAGTACAGCATAAAAAATATGACGGAAGGTACATATGGATGCAAACGATGTATCGATGTTTTCGTCAAAAAGCATCGATGTTAGCCATCGATGTCTCGAATCTAAAAACATCGATGCATCGATGTCACTTTCAACGATGTTTTATATAAAAAATTTACTTTACACCTTCACACTTTTTCGGGTATTAACCCGAAACCCTTTATTTGGATACGCTTTATTACATTGGAATTAGATTTTTGTAAAATACGGAGAATTCGTTAAGAAAATGTGCGCTTGGACCTGCGGTTACTTTTATGATTTATTTATACAATTTACATAATTCTGGCGTAGACAACTGCGTTTGTTCAGAGATTCAAATTACTTGATTTTAAAGATGCTAGGGCTAAAGGAAATACATTTTTTTTTGTTTCATAGAAAATTAATCGCGCTGATACAACAGAATATTCGGATGAGTGTGAAACAGAATACTCGTTTGATGTTTGGGTTGACATGAATACTGTGTTTCCGGAGTTGTATAAATTGGCTTATTAATATTTACACATTGTAGCCTCTTCAGTGTCGAGTAAACGACTGTTTTCTAAACCCAGGGCAACTATCACGCAGAAGTAAAATCAAAAAGAAATGACAGTGAAAAAATTTTCCATATCGTTGTTTTGAAATTCTGTTATTTATTGAGAAAAAACTTTAACAGACATATAATGCTAAGTGAAATAAAATGTATCAACTTAAGGCGTACTACATTTCATTTATTTATACTTCTGCTTCTGTATCCCTTAGCTTTTCACACTAAATTTAAAATAAGTTAAAAAAGTTCAAAAATACATCGATGTTTCGATGTATCGATGTTTTAATGGCCGATGTTTTTGATTTCGATTGGTTTTGAAGAAACATCGATACATCGAACCATCGATGTTTCATTTTACGATGTTTGCATCCCTAAAGGTATATCATAATGCAAAGCATACTCATTGGGGATCTCGTTTAACTACAACCAAAGTTCGAGAAGCTATACAAGTTAATGGATGCAATGTTATTTCGACAGGGAGACCCACTTATTGGCCTGCAGATATTAGGAATTACCAGATCTTCTTGACTTTTTTGTCATCACCAAAGTATCGAAAATCTTTTTTGGCTTTTTCGTATTCAGGGCCGAGCGCCTCTACTTCTAGAAATACGTACTCTTCATTGCCACTATCGTTCTCCAAATCCTTTTCTGTAATATCGAATTCTGGCTTTGTCATGCCGTCTGCAGAGAACGTTAAATATAGAGAAGGTTCAATTGCGGACCAGCGTGTGAATTGTCAAAAACTAACAAAATCCTATAAGCGAGTTTCACCACAGCCGGCTCGGAAGGAGAAATATTAACAGTGACACGTTAGCAGAGCTGAGTATTAAATGAAAAATATGCTCAGAAATAGAATATATGAAATTCGTTTTGCGGATATTTATGAATGCATCCACAATTGAAAGCATTATGCGATTTCAGAGGTATATTTGTAAAAAATATATTCAAACGGACCCACATATTTATGTAATGTTTTATTACAATATACATACGTACTTAGATTCCTTATATGTTTATATTTTTATACTAAATACATTTCGTATAACACTAAAATGAAATACATATTTCGTAACTTAAATTTGCATATACATACATATGTATATTAAGCATTTACGTATGTGCATACATACATATATAGGTATGTCTTCAAAAATTCGAATTGTCTCATTACCACTTATCAGTGAAGGACATTTCATATGTGCGCGCATTGCTCTGTATGCATATACATACATATGTTTGTATGGCACTGAGCAAACACACAAACTTACATTGGCATATGCGTGCACGTAAATCTGCTAACCATCAAAAAAATCAAAAGCATTGTTCTACAAAAACAACAAGCCCCTCAAACGCATAAGCAGCATCACAAGTCAATATGGCAGCCAATCGGCAAAGGCAAATATTGCAGTAAACTCAACAAAAACATTTTCATTCATGAACGCAGGCGCACATTTACTTGGCAAAGTTGCTTCATTCATAAAAGCAGAGCCATACACATCTCCCTGCGCATGCCATGCCAACAAACGCCTTTTCGCGACGATGACAAAAATTATAAATTGAAGATTTTTCTAATGTTTCTTCCAGAAGGAAAAGTTGCAACGCCGCAAAAACCTAGGGATAAAAGTGGCAACATAGCCCTTCAGTCGATTTAAAATATTTTTCAGCAAAAATTCTGTGGCTCGCAAAAATGTATGTCGATATGTTTGCATGCTCATACATATTCATACATATTTACGACAAGCCGATTTTCTACCAACAACGCAATGTTGCGTCGCTTTTGCATTGCGCAGCCGGCCATCAATTTTTCGACACATCGAGCTTTACAGGGCCGTTTCAAGTGATCCCGCCGTAATATAATTTGCGCTTAATATGTATTGACAAATATTGAAGTATTAATTGGTTATCTATATAATTAAATGCATTTTAATATCTACCAACATATTAAATCATGTTTAGAATAATTTCTATTGATCTTTTTAAGAAACAAGGCATAAAACTTAAAGACATTATATGTTGGCCATCTGGGCCTCTTTGCCTGCGTACGCTCCACATTCCTTACAACTCTTTGACATGAAAACAAAAAAATTAAACGCTACGGCCATTCGTTGTCCGCGGCAACGAAGATCTTATATGAAGCCATGGGTACACATATTTCCATATATATATTGAATGTTGACAAATTGACATATAGACACAATTCGAATGGTTCTTTTGATATTTGTTAACATGTGCACATATATAATTACGAATGCGCGTACGTTTATCATTTTGTGATAATATACATATGTATGATAATATGTGACATTTTAATGACTTCTTCTTCTTCTTGACTGGCGTAGACACCGCTTACGCGGTTATAGCCGAGTCCAAAACAGCGCGCCACGCATCTCTCCTTCTGGCAGTTTGGCGCCAATTGGTTATTCCAAGCGAAGCCAGGTCCCTTTCCACCTGGTCCTTCCATCGGAGTGGAGGTCTCCTTCTTCCTCTGCTTCCACCAGCGGGTACTGCATCGAATACTTTCAGAGCTGGAGCACCTTCATCCATTCGAACAACATGTCCTAGCCAGCGTAGCCGCTGTTTTTTTATTCGCTGGACTATGTCTATGTCGTCGAATAACACATACAGCTCATCGTTCCATCGTCTGCGGTATTCGCCGTTGCCAATTCTTAAGGGACCATAAATCTTCCGCAAAACCTTTCTCTCGAAAACTCCCGGTGCCGTCTCATCGGATGTTGACATCGTCCACGCTTCTGCACCGTAAAGTAGGACGGGAATGATGAGAGACTTGTAGAGTTTGGTTTTTGTTCGTCGAGAGAGGACTTTACTTTTCAATTGCCTACTTAGTCCATAGTAGCACCTGTTGGCAAGAGTGATTCTGCGTTGGATTTCCAGGCTGACATTGTTATTGCTGTTAATGCTGGTTCCCAGGTAGACGAAATTATCTACAACTTCAAAGTTATGACTGTCAACAGTGACGTGGGAGCCAAGGCGCGAATGCGCTGACTGTTTGTTTGACGACAGGAGATATTTCGTCTTGTGCTCGTTCACCACCAGACCCATACGTTTCGCTTCCTTATCCAGTCTGGAGAAAGCAGAACTAACGGCGCGGGTGTTGTTTCCAATGATATCGATATCATCGGCGTACGCCAGTAGCTGTACACTCTTATAGAAGATTGTACCTTCTCTGTTTAGCTCTGCAGCACGTATTATTTTCTCCAGCATCAAGTTAAAGAAATCACACGAGAGTGAGTCACCTTGTCTGAAACCTCGTCTGGTATTGAACGGCTCGGAGAGGTCCTTCCCGATCCTGACGGAGCTTTTGGTGTTGCCCAACGTCAGCTTACACAGCCGTATTAGTTTTGCGGGGATACCAAATTCAGACATCGCGGCATAAAGGCAGCTCCTTTTCGTGCTGTCGAAAGCAGCTTTAAAGTCGACAAAGAGATGGTGAGTGTCGATCCTATTTTCACGGGTCTTCTCCAAAATTTGGCGCATGGTGAATATCTGGTCCGTTGTTGATTTTCCAGGTCTAAAGCCACACTGATAAGGTCCAATCAGTTTGTTGACGGTGGGCTTTAGTTCTTTCGCTCGACAGAACCTTATGCGCGATGTTGAGGAGGCTTATCCCACGGTAATTGGCGCAAATTGTGGGGTCTCCCTTTTTGTGTATTGGGCAGAGTACACTGAGATTCCAATCGTCAGGCATGCTATTTTCCGACCATATTCTGCAAAGAAGCTGATGCAAGCACCTTATCAGCTCTTCGCCGCCGTATTTGAATAGCTCGGCCGGTAATCCATCGGCACCCGCCGCCTTATTGTTCTTCAAGCGGGTAATTGCTATTCGAATTTCTTCACGGTCGGGCAATGGAACATCTGCTCCATCGTCGTCGATTGGGGAATCGGATTCGCCATCTCCTGATGTTGTACTTTCACTGCCATTCAGCAGGCTGGAGAAGTGTTCCCTCCACAAACTCAGTATACTCTGGTCATCAATAACTAGATCACCTCTGGGGGTCCTACAGGAGTGCGCTCCGGTCTTGAAACCTTCAGTTAGTCGCCGGATCTTTTCGTAAAATTTTCGAGCATTACCCCTGTCGGCCAGCTTGTCAAGCTCTTCATACTCACGCATTTCGGCCTCTTTCTTTTTTTGTCTGCAAATGCGTCTCGCTTCCCTCTTCAGCTCTCGGTATCTTTCCCATCCCGCTCGTGTTGCGGTCGATCGCAACATTGCGAGGTAGGCAGTCTGTTTTCTCTCCACTGCGAGACGACAATCCTCATCATACCAGCTGTTTTTTTGACTTTTCCGAAAACCAATGGTTTCGGTTGCAGCTGTACGTAAGGAGTTTGATATGCCGTCCCACAGCTCCCTTATACCGAGATGCTGATGAGTGCTCTCAAAGAGCAGGAGTGCAAGTCGAGTAGAAAATCGTTCGGCTGTCGGTTGTGATTGCAGCTTCTCGATGTCGAACCTTCCTTGTGTTTGTTGACGTGTACGCTTTTCTACACAGAGGCGGGTGCGTATCTTAGCTGCTACAAGATAGTGGTCCGAGTCGATGTTGGGACCACGAAGCGTACGCACATCAAAAACACTGGAGACATGTCGTCCATCTATCACAACATGATCGATCTGGTTGCGAGTGATTCGATCCGGGGACAGCCAAGTAGCTTGATGGATTTTCTTATGCTGGAATCTAGTACTACAGACGACCATATTTCGGGCCCCGGCGAAGTCGATCAGCCTCAGACCGTTTGGTGAGGAGGCTGAATTTTCCGAGTGTTGTGCCAAAGACACCTTCTTTACCCACCCTAGCGTTGAAATCGCCAAGCACGATTTTGACATCGTGGCGGGAGCAGCGCTCATAGGTACGTTCTAGGCGCTCATAGAAGGTATCTTTGATCACTTCGTCCTTCTCTTCCGTCGGGGCGTGGGCGCAAATCAGCGATATGTTGAAGAACCTTGCTTTGATGCGGATTGTGGCTAGACGTTCATCCACCGGAGTGAATGACAGGACTCGACGACGGAGTCTCTCTCCCACCACGAATCCCATACCGAATTTGCGCTCCTTTATATGGCCGCTGTAGTAGATGTCACAAGGACCCACCTTCTTCCGTCCTTGTCCCGTCCATCGCATTTCTTGGATTGCGGTGATGTCAGCCTTTACTCTTACGAGGACATCAACCAGCTGGGCAGAGGCACCTTCCCAATTAAGGGTCCGGACATTCCAGGTGCATGCCCTTATTTCGTAGTCCTTTAAACGTTTGCAGTGGTCGTCATCAAAATTGGGGTCTCTCATCCGAGGCTGTTTTTTTCTTTTTCATTGGGGGGTGTTTTTATGTGGTGGGTCCCAAACCCTACGCACAACCGCATAGGCGGGTTTCGCCTTCTCACTTTAGCTCGCCTCCAAACGGATGTCTGTTGGCTACCCAGAGGATACTTGGTCTAAGACCGGAAGTCGTGAGCTGCTTGAGCCACATGTAAAAGAATCGTTCCTGGCCACTCCCAAGTGAATGACAGTCAGAAACTTTCTTCACTTACGTGAACTTCTACATATGACTCCATCCTCCATTTAAATGACTAAAGTAAATAAATGTAGTATTATTATGTTAAATTTACAAAAGAATATAAAGTAATTTAGTTTATTGTATATTGTAAATGATTACTTAAGTATGTGCGCATGTGCCTTCATATCAAATATCAACGAAATATCTGTAAATTATATGCAAAAAGCCATGTGCGCATTGTATATAAGCGAATCTGTAAGCTTACATTTCCCAACATAGAAATTAACACAATTTTTCTCATTTAACACTGCAAACGCTCAATTCTGCTATTTTCTAGGCCTCTGATGTTAAACAATGGTGAAACTCCCTTATAGAATTCTGTGGTGAAACTCGCTTATAGAAACGAGTACCCCTTCGAAAAGCAAACCAGTGTGGTCATTAGCCCGCCGTGAACCTTCTCTATATTATACATTCTCTGCCGTCTGGCATAAATTCTGCTTCACCTTGTTCGTCTTCCCTGGGTGGCAATAAAAATTTCATTTCTTTTTTGTACGGAAACTGATTAGTGTCTATCTGATTGTCTGCTATGGCATTACGCTTGTAATGTTCACGTAAACAATGCCAACGCGTCTTCAAAAGGGCCTCTATAAAAGTTCAGTTATCGAATAATTGTATTTAACCGAATCTGGAGCAATATGGACGTACCTTGCATTTTCATTTGTTGAGCGATTTGCTGCCAACCACAACTACGATCCGATAAGGACGCATTATTTTTGTAAAGCAAAGGACACTGACGCACAGCCTCTATAAGACGATGATTTACATCCATGTTATTTTTTTATAATTCTTTTGTTTTTTAACTTTCGGCTATAAATACGCAAATTGATGTTTTTCATTTGTTTACAAATTTTATAGCAATTTGTATTTAGTAGTTTTCCGAAATATTCGTTTTAACGAAAACCGCTTATAACGAACAAGCAAATTTTTTACATTGAGTACCGTAAATAACGAACATCGAGAATTTGTAAGTACTCAGTTTAACGAACAACACGAAGAAGACATATGAAGAAAGAGGAAAAAATGAAATTACATCGAACTAGAATTAAAAATAAAACTGCAAAAATTAAAAAAAATGTGCAAATTGAAAAAATGTTAAATTTTATAAAAAAGCTTAAAACAATTGATCAGCACCAAATAGAAGTATGAGTGTCAGAATTGATCCATTTTGGAAGAATTTATTGGATTTGAAATGTTTTGTTATGGTTTTTCATTTTTTAACAAATAATTAATAAAACAATTTATTAAACTGCTATTTACGGATATATAACTCATTTTTATTGATAAAAATACCTCTAAGTGAGTACTCGAATTAACGAAAAATTTGATATAGCGAACAGGCCTGACAATTAATGTGTTCGTTATTTCGGAAAACTTCTGTATTTTGAATTTATTTCTTTTGAAACAACTGTTTGACAGCAAAATGCTTTTCACCTCAATTGGTGACTTTTTTAAGCTTTTTTCTTATGAGATTCGAACCAGAATAGACTCACAAAATATACGAAACCTCACAAATTTTTCCTCTCAACTCAGTTATGAGGTTTTTTCAGAATAGGGCAGTTAGTTATAATTTTTTTACGAAATAACGACATATTTTGTGTTCCAACACATATTGTGAAAAGGTGAATTTGGGTTTCTTTTCAGAAAGAACAACACATTTTGTATTACAACGATATTGGTGAAAAATTAATTAAATTTTTCATATTGCTTTTTTCAGCAAAAACGACACATTTGACTTATGACGGCGAAATTGGTCTATCTTTTTCACAAATAACGACATAATTCAAAGTGGGTCACATTTATGTCCAAGAAAAAGCATTAATACACTCTTTGGTCCATTTATGCTCAACTTTGTATTTAATGTATTACAGGCCACTAGATTTGTCAATAAACTGAGGACATTTTTCTATATTTGCTAAATAAGAGACAATTGAAAACTTTAAATCGCTCTCCTGAAAAATCGACTTTTTTGAGTTGTGACACTATTTCAGTAAATGAGCGATATATATATGTATATATCCGCAATAAAGTACATACGTTCATATTTATTCGGTTCTCCCTTTTTTCATACATGGTCCTTCGAGCCATAACGAAAGGCACATTGGCAAAAGTTAAGAAAAATCGAAAGCGAAGTGCAGTGACAAAAAAAAAACATATAAATAATTACATATGTAAGTTAATAAATCAAATACACACAAAAAAAGTGAAATAATCAGACAAACAAAGTATACAGAGCAGTGAAGTGCATACAAACAAGAAACCAAATAAAGAAAACCACCTAAACTAAATAAAAACAAGTGAGGAAGGGCTAAGTTCGGGTGTAACCGAACATTTTATACTCTCGCAATTTATTGATGTAATTTTATAAAGATAACACAATTCGACCCATATATTCGGTATAAAGTTCAATAGAATAACGAAAATCATCATAAATAGTATATGGGGACTGAGGTAATTCCTAAACCGATTTCACTCGTTTTCACCACCAAGATACAATGTATCGAAGACTATACGCTCCCTTAAAAAGTCATGGTTCGATTTTGACAATTTTTCCACAAGTGATGTCACAGCTCAAATACAGTATTTGTGTAATGTTTTATTCCGCTATCTTCATTTGAAAAGAATTCAAAATTGAGTTATATGGGAAGTAGACGTAGTTGTGAACCGATTTCCATATTCCATGTCATCAGGGTGTCAAGAAAGTGTTATATACCGAATTTCATTGAAATCGATCGAATAGTTCTTGAGTTATGGTTTTTGACCCATAAGTGGGCGACGCCACGCCCAATTTCCATTTTGTAAAAAAATCTCAGTGCAGCTTCCTTCTGCCATTTCTTATGTAAAATTTGGTGTTTGTGACGTTTTTCGTTAGTGAGTTAAGGAAATGGCTAAAATAAACGACTGCAGATAGTTTGGTTTATATAGCTTTACTGGTTTGCGAGTTATATACAAAAAACCTATTTGGAGGCGGGGTCACGCCCACTTTTCCAAAAAAATTACATCCAAATGTGCCCCTCCCTAATGGGATCCTATGTTCCAAATTTCATTTTCATAACTTTATTTATGACTTAGTTATGACACTGTATAGGTTTTCGGTTTCCGCCATTTTGTGGGCGTGGCAGTGGACCGATTTTGCCCATCAGGGTGCCAAGGAACATGTGTTCCAAGTTTCATTAAGATATCTTAATTCTTACTCAAGTTATCGCTTGCACGGATTTCAAATCCACTCGTCATCCTGATCATTTATTTATATATAACCCCATATCTAACTCTTATATTTCTTGGTGACACAAACAACCGTTATGTGAACAAAACTATTATACTCTGTGCAACAGGTTGCGAGAGTATAAAAAGACATAAGTCACCTTACCAACAAGAACCAACAACACATAAGCTTATCTTCGTGTATACAAATCCACAAAATTCACAAAGACAAAAAAAGGAGAATTCAAGTATTTACTTGCACAAAATTATCTCAGCGACACCCCTTCAGCTTATTAAGCTGTCAACAGGAAACGAGAACAAATACAAACATACATATATACATATCCTCAAATTTACAATATGAATGTATATACTAAAATACATAAATACATACAATACGCAACAAATATTTATATTTTAAATTCCGCTTTCGCGCATTATTCTGAACGCGAATATATGTACCCACGTTATACCCACGTGAAGGATTGCATACAAAACATTTAATGCATTCCATATGCACATAACATGCATACGTAGGTACAAAGGATATTGACCTCGTTTCTCGAGCCCGTACAAGGGTATACGGATAATTACATATAAAAAATCAAAAACGCAAGTAGATACAAACGCGATTAATAATACCAATAAACGAGTACTTTTGAGTAATATTGCGAAAATAACAACTCTTATTAACTTAAAAGAGTTTTCTATTTCACACATTTCTCAGTTTACGCTGAAAGAATATATACACATATATTTTATTAATTCACTTCTTCTAAATGAACACAGATTCCAAAGAATCCAAAGCTACTCAATTTTTAAAAATTCCAAAAATGACTGATGACGATAAACAAGGCACACACAGAAGCTACAACAAAAAAGACCAAAAGATAATTTAATATCAAGATTCATCACTGAAAGTGATACTTTTATAAGCTATAGCACAAGATTTAAAGCTTCCCCTACTGCTGACATCACGGAATCGGTTCTAAAGGTAAAACTCGAAAGTGTTCACGAATTATGGGTACGCCTTCTGGAAGCGTACGATACAGTAATTGATACTGACAACGATGAAATCCCAAAAAACATAAAAGCTTCGGCGACAGCCAAATATGTTAATTGCCGTGATCAGCACGAACTAATAAAGGGAATGATAAGGGAACAATTTGATTTATTAAGGCCAAATAGCACCACTACTCCCCCTCCCAGTGTAGTCACAACAGCAAAAGAAGACCTAGATAAGGCATGTAAATGTACAAGCTTGTGATACTGAAATTTTCAATGGATGTTATGACCAATGACCATCATTCCGTGACATGTTCACAGCCCTTTATATAAACCATCCTAAACTCGCAGAATCACAAAAGCTATACCAACTAAGGTACAAAACACAAGGGGAAGCAGGCAGTATCGTCAAGCAATTCGCTTTAAATGGCTAAAATTTTAAGCTGACTTAGGAAGCACTAGTCGAAAGATATGAAAATAAAACAGTAATGATAGAATACCCGATAAAAACTATATTACATTATCCGAAAATTAACAAGGAACCAGCCAGGAATTTCAAAAAATTTATTCGACAGTGATTAATTGCCTATCAGTGTTAAAAACACAAAATGCCCCCGCAAAATCGTGGGACCATATGATAGTAACTATTTGTGCAGAAAAACTCCCTGAGGCTGCGTTACTACGATGGGAACAATCACTGGTGGATAGAAGAGTATTGCCCGCATGGCAGCAAATGAAAATATTCCTCACTGCTCAGTACGAGATAGCTGAGCGAATGGACAGAAAAAATATAAATCTAACAAGTCATCAAAATGAGTCAAGGAAAACCTTGTTTAAACCCCAAGGCAGCAATAATATGCAATACAATAGATACGCCAATAAAAGACACTCATTCGTTTCATATCAAAATAATCAACGGCAAACATTGTGTGAACACTGTAAGGGAGGTCATAAATTAAGATCTGGCGAGAGATTCAAAAAATTACCCGTTTCAGATAGAAAAAATCTTGTCCGTCAACACAAACTTTGCATAAACTGTCTGTTGAATTATCATATGATCTCAAAGATCCTTTATATCAGCAAAAGCTCAAAATCGGATAAAATTGCCAACAAAGTATTCCAATTTCCAAATTTCGGAAATGGGCGGAAGAGTAGTCCAACACTCGGCACAATTCCGATTACTATGGCGCCGCGATCTGATTACACCGTTGGAAAGAGGACGTCCTCCCGACTCAAAAATATATAGGGTAATAGGTACCGCAGACGCCTAGTTTTCGAGATATTCCGCTTTAAAGATAAAAAAATCAAAATTTTCACACAATTTAATACACTTTAACACATTTTACGCACATTTTTCACCTCAAATATATTAAATAAAACTGTAGGCGTTGCATTAAATGTACATTTAACTTTTATTATATAATTTTAAAGTCAGAATTATATGTTTCAAAAATCACTTTTCACTCTCAAATTTATGTGTTTACAATTATGCGGAAAACGAAAAAAACGGAAAATTTTGCTAACACTTGTATTGGATTGACCAGAAAGGAGTTCTACGCGAAAAAACTTCGAACACACCTGGTTTTGGCTCGACCAGGGTAATTTTTTTTAAAATGTTAATAGTGTAAATTTCAATATGTGAAGTGAAAAATGTGAAAAAATAGTGTTACAGTGTGTGAAATTCCATGTGTTACTTATAGAAAAAATTGGACTTTTAAACATGAATATTTTAAAAACTATCCAAGTCCAATTAAGAATATTTATATATATTCCTGCTCTGGAGAGCCTCCTCTTTCACCCGATACCCCATTTATACCGTTGTCAAACCAAAGTAATCGGAATCGTGCCCAAAACTCAAATAAAATCTGCCCCATTACCTAATTTCACCACTAATGGATAAGCGCATTCAAGCAGAAGCTATAGTCTTACCGCAACTTACATACATTCTTAGATGCTACGAAATAAAAGCCAGCATTTGGATAAGATTTCACATCGGAATCTTGCAACAGCCCAGCTCCACTAGAGATTCTATTAGGCAGGAACCTTATTCCACAAATTATACTAAAAGATGTTGACAAAAATATCAAACACCCTTGTTTAATAGGGGGCATAGCTTTTCACTACTTTTGGACGCACTCTGATAATATACATAGTATATGTCCGAAAAACAATGAAACACGTATATTCCGCTGATACAATTTATAATATTTGTCTTTATTAGATTTTATATGTTTTAGTTAATTTTATATTTTAAATATTAGTTTTATATAAAGGTGGATGAGAAAGAATCGGTTGGTGCGAATGTAGCGTTTCGTGGACGTTGTCGAATTAATAATCTGCTTGCTGCGACGAGTTGCCGGATGGATGGTGAAAACGAATGATGATACGAGAATCGGAACGCATGTCGAAAAAGAAGAAATCGCGGGTATAATTGACGATCCTTTCTATTCCCTTTTGTGTGGTGAACGGTGTTGTTGTGTGTGTGAGTGTGTTGATGTGACAGTTTTCTTCTGTTCTGTGGTGAGTCTGGTGAATGTTATGTATCAGTGGTGTGGATTTGGATAAATGTTGTATGTCAGTGTGGTATGTTGATGCTTAGTGAGTGTGGATGTATGTTACAGTGGGGGGATGAGTGAGACTCATTTAAACAACCCTACTAGCTCAAAACACGATATTGTACATATATAAGTGGGCTAGTGGCAGAAACAGAATCCACCTTGACAACTCAAGTTGAAGAAATTTCCAATGAATACCTTAATTCACAATTAAGGAAATTTTGGGAGATAGAAGGACTTCCCCCTATATAAAAAAAATACCAGAAGATCAGTATTGTGAAGATTTCTACAAAGTCACAACTACTCGATCAAAGAATGGTCGGTACGTCGTACGACCATTAAAACAACAATTCCCAAACACACTCGCCTTAGGTCACTCTCGCACCTCTGCTATACAACAATTTCTAATTATGGAAAAAAACTACATAGAAAAGGTGAACTGAAACATGTTTATGATGGGGTCTTAGAAGAATACCTCCATTTAGATCACATCATGCGAAGAAATCATTAAAGGCAAATACCACTCATTCTACTTGCCTCATCATGCAGTAGTGAAGACAGACAAAAAACAACAAAAGTAAGAGTTGTATTAAATGCATCTAGATCCACAAGCTCTGAGAATTCCCTAAATCATATTCAATTTACGCGACCCACACTCCAACCAGATTTAAAGCTCCTCATATTAAATTGGCGTATATACAAATACGTATTCAATGGAGATGTCCAAAAAATGTATCGGCAAATAGCCGTACATAAAGATGAAGAAGATTTTCAGCAGATTGTTTTCCAAAAATCTTTCAATAGTCCACTACGCGACTTTAAATTAAAAACAGTTACCTTTGGTGTGAACTGTGCACCATACTTATCCACTCGTACACTCCATGAACTGGCAGAAGACTGTATGTATGTACGTATGTGGACGATATTCTGTCTGGAAGCCACAGTCTTCCACAAGCATACGAGTCTTTATCACAGGTGATAAATGCTCTCAGAACGGCAGGGTTTACCTTAAAAAAGATCACAGCTAATCACCCAAATATCTTAGAAAATATATAGAAAGACAATTTGTTGGATAATAATTTCCTTATATTCGAAAAGGGAAGTACAACAAAAACACTAGGCATCCAATGGAATGCGATATCTGACCAGTTTTCATACACTACAGAGTCAATATCCGCCATAACGGAGGGACAAATTTTATCCTCTGTGGCAAAACTTTTCGACCCCGCAGGATG
Organism: Zeugodacus cucurbitae; assembly: GCF_028554725.1. Lineage (NCBI taxonomy): Eukaryota > Metazoa > Arthropoda > Insecta > Diptera > Tephritidae > Zeugodacus > Zeugodacus cucurbitae. Next base: position 30,975,564 of record NC_071671.1, on the reverse strand, counting down.
GCTTACACCAATTATGATACAAGCAAAAATTCTGATACAAGAATTATAGCTAGACGGAACCGACTGGGACGAACAAGTGAAAGCTCTTCGTTTAAAAAATTGGTCCCAGTTTGCTACTACTCTGAACGACATTTCGTAGATACAAATTCCACGGTGGATAGACTACTCCCCCGAATACCAAGTAGAACTACACGGCGTCTGTGACGCCTCTGAAAAGATATATTATGGCACTATCTATGTGCGCACACAAAACGATACCGTAACAACAAGTCATCTACTAGTAGCAAAAGCAAAAGTTGCTCCTCTAAAAACACTAAGAACTGTGTGGCGCCCTGCTACTAGCAAAACTAGTTTCTATGGTGCAGACCCATGTAAACATGGCGAAATACAAATTATATCTATGGTCCGATTCTGAAATAGTTTTAGCCTGGTTAGAAAAGCCACCACACGCGTGGAAGACATATATTTCTAATCCAACGTCTCAAATACTTGATCTAGAAGGATCAGCCACTTGGCGACACGTGGCCAGTGCTGACCTAGGTACAAGAGGATGCAAACCGTTACATCTCGCCACCACCACCCTCTAGAACCTCCTGATTCTTGGCCACAATCGCCCACGCGCAACATAATTGCCCCAGAAAATCGTCACTAATAATACAACACTGGATGACGCTGACATCCTTCAACGATTCTCATCGTTCCCCCGAGCGCTCCGAGTCGCCGCTTATATGCTTAAGTTCATCGATCGACTTAAACTTAAAGTTAAAGGAGCAACTTACAGCCAATGTTATACATTAACGCACCAAGACTTACAAAAAGCAAATGTCGCTCTTATAGCAGTTACGCGCTACTTCGGTCTCGACATATCCATACTTAGAGGATCGAAGCCGATTAATAAACAAAAGCTCAATCTTAGTTCTAAACCCATTTATAGAAACGAAAAGTCTACTTCGGGCGAATGGTCGGCTGGCTAATTCAAGCCTAACATATAATGAACTCTAATTATCCCAGAGAGGTCTCCATTCTTCTTCTTCTTCTTGACTGGCGTAGACACCGCTTACGCGGTTATAGCCGAGTCCAAAACAGCGCGCCACGTATCCCTCCTTCTAGCAGTTTGGCGCCAATTGGTTATACCAAGCGAAGCCAGGTCCCTCTCCACCTGGTCCTTCAGCCAGCGTAGCCGTTGTTTTTTTATTCGCTGGACTATGTCTATGTAGTCGAATAACACATACAGCTCATCGTTCCATCGTCTGCGGTATTCGCCGTTGCCAATTCTTAAAGGAACATAAATCTTCCGCAAAACCTTTCTCTCGAAAACTCCTAGTGCCGTCTCATCGGATGTTGACATCGTCCACGCTTCTGCACCGTAAAGTAGGACGGAAACGATGAGAGACTTGTAGAGTTTGGTTTTTGTTCGTCGAGAGAGGACTTTACTTTTCAATTGCCTACTTAGTCCATAGTAGCACCTGTTGGCAAGAGTGATTCTGCGTTGGATTTCCAGGCTGACATTGTTATTGCTGTTAATGCTGATTCAAAAATATATAGGGTAATAGGTACCGCAGACGCCTAGTTTTCGAGATATTCCGCTTTAAAGATAAAAAAATCAAAATTTTCACACAATTTAATACACTTTAACACATTTTACGCACATTTTTCACCTCAAATATATTAAATAAAACTGTAGGCGTTGCATTAAATGTACATTTAACTTTTATTATATAATTTTAAAGTCAGAATTATATGTTTCAAAAATCACTTTTCACTCTCAAATTTATGTGTTTACAATTATGCGGAAAACGAAAAAAACGGAAAATTTTGCTAACACTTGTATTGGATTGACCAGAAAGGAGTTCTACGCGAAAAAACTTCGAACACACCTGGTTTTGGCTCGACCATGGTAATTTTTTTAAAATGTTAATAGTGTAAATTTCAATATGTGAAGTGAAAAATGTGAAAAAATAGTGTTACAGTGTGTGAAATTCCATGTGTTACTTATAGAAAAAATTGGACTTTTAAACATGAATATTTTAAAAACTATCCAAGTCCAATCAAGAATATTTATATATATTCCTGCTCTGGAGAGCCTCCTCTTTCACCCGATACCCCATTTATACCGTTGTCAAACCAAAGTAATCGGAATCGTGCCCAAAACTCAAATAAAATCTGCCCCATTACCTAATTTCACCACTAATGGATAAGCGCATTCAAGCAGAAGCTATAGTCTTACCGCAACTTACATACATTCTTAGATGCTACGAAATAAAAGCCAGCATTTGGATAAGATTTCACATCGGAATCTTGCAACAGCCCAGCTCCAATAGAGATTCTATTAGGCAGGAACCTTATTCCACAAATTATACTAAAAGATGTTGAAAAAATATCAAACACCCTTTTTTAATAGGGGGCATAGCTTTTCACTACTTTTGGACGCACTCTGATAATATACATAGTATATGTCCGAAAAACAATGAAACACGTATATTCCGCTGATACAATTTATAATATTTGTCTTTATTAGATTTTATATGTTTTAGTTAATTTTATATTTTAAATATTCTTCTTCTTAACTGGCGTAGAAACCGCTTACGCGGTTATAGCCGAGTCCACAACAGTGCGCCACGCATCTCTCCTTTTGGCGGTTTGGCGCCAATTGGTAATACCAAGTGAAGACAGGTCCTTCTCCACCTGGTCCTTCCACCGGAGTGGAGGTCTCCCTCTTCCTCGGCTTCCACCAGCGGGTACTGCATCGAAAACTTTCAGAGCTGGGGCACTTTCATCCATTCGAACAACATGACCCAGCCAGCGTAGCCGCTGTCTTTTTATTCGCTGGACTATGTCTATGTCGTCGAACAACACATACAGCTCATCATTCTATCTTCTGCGGTATTCGCCGTTGCCAATGTTTAAGGGACCGTAAATCTTCCGCAAAACCTTTCTCTCGAAAACTCCTAGTGCCGTCTCATCGGATGTTGACACCGTCCACGCTTCTGCACCATAAAGTAGGACGGGAATGATGAGGGACTTGTAGAGTTTAGTTTTTGTTCGTCGAGAGAGGACTTTACTTTTCAATTGCCTACTCAGTCCATAGTAGCACCTGTTGGCAAGAGTGATTCTGCGTTGGATTTCAAGGCTGACATTATTATCGGTGTTAATGTTGGTTCCTAGGTATACGAAATTATCTACAACTTCAAAGTTATGACTGTCAACAGTGACGTGGGAGCCAAGACGCGAATGCGCTGACTGTTTGTTTGATGACAGGAGATATTTCGTCTTGTCCTCGTTCACCACCAGACCCATTCGCTTCGCTTCCTTATCCAGGCGAGAAAAAGCAGAACTAACGGCGCGGGTGTTGTTTCCGATGATATCAATATCATCGGCGTACGCCAGGAGCTGTACACTCTTGTAGAAGATTGTACCTTCTCTATTTAGCTCTGCAGCTCTTATAATTTTCTCCAGCATCAAGTTAAAGAAGTCGCACGATAGCGAGTCACCTTGTCTGAAACCTCGTTTGGTATCGAACGGCTCGGAGAGGTCCTTCCCGATCCTGACGGAGCTTTATTTTAAATATTAGTTTTATATAAAGGTGGATGAGAAAGAATCGGTTGGTGCGAATGTAGCGTTTCGTGGACGTTGTCGAATTAATAATCTGCTTGCTGCGACGAGTTGCCGGATGGATGGTGAAAACGAATGATGATACGAGAATCGGAACGCATGTCGAAAAAGAAGAAATCGCGGGTATAATTGACGATCCTTTCTATTCCCTTTTGTGTGGTGAACGGTGTTGTTGTGTGTGTGAGTGTGTTGATGTGACAGTTTTCTTCTGTTCTGTGGTGAGTCTGGTGAATGTTATGTATCAGTGGTGTGGATTTGGATAAATGTTGTATGTCAGTGTGGTATGTTGATGCTTAGTAAGTGTGGATATATGTTACAGTGGGGGGATGAGTGAGACTCATTTAAACAACCCTACTAGCTCAAAACACGATATTGTACATATATAAGTGGGCTAGTGGCAGAAACAGAATCCACCTTGACAACTCAAGTTGAAGAAATTTCCAATGAATACCTTAATTCACAATTAAGGAAATTTTGGGAGATAGAAGGACTTCCCCCTATATAAAAAAAATACCAGAAGATCAGTATTGTGAAGATTTCTACAAAGTCACAACTACTCGATCAAAGAATGGTCGGTACGTCGTACGACCATTAAAACAACAATTCCCAAACACACTCGCCTTAGGTCACTCTCGCACCTCTGCTATACAACAATTTCTAATTATGGGAAAAAACTACATAGAAAAGGTGAACTGAAACATGTTTATGATGGGGTCTTAGAAGAATACCTCCATTTAGATCACATCATGCGAAGAAATCATTAAAGGCAAATACCACTCATTCTACTTGCCTCATCATGCAGTAGTGAAGACAGACAAAAAACAACAAAAGTAAGAGTTGTATTAAATGCATCTAGATCCACAAGCTCTGAGAATTCCCTAAATCATAATCAATTTACGCGACCCACACTCCAACCAGATTTAAAGCTCCTCATATTAAATTGGCGTATATACAAATACGTATTCAATGGAGATGTCCAAAAAATGTATCGGCAAATAGCCGTACATAAAGATGAAGAAGATTTTCAGCAGATTGTTTTCCAAAAATCTTTCAATAGTCCACTACGCGACTTTAAATTAAAAACAGTTACCTTTGGTGTGAACTGTGCACCATACTTATCCACTCGTACACTCCATGAACTGGCAGAAGACTGTATGTATGTACGTATGTGGACGATATTCTGTCTGGAAGCCACAGTCTTCCACAAGCATACGAGACTTTATCACAGGTGATAAATGCTCTCAGAACGGCAGGGTTTACCTTAAAAAAGATCACAGCTAATCACCCAAATATCTTAGAAAATATATAGAAAGACAATTTGTTGGATAATAATTTCCTTATATTCGAAAAGGGAAGTACAACAAAAACACTAGGCATCCAATGGAATGCGATATCTGACCAGTTTTCATACACTACAGAGTCAATATCCGCCATAACGGAGGGACAAATTTTATCCTCTGTGGCAAAACTTTTCGACCCCGCAGGATGGCTTACACCAATTATGATACAAGCAAAAATTCTGATACAAGAATTATAGCTAGACGGAACCGGCTGGGACGAACAAGTGAAAGCTCTTCGTTTAAAAAATTGGTCCCAGTTTGCTACTACTCTGAACGACATTTCGTAGATACAAATTCCACGGTGGATAGACTACTCCCCCGAATACCAAGTAGAACTACACGGCGTCTGTGACGCCTCTGAAAAGACATATTATGGCACTATCTATGTGCGCACACAAAACGATACCGTAACAACAAGTCATCTACTAGTAGCAAAAGCAAAAGTTGCTCCTCTAAAAACACTAAGAACTGTGTGGCGCCCTGCTACTAGCAAAACTAGTTTCTATGGTGCAGACCCATGTAAACATGGCGAAATACAAATTATATCTATGGTCCGATTCTGAAATAGTTTTAGCCTGGTTAGAAAAGCCACCACACGCGTGGAAGACATATATTTCTAATCCAACGTCTCAAATACTTGATCTAGAAGGATCAGCCACTTGGCGACACGTGGCCAGTGCTGACCTAGGTACAAGAGGATGCAAACCGTTACATCTCGCCACCACCACCCTCTAGAACCTCCTGATTCTTGGCCACAATCGCCCACGCGCAACATAATTGCCCCAGAAAATCGTCACTAATAATACAACACTGGATGACGCTGACATCCTTCAACGATTCTCATCGTTCCCCCGAGCGCTCCGAGTCGCCGCTTATATGCTTAAGTTCATCGATCGACTTAAACTTAAAGTTAAAGGAGCAACTTACAGCCAATGTTATACATTAACGCACCAAGACTTACAAAAAGCAAATGTCGCTCTTATAGCAGTTACGCGCTACTTCGGTCTCGACATATCCATACTTAGAGGATCGAAGCCGATTAATAAACAAAAGCTCAATCTTAGTTCTAAACCCATTTATAGAAACGAAAAGTCTACTTCGGGCGAATGGTCGGCTGGCTAATTCAAGCCTAACATATAATGAACTCTAATTATCCCAGAGAGGTCTCCATTCTTCTTCTTCTTCTTGACTGGCGTAGACACCGCTTACGCGGTTATAGCCGAGTCCAAAACAGCGCGCCACGTATCCCTCCTTCTAGCAGTTTGGCGCCAATTGGTTATACCAAGCGAAGCCAGGTCCCTCTCCACCCGGTCCTTCAGCCAGCGTAGCCGTTGTTTTTTTATTCGCTGGACTATGTCTATGTAGTCGAATAACACATACAGCTCATCGTTCCATCGTCTGCGGTATTCGCCGTTGCCAATTCTTAAAGGACCATAAATCTTCCGCAAAACCTTTCTCTCGAAAACTCCTAGTGCCGTCTCATCGGATGTTGACATCGTCCACGCTTCTGCACCGTAAAGTAGGACGGAAACGATGAGAGACTTGTAGAGTTTGGTTTTTGTTCGTCGAGAGAGGACTTTACTTTTCAATTGCCTACTTAGTCCATAGTAGCACCTGTTGGCAAGAGTGATTCTGCGTTGGATTTCCAGGCTGACATTGTTATTGCTGTTAATGCTGGTTTCCAGGTAGACGAAATTATCTACAACAGATATTTCGTCTTGTCCTCGTTCACCACCAGACCCATACGCTTCGCTTCCTTATCCAGTCTGGAGAAAGCAGAACTAACGGCGCGGGTGTTGTTTCCAATGATATCGAAATCATCGGCGTACGCCAGTAGCTGTACACTCTTATAGAAGATTGTACCTTCTCTATTTAGCTCTGCAGCTCGTATTAGTTTCTCCAGCATCAGGTTAAAGAAGTCGCACGATAGTGAGTCACCTTGTCTGAAATCTCGTCTGGTATCGAACGGCTCGGAGAGGTCCTTCCCGATCCTGACGGAGCTTTTGGTGTTGCTCAACGTCAGCTTACACAGCCGTATTAGTTTCGCGGGGATACCAAATTCAGACATCGCGGCATAAAGGCAGCTCCTTTTCGTGCTGTCGAAAGCAGCTTTAAAGTCGACAAAGAGATGGTGTGTGTCGATCCTATTTTCACGGGCCTTCTCCAAAATTTGGCGCATGGTGAATATCTGGTCTGTTGTTGATTTTCCAGGTCTAAAGCCACACTGATAAGGTCCAATCAGTTTGTTGACGGTGGGCTTTAGTCTTTCACACAATACGCTCGACAGAACCTTGTATGCGATATTTAGGAGGCTGATCCCACAGTAATTGGCGCTGATTGTGGGCTCTCCCTTTTTGTGTATTGGGCAGAGTACACTGAGATTCCAATCGTCAGGCATACTTTCTTCCGACCATATTCTGCAAAGAAGCTGATGCAAGCACCTTATCAGCTCTTCGCCGCCGTATTTGAATAGCTCGGCCGGTAACCCATCGGCCCCCTCCGCCTTATTGTTCTTCAAGCGGGTAATTGCTATTCGAATTTCTTCACGGTCGGGCAATGGAACATCTGCTCCATCGTCGTCGATTGGGGAATCGGGTTCGCCACCTCCTGGTGTTATACTTTCACTGCCATTCAGCAGGCTGGAGAAGTGTTCCCTCCACAAACTCAGTATACTCTGGTCATCAATAACTGGATCACCTCTGGGGGTCCTACAGGAGTGTGCTCCGGTCTTGATACCTTCAGTTAGTCGCCGGATCTTTTCGTAAAATTTTCGAGCATGACCCCTGTCGGCCAGCTTGTCAAGCTCTTCATACTCACGCATTTCGGCCTCTTTCTTTTTTTGTCTGCAAATGCGTCTCGCTTCCCTCTTCATCTCTCGGTATTGCGAGGTAGGCAGTCTGTTTTCTCTCCACTGCGAGACGACAATCAGCTGTTTTTTTTACTTTTCCGAAAACCAATGGTTTCGGTTGCAGCTGTACGTAAGGAGTTTGATATGCCGTCCCACAGCTCCCTTATACCGAGATGCTGATGAGTGCTCTCAGAGAGCACGAGTGCAAGTCGAGTAGAAAATCGTTCGGCTGTCGGTTGTGATTGCAGCTTCTCGATGTCGAACTTTCCTTGTGTTTGTTGACGTGTGCGCTTTTCTACACAGAGACGGGTGCGTATCTTAGCTGCTACAAGATAGTGGTCCGAGTCGATGTTGGGACCACGAAGCGTACGAACATCAAAAACACTGGAGACATGTCGTCCATCTATCACAACATGATCGATCTGGTTGCGAGTGATTCGATCCGGGGACAGCCAAGTAGCTTGATGAATTTTCTTATGCTAGAATCTAGTACTACAGACGACCATATTTCGGGCCCCGGCGAAGTCGATCAGCCTCAGACCGTTTGGTGAGGAGGCTGAATTTTCCGACTGTTGTGCCAAAGACACCTTCTCTACCCACCCTAGCGTTGAAATCGCCAAGCACGATTTTGACATCGTGGGGGGGGCAGCGCTCAGGTACGTTCTAGGCGCTCATAGAAGGTATCTTTGATCACTTCGTCCTTCTCTTCCGTCGGGGCGTGGGCGCAAATCAGCGATATGTTGAAGAACCTCGCTTTGATGCGGATTGTGGCTAGACGTTCATCCACCGGAGTGAATGCCAGGAACCGACGACGGAGTCTCTCTCCCACCACGAATCCCACACCGAATTTGCGCTCCTTTATATGGCCGCTGTAGTAGATGCCACAAGGACCCACCTTCTTCCGTCCTTGTCCCGTCCATCGCATTTCTTGGATTGCGGTGATGTCAGCCTTTACTCTTACGAGGACATCAACCAGCTGGGCAGAGGCACCTTCCCAATTAAGGGTCCGGACATTCCAGGTGCATGCCCTTATTTCGTAGTCCTTTAAACGTTTGCAGAGGTCGTCATCAAAATTGGGGTCTCTCATCCGAGGCTGTTTTGTTCTTTTCATTGGGGGGGTGTTTTTATGTGGTGGGTCCCAAACCCTACGCACAACCGCATAAGCGGGTTTCGCCTTCTCACTTTAGCTCGCCTCCAAACGGATGTCTGTTGGCTACCCAGAGAATACTTGGTCTAAGACCGGAAGTCGTGAGCTGCTTGAGCCACATGTAAAAGAATCGTTCCTGGCCACTCCCAAGTGAATGACAGTCAGAAACTTTCCTCACTTGCGTGAACTTCTACATATGACTCCATCCTCCATTACTACATCGACACCCAACCACAATCACACCACACACATCACACCACCGACCTATTCACACAAAAGGGAATGAAAGGACCGACGAGGGAATCCCTTTGCTTCTTTTTCTATTCAATAGCGACAGCGATCTGTCATACGTCTTGGGTGATTCCTATACGTCTCGAGCGACTCGAACAGCCCTCTTATTTTCGCATTTGTCAAATTATAAAACATTATTAAAATTGTTAAACTGAAATTATAAAAGCTTTTTAAAAATTGTTAAATCAAAATCATAATTGAATCGCCAATTATGCGGTGGAACAGTACACCGAATATTCACGTGAATCTAAGTGGAAACAAATTCCGAAAATACTTCTTAGATGAAATCCATAAAAAACGCAAACTTCGACGAAGATGGCAGCAAACTAGGTTCGATGCTCTCAAAACAGAGCTCAATAGATGTACAGCGGAACAAAAATTGTATGTGATTGGCGTTCAACCGTTTAGCCGGTTATAGCCGAATCGATGAGAGCGAGCCACTCCTCTCGTTCCTTCGCAGTTCGTCGCCAATTGGAGATTCCAAGTGTAACCAGGTCGCTCTCCACCTGGTCCCTCTAACGGAGTGGAGGCCTTCCCCTTCCTCGGCTTCCTCCGGCGGGTACTGCATCGAACACTTTCAGGGCTGGAGTGTTTTCGTCCATTCGGACAACATGACCTAGCCAGCGTAGCCGCTGTCTTTTTATTCGCTGAACTATGTCAATGTCGTCGTAAAACTTGTACAGCTCATCGTTCCATCGTCTGCGGTATTCGCCGTTGCCAATGTTCTGAGGTCCATAAATCTTGCGCAAAATTTTCCTCTCGAAAACTCCTAGTGGCGTCTCATCTGATGTTGACATCGTCCAAGCTTCTGCACTATAAAGCAGGACGGGAATGATAAGCGACTTGTAGAGTTTGATTTTGGATCGTCGAGAGAGGACTTTACTGTTCAATTGCCTACTTAGTCCAAAGTATCACCTGTTGGCAAGAGTGATTCTGCGCTGGATTTCGAGGCTGACATTGTTGGTGTTGTTGATACTGGTTCCCAGGATACGAAATTATCTACAACTTCGAAGTTATGACTGTCAACAGTGACGTGGGAGCCAAGCTGCGAGTGCGCCGACTGTTTGCTTGATGACAGGAGATATTTCGTCTTGTCCTCATTCACCTCCAGACCCATTCGCTTCGCCTACTTATCCATGCGGGAAAAGGCAGAACAGACGGCGCGGTTGTTGCTTCCGATGATATCAATATCATCGGCGTACGCCAGGAGCTGTACACTCTTGTAGAAGATTGTACCTTCTCTATTTAGCTCTGCAGCTCGTATAATTTTTTCCAACATCAAGTTAAAGAAGTCGCACGATAGTGAGTCACCTTGTCTGAAACCTCGTTTGGTATCGAACGGCTCGGAGAGGTCATTCCCAATCATGACGGAGCTTTTGGTGTTGCTCAACGTCAACTTACACAGCCGTATTAGTTTTGCGGGGATACCAAATTCAGACATCGCGGCATAAAGGCAGCTCCTTTTCGTGCTGTCGAAAGCAGCTTTGAAATCGACAAAAAGGTGGTGTGTGTCGATCCTCTTTTCACGGGTCTTCTCCAAGATTTGGCGCATGATGAATATCTGGTCTGTTGTTGATTTTCCAGGTCTAAAGCCACACTGATAAGGTCCAATCAGTTTGTTGACGGTGGAACCTTATAGGCGATATTTAGGAGGCTTATCCCACGGTAATTGGCACAGTTTGTGGGTTCTCCCTTCTTATGGATTGGGCAGAGCACACTGAGATTCCAATCGTCAGGCATGCTTTCTTCCGACCAAAAACAAAAATTAGACAGTTTAAAAATTATTCCTTCAAAAAGTATTTGTCCAAACTCACTGTTGATAAAGCTACCGATTATTCGCTATGCGGAAGATGCTGTTGAATACTACAATTAAAAAGGATGGTATTCCACCGTTCTTTTGGCTTTAGTGGATGCTATTCATGAAGCTCTTTTAAACACCTAATGTATATCTATAATGTTATAGATGCCGCTTTATATACATAAACTTTTGAAATCCAGGCCGTTGTAATGACTCTTCAATAATTGAGACTTCATCTTTAAAATGTCAGTTGGCACAATATAGTTTATTTAAAGACATGAGTAGACAAATATCGTCAGTTAATGCTCTAGTCGTTTTATTGAGCGAACATTGCATAAATAATATGTAACTATGTACTTTCGAAATGCCGAAGAGTCGTGGAGACTGCTTTAGATCATTTAAAGATAAGGTTGGCAAAGGCTTGGATAACCACATGGTCAACACGAGAGCTGTCATCAAAGCGTGATGTAAAACTTTTTAAATGAGGAAAATGATGAAATTAATGAAAAGTGGATTGCAACACAACAAATCGAAAACGAAACTTGACAGTTGCCAGAAAATGTCTCTAACGTTTGTGGAAATGTTAACCCATGAGCAGAGGAAATAAGACAAGCGTTCGTTTCAAATTTTGGTCAGTTATTACTTTCAACGGTGAAATATTGTTAAATCTTTACCTGCAATCGGCAACCGATCCATACTTACAAATTTCATAATTTATTTGTTTAGTTTTAATTTATTATTATTATTTATTTAATTCCAGTACAAAAAAACGGTCATTTCAATATTTGGTATGTGTATATCTATTTTTTATATTTATTTATATATATTCTTAAGGGTGAATTGACAAAAGTACCCGAACCTCTTGTGTAAGTGAGATCGTTCATCCATTTTTTGCACATTATATTTATCAGTTAGCAATATAAATATAGCTCGTGCAAATAACACGTTAACATTCATCACTGTTCTTGGTACAATCACGGATGAAAGGCCCAAAACTGCGAACGAAAACGAAACGTGCACTTTCAGTATTGCAACATGTCCTTGTAAAGCGATACAACAACGGTATGAGGATTCAATACAAGGTGAAAATTTTTCAAAAAAGTCCACATAATTGAACATACATAAAAGAAGTTTTTAAATTTTTATGATCACAGAATTTACTTCAATTTACCCTCTGATTACGGTTGCCGTTTGACTTTATAGACCAAACCTAATTCAAAACCGAAGAAAGCGGGGGAGTATGGAAGAAAAAAAAAAATGAAATGAATTAAATATCGCTAATTTACATTAATAGTGTCATAACTAAAACATTAGATTTTTAAGTTGAGTGTGCATTATCATTGTCCATATTGTGTAAAAAAGCACACTCTATTTAGCCCACTTGTATTCAGCATTTTATTTAATATAATACATACCACTAGTTTAGTCAATAAAAATATAGCATTTTTCTATATTTGCTAAATAAGAGACAACTGAAAACTTTAAACCACTTTCCTGAAAAATCCACTTTCGATTTGTGACACTATTCATGTAAATAAGCGATTTATTTTTCCAAAAACAAAAGAAATATATGTACATTCACTTTTATATTTAAAACAATATTTTGCCGACCATATGTAATGAGGGTGCCTCTTCGACGAACAGAGTTCCTTGGCCAACATTATATTATTTAACGCATTAAATTCAACAGAGTCATCACAAAGTAAAATTTATACGAGCAACAGGAGGATATACATATATGATTGCTATCTTATCGATATTTGATTTCATCTCTGCAGTATGCGAAAACAAATTTAGATTTATCTAAAAAATTATCTAAAAAATAACCACAACTAAATTGCGTGAAATAAGTGAAAAAGTCCAATTATTTTTTACAATTTAAAATTATATTGGCGCTCCGAACCCCTCTATTGATGACGACCCCTGCAAACGTCTTAAGGATAATGATTTAAGGGCATGCACCTGGAATGTCCGGACCCTTAATTGGGAAGGTGACTCTGCCCAGCTGGTTGATGTCCTCATACGACTAAAGGCTGACATCACTGCCACCCAAGAAGTGCGATGGACGGGACAAAATTTGTCCTTGTGACATCTCCTACAGCGTCATATAAGGGAGCGCAAATTTGGTGTTGGATTTTTGGTGGGAGAAAGACTCCGTCGCAGAGTCCTGGCATTCACCCCGGTGGATGAACGACTAGCCACAATCCGCATCAAAGCGAGGTTCTTCAACATATCACTTATTTGCAGCCACGACCCAACGGAAGAGAAGGACAATGTGATCAAAGATACTTTCTATGTGCCCCTAGAACGCACCTACGAGCGCTGCCTCGCCAAGATGCCAAAGTCGTGCTTGGTGATTTCAGCGCTAGTGTGGTTAAAGAAGGAAATTTCAGCCTCTATGACGAAACATCGCTAAACGGCCTGACGCTGATCGACTGTTGTGATAGACGGAAGACATGTCTCCAGTGTTTTAGAGACGCGTACGCTCCATGGACCAAATACAGACTCGGACCATTATCCAGGTGCAGCGAAGATATGAACCGCCTCTGTGCAGCAAAGAACGCCCGTTAACAAACACAAGGAAAGTTCGACGTCGAAAGGCTGCAATCGCAACAGACAGCCAAAAATACTCTACTCGACTTGCACTCCTGTTCTCTGAGAGCGCTCATCAGCATCTCGGTATAAGGGAACTGTGGAACTGCATCTCAAACTCCGCTGCAGCCGAAACAATTTGATTTCGTCGGTAAGAAAACAGACTGACTACCCCGCAACGTTGCAAACGATCACAACACGTGCGGAATGGGATAGATACCGAGTGAAGAGGGAAGAGAGACGAATTTGAAGAGCTTGAGAAGCTTGCGACAGAGGTCATGCTCGAAAATTTTATTAAAAAAGACTCAAGACCGGAGCGTCCTTATGTAGAGACCAATGAGGTAATCTGTGGGCCGATGTGGGCTAAGCCTCCTAAATACCGCATATATAACTAACTGACCAGTTATTCACCATGCGTCAAATCTATGAGAAGAGCCTTGAAAAGACGATCGACAACAGCAAAATCTCCGTTATGATTGGGAAGGACCCCTCCGAGCCGTTCGATTCCAAACGGGGTTTCAACAAGGTGACTCACTATCATGTGACTTCTTTAACTTGATGCTGGAAAAAATAATACGAGCTACAGAGCTAAATAGAGAAGGCACAATCTTCTATAAGAGTGTACAGCTACTGGCGTACGCCGATGATATTGACATCATCGGAAGCAACAACCGCGCCGTTTGTTCTGCTTTTTCCCGCCTGCATAAGGAAGCGAAGTGAATGGGTCTGGAGGTGAATGAGGAAAAGACGAAATATCTCCTGTCCTCAAACAAACAGTCAGTGCATTCTCGGCTGGGTCCCACGTCACTATTGACAGTCATAACTGCGAAGTCGTAGATAATTTTATTAACTTTTTAGTTTAAACTAAATGCGTTTATTTGAAAGGGCGATCCTTCAAATTGGTGTCAGGAGTGGTTTGGTAGATAAAAGTTTTAATTAAATATTACAATTGACATTTTACATTTCAAAAGAGAAGTGCTCATAAAGTTATAAAACAAATCAAAATGTTTCCGACATATTACCATTTTAATCATTTTTATAAAATATAAAACGTCCGCTGAAATTGTACATTCGCAAAATATATAAAGCAAAAGTAACCGAATAAACATATAGACGTATAACGGTGACAGATAAGCGGAGAAGCAGAAAATTTTAAGCGACGTAAATCGTTGCATGAGCGTATCAAGTCAGCAACAAGCTAAATCCAGAAGAAACAATAAAGTAAAGCGAAGAAAATAAGTAAAGCGAAAGGATCAGAAGATAAAGAAGCAGAGTATTAAGGCGAGCAGCAGGAACGCAGGCCAGAGAACTTATAACAACGAGAATGAGACGATTGGCCTTTGATGTGATATGTCCATGCTTTGAAATGATTTATCGAGGAATGACCATGATTTTTTAGTAATGTTTACTGATTAATAGGATTTTTTAACTCTTAAATATGATTTTAAAGGAATTTTTAGAATATATAAAAAATATATTTATACAATATTGCAAATGCCGAGACGTGAACCCAAGAAGTTGTACTGAGTTCACATTTGATCACATCATCAATTCATAACGAGGGTAACTTTGACAAAATTGTTTTCTATACATTGCATATGATTACAGCTTAGCAAATTTTGGAATACGCACTCCCCAATGCACTTTTCTTAAGCTAAACATAACAACCAACTAATTCAAAATTGCATCCCAAATATTTTTAAAAAGGATATATGCACATATTGATATGCTCTGCGGGGGAGCAAAAGACTGGGGGATGTGTGATGGGAAAGGGAATATATAGCTCTGCTCTCCGATTATCAATTAAGCTCATTTACGCGGGGCACTCCCTGTTTGCTTAGCGAGGTTAACGAGGCTTTGGCGCCGAGGAAAGGCGGTATAATCTTTTCTTCTACAGTCTGTTGGTTACCCAGAGGATACTTGGTCTAAAACCGGCAGTCGTGACATGGTTCAACCATGTGGAGAAGAATCGTTTCGGGCCACTCCCAAGTGAATGACAATCAAAAACATTCCTCACTTACGTGAACTTCTACACATGATCCCATCCTCGGCGTGTATGTACACCCAAATATTAATATTTTGAATAAGGAATTTCAGTCGGAAAGTTGTCGGTTGTAATCATTTTATTCTAATATTAAGTAAATATTCCTTCATATTTTAAGTAATTTCATTGGCAACAAATTTTGAAACAATATACATATTTATTAAATATAAAGATACGAAAAATCGTATTCATGTATCAAAAATATTTGTTGAGACAACTGTGAAGAATATGTATATTAAAAGTAAAACTAGCGATAACGAAATAAGTGATAATCAAACAAACGTTCTTGATATATTGAAATATTGATCTTTAGACCAAATCAAATCGAGATTTGATTTTTACCGGGAAGATTTGCAGTTTTTAAATATTATAACACCAAGTAATGTTCTTTTGGAAAAAGAACCAACCAACCATTAATTCAAAATTTAAAAATTTATTTCTGTGATCCCGATAAGATAATAACTCAATGGAAGTTACTTGGGTTAAGTGATAATAATTTAAAGAAAGATATGGATATCAATAGATAGATTTTGGAGTACCGTTGGTACCATTAAAAAATGCACTTATAAAAACAAAATTAAAGAACATATTAAATATAAGTTATTTAAGTAGTATTATACATTGTACAGAATTAGTACACAAGGGTGAAGTACGTTATGTATGGTCAGCAAAAAAGGATCTCTTAGATAAATAATTTATTACCTTTTATATTATGTAATATGTCTAAACTTTATGTGTATGTGATTGGCGTTGCAACCGTTTAGCCGGTTATAGCCGAATCGACGATAGTGCGCCACCTGTCTCTCTCCTTCGCAGTTCGGCGCCAGTTGGAGATCCCAAGTGTAACCAGGTCGCTCTCCACCTGGTCCCTCCAACGGAGTGGAGGCCTTCACCTTCCTCGGCTTCCTCCGGCGGGTACTGCATCGAACACTTTCAGGGCTGGAGTGTTTTCGTCCATTCGGACAACATGACCTAGCCAGCGTAGCCGCTGTCTTTTTATTCGCTGAACTATGTCAATGTCGTCGTATAACTCGTACAGCTCATCGTTCCATCGTCTGCGGTATTCGCCGTTGCCAATGTTCTGAGGACCATAAATCTTGCGCAAAATTTTCCTCTCGAAAACTCCTAGTGTCGTCTCATCTGATGTTGACATCGTCCAAGCTTCTGCACCGTAAAGCAGGACGGGAATGATAAGCGACTTGTAGAGCTTGATTTTGGTTCGTCGAGAGAGGACTTTACTGTTCAATTGCCTACTCAGTCCAAAGTAGCACCTGTTGGCAAGAGTTATTCTGCGCTGGATTTCTAGGCTGACATTGTTCGTGTTTTCGATGCTGGTTCCCAGGTATACGAAATTATCTACGACCTCGAAGTTATGACTGTCAACAGTGACGTGGGAGCCAAGACGCGAATGCGCCGACTGTTTGTTTGATGACAGGAGATATTTCGTCTTGTCCTCATTCACCTCCAGACCCATTCGCTTCGCCTCCTTATCCATGCGGGAAAAAGCAGAACAAACGGCGCGGTTGTTGCTTCCGATGATATCAATATCATCGGCGTACGCCAGGAGCTGTACACTCTTGTAGAAGATTGTACCTTCTCGGTTTAGGTCTGCAGCTCTTATAATTTTTTCCAGCATCAGGTTAAAGAAGTCGCACGATAGTGAGTCACCTTGTCTGAAACCTCGTTTGGTATCGAACGGCTCGGAGAGGTCCTTCCCAATCATGACGGAGCTTTTGGTGTTGCTCAACGTCAATTTACACAGCCGTATTAGTTTTGCGGGGATACCAAATTCAGACATCGCGGCGTAAAGGCGACTCCTTTTCGTGCTGTCGAAAGCAGCTTTAAAATCGACAAAAAGGTGGTGTGTGTCGATCCTCTTTTCTCGGGTCTTTTCCAAGATTTGGCGCATGGTGAATATCTGGTCAGTTGTCGATTTTCCAGGTCTAAAGCCACACTGATAAGGTCCAATCAGTTTGTTGACGGTGGGCTTTAGTCTTTCACACAATACGCTCGATAGAACCTTGTATGCGATATTTAGGAGGCTGATCCCACGGTAATTGGCGCAGATTGTGGGATCTCCCTTTTTATGGATTGGGCAGAGCACACTGAGATTCCAATCGTCAGGCATGCTTTCTTCCGACCATATTCTGCAAAGAAGCTGATGCATGCACCTTATCAGTTCTTCGCCGCCGTATTTGAATAGTTCTGCCGGTAATCTATCGGCCCCCGCTGCTTTGTTGTTCTTCAAGCGGGTAATTGCTATTCGAATTTCTTCATGGTCGGGTAATGGAACATCTGTTCCATCGTCATCGATTGGGGGATCGGGTTCGCCATCTCCTGGTGTTGTACTCTCACTGCCATTCAGCAGGTCGGAGAAGTGTTCCCTCCATAATCCCAGTATGCCCTGGACATCGGTTACCAGATTACCACCTTGGTCTCTACATGAGGATGCTCCGGTCTTGAAACCTTCGTTAAGTCGCTTCATTTTTTCATAAAATTTTCGAGCATTCCCTCTGTCTGCCAGCTTCTCAAGCTCTTCGTACTCACGCATTTCGGCCTCTTTTTTTTTGTCTGCAAATGCGTCTCGCTTCCCTCTTCAGCTCTCGGTATCTATCCCATCCCGCACGTGTTGTGGTCGTTTGCAATGTTGCGAGGTAGGCAGTCTGTTTTCTCTCCGCTGCGAGACGGCACTCCTCATCGTACCAGCTTGTTTTTTGTCGTTGCCGAAAACCAATTGTTTCGGCTGCAGCGGTACGCAGTGAGTTTGAGATGCCGTTCCACAGTTCCCTTATACCGAGATGCTGATGAGTGCTCTCAGAGAGCAGGAGTGCAAGTCGAGTAGAGTATTTCGTGGCTGTCTGTTGCGATTGCAGCTTTTCGACGTCGAACCTTCCTTGTGTTTGTTGACGGGCATTCTTTGCTGCACAGAGGCGGGTGCGTATCTTCGCTGCGACCAGATAATGGTCCGAGTCTATATTTGGTCCTCGGAGCGTACGCACGTCTAAAACACAGGAGACATGTCTTCGTCTATCACAACGTGATCGATTTGGTTCCGCGTGTTTCGATCAGGAGACAGCCAAGTAGCTTGATGTATTTTCTTATGCTGGAATCTGGTACTACAGACGACCATATTTCGGGCCCCAGCGAAGTCGATCAGCCTCAGGCCGTTTGGCGATGTTTCGTCATGGAGGCTGAATTTTCCGACTGTTGTGCCAAAGACACCTTCTTTACCCACCCTGGCGTTAAAATCACCAAGCACGACTTTTACATCGTGGCGGGGGCAGCGCTCATAGGTGCGTTCTAGGCGCTCATAGAAAGCATCTTTGGTCACATCGTCCTTCTCTTCCGTTGGGGCGTGGGCGCAAATCAGCGATATGTTGAAGAACCTCGCTTTGATGCGGATTGTGGCTAGACGTTCATCCACCGGGGTGAATGCCAGGACTCTGCGACGGAGTCTCTCTCCCACCACAAATCCAACACCAAATTTGCGCTCCTTTATATGGCCGCTGTAGTAGATGTCACAAGGACCCACCTTCTTCCGTCCTTGTCCCGTCCATCGCACTTCTTGGATGGCGGTGATGTCAGCCTTAAGTCGTATGAGGACATCAACCAGCTGGGCAGAGGCACCTTCCCAATTAAGGGTCCGGACATTCCAGGTGCATGCCCTTATATCATTATCCTTAAAACGTTTGCAGGGGTCGTCATCAAAAGGGGGGTGTCTCATCCGAGGCTTTCGTAGATTTTTCATTGGGGGGTGTTTTTATGTGGTGGGTCCCAAACCCTACGCACAACCGCATAAGCGGGCTTCGCCTTCTCACTTTAGCTCGCCTTCAAACGGATGTCTGTTGGCTACCCAGAGGATACTTGGTCTAAAACCGGAAGTCGTGAGCTGCTTGAACCATGTGGAGAAGAATCGTTTCTGGCCACTCCCAAGTGAGTGACAATCAAAAACTTTCCTCACTTGCGTGAACTTCTACACATGATCCCATCCTCCACATGAAATGTGTACTTGTATATGGTTTTTATCTTCTTCAAACTTAAAATGTTTGATATATAATATATAACAAACAATATATATATATATGTTATATATATATATGAACTTCCAAGAGTGAAGTTCGTTAAACGACATGTTTTAATAAAAACAGGTAAGGAAAGGCTAAGTTCGGGTGCAACCGAACATTTTATACTCTCGCAATTTATTTGGAGATTTACCTATATTTTCGTTAAAAAATTATCCTTTGGCACTGAGTTCTTCATGTTTGATATCAGGGGCCTTGACAGTATTTGTGTAAAGTTTTATTTCGCTATCTTTATCGGTTCCTTATGTATACATTATAAAGTGAACGAATCAGAAGGATTCAAAATTGAGTTATGTGGGAAGTAGGCGTAGTTGGGAACCGATTTCGCCCATATTCCACCAGTGTCATCAGGGTCAAGAAAATATTATATACCGAATTTCATTGAAATCGGTTTAATAGTTCCAGAGATATGGTTTTTGACCCATAAGTGTGCGATGCCACGCCCATTTTTCATTTTGTAAAAAAATCTCAGTGCAGCTTCCTTCTGCCATTTCTTATGTAAAATTTGGTGTTTCTGACGTTTCTCGTTAGTGAGTTAACCCACTTTTAGTAATTTTCAACCTAACCTTTGTATGGGAGGTGGGCGTGGTTATTATCCGATTTCTTTCATTTTTGGACTGTATAAGGAAACGGCTAAAAGAAACGACTGCAGAAAGTTTGGTTTATATAGCTTTATTGGCTTGCAAGATATATACAAAAAACCTATTTGGAGGCGGGGTCACGCCCACTTTTCCAAAAAAATTACATTAAAATGTGCCCCTCCCTAATGGGATCCTATGTTCAAAATTTTAATAACTTTATTTATGGCTTAGTTATAGCTCTTTATGTGTTTTTGGTTATCGCCATTTTGTGGGCGTGGCAGTGGTCCGATTCCGTCCATCTTCGAACTTAACCTTCTTATGGTGCCAAGGAACACGTGTTCCAAGTTTCATTAAGATATCTCAATTTTTACTCAAGTTACAGCTTGCACGGACGGACAGACGGACGGACGGACAGACAGACATCCGGATTTGAACTTTACTCGTAACCCTGATCACTTTGGTATATATGTGGCGATACCCACATTTAACATTTCATATAATTTATATAAAGCGATCACTTACAGGTTAATATTAAGATCATTTATATTAGCACAACTAAAGGTTAAGTTATCCTACATTTCACTTCACCTTGTTATCCTACATTCTACTTTACCTTATTATCCTAAGAGTTACACTATTGCTATCTCTCTTACGCATAGTAATTAAGCAATTACATTAATCTATTATACTAAGCAAACATGTTAAGAGCATCATCACCTGATGCTCGATCACCGTTACCTTTACTATAAGTTAACTAACGCTAAGCTATTCAACAATCAGTTGGATTTTGGTTACCACGTCGCCCAGACGTGTAATAATAAAGAACCATTTACCACAATTGGTGACCCCGACGTGATGACTTTAGTAGTCACCTTGGACTAACAGTGGAACAACAGTAAGCAGCCCGTTACCGACAACCGGCCACACCACTAAAGGTGAACGTAACCTAAAGTCACATCACCCAACCAACATTTCGCAGCGTTTTTCATCAACCATCGGAATTTTGTAACTATCGTTCGCATATTTTCTTTATTTAACAATAAAACGTTTGTATTGGAAGCGAATCAATATGCCTTCCGACGATGACACACCACGTCTGCCGAAAGCATCAATATTCATGGGAAACAAACCCGCAGCAACAATTCGTGTTCCAAATTTCAACCAAGACAGACCAGGTCTCTGGTTCGCGCAGTTGGAATCACAGTTCCGGAATCATAACGTCACACACGAGGTGGACAAATTCCATCATACGATTCCACTGATTGACACGCGCATAGCAGCTGACCCTGAAGACATCATTCTCAATCCACCAGCCGACAAGCCATATCAACGATTGAAAGCCGCACTAATCGCGTGCTATTCGAAATCCAGAGAAGCAAAACTCCTTCAACTACTGGATGGTGAGTATCTTGGCGACAAAACGCCATCTCAACACCTTCGACACCTTCGAAGTTTAGTGCCAGACATAAATGAGGAGATATTACGTGTAAGGTGGCTCTCACACCTGCCCGACCAAATGCGCACGTGTTTGGTTACGCAACACACGGCCGAGCTACAGGACTTAAGTGAAGCCGCAGATCGTCTACATGAGATACTCAAACCTTCTCAAGGGACTCACATGGCTGCAACATCACTTGCAAACAACCACGGCTCCGATTCTACAGATGTGGGACAACAACTCGCTCACATTACAAAAAGTCTTCAGAAGCTTCTATACAACCATCAAACTACTGGGCGAAAACGCTTTCGCTCACAAAACAGCAACAGAAGAAGATCAATTCCTCCTGCTAATTCAACCAACAACACGTGTTGGTACCACAAAACGTTTGGCAACCTCGCTCAAAAATGCACACCAGGTTGCAAACAAGCGGGAAACGCATCGGAGAGACGTTAGCGGCGGAAAGCGCCTCTCTACCACCATCGTACCGCCTCTTCATCACGGACCGCCAGTCTCGCACACAATTTCTAGTGGACACAGGCTCCGAAGTCTCAGTCTTCCCACACAAACAACAACCAAATTCGAAGATGGCGACCGGCTACCAACTCATCGCAGTTAACGGAACACCCGTTAATACATTCGGTGTCGCAACAATCGTTCTCAACATCGGCCTTCGCAGATCGTTAACATGGCGCTTCATACTGGCAGATGTCTCGAACCCGATCATTGGCGCCGATTTACTTTCGCACTACGGTCTACTCGTCGATCTCAAAAATCAACAACTCATCGACGAAACCACTCGACTGTGCACCTCAGGTACAACCAGAAGCGTGAATGTACAGTCGATCAAATTTCAACAGCCGGATCAATCATCAAGATTTTGGCAACTGCTAGCCGAATTTCCTAAAATCACTCGTCCCGATGGTGCACCAACACAAGTTACACATACAACGCAACATCACATCAAAACAACACCTGGTACTCCAATCAGCAGTCGAGCTCGGCGATTAGCTCCCGATCGACTTAAAATCGCAAAATCAGAGTTCCAGAAGATGATCAAGCTGGGCATAGCGAGACCATCAGACAGCCCTTGGTCATCCCCACTGCACCTCGCGCCAAAGAAGTGTGGCGAATGGCGCCCATGTGGCGATTACCGTCGCCTCAATGAACGTACTATACCTGATCGATATCCAGTTCGATGCCTAGAAGATTTCACCGCAAATTTACACGGTACATCATGTTATTCAACAATCGACTTGATTCGTGCTTTCAACCAGATCCCAGTAGCCAACAAAGACGTTCATAAAACGGCTATAATCACACCGTTTGGTTTATTCGAGTTTCCATTTATGACATTTGGACTCCGAAACGCAGCTCAGACCTTTCAACGGTTCATCGACGAGGTAACTCGAGATTTACCGTTCGTCTTCGCATACATTGACGATCTACTAATCGCATCTGCAAATGAAACCGAGCATCAAACAACATTTACGCGTCGTATTTCAGCGCCGTCAACACTACGGTTTAGTCATCAATACAACAAAAACAAAGCTAGGTCTCAAAGAAGTCGAATTCCTCGGGCATACCATTTGCCCATGGTATAAAACCACTTGAGGAACGAATCAAAGTCATTGCGGACTACCCTCGTCCTTCAACAATCACCAAGCTACGCAACTTCATTGGTACAATGAACTTCTATCGAAAATTCATCAATCACGCAGCAAGTTTATTAGCCCCACTTAATAAGCTACTCGAAGGACCTAAAATCTGTGGAAAAACTCCGATTCACTGGACCACAGAACTCGAAGACGCATTTTCGAATTGTAAGAAAGCACTAGCTAATGCAACGCTTTTGGCACACCCGGATAACAACGCCGAGTGGGCCATCTTCTCAGACGCATCTGAAAGCGGAATAGGTGCCGCTCTACAGCAACGGATTGACGAACACTGGCAACCACTCGCCTTCTTTAGTCGCAAACTCGCAACATCCGTTCAAAAACGATCAACATACGATCGTGAACTCAACGCAGTCTACGAAGCAGTACAATATTTCAGGCACATTTTTGAGGGACGACACATCGTAATCTACACAGATCACAAGCCCTTAATACATGCATTCAAACAGAAGCCTGAACGCGCATCACCATGGCAATTTCGACGACTCGATTTCATTGGTCAGTTTACCACCGACATACGGCACATATCCGGATCAAACAACATCGTTGCGGACGCCTTATCTCGAGTCGACGCCATTCACACAGCAATCAGATCAGAAGAACTTGCAACTGCACAAACCAACGATGCAGAACTTCAACAACTACTCCACAGTTCTAACACTCCACTTGAGCTACGCAAAATTAAGAGTAATACCACGGACACTACTGTATACTGCGACATATCCACAGGTACAGCTCGTCCATTTGTTCCACAACCACTAAGACGACGAATTTTCAACACTCTACACTCAGTTTCACATCCAGGCCGTCGAGCTACTAGACGTCTCATTACGCAAAGATACGTTTGGCCATCAATGAACAAGGATTGCATCACTTGGACCAAAGAATGTATTCAATGTCAACGAAACAAAATTTCTCGACATACATTCTCACCTATAGCAAATTTTCAACCACCTTCACGTCGATTCGAACATATTCACATAGATTTGGTGACACTTCCTCTATCAAAAGGACACACCAAATGTCTAACAATCATCGACAGATTTACACGTTATCCAGCAGCCTCACCTCTCATTGACGGCACAGTCGACCGAGTAGCACACGCACTCATGCAAACTTGGATATCCTACTTTGGAATCCCACTTCGCATAACCACCGATCTTGGAGGACAATTCGAGTCAGACCTTTTCAGGAAACTCGCTGATCTCCTTGGCTTCAAACATCAACGCACAACGAGTTATCATCCACAATCAAACGGACTTATCGAACGTTTTCATCGACAGTTAAAATCATCTCTTCTCTGCCACAACGAAAGTTGGTACGATGCACTCCCAGCAGTTCTCCTTGGACTACGTGCAGCATTTAAAGAAGACGTTCAAGCCACTCCAGCAGAAATCGTTTTTGGTGAGTCAATTCGACTCCCAGGTGAATTTTTAACACCATCAACTCATACCATCGAAGCACCTGAACTCGTTAAAACGTTACGAAAAGCATTTCAAAATCTTTCACCTACTCCTGCTTCTCGTCATACTCGAGAGAAAATATTCATTTCGAAGGATCTCGGAAACTCAACACACGTCTTCATTCGTAACGATAAAGTCAAACAATCATTTTCATCACCATATGACGGACCATTTCCAGTCATGGAGCGATTTGAGAAATACTACAAAGTACTACTTTATGGAAAACCAACACACATTTCCATAGATCGGCTAAAACCAGCATTCATTTGTAGTGACGACATCGAACATCTAAATCTCAATCCGTCTGGAAATATCAACAACATCAATCCTAATCCTTCTACTACAACACAAAGACATCGAAAAAGAGTACGCTTCAAAACTCCTACATAAAACAAAAAATCACTAGTATGATTTTCTTTTTTTCCAGCAGGGGAGATATGTGGCGATACCCACATTTAACATTTCATATAATTTATATAAAGCGATCACTTACAGGTTAATATTAAGATCATTTATATTAGCACAACTAAAGGTTAAGTTATCCTACATTTCACTTCACCTTGTTATCCTACATTCTACTTTACCTTATTATCCTAAGAGTTACACTATTGCTATCTCTCTTACGCATAGTAATTAAGCAATTACATTAATCTATTATACTAAGCAAACATGTTAAGAGCATCATCACCTGATGCTCGATCACCGTTACCTTTACTATAAGTTAACTAACGCTAAGCTATTCAACAATCAGTTGGATTTTGGTTACCACGTCGCCCAGACGTGTAATAATAAAGAACCATTTACCACATATATAACCCTATATCTAACTCGTTTAGTTTTGGGACTTACAAACAACCGTTATGTGAACAAAATTATAATACTCTCTTAGCAACTTTTGTTGCGAGAGTATAAAAATTTGGTAAAAACTCGATCGAACATGTATTTAACCCCTTGTTGTCTGACGGTACTCTCCAGTACCACTTCGAATTTTTCTGTTTTAAACAGAATCGCTGAACTTCTTGCTGCAAGCAGACCAACGATACTTTAAAGTACAAAATAAAGCACACATATAACAGTACTTTTTGTAATATTCGTGAATTTTTCGCTCTCTATGCTCATTTCAAGTTAGTGTTTTCCATAGTGCGGTCGTAAAAAAAAGTGTTGTATTATTTTACTTATATATTGCAAAATTATTAAAATTTCTCCAGGAAATAAAGAGAAACTTGAAGTTTTGTTAATTTGGCATTTATTATTGAAGACGCAAAGGAGTATAACTTTTTTGTTTACCAGTGATATTTGATTTTCTGAAAGAGACTTGTAAGTACCGTCGGGCTCTGTTGGCCCTTGTTTTTTACACACAGCACTGATTTCCTTATATACAGGTTTATACAGATAATATAATATAAAGGCTGGAGTTCACGGCAGATTTTTGACAGAAAATCAAATTGCTTCCATTGTGGAAGATACAGAGGTGATGACTTTACCGAACGATGAAGATCAGTTTTTGATTGAAGTTCTAAATCAAATTCAGGAAGAAGAAAATGAAGAGACAAATATTGTGCCAGAAAATTTCCGAAGCACAGTTTTTGAAGAACCGTTGCGAAAATGGAAAAAAGTTGAGAAACCCACCGTGGTTTCACAATTTGACTCAGTAGAGGGACCAGTAATTGGTTTTTTTGAGGATATGGAAACGCCAACACAATTTTTCGTATCTTATATGGGTACAAAAAAATAAAACTTTGAATCTTCAAAAATGTGAACTATTGGCATTTATCGGCATAAACTTTTGTATGGGCTACCATCAGCTGCCAAGTTATCGTCATTATTGGAGTATCAGTGAAGATCTGGCAGTCCCCGTAGTATCAAAAGCCATGTACCGAAACAGATTTGATTTGATTTTACGTTTTTTGCATGTAAATGATAATTCTAAAATTCCGAAAAACAATATCGGCTATTCAAAATTCGCCCTATGATTGAAGCTCTAAATCAACGTTTTCAGCAGGTATACCATGGAACGAAGGAGCTATCAGTTGCCGAATACATGATTTTTTTCAAGGGTAGGGTCAGTTGCACAAGGCTAAATGACTCAAAAGGATGTTGGTGCCAACAAACGCAGGTTGAGTCTTGCACCAACACACGCTATCAAAAAACTTCGTGGTAAAAGTGTGTCAGTACCGAAAGATGTCCGATTAGGTAATTTGGGGATAAATTGGCCAGCATTTGGTGAAAGTCGAGGAAGATATGAAATGTGCAGTTAAAAAAAAATTCAGTCAAAGCCGCATTCGAAATGTCAACACTGCGGAATATTTTTGTGCTGCAATGAAAAACAGAACTGTTTCTCCGAGTATCATGGCATTAATGTATGAAAAATATGAGCTCTTCAAGGCCAACGGTACTTTTAAGTACCATATCCTTTTTTTATACTAAGATGTCCTTTACATTTTTTTGTGGTTTTTATTGCTATAATATATGACTACGAATGGAAATATATGAAAATGTATTAGATAATTGTCTTTATTCTTGGTTTGGTCAACAAGGGGTTAAAGAGTGTTACGACACACTCGTACCGAATTTAAGCAAGTGTGATTGAACAGACTCGAACATACCAGAAGCTGGTATATACATTAATCTATGTATGGTGTTCGAGTGCTAATTCGAGAGTGTTGGTCACAATCAACTCGTGTACGACACACCCGAAATTATATTGCAGTAGTTTTCCGAAATAACGAACCCATTAATTGCCAGGCCTGTTCGTTACATCGAATTTTTCGTTAATTCGAGTACTCACTTAGAGGTATGTTTTTCAATAAAAATTAGATAAATATTCGTAAATTTCAGTTTAATAAAAAGTTTTATTAATTATTTGTTAAAAAATGAGAAAGGATAACAAAACAATTCAAATCAGCTAAATTCTTCCAAAATGGATAAATTCTGCCACTGTATATAAAAAAACTCGAGTTCCCTGCGTGAACTCGAACACAATTTTCACTTCGGGTTCCAAACTCGATCGAACATGTATTTGAAGAATTCGTACCGAATTTGTGATTGAACAAACCATAAAAAACTCATAGTAATTCTACACTGATATGTGCCGTCAATTTATTACTAATACGAGTGTATACTAACAATTTGATTTTACTCACTTGCTCATTGGTCAGGATGAAAATAAACTTCAATGAGTTCGGTACACTGATCGGCACGAGTGGAATTTGGACATCGTAGCTGAGTACAAAGTAAAGATACCCAGTGAGAACTTTGTCACATAACATTTTTCATTATTTCATTGAACATGCATTTTCGTGCATCTTTATTAATTTTCAATTAAATTTACTATTAATAGAAATATATTAAAATCTAAAAGCATTAACTTTACTGTCTTTAAATAACTTAAAACATTAAATGTAATACGACATAACTCATATGATTGCAACTAGTGAAACAAATCAAAATTGTATTAACAAGCAATATTTTTCTAATTTTAAAAGATAAATACAAATGGGGTACTCACAACGTGTCTTAAAGCATCGTAAAATCATAAAATCATAAGTTTTTATGCTAGTGTAAAAAATTTGTTGTTGGATTGCATACTAAAATAAGTTTACGCAAATACAACTCTGAACGCTATGTATTCGGTTCGTCATAACTGATCAGCTGATTTCTGTTTACATCAGTTTGCTTTTGTGTTGTGGTTACATTTGTGTTTAAATTTAAATTTCTTTTATCGAGGGTTTTCGGAATAATGGAGCAATATAATGTTATACAGGTAATATAAAAATGCATAATAAATACAATTTAACTAATTAAATGCGCTTTTAGACAAAAGCAAAGCGGGTGCGTTCCAACCCAACCAGAAAGTGGCTATTTGATGAAGAAAAGGCGTTGATTGAATTTTTGACACAAAACAGGGATTTTGAGGTAAACCTATTAATTAAAATACAACTTAGAAGTAATCTATTATAATTTTAATTATAGAAGCCAACGTCTCAAATGTATTATAGACGATGTTCAAAGGAGAGCAACATTGCGGTGGACTGGAAGCTGACACGCTCGAAGGTTCGTTATATGCGTACAACACATAACAAAGCAAAAGCATGGGAAGGCACGACGGGTGCAGGGAGTATGGAAGGCGAAACTATGAAGGGTAAGATTTTGTTTTGCAAATAAAATAAAATTTTCACGGTTTCTGCGTGCGTATAGAAGTGAAGCAAATAGTATTGAGGACAATTGCGAATTTGTGTAAATGGTTCAAACCATAAAATGAAGCGGAACGACTAGTAAATCGTTCGTGGTACTTAGAATAACTAGACATTTTTATTTCAGCCACTTTACTTTTTATGAAATGGAAGAAATTTTCGGCAGTAGAGTGGTTGAGTCAGCAGTAGTAAACAATAGTTTGGAGAACAACGAAAACTATTCTGAAGTAGACCTCAACTAGTCAGCATCTTCTGCGGTTGTATGCGAGGGCGAATGCATAGAAAACACAATTCGTAAAGGAATATAATCCAGAACTGCGGCATCAGATATTCTGCAATTTCAGTCTGAAATGATACAGCTGAAAAAACAGAAAATGGAGCAAGAAATGAGTTTTAAGGAGAAAGAGTTGGAATTAAGAGAAAGGGAATTGAGGATTAAAGAAAAAGAAGTGGAGTTAAGGGAAAAGCAAGAATTATTACTAAAAGACAAAGAAATGGAGATGAAAGTAAAATAATTGGAAAGTAATGAAAAGTTAAAAATAATGGAAATACAAATGAAAGAAAGATTGACAATGGAAGAATTGAAACACAAATACAAATAAGTGGAAGAATTGGAAGAAGTGGTGCAAGAGAATTTTAAATTACCTGAAATGAATTAATGTACCTGAAGTTTATTTTTAATAATTGCTTTTTATGTTAATTGAATTGAAGAATTATATGAATACTTACATATACTAATTAATAGTAAATATACGTTTAAATAATGATGTACTTCAAGTTAATCTATGATTTTGAATGAAGTCAAGAAGGCTGGATCTTGTGTTACTTCCTGGTGGTAAGCTATATAGAGGTGGGTTAATTTCCACGCTTTCTTCGTTTTCAGTTTGGAAATTGATTAGGAAGTTATGGAGAATGCAGCATACCATGATCCACTTATTGCATTATTTTTTATTTTGCTCATTTATCATTCTAAACTTCAATTATTTCAAGCACAATTCGCACACGATATTTTGAAAAGTATTTATTGAAACTTTCTCTTTATTCCGTAGTGTACATAGTCCGTACTATTTTGCCTGAACGGTGTCAATAAAAATTCGTTGAGTGGATAGGTGCTATCTCCAGCAATCCACTGAGAGTCAGATAAAAAACGTTGAGAATGTTTTGCAAGGAGGCTATTCAAGAAGATTTTGGCTTCGTGAACACTTCCAGGGTATCCTATTGTGACTTGTCTTATTCGTAGCCTATAGTCACAAACAGCTTGCATTTTAATAGAATATTGGCGTTTTCGTGAATAAAAAAGTTCATGTTTTTTGGTTGGCGCTTCAGCCAACTTTAATTCGGATCCATCAATATATCCTATACAACTTGGCATCTCTTTCCGCGTTGCAGTAACAATTTCCAACCGTTAATTTTCATTTGGCCAAAACAGAAACTTCTCTTTTAATGTCAATATTGCTTTAAATACCCGCTTAGTTATAATTTGAATTGTGCCACCATCACCCACGCCAAACAATGAAGCAACCTTTCGTATAGATAATCCATCCACGGAAGATCCCAACCTAAATAGCACTATTTTTTAATTGTAAATCTAATGGAAATTGCGCTCCACTAGAATTTGTGTTAAATACACTATCGTCCTTTATATAATTTAGTATGCGGCGAAATTCGTCCGGGCGAACACGAATCATTTCGAGTTTCGTCATCAAAGTTCCTAAGTACATTATGTCGTCATTGGGATGACTTTGGTATTCCGAGATGAACACTTCGACGAGTGTTTAATAAACAAAGTAAACTCAATGAAAAATGTTCAAACATTTCGTCCGCATCTTCGTCGTCGCCTGGAAACTAATTTTTACGTAAATAAATTGCAAAGTGAGACTTGCTTATAATGGTAAAACTCACTTGAGTCAAGTATCATCAGGTTTAATGCTTGATTCTTGCACAGTGCATCTATTATTTTAAAATTTTCACCTCATTCATTGTATTTTGTCTTAATTTTTGTTTATGACTTATAACTTTATGACACGTTGTGAGTACCCCAAATATAAGAGCCGGCTATTTCCAATCTCTCCTAGTCGTCGGGCTTCTGCGTTTATATGATCTTGCAACCTCGCTGAATATTTCATTGTCGTTTCGTGAATAACTTCCCGGACAATTTTTATATGAAGATCACGGTGCAGATCTGAATTACGTATATACCACGGGGCATTTACAAATTTGCGTAGCACTTTATTTTGGAACCGTTGTACCGCTTGATAGTGTATGATGGTTTTTTTTATATCCACTAATATAATTTTTTGTGTTACTCAACCAATCAATCAGTTAAACAGATATATTGCAGTTCTCTGATGTGTATCACCGGTACTCTGAATTTTGTTCGAAAGCTAACGGTTTTCCATACTTGCGCATCAGATTACCCGGCAGTTACAAGTTCTAGAAATTGCTTTCAAGTTGCAATACCATCACAAATTTTCTCCGACCACACTCTCACCAGAGATAAAGAGATGTACAACTCTCATCTCACTGGAATTGAGAGCGCAATATCGAACGTTAAAACCACCTAAACTTTGACAGTTTGACAGATGAGGAGGTTTTGATGTTTCGCAATAAAAAAGAGGGGCAGCCAGATTGAAATGTCACTTATAAGAACTTAAAACAATAAATATAAATGGAAAAGCGAAATTTTAAGGTATTTGAAGAAATGTTTTGTGATTTTAATTTTCCATGAAAAAAAAAAATTAATTACCAGTTGAGTGAATTAATACCACTTGATTTACCACTGAAAGTTTGAAAACCGGTTGTTTTAATATCCCATAATATCGCTAACCGAGATTTAAATAGTTATTATTTATATCAATTGTTAAGTATACAATAATTGTTAGCAGAAATAAATGCTGGGTATTTTAATTTGTCTGATCTGGTAATAAAAATGTTATAAAAACGAAAATTTTGAGGCGCTATCACTCTGGATTAAATTGGACATCCCTTTATGCTTTAAATCAAGTTGATGATCAAGAAATAATCAGTTGAGCATAGAGTTCTCCAATTTTCAAATTACAAGTTTCAAAATTTTAAAAATAATGATGCATAAAGTTGAAATACGTAATTTACGGTGGTACCTGTCTCATCATCCTGATATATATAATACTATCTGTCAAACGAAATCACAGTTTTCGCTTAACACTACTTGAGAACTTCCATTCCAGTCATTATATTCGATGCCTGCTCTAGTTTAGTGGATATAATGGGAAGACTTATTTTGTCATCCCCAAATTGTCAGTTAATATTTCTTTACATTTTTAAAGGAATGGAGAAACAACAAAAGTACAAAAACAGAAATTCGTGGGGTGAGAGGGAGGAATTGAAGTGTGGCAAAATAAGGTGTGTGCTCTACGTGGGCCAAGAAAAAATGGCAGTGGAGTTGCAGCAACAAAGTGTGTCAATCACAGCGACCGAAATTATTTAATTTGTAGAGTCCGAGGGTGTCGCATAATTTACTAAATGAACGAAAGCTTTCTTTAAAAAACACAGATCCATTTCGTTGGCAATCGTGTCCCCAAAAATTATTCTTACGTTGATATTTAAAAGAAAACTTTTGCATCAGTAGAAACCTATACAAACTTGTGTTCAACATGATTTAATCGGCGTCCCAAATACCTTTATTATACCTAATAGGATTTAACGTTATTTGTTGAAGAATCATCGGTGCGCAAGATATTTATCTAGTTTTTCAAAATCAATTCCTTCATTATTAAAATTTTCTTGTCGTGATTCTATAAAACACGATCATTAATAATAAATATAAGTAAATATTAAAAATTCTAAAACATACAATTCTCGTTGCTCAAAATTTTAAGAAACATAAATTTGTGAACTGTCAATCTAAACGCATTGAAAACACATGATGTCGGTCAAAACGACTTTGGTTCCGCAATCCACAGATTGTGTATTCAAGATGTTTTCAATGTCGGTCCGAACGTAGTATAAGTCTTTACATAGTATCTCGATTAGTTTTAGGTGTTACAAACAATCGTTAGTTATGTGCAGCATATACGCCCGTATATTATATGAGGAAGAACAAAAACAAATTAATAGATATTGTGAAAATTGACGTCATACGTTACCCACAGGAGATTGTGAACAGTTGAAGTGAACTCAAGTGCAATTTTCGGTGCCGTGGAAAAGTCTAAATAACATTGTTAAACTGAATGCGTAACCGAATACATTTGATCCTAATGACTATCGAACAACAACAAAATTCTTGTCAAACGAAAATATACCTTGGTTTAGCTACGAGAGCAAACACAAAAGGCCAATAAAGGTAATGATAAAAAATTTACACCACTCATGTGATACTCAATCCATCTTGAACGACCTTAAAGATCAAGGCTTTAATGTGTTAAATGCAATTAACACACTTAAGTGGAAGACTAAAGAACCGCTAGATATGTTTTTAGTAGTATTCGATGCTACCGAGGACATTAAGAAAGTTTATCAGAACAAAAGCATTCTTAATACCGTTATCAAGGTTGAGCCTATCAAAGCCTCTAAATTAATCCCTCATTGCAAAAACTGTCAACCTTTTAGACCTACAAAAAACTTCTGCGGTAAGCCATCGAGATGTGTGAAATGTGGAGGCAAACATCTTTCAACTGAATGCACCAAAGCCGATAAAGGCCCTGCCAAAAGTTGCAATTACGGCGATTCTCATCCTGCAAGCTACCGTGGTTGTATCGTTGCAAAGAACTGCAAAAAATTAGAGACAAAAAGAATGATAATACAGTTGAGGAGAATGTCAATGCTCAGACGAAAAACCCCGTTGCGGACAAAGGAAGGAATGAAGTAAGACCCCTCCCATCAACTTCTAAACTTACATTTGCACAATAAGCAAGGTCAGACAAATACTGTTCAAAAAAGTAGTCCGTTATCCCAAACGAGCAAGAAAACTTATTTAAGTCCATAAATGAGCGGCTCAGCGCCCTTGAATGTATGTATGTGATTGGCGTTGCAACCGTTTAGCCGGTTATAGCCGAATCGACGATAGTGCGCCACCTCACTCTCTCCTTCGCAGTTCGGCGCCAGTTGGAGATCCCAAGTGTAACTAGGTCGCTCTCCACCTGGTCCATCCAACGGAGTGGAGGCCTTCCCCTTCCTCGGCTTCCTCCGGCGGGTACTGCATCGAACACTTTCAGGGCTGGAGTGTTTTCGTCCATTCGGACAACATGACCTAGCCAGCGTAGCCGCTGTCTTTTTATTCGCTGAACTATGTCAATGTCGTCGTATAACTCGTACAGCTCATCGTTCCATCGTCTGCGGTATTCGCTGTTGCCAATGTTCTGAGGACCATAAATCTTGCGCAAAATTTTCCTCTCGAAAACTCCTAGTGTCGTCTCATCTAATGTTGACATCGCCCAAGCTTCTGCACCGTAAAGCAGGACGGGAATGATAATCGACTTGAAGAGCTTGATTTTGGTTCGTCGATAGAGGACTTTACTGTTCAATTGCCTACTCAGTTCAAAGTAGCACCTGTTGGCAAGAGTTATTTCGAGGCTGACATTGTTCGTGTTCTTGATGCTGGTGCCCAGGTATACGAAATTATCTACGACCTCGAAGTTAACACTGTCAACAGTGACGTGGGAGCCAATACGCGAATGCGCCGACTGTTTGCTTGATGACAGGAGATATTTCGTCTTGTCCTCATTCACCTCCAGACCCATTCGCTTCGCCTCCTTATTCATGCGGGAAAAAGCAGAACAAACGGCGCGGTTGTTGCTTCCGATGATATCAAATTCCTTCCCAATCATGACGGAGCTTTTGGTGTTGCTCAACGTCAACTTACACAGCCGTATTAGTTTTGCAGGGATACCAAATTCAGACATCGCGGCATAAAGGCAGCTGCTTTTCGTGCTGTCGAAAGCAGCACTAAAATCGACAAAGAGATGGTGTGTGTCGATCCTCTTTTCACGGGTCTTCTCCAAGATTTGGCGCATGGAGAATATCTGGTCTGTTGTTGATTTTCCAGGTCTAAAGCCACACTGATAAGGTCCAATCAGTTTGTTGACGGTGGGCTTTAGTCTTTCACACAATACGCTCGACAGAACCTTGTATGCGATATTTAGGAGGCTGATCCCACGGTAATTGGCGCAGATTGTGGGATCTCCCGTTTTATGGATTGGGCAGAGCACACTGAGATTCCAATCGTCAGGCATGCTTTCTTCCGACCATATTCTGCAAAGAAGCTGATGCATGCACCTTATCAGTTCTTCGCCACCGTATTTGAATAGTTCTGCCTGTAATCTATCGGCCCCCCGCTGCTTTGTTGTTCTTCAAGCGGGTAATTGCTATTCGAATTTCTTCATGGTCGGGTAATGGAACAACTGTTCCATCGTCATCGATTGGGGGATCGGGTTCGCCATCTCCTGGTGTTGTACTCTCACTGCCATTCAGCAGGTCGGAGAAGTGTTCCCTCCATAATCCCAGTATGCCCTGGACATCGGTTACCAGATTACCACCTTGGTCTCTACATGAGGATGCTCCGGTCTTGAAATTTTCGATCATTCCCTCTGTCTACCAGCTTCTCAAGCTCTTCGTACTCACGCATTTCGGCCTCTTTCTTTTTTTGTTTGCAGATGCGTCTCGCTTCCCTCTTCAGCTCTCGGTATCTATCCCATCCCGCACGTGTTGTGGTCGTTTGCAACGTTGCGAGGTAGGCAGTCCGTTTTCTCTCCGATGCGAGACGGCACTCCTCATCGTACCAGCTTGTTTTTTGTCGTTGCCGAAAACCAATTGTTTCCCTTGTACCGAGATGCTGATGAGTGCTCTCAGAGAGCAGGAGTGCAAGTCGAGTAGAGTATTTCGTGGCTGTCTGTTGCGATTGCAGCTTTTCGACGTCGAACCTTCCTTGTGTTTGTTGACGGGCATTCTTTGCTGCACAGAGGCGGGTGCGTATCTTTGCTGCGACCAGATAATGGTCCGAGTCTATATTTGGTCCTCGGAGCGTACGCACGTCTAAAACACAGGAGACATGTCTTCCGTCTATCACAACGTGATCGATTTGGTTCCGCGTGTTTCGATCAGGAGACAGCCAAGTAGCTTGATGTATTTTCTTATGCTGGAATCTGGTACTACAGTCGACCATATTTCGGGCCCCAGCGAAGTCGATCAGCCTCAGGCCGTTTGGCGATGTTTCGTCATGGAGGCTGAATTTTCCGACTGTTGTGCCAAATACACCTTCTTTACCCACCTTGGCGTTAAAATCGCCAAGCACGACTTTAACATCGTGGCGGGGGCAGCGCTCATAGGTGCGTTCTAGGCGCTCATAGAAAGCATCTTTGGTCACATCGTCCTTCTCTTCCGTTGGGGCGTGGGCGCAAATCAGCGATATGTTGAAGAACCTCGCTTTGATGCGGATTGTGGCTAGACGTTCATCCACCGGGGTGAATGCCAGGACTCTGCGACGGAGTCTCTCTCCCACCACAAATCCAACACCAAATTTGCGCTCCTTTATATGGCCGCTTAAGTAGATGTCACAAGGACCCACCTTCTTCCGTCCTTGTCCCGTCCATCGCACTTCTTGGATGGCGGTGATGTCAGCCTTTAGTCGTATGAGGACATCAACCAGATGGGCAGAGGCACTTTCCCAATTAAGGGTCCGGACATTCCAAGTGCATGCCCTTAAATCATTATCCTTAAAACGTTTGCAGGGGTCGTCATGCGAGATTTTCGTCGATTTTTCATTGGTACTTCGTTTATATGTGGTCGGTCCCAGGCCCTACGCACAACCGCATAAGCGGGCTTCGCCTTCTCACTTTAGCTCGCCTTCAAACGGATGTCTGTTGGCTATCCAGAGGATGCATGATCTAAAACCGGAAGTCGTGAGCTGCTTGAACCATGTGGAGAAGAATCGTTTCTGGTCACTCCCAAGTGAATGACAATCAAAAACTTTCCTCAATTGCGTGAACTTCTACACATGATCCCTATATACAATTTATTGATGAAGAGTAGCTCTTTGAAAATAATGCTATAAAACGCCAATTGTCTTTCCAAAACTAAAAATCAATTGGAAGTTATTCTAAACGACAGAAATATTGATGTATGTTTGTTGTCCGAAACACATTTTACGAACCATTCATTTTTTAAATTCAAAAATTATGACTTATACCACACTCCGCACACGGCAAACTCAGCACAAGGTGTAAGCGCGGTTTTAATCAAAAGTATTTTTAAACATTTCGAAGAAGCCCAGATTAAGACTGAAGAAATTCAAGCTACAGCAATTTCAGTAAATATGCACAGTCAGTCATTATACTTAATTGCTCTATATAGTCCGCCCAGGCATAATATCACAACTGATAATTATACGAGTTATTAAAAAAATATGACATGGGTGGTGACTTTAATGCAAAACACACTCATTGGGGATCACGTTTAATTACAACCACAGGTCGAGAACTACTGAAAGTTATACAAGTTATTGGATGCAATGTCATTTCGACAGGGAGACCTGCAGATAGTAGGAAATTACCGAATCTACTTGACTTCTTTGAGGGGTAAACCACTATATGATGTCACATCTTACAGGCCAATATCGCTGCTGCCAGCTCTATCGAAAGTCTTCGAGAATGTTCTCATAAAGAGGCTCAAATCAATAATAGATCGAAAACACCTTATACCAGTACATCAGTTCGGCTTTCGTGACCATCATTCAACAATTGACCAGGTACACCGAATCGTAAATTTCGTTCAAAATGCTATGGATAACAAGTAAGGAAAGGCTAAGTTCGGGTGTAACCGAACATTTAATACTCTCGCAATTTATTTATTTAACTTTATTTATATTATATAATACACAATTTGACCCACATATTCATCATATATATTGTATAAAGTCCATTGAAAGTTGGAAACCCTAATATTAGGTTAGAAGCACCGAGGTCCTCATGTTCGATACATGGGGCCTTGAAAACCTATGGTCCGATTTCGACGATTTTTAGAATGGGGCTTCCACACTATAAAGGTAGTATTTGTGCAAAGTTCTGCATCGATATCTTCACTAGTGCTACCTTTATATATTGTAAAGTTAACGATTCAGGTCGTCTTCAAAGTTCTGGTATATAGGAAGTAGGCGTGGTTGTGAAGCGATTTGGCCTATTTTCACAACATATCATTGGGATGTAAGAAAACTACTACAAACCAAGTTCATTGAAATCGGTCGAGTAGCTCCTGAGATATGGTTTTTGACCCATAAGTGGGCGATGCCACGCCCATTTTCCATTTTGTAAAAAAATCTGAGTGCAGCTTCTATCTGCCATTTCTTATGTGAAATTTAGTGTTTCTGACGTTTCTCGTTAGTGAATTAACGCACTTTTAGTAATTTTTAACCAAGGGAGGTGGGCGTGGTTTTTATTCGATTTCAACTATTTTCATGGTGTATGGTGGGGTACGTAAGAGAATTGACTGCAGAAAGTTTGGTTTATATAGCTCTATTGGTTTGCGAGTTATATACAAATAACCGATTTGGGGGCGGGGCCACGCCCATTTTCCCAAAAAAATTACATCCAAATATGCCCCTTCCTAGTGCGATCCTCTATTCCAAATTTTACTTTTATAACTCTATTTATGGCTTAGTTATGACACTTTATGTGTTTTCGGTTTTCGCCATTTTGTGGGCGTGGCAGTGGTCCGATTTTGCCCATTTTCGAAAGCAACCCTCTCACGGTCTCAAGGAACGTGTGTTCCAAGTTTCATCAAGATATCTCAATTTTTACTCAAGTTATCCGTTGCACGGACGGACGGACGGACAGACAGACATTCGGATTTTGACTCGTCTCGTCACCCTGATCATTTTGATATATATAACCCTATATCTAACTCGTTAAGTTTTATGACTTACAAACAACCGTTATGTGAACACAACTATAATACTCTCTTTAGCAACTTTTGTTGCGAGAGTATAAAAAGAACGTTTGTTCTGCGGCCTTCTTAGACATGTCTCAGGCTTTTGATAGAGGATGCATACTCAAACTTGCAACCGATAGAAGCGGGTGTTCTCCAGGGAAGCGTGTTGGGGCCAATGCTTTACTTGCTTTTTACAAGTGATATCCCCACTAACTCAAGTTATGTGACAGCGACATTTGCGGATGACACAGCCCTGTTAGCAGAAGGAGAGTCAACTTCAATATCTACCCTTCGAGTGCAGAAAGCAGTTAATGCAATTACTAAATGGGCTTCCAAGTGGCGCATTAAATTAAACGATTCCAAATCAATGCACGTAGACTTTACTTAAAAAAAAAACCATCATACCATCACATTTATATAAATGGTACTCCTATAGCACATCACAATAATGCTAAGTACCTAGGAATCACCCTAGATGCAAAGCTTCGCTGGAAAGAGCATATCAAGAAAAAAAGGTGCGAGCTGGATTTAAAATTTGCTAAGTTTTACAATCTGGTCGGTAGGAGATCCACGCTTTCAATCGCAAACAAGATGTTTATATATAATCAAGTACTAAAGCCAATTTGGGCCTATGAAGCTCAACTATGGGGTTGCGCAAGTAAAAACTGTATTGCCTGAATTCAGCGCTTCCAAAATAAGGTACTAAGAAGTATAGTTAATGCTCCTTGGTATGTTAGATCTGCTGACCTTCACCGTGATCTTGGTGTGAATCCAGTAGTAAACGAAATAACCAAACTTGCAAAGACTCACGAAATGGGGCTTATACAGCATGTAAATGAAGAGGCATCCAGATTCATCGGTACGGCTGAACGAGAAAACCGACTGAAACGTAAGAGGCCTTCAGACTTAGCAAGGCAACTGTACCAGCAAATGAATTTCTCTAACATTTAGCTTTTAACCATTATTTTTAAGTTATTAGAATTGAATTGTTTTTAGTATTTAATCATTGTATACTAGGTACAATTGTAATAAAAAAAGAAAAGTAAAATTGTTATTGCATTTTTTCCTATAATGGTCAAAAATATTCTAATATTTTTAAAACTTTAAGTGCACATATGTCTGTATGCAGTTTCCTTTAAGGGGTTATTTCATTCAGCATATTAAAGATACATATTTAAACATTATTTTGTGAAATTTATATATACAAATTCCGAAAGCTTAGATGAACGGAGGTAAACAGAAAAGGTTAAAAATTGAATTTTGGATAGATTTTGAACTCAAGAAGTAACTTTTGTGGACAAATTTTCGCCATATACTAACTCAAAAAAATAGTTGTAATAAAGATGTGTGGAAATTTTCCAACAAAATCGCTTCATAACTTTTCATGTCCACTGACTTCAAAATTCGTGTTTGAAATAAACCCGCTTAATGTTTTACATTCTTGAAATTTTAATCATATCGATGTCATAATTTTGGATAATATTTTAATATCGTACTATTTAATAAGACAAACAACTTTCAAATTTTGATTCCCACGTAATCGCTTAATTCACCAAATAGTCCAAATAAGCGTGATTCCTGTAATTGAACAAACTGTTCATTAAAGCGGAATTCTTTTAATTGAACAAATTGTTCAATTAAGCGAGTATCTGTTAATTGATTCCCCGGATTTTGATGTACTATTATGCGAAAAGTACTGTATATACGTTTATGTAAGTTAAGCGCTAGTGAGGATATCGGAACAGAATTTTGCACTAATACTGAATTTATAGTGTGGCATCGCCCTTCTAAAAATCGCCGAAATGGGACCATAAGTATTCAAGGCCCCATATAAGGGACATGAGGACCTCAGTCCTTCTAATAAATATTTTACCCAAAATATAGGTAAATCCCTTATATACCTTGAAAAAATTCAAAGGGAATCTTTTTCTTCTCTTAGCTCCCTTATACCCAATATTAGGGTATCTAACTTTCAATGGACTTTATACCATATATATGATGAACATGTGGGTCAAATTGTGTATTATATTCATAAAATTATATAAATAAATTGCGAGAGTATAAACAGTGCGATTACACCCGAACTTAGCCCTTCCTTACTTGTTACCATTGTGAATTGCCTAAATATGTAAAACAAAACTTGAAAGCACTACGCATGCGGAGATAGAAATTTAAATGGGTAGCATACTCTCTTGCAGGAACTCAACTGAATAACTTTGTTGTTGTTTACACATGTAAAAGTTTTGACTAGCGATCACCGCCCAAAGATAGCGAGCAGAGAAGTGTCTAATCGATTGTAGCTATTATATTCTTTGTTTTTCGAGGTTAGCCTCCAATATCGAAATATTTCCCTTCGAATTACGAAGAACCTACTTTATTTACTTATGACTCAATCTCCCGGAAGAAACAATTAGGTACAAAAAAAAGGCAATAAGAGTTGAATTTGCAGTTTAGTGTAATTATTGTGTTTGGACAATATTAGAAACTACTCTACATGTTTACAAATATTTACAAAATACTATTTACTTTCACTATACAATTTTACATTAAGGTGATCCTCCCCCATTTCCCTTGTCCTATACTTAAGTGGCCTTTATTTCAAGTCTTTGTCTTCTGTCATTTGCGGATTTTTATAGCAACGGTTGTTTAATTAGTTGACATTTGAAACTTTCACACTAGTAAAACTTCTTTAAAAATTGTAAAATAAAAATTTTGTAAATATCCAATAAACTTCTCTTAATTACGTTCCACTCCTTATAGCCTTTTTACACAGGAGTTAATTGACCAATAAACCGTCCTCTGCTTGATTAAAACGCTTAATATCGATTTATCATACAAAATAAAAATCTACATTAACTTTTAATTGAATTTTAATCGACTTGAAAATTAAATGCAACTCTCCGACAAAGACCGCATTTGTAATTATATATACGTTCTTAGTCTGCGATTGGCTGTTTTGCTGAAACATATGTTCAGTTTGAAAGCTCACAGGTGGGCGAATATTGATAGCAAAACAAAACAAAAAAACGAAACAAATTGCCGGGAATCGAAAATTTAAAGACCCGCCAAATCGCCGCCATATTGGCATTTCTCCCACTGTGACATTTAAAGAATTTCAAAACAAAATGGAATGGTGAATTGCGTCGAAGCGCACTATGAACTAAATTTGTAAACAATGAACAGCTGTTTGTGTAAAAATAAGCAAATAACCGTATATAGGATGTTCACGGAGCATAGAGGTTATTTTTAATCTAATGATCATATAACCCGATAACCACCTAACCGTGAACAGCCTAACTTAGGACATTATTAGATTAAAAATAACCTCTATGCTCCGTGAACATCCTATATATGGTTATTTGCTTATTTTTACACAAACAGCTGTTCATTGTTTACAATTTTAGTTCAATGAAATTCCTACTTATAAAATGCCTAAACAAAGTTTAAAAAGCAAAATAATCGAATTTAAAATAAGTTCTGCTATTCAGGAAATGGACTTTATTGAAGGTATGTGCTTATTAATTAATCCGAATTTTAAGGGTTCAAAAAATTCTTTGTATAAAATTTGCAGAATTTCGTAATTCTGTAGACACTAAAATTGGAGTATAAATAAATGACAAAAAATTTATATTTATTTTGTACTTTATGATTCTTACTTACTTTGATGATTTTTGATAATTTTAATGATTTTTGATGCTTTGTCAGTCTTTTCACTTTTAGCTTTTTATTTCGGTTTTAATTTGCCGATTGTAAACAAAAACAGCTGTTAATAGCAGATTTTCCAATAAGAATATCTAATTGGAAATGTCATTCGCTTAGTTTTATTTATTTTTTGTGCTGCCATTTAGTAAAATTCCAACGACTTTCTAACACTGGAAATAAGCAAACAACCACATAATCTGTAAACAAGGGCCTAGGTTGGTTATTTTGTCATACCTAATTTTGTTGTTGTTTACTTAATCACATAACCACATAACCCGATAACCACCTTATCGTGAACGGCCTAAGTGGTATTTTTGAAGCTTTCAAAATTTTCAGCATCAAAATTTAGTTAAATATATAAACCCAAACGATTACCCACCTCCCGCCCAACCGACGCGTGGGGCGCAATCCGCAAACGAGCGGAATTTGCCGAGTCATGACAGGCAAGAGTTTTTAAGCGTCGAGATCTCAAACTGTTCAGCTACGGCAAGAAAAATTTCAACAGATAAGATTTAAAATTTACAAAAACAAAAGGTTAAAAAATGTTTAATGTTACTTATTAAGCGAAGACAAAATAGTTTTTTTAATGGTAAAGATCGAATCAGACAGGTCAAGTCAGACAGGTTAGGGAATGAGAATTAAAATCATAACATATTTGACGGAATGGTTCGTTTAACTCGAAATTTGTTCTCGAAGATTTTAAAAGTAATGGTCTAAACTGCCTAGATGAACGAAATGGGACATTAAACTTGATATCTGACAAAAGGAAAGAGCTATAAACAGAACTATTCAGAAGTTTTACTAGAAATATTATATCTAGCATTTCCCTACGACTAGTGAGTGTAGGTAGATTTATAAGTTTTAAACGACTAGTATACGGAGGAAGATTCAATCTTGAATCCCAGTGTAAGTGACCTAAAGCAAAAAGTAAAAATTGTTTTTGAACGGACTCTAACTTATCAGAATGGGTATTGTAGCTAGGATTCTATACCACAGAACCATACTCCAATATAGGTCTTACCAATGTTGTAAAAAGAGTTTTAGTAATATACGGATCACTAAATTCTTTAGACCAACGTTTAACAAAGCTAAGAACACCTTTAGCTTTTAAAACAATTGAATTTACATGAGAATTAATATTTAGTTTAGGGTCCATAGTAACTCCTAAATCAACAAAGCTAGATATTTGCTCTAAACTGAAGTTATTTATTACGTAGGGAGAAGGATCAACAGATCTACGGGAAAAGCACATCGTTTTACATTTTTTAAGATTCAGTGGCATATCATTTATGTGACACTAAGTAACTAAATTATTTAAGTCCGATTGTAACTCAGTTCTATCATTATAAGAAGTATATGATTTAAAAAGTTTTACATCCGCATATAATAAAATGTTTGAAAACTTAATTGCGGAAGGTATATCATTAATAAACAATAAGAACAGAATCGGACCGAGATGACTACCTTGTGGAACGCCTGAAGGGACCATAATTGAATCGGATAAAGTGTTATTAAATATAACTTGTTTTTTTCTGTTAGTAAGATATGAGGATACCCAATTGGTTTTCAACCAAGGCAATCCAATTTTTGCAATAGAATAGAGTGGTTTACTCTTTCGAATGCTTTACTAAAGTCTGTATAAATATCATCGATATTCTTATTGTCTCTAAAACCCATTAACACATGGCTTACGAATTCAAGCAAGTTTGTAGCTGTAGATTTCCCTTTACAGAATCCATGCTGAGAAAATGAAATCAATGGAGAAATCGAGAATGTAATTTGGTCAGTGATAATAGCTTCAAAAAGTTTGGGTATAGCTGACATTTTTGCTATCCCCCTATAGTTCTCAACGGATGATCT
Source organism: Zeugodacus cucurbitae (assembly GCF_028554725.1). Lineage (NCBI taxonomy): Eukaryota > Metazoa > Arthropoda > Insecta > Diptera > Tephritidae > Zeugodacus > Zeugodacus cucurbitae. Next base: position 30,931,000 of record NC_071671.1, on the reverse strand, counting down.
AACACCGCTTTTATGCAAACGTATTATAAAAGAGTTTTTCCACAATGACGGAACCCTTGTTTAAGAGATGGTTTGGTTAAAGGTTGGTTAAATATATTTTGCACAATTTTTAAGGAAGCATGAGGGAATCATATCGGGGCCATATTTAAACGAACTTTTTAATGTATCTAGATGGTTTAAGACATCTAATTCAGAAATGATTGGTGCATTAATAACGGTACTCGGACAAGACACATGTTGATATAGCACATTCGTAGGGGAGTTAGAACAATAATTAGACTTAAAGAATTCAGCAAACATATTAGAAATAGTAAAATTGTCACATGACATGGTTGAATTATATTTCATCGCGGACGGAAAATTGGAAATCCTGCGTTTGGAGTTAACGAAACCATAAAAAGTTTTTTGATTGCGAATAATATTATTTTTAACTTTATTTATGTAGTTTTTATAATATTTTTTGTTAACTACCGCAAACTCTCGGCTTAACTTAGAATACTTTAAATAGTCACCAAGCATTCCAGTTTTTTTATAAAGTTTAAAAGCACGAGCTTTTCTATTTTTTAGTTTACTTAGCTCTTTCGAAAACCACAAATTTTAGTTTTTACTTTGGGTAACAAAACATTTCGGAACAAACCTTTCAAATAAATTAAAAATAGTTTTATTAAAATGTGAAACATTAAATTTAATATTACCACTATAATCGGACCAAGACATTTTAGAGAGTACCAGATTAATCTTTTTAAAGTTAGCTTTCGCAAAGTTGAAACTAAAACAATGGTCCTGTTTATTGTAAACAAGATCGGATTTGATTTCGATATTAATTTCCAAAGCAGGATGATAAAAGGCAAAACTAAAGGATCAGATCGGACAACAGAAAATATTGAAGTATTATCAACATAGACCAAATCTAAGAATTTACAGAATTTGTTAGGAATCAAACTAATTTGGTTAAGACCCAACTCAGACATTTCTTCCAAAAACTCATTAAAGTTTAAACGAGTGCAAACTGGTATAATGTAATCATCAATGGATTTCCATGATACATACGGTAGATTAAAATCGCCCAGAACAATCATGGAATCAGTATTATTAGCAAATGAAAAAACATTTTTTATTAAAGAAGCATGCTTCATATATACAGATAAGTCAGATAGAGGAGGTATATAAGATAACGTTAAGTAAGTGTAACCACTATTAATGCAAATTCGTATGCATTTAAGTTCTATTATGTTCGCATGAGGGATTTCAACTTCTTCAGACGGAATTGAAGAGTGGACATCGAGTAGTACGAAAACGAAAACTGAGTTTTTTTGTGGTATTACGACCAAATTTTTTGCCACAAATTCAGAGTTAATAGGAGGCGGATCCTGAGTTGTTTTCCGCTTAAGGTTATCAGTAATTATTTTCGGAGGATTATGCGCTTTTGATGACGTTGGCTTCTCTCCTTGAGGGCAAGATTTATTTAAATGAAGCAAACATCTCCCGAAGAACTCGAATTTTTAATATACCATAATAAAAGAGGAAAAAGTTATGCAGAAATCGCAGAATCGTTGCTTATTTAGTATGTTATAAAAATCATAATGAAAACAATAGAATATGTAATAAGGTAAAAACCGGTCGAATGAAAGGATGACCCTTAATGACGAGAGATGGATTATACGTCAAGTGAAGGCAAACCCAAGAATATCAGCCCAAAAAATCAGCAACGAGCTTAAAATTTACTTGGAATAGGAAGTCAGTGGTTCAACAGTAAGGAGAGTGCTTCGTAAAAACATGTTTCATGGAATAACTGCTCTCAACAAGCCATTTATCAATAGACGCAATAAACGCAAACGATTAGAGTTTGCTCTTTAATACCAATCTATGCCGAAAGAGGTCTGATTCATGTTTTTTTATACTCTCGCAACAATAGTTGCTAAGAGTGTATTATAGTTTTGTTCACATAATGGTTGTTTGTAAATCATAAAACTAAACGAGTTAGATATAGGGTTATATATATCAAAATGATCAGGATGACGAGAGGAGTAGAAATCCGGAAGTCTGTATATCCGTTCGTCCGTCCGTCTGTCCGTGTAACGGATAACTTGAGTAAAAATTGAGATATCCTAACGAAACTTGGAACACGTATTCCATGGCACTCTGAGGAGGTTGCTTTCGAAGGTGGCCAAAATCGGACCATTCCACGCCCACAAAATGACAAAATGAAAATAGATGAAATCGGATAATAACCACGCCCACCTCCCATACAAAGGTTAGGTTGAAAATTACTAAAAATGGGTTAACTCACTAACGGAAAATGTCAGAAACACTAAATTTTACAGAAGGAATAGCAGAAGGAAGCTGCACTCAGATTTTTTTACAAACTGAAAAATGGGCGTGGCACCGCCTACTTATGATACCCTGATAACATGCATGAAAAATGGGACATCGGTTCACAACCACGACTACTTTCCTTATAACTCAATTTTGAATTCCATCTATTGCTTCACTTTATAATGTATACATAAGGAACCAATGAAGATAGCAGAATAAAACTTTACACAAATATCATCACTGGCTTCACTTGTGAAAATTGTCGAAATGGACTAAAACTTTTCAAGGCCCCAGATATCGAACATGTTGAACTCAGCGCCTAAGGTTAAATTTTAACCAAAAATATGGGTAAATCTCTCAGATAATTTAATGTATTTCAGAGGAAATTGTTTTCTTCTAATAGTGTGTCTCTGTTCCAAAAATTATTAAAATCGGGACTTTATTCTGCATATATGAATTGGTTAATATGTGAGATATCTTAGCGAAATTAAGTGAGTGTATAGTATTGGATATAGTGTACCATGCTGGTGAAAATTAATGAAATCGGTTCAGGAATTACCTACGCCCTAATATACATAAAAAAATTCATCAAGCAACGTGGCTGTCCCCTGATCGAAACACGCGCAATCAAATCGATCACGTTGTGATAGACGGAAGACATGTCTCCAGTGTTTTAGACGTGCGTACGCTCCGAGGACCAAACATTGACTCGGACCATTATCTAGTAGCAGCAAAGATACGCACTCGCCTCTGTGCAGCAAAGAACGCCCGTCAACAAACACAAGGAAGGTTCGACGTCGAAAAGCTGCAATCACAACCGACAGCCGAACGATTTTCTACTCGACTTGCACTCCTGCTCTCGGAGAGCACTCATCAGCATCTCGATATAAGGGAGCTGTGGAACAGCATCTCAAACTCATTGCATACCGCTGCAGCCGAAACAATTGGTCTCCGGCAACGCCAAAAAACCAGTTGGTACGATGAGAATTGTCGTTCCGCAGTGGAGAGAAAACAGACTGCCTACCTCGCAACGTTGCGATCGACCACAACACGTTCGGGGTGGGATAGATATCGAGAACTGAAGAGGGAAGCGAGACGCATTTGCAGACGTAAAAAGAAAGAGGCCGAAATGCGTGAGTATGAAAAGCTTGAAAAGCTGGCCGACATGGGTAATGCTCGAAAATTTTATGAAAAGATGAGGCGATTAACAGAAGGTTTCAAGACCGGAGCATTATCATGTAGGGACCGAGAAGGTAATCTGGTAACGGATGTCCAGAGCACACTGGGATTATGGAGGGAACACTTCTCCGACCTGCTCAATGGCAGTGAAAGTACAACACCAGGAGATGGCGAACCCGATTCCCCAATCGATGACGATGGAATAGATGTTCCATTACCCGACCATGAAGAAATTCGAATAGCAATTACCCGCTTGAAGAACAACAAAGCGGCGGGGGCCGATGGATTACCGGCCGAGCTATTCAAATACGGCGGCGAAGAACTGATAAGGTGCATGCATCAGCTTCTTTGTAGAATATGGTCGGAAGAAAGCATGCCTGACGATTGGAATCTTAGTGTGCTCTGCCCAATCCACAAGAAGGGAGACCCCACAATCTGCGCCAACTACCGTGGTATAAGTCTCCTCAATATCGCATATAAGGTTTTGTCGAGCGTATTGTGTGAAAGACTAAAGCCCACCGTCAACGAACTGATTGGACCTTATCAGTGTGGCTTTAGACCTGGAAAATCTACAATGGACCAGATATTCACCATGCGCCAAATCTTGGAAAAGACCCGAGAGAGAAGAATCGATACCCACCATCTTTTTATCGATTTTAAAGCTGCCTTCGATAGCACGAAAAGGAGCTGCCTTTATGCCGCGATGTCTGAATTTGGTATCCCTGCAAAACTAATACGGCTATGTAAGCTGACGTTGAGCAACACCAAAAGCTCCGTCAGGATCGGGAAGGACCTCTCCGAGCCGTTCGATACCAAACGAGGCTTCAGACAGGGTGACTCACTATCGTGCGACTTCTTCAATCTATTGCTGGAAAAAATAATACGAGCTGCAGAACTAAATAGAGAGGGTACAATCTTCTACAAGAGTGTACAGCTCCTGGCGTATGCCGATGATATTGATATCATCGGAAGCAACAACCGCGCCGTTTGTTCTGCGTTTTCCAGACTAGATAAAGAAGCGAAGCGTATGGGTCTGGTGGTGAATGAGGACAAGACGAAATATCTCCTGTCATCAAACAAACAGTCAGCGCACTCGCGTCTTGGTTCCCACGTCACTGTTGACAGTCATAACTTTGAAGTTGTAGATAATTTCGTTTATCTGGGAACCAGCATTAACAACACCAACAATGTCAGCCTTGAAATCCAACGCAGAATCACTCTTGCCAACAGGTGCTACTTTGGACTGAGTAGGCAATTGAAAAGTAAAGTCCTCTCTCGACGAACCAAAATCAAACTCTATAAGTCGCTCATTATTCCCGTCCTGATGTATGGCGCTGAAGCGTGGACGATGACAACATCCGATGAGACGACTCTTGGGGTTTTCGAGAGAAAGGTTTTGCGCAAGATTTATGGTCCTCTAAACATTGGCAACGGCGAATACCGCAGACGATGGAACGATGAGCTGTACGATTTATACGACGACATTGACATAGTTCAGCGAATAAAAAGACAGCGGCTACGCTGGCTAGGTCATGTTGTACGGATGGAAGAAAACACTCCAGCTCTGAAAGTATTCGATGCAGTACCCGCTGGAGGAAGCCGCGGAAGAGGACGACCTCCACTCCGGTGGAAAGACCAAGTGCAAAGTGACCTGGCTTCACTTGGTGTTTCCAGTTGGCGCCAAAAAGCAAAAAGGAGGAATGAGTGGCGCGCTCTGGTGGATTCGGCTATAATCGCTTAAAGCGGTTCCTACGCCAAATATATATATATATAATATACTATATATGACGATTTTCGTTATTCTATTAAACTTTATGCCGAATTTATGAGTAAATTTGTGTGTTATCTTAATAAAATTTCTTCAATAAATTGCGAGAGTATAAAATGTTCGGTTGCACCTGAACTTAGCCTTTCCTTACTTTTTTTATTTATGCGTCAAAATTCAACATATTTGCGTTAGATGGCAAACAAACTGTGCAAAAAACCAGGTAAAACGATGCGCATACCCAATTTGCGTGCGACTGGACGAGGATACGTAATGGTGCGGGATTGTATGTCAGTATACAGAGTCGGTAATTTGGTATTTATCGACAATATTATGAACCAGTATGGCTTCATAGATATTCTGAAAGAAAATTTAATACCAAGAGCTGAGAAAAGGGAAATGGCTCTTAAAGAAGAGTGGAGCAAAAATTTCGCGATACATGCAAAAGTTAGTCAATTCGATACTAAAAACGATTAATACTTTGAAAAACGCCAAGGGCGGCCCAACTAAGTATTAAACTAAGATTGTTTGTTATTATTTACCAATTTGCTTCATAAAATGTTCTGTACGATTTTGAGTGAGACACAAATTTATGAGTTGTGAACATGAAATATTTTTTTGTTAAGTTAACTACTGATTTTTTTTTTTTGGTTTTTATTGTTATATAACAAGTTCAAATATTAAACAAACTACCATAATTTTTATTTAATTTTTGAAAATACAGAAAATACAGTTATATTTTTTTTTAAGTGACACTCGCTGTACATACGTAACCCTAATTATTTACTAAACTGCTGCACAAGTGCACTTGCAATCACTTGAAGAAACAACCAAAGTTCTCGTGTTTGAACAAGTTTTGTTTTGAGCTACATATATCATGGCTGCTTGTGAAGTATTATTTTGTGTGTTTTATTTAAATCAGTGATCTGCAGCCTAATTAAAGTTTAAATTATTGAAGCACCCATTTTTTAAATAAGTAAAACGTAAAATAAAAGTTGTCTAAAGCCAAAATATGGAATTGAAGAGGGTGATACAGTAATACTTCATTGCACTGTCAATTCGAAGCACGCAATAGAAGCTACGCCAACAATTGTCAATGGCGAAACCATTGAATACGCAAATAATTGTTGAATATAATAATATTATCTTGCCTTAAATTCTAATTAATTTTCCACACAGATATTTCAAAACTCATATCATATATTGTAGCAGCGTAGAACTTTCGGAGCGATGGAATATGTGCAGCAAGCAAATCCAGAACTATGGATCCAAACGCTGCTACATGGAACACAAATCATTTACACACCAGATATTAAGTTTAATGTCACTTTTTTACGTGCAATTAAACCTGTTGGTGAACACAAGCACGAGAATTGGAACGATTTAGTTAGGTGCTTTTGAAACCGTTTATTATCACGACGTGTGTCAACTGGGTTTTGCCAATGAGCTAGAGGGCAAAGCAGTTTCAGTAGTTTTGGGCTTACCGGCACTTGGCCGTGCCATTAGCAGCTAAAACACAGAAATTAAAGGGTAAATTTAAGTGAATGTTTGTGCTCATAGAAATTAAACAACTTTTTGTATGTTTAATTAGGAGGACATTTTTGATTCATTTTCACCTTGTATTGAGGAATCATAACGTTGTAGTATCTCTTTACAAGGACATAAATTCACCGAAATTAGTTCAATGGAAATACTACAGCAAGAGCATGGATGTTAAGACTTGAACGGTGCCGTGCTAGATTTAGAATTCCTGAAACATAAGTTAATTATTACCAACTTTTATTACAAACTTTATAAATATTCAAATTTTACTTTATATTCTATAGAAACCTTCCTCCCAGATGAATCTAGTACTAGTGAATTTAATGAAAGAACAGGTCCTAAAGAAAGCAAAAGAGTCCTCACATAATGTGCGCAGCTTACACTTCCTGGCAAAATTTGTTGAACTATTCAATACGTTTTACGTATGTATATAGTGTAGTACGATAATAGATGTATAAAGTAAATATAATAATAAACACCTAAATGGCGTGTTATTTTCAATAAATATGAAATATAATTGATGATGAATGTTATTAAATTCTCATTTGGGATTTTGGTAGAACTAACCGAAAATAGCGGGTATATTTTCTGGGCTTTTGTGGGTCGCAGTACTGAAAGTGCAGGTGGAGTTTTCGTTCGCAGTTTTGGGTCTTTCATCCGTAATAGTACCAAGAACAGTACTGAAAGTGCACATGTAGTTTTGGTTCGCAGTTTTGGGTCTTTCATCCGGGATCGTACCAAGACCATTCACAGAATTGTGCAAGAGGTATATATAACTTGTTAAATTATGAATTTAATGTGTAAGAAAGGGACGTACACTATAGTTTCGGGTACTTTTGTCAATTCGCCCTTAAGAATGGCATAGAAACTTTCATTGAAACTGCTAGTACCGCTCCCTGGCATTTCACCGAAGAATTCGCCGGTACCTGTCTTGCAGGGAAATATTCGTTTTCGCCGTTTCCTTCGCCTATTCTTTGTGAATTCGCCACTCCCAATTCGAGCTGTCGAAGTTCGACTGAAATTTCCTTCGCTTCGCCAGTGACAATACTAGCCTAAGAGAATCTGAGCTAATGGAGGAGGATTGCGAAGCGAAGGAGAAAAAGGCCATAGAGAGTAAACACACTGAACTCAGAATGTACTTTTGTTATAGTTGGGTAATATCCACCTTAACAACCTTTAAATATAGTTTGTAACTTAAAAATATTTATTTATATATAAATGTAATGTGTTTAAGTTTATTATAACTGAAAACAAAAATCGCCGCTATGGCCGCTGTTCATTTGAAAATAAAATTTTAAGTGAATGGAGGAAAGTGTGTTTTAAATATTTCTTTTATTTTGTTAAGTGTTTTTGAATATTTATCGAACTTATAAATGCAAGTTAACTCCACCGATAAGATATTGCAATTTGAACTACTAAACAAATGTGACCAATATGTCATTGGCACATCTACTATTAAGAATCCTGTTACACACTCGTTGTACACATTAGATTGTAAGATGATCTTTTCACTTACCACACGTGATTTTAAGTGGACATTCGTCACACACATTAGATTGTAAGATGAACTTTTCATTTACCACATGTAGCGCGTCTAAAGTGGAACATATGTTTAAAAGATGACTATTAGATTGTAAGAATATTTGTACTTAGTCTTAAGAACAGGATTGTATAAAAGTAAGTAAAATACAGATAAAACGGCAGTCGTTTCCAAGACTCGGACGTTTTTCGATCGCTTGACTAAATACTCGTTTTTTATTTGTTAAAAACCTTTTACATAAGGTCAATAAATTAATTGGCGATCCTGTCAGGAGAAATAAAAAACTCCTATGGACCAAAATGTTTTAAACGGTTCGGTTTAAAAACAAACAAACGCAAACAAGTATTGCGAAATCGCAAGAAAAGTGAACAAAAAACATACAATCAATCCATTTTCGAAAAAATAGCAAACGAAACGAAATATTTAAATTTCCAACTAAATTGTTATTAAAAAAGTGATACATCACTCACAGTTTCTTGGAATATCGAACAATCCATTTACAAAATCAAGTGGATAAATAAATAATTTAATTTTAATAAAAAGAACAACAACAACAACAACAACATATTTTTAAAGTGCGCAAGTTATAAAGTCAACTCATAGAAATCAGTTGGCAATTGAAGAAGCAGCTCCAACCGCCAAAGGCAGAGCAATAACAACAACTTCAACGACAACAAGTTAGTAGTAATTATTATAAATATTAATTCCTCTTGTATTAATTTCGAAAAGCTCTTGTACTGTGAGTATTGTATTAATAACAAGCATGAAACTCACAAGTGACCGTACATAAGACAAAGAAAACAATATTAATTATTATATTATTTATACATTAAATATATAAAAAATACAACAAACAACTAGTATTTAAGCTTTATAAAAACAAAAACATAATGCATGGCTCGACCAGCCGAATAACAAAACATTTTGAAACCGCGATTCACCACCGCAAGGGGGACCCTCCGGTTTATAATATAAACTCAATTCTGCGATTCTGAACTCTAGACCCTCCAGAATAAAAAAGTATCCTTTCCCAGAAAGGATCAAAACAATAAGTATTTAATAAACAGAAATTGTAGGTAATAAAAGAAAATATATTTATTAGTGATAGAAACAATTGAAAAAAATAAAATAAATAAAATATAAAATAACAGTCAATAATTTTACAGTAGAAGATATAGCTAGAATAATAGCTACACAAACCAGTAATTTATGAACTGAGATAGATCAGTTGAATTATGAATTAAAAGCATTAACTAATGCAACAAATGTAACTGAGTATGAAACTCAGAAAATTAACGATTCTATATCATGCAACGTCATCAAAATTGGGGTCTCTCATCCGAGGCTGTTTTTTTCTTTTTCATTGGGGGGTGTTTTTATGTGGTGGGTTCCAAACCCTACAACCGCATAGGCGGGTTTCGCCTTCTCACTTTAGCTCGCCTCCAAACGGATGTCTGTTGGCTACCCAGAGGATACTTGGTCTAAGACCGGAAGTCGTGAGCTGCTTGAGCCACATGTAAAAGAATCGTTCCTGGCCACTCCCAAGTGAATGACAGTCAGAAACTTTCCTCACTTACGTGAACTTCTACATATGACTCCATCCTCCACTTTCCTCACTTACGTGAACTTCTACATATGACTCCATCCTCCAGGTGATAAGGTGCTTGCATCAGCTTCTTTGCAGAATATGGTCGGAAGAAAGCATGCCTGACGATTGGAATCTCAGTGTACTCTGCCCAATACACAAAAAGGGAGACCCCACAATTTGCGCCAATTACCGTGGGATAAGCCTCCTCAACATCGCGTATAAGGTTCTGTCGAGCGTATTGTGTGAAAGACTAAAGCCCACCGTCAACAAACTGATTGGACCTTATCAGTGTGGCTTTAGACCTTGAAAATCAACAACGGACCAGATATTCACCATGCGCCAAATTTTGGAGAAGACCCGTGAAAATAGGAACGACACACACCATCTCTTTGTCGACTTTAAAGCTGCTTTCGACAGCACGAAAAGGAGCTGCCTTTATGCCGCGATGTCTGAATTTGGTATCCCCGTAAAACTAATACGGCTGTGTAAGCTGACGTTGAGCAACACCAAAAGCTCCGTCAGGATCGGGAAGGACCTCTCCGAGCCGTTCGATACCAGACGAGGTTTCAGACAAGGTGACTCACTCTCGTGTGATTTCTTTAACCTGATGCTGGAGAAAATAATACGAGCTGCAGAGCTAAATAGAGAAGGTACAATCTTCTATAAGAGTGTACAGCTACTGGCGTACGCCGATGATATCGATATCATTGGAAACAACACCCGCGCCGTTAGTTCTGCTTTTTTCCAGACTGGATAAGGAAGCGAAACGTATGGGTCTGGTGGTGAACGAGGACAAGACGAAATATCTCCAGTCGTCAAACAAACAGTCAGCGCATTCGCGTCTTGGCTCCCACGTCACTGTTGACAGTCATAACTTTGAAGTTGTAGATAATTTCGTCTACCTGGGAACCAGCATTAACAGCAATAACAATGTCAGCCTGGAAATCCAACGCAGAATCACTCTTGCCAACAGGTGCTACTATGGACTAAGTAGGCAATTGAAAAGTAAAGTCCTCTCGACGACGAACAAAAACCAAACTCTACAAGTCTCTCATCATTCCCGTCCTACTTTACGGTGCAGAAGCGTGGACGATGTCAAAATCCGATGAGACGGCACTAGGAGTTTTCGAGAGAAAGGTTTTGCGGAAGATTTATGGTCCCTTAAGAATTGGCAACGGCGAATACCGCAGACGATGGAACGATGAGCTGTATGTGTTATTCGACGACATAGACATAGTCCAGCGAATAAAAAAACAGCGGCTACGCTGGCTAGGACATGTTGTTCGAATGGATGAAGGTGCTCCAGCTCTGAAAGTATTCGATGCAGTACCCGCTGGTGGAAACAGAGGAAGAGGGAGACCTCCACTCCGATGGAAGGACCAGGTGGAGAGGGACCTGGCTTCGCTTGAAATAACCAATTGGCGCCAAACTGCCAGAAGGAGAGATGCGTGGCGCGCTGTTTTGGACTCGGCTATAACCGCGTAAGCGGTGTCTACGCCAGTCAAGAAGAAGAAGATATCATGCAACGAAAATGTAGATATAATAAAGTCTTTAGAAGATTCTCTGGCAACTCTTATGTCAGCTGGAGAGAAGCTGCAAAAAATTCTATGAATCTCTATATAGAAGAAAGTTGGAGATATTTTGGAGCCCTAACAATACTACAAAACCAGATTGTTGGCAATGCCAATGACATCTTGACAACCCATGGCACTGTTTTAAATATAGAGGCCATATTTTCTAGGTTAGACTTTGCGTTTGCGGATAGAAGGCCAATTCATGTAATTGACCAAGAAATGAGCATTATGCGACAAGGATCGAAATCCTTAATAGATTACTATAATGAAATCAGAAATTGACATTATTAATTAATAAAACCATAATGACGCACGGAACAAATTCCGAAATAACAAGACAATTAAATATTAAGAATAGCGAAACCGCGCTTAGAACATTTATATCAGGTTTAAATTATCTTTTAAACTAAATTTTATTTACGTTGACACCTACCGATTTGCCAAATGGTCTTGTAAAAGCACAAGAACTCCATTCAAACCAATTGCGATCCCAATTTGCTTTGCAATTTACTAAAAACAACCATGAAATTGGTTCACGAAACCAGCCTCAAGCTAATCGAAGATATCCGCATTATCAGAATAATTTAAGGTACCCTCAAAGGAATTTCAACCAAAATAATTCATACCAGATATATTCCAACCATGCAGAACCAATGGAAGTGGATCAATCAATCCAATTAACAAATAGGCCCAGTGCTATGCAAATAAACCAACCAGATGTTAGAAGTAACAGGTATAATTGGCAGACCAATTATCGACCAACGAATATAGCAAAGAGGTTTATTGAAAGTGCACAAATAAGCACACTACCTCAGCCAATAATTCAAAGAATAAATAATATTGGTGAGAACCATTTTTTAGGGTAAACTCAGATTTGCCTTATGTTATTAAAACCGATACAAAAACGGGGCAAATCTTTAGAATTCTTATAGATACGGGGGCAACCAGCTCATATATACGGGCTGGAATTTATCATAATAAAAACATTTTAGTAATTAAGAAGAGAGTAAGAACCATTCATGGTTCGACTATAATAAAACACTTTCATAATATCAATCTGTTGGGTATACAGGAACGGTTTTATGAAATTGACAATTTAGAAAGCGATCTTTTAATTGGAATTAATTTCTTAAATAAAATCGGAGCCACGATTAATATCCCAAACAGAACATTGATTTACGGGGATAATAAAACAGAGAAAATAACAGCCCTATTCTTATGCCCTCACAAAAATCACCACACTCACTATTGTGAGGTTTTTGGATTTTGTGATGATTACCTTATGCTGGAGAAAATTCAAAAGCTCAAATGCTCACAATTATCTGTGACGTGTGAAAGCAGCCATCACAATACAAAAATATTTGTGTTTGTTTTGGTTTTTAGCAATATTTGTAAACAAATGTGTAAATATTTGAGTGCTATAACGAGCATGGAGGAATTGTTCTTTGAAAAAAATGGCCTCTATAAAAGTTCAGTTATCGAATAATTGTGTTTAACCGAATCTGGAGCAATTTGGACGTACATACCTTGCATTTTCATTTGTTGAGCGATTTGCTGCCTAAGTCCTAAAACTCTAGAGTCCTAAAACTCTACGATCCGATAAGGACGCATTATTTTTGTAAAGCAAAGGACACTGACGCACAGCCTCACAGCCACAGACAAAGTTGCTACGAGAGTATTATATGGTTGCAAGTCCAAAACTGAACGAGTTAGATATAGGGTTATATATATCAAAATGATCAGTGTGACGAAAAAAGTTCAAATCCGGGACGTCTGTCCGTCCGTCCGTGCAAGCTGTAACTTGAGTAAAAATTGAGATATCTTAATGAAAATGAAATTGGAAGACGTATTTCTTGGCACCATAAGAAGGTTAAGTTCGAAAATGTGAGTAATCGGGCCATTGCCACTTCCACAAAATGGCAATAACCGAAAATTTGGTACAAAAGCTTGTTCTAGGAAGGGGCATATTTGGATGTAATTTTTTTGGGGAAGTGGGCGTGGCTCCGCCCACTACTAAGTTTTTTGTACATATCTCGCAAACTAATTAAGCTATATCAAGGAAACTTTCTAGAGTCGTTTCTTTTAGGTACTACCTTATACCGTACAAAAATGAAGGAAATCGGGTCATACGGCCCACCTCCCATACAAAGGTTGTATTGAAAATTACTAAAAATTCAGTAAGTTCAGTAAGGAAAACAACCAGAAACCTTAGATTTCATTGAAAAGATGGTACAGAAGAGCTGCTCTCAAAATGGTATACAAAATTTTAAATGGGCGTGGTTCCGCCAACTTATGGGTCAAAAACCATATCTTCCTTACTTGTTTTATAATTCTTTTGTTTTTTAACTTTCGACTGTAAATACGCAATTTCATTTGTTTCATTTGTTTACAAATTTTACATCAATTTGTATTTATTTTGGATTTATTTCTTTTGAAACAACTGTTTGACAGCAAAATGCTTTTCACCTCAATTGGTGACTTTTTTAAGCTTTTTTCTTATGAGGTTCGAGCCAGAATAGACTCACAAAATATACGTCACAAGAAACCTCACAAATTTTTCCTCACAACTCAGTTATGAGGTTTTTTCAGAATAGGGCTGTAAATTTTCTCAATGATTTAATTATAGTAAACCTCTGGGGAGAAAAACATCTTGAGACACCTACCAAAGATAATACTGGCAAAATTATCGAAAAAAATTTATAATGCCAAAATGAAATAAGAAATGATACTACGAATAAACAAATAATAAATGAAGCAAATGCTCATAATATTTTAAAAACAAATAATTTTGAAATGTCTAATGAATTATCATATAACGATAATGAAACAAAACATTTCTGCATACCACTGTTAAGAAAGGATGTTATTGTAACGGATTTCCAAATCTGTTGTTAACGCTGAAACTTTACCCTGAGTTCGACCACTGGATTGTCAAATAAAAGACACACTTTAATGGCTATACACTAATCTTTATTTCCAATTCCTTAAAACTTAACACTTTATTACTCAATACTCTAATTTACAACTCTAACTTATAACTTGTTTACACTTTACTCGACAACTCTCTCCTTAGAATTATCCTCACTCGACAACTCTCTTATTAGAACTGTGTCTTGGTGCCAGCCCGGCAGCCCTTATATAGTCGATTGCTAACATGTTATCGTCACTCAAACATTCTGGCAACTACGAATATCGATGTCTAGATAGATCTGGCAAGTTATCGATTTCGATTGTCAATTCTAGTTGGTTCTGGTGCCATTTTCGTAACATTATTAAAATAATTAATCATCATCATCAAAACGTGAACATGGATTTACCTTTTAGAACAGATATTAAAGCAGAAATTAGGACTGAGGATGATAAACCTATATGGTCAAAACAATATCCTTATTCAATATTTGCGAATAATTTTGTTAATAAGGAAATCGAAAATTTGCTAGAAAAAGGATTTATACGTCGTAAAAGTCCATATAATTCTCCCGTTTGGGTCGTTCCTAAAAAAGGAATAAATGAAGACGGAAGTCCGAAATTAAGAATGATCATTGACTTTAAAAAAATAAATGAAAAAACCATAACCGACAGATATCCAATGCATAATCCCTAGGTGATTCTCTTTAATCTGGGAGAATCGAAATACTTTTCCACAATAGATTTACAGCCCTATTCTGTGCACTTGGCAAAGTAACAAAAAAATTTAAATTTTTTTCATATTTTTATCAAGAAAGAAATTTTTTGGTATTCTGTGACAATTTTGATAAAATAAAAAGCTTCAGTATGCATAGCTTTTCCCCACACTTGTGGGAAACAAAATAATGTAAACAGAAACAGCTGATTTCTGTCCAATTATATTGAATTGAATTGAAAAAAATATTTGAATTATTCTATAACGTACTTTTTCACATGCATTTCAATATTTGTTGCAAATTAGTTAATAATTTAACTTCAATTTCAGAGTAAATCCGTTGCTCTTGGTTTAGACGTGAAGTTTCTGAGAGTGCACAAATATTCCATGCTTCGAATCTGGCCCTATTATTTTCACGTAGAAGGTCGTTATTTGGATATTTGGATTTGTTTTAACCGAGCCTTCTTCATTGTGGCTTCGTTGATAAGTTTGGTTTACGATTGACCGGTTATCAGCATATATATCCGATTCTGATGTCGAGATATCGACTGAAGCCTCCCAGACCTGATGCAAAGTATTTGGTTTGGTTTTACAACAGCAACTATATAGATGATAATATTTGGATTTGCCCCTAGTCTTTTGCTCCCCCGTAAAGCCATAGAATACTACATAACATATACATATATACATATGTCCTTTATAATATTTTTAAAAATTTTTCATTAATAACAATTTTGATTTAGTTGGATGTTATGTTTAGCTTCAGAAAAGTTCCTTGGGGACTACGAAATCTAAATTTTGTTCATTGTTGGCAAAAATTTGCTAATATATATATAGAAAACAATTTCCTCAAATTACCCTCATTATCTCCACATTTTTATACAAAAAAAGGGAAAAATAAACTTCTTAATATAAAAACGGCTCATTCACGGTTCATATATTTCCTCTTTGTGTAAAAATAACGACAAAAGTAAAATATCTCCATTACAAGAAATTCACTTTCACAACCATTGTATAAACCTACAAGTAGATAATCTAAAATACATATAAAGAATTTGCGATACGAATGCAATAGAATGAAGGAAAACGCAAGACATTTCGCGAGGACTTACGTCGATAAATACTACTAAATCGACACTTGGCGCGGGTTGTCGTGCAGATTTTGGTACTATGAACAACAACAACTCAAGGCAATGGACACTTCGCGCGGGTTGCGTGGTACTAAAAAAGACCCAAATCTACAATGTCGAGTTGCCGTGTTATACTACAATATTTATTACTTTTAGTAAATTATTAGTAATTTTTTTGTTTGTCGATATTAGTTGGAATTAAATCTGGGTCCGTTTGACTAACTGTCTATATGGGTCGGAATATAATATGAGTCTGTGGTTTTGTCTTTTTTGAATTTTTGTTCATAATTTAATGTAATTTTCATTTGATTTGATATTTTGAAAGGACGACTTTTTTTTGTTAGAATTAGTTTGTACGCTTATTATTGTTTTTTTGTGCTTTTAAACCGTTTCGTGTACCAGGTTTAGAACACTTTTCTCCACCACTATTATTTTGTTTTTTAGTTAAGATTTCGCTGTGGGTTACTTTTATATGTATTGTTATTGCATAGTAGATTGTTTAGATCGTTATTTCTTGAACTATATATATACTAAAAAAATTGGTAACGCGCCTATATTGCAACCTCAGAGGTGGTGAGGAAATAAAATATATAAAATATTTCCATTTTCAGTACGTTTATTTAAAACTCTGGGTCGAAATACGTAGTAAATCGAACAGGTGATCTCAGCTGTGAAAAATTTCCCGTTATCCAGCTGATTCTTTTGCTACTTGTAGGCATATACAATGTTCACAACTATCCACAACAAGATATTTTATTTATCAAGAGCATTTTACTTCTTAACAATTTTTCAAGAAAAAAGCTTTTTATTTTAGATACAGAACACGAAATGCTTGATAAATTTCAAATTTTTACAAATTAGAAATTTGTTGAATTTGTAAAGTGCACAGAATAGAGTCTGGATTTCATCAGATATTGATGGAGCAAAAACACATAGAGAAAACAGAAACAATAAAAAATTACCCATATCCTAAGGCGTTACGACATATGTATGTACAAAAATGCATCTGTTGCATTGTATCCAAAATAATGGATAATAGTATTTATGTTAATAACCTCATTAGGTACGTGATTAGTGAAACTTAAGATGCATTGTGTCCAAAGTAATGGATTATTATTTTGTAAATAACCTTAGTAGGTACGTGATTAGTTAAGATGCATTAGTCCAATTTTTTTTATTTTGATGTTAAAAAGTTGTTTAGTTTTTGTTTAGTTATTACAAACATTAAGCTCTGTGGATATATATACAAATGGAGGATTACAATAGCTACAGCTTTTCTTAGGTTTGTACTACGAATACAAATATATTAATATTTTCTAATCGTTAATAACCATTTCTATTTCTAAATATTTTTCAGGCATGATGAACAAGACAACAACAAATCCCTTCTGACATTTAGATTAGCAGTTGCACAACCTCTTTCCGACGAGCTGAACCCTTTTATGATGTACATATGGGAATATGGGATAGGATTGTGTGGAATTGACAATCAAACAATATTGCTTGATTAATTTCGTTGGATCCTTACGGGATAGTTATAAGGAAATCGTTCGCGCTTAGTACTAATGTATTCATTTCCTAATTCATAATTTAAATGTAAAATATTGTTAAATTATACAAATCGTATGTAATTGGCGTTGACAACTCTCTTTCCTTCGCTGTTCGGCGCCAGTTGGAGATTCCAAGTGTAACCAGGTCGCTCTCCACCTGGTCCCTCCAACGGAATAGAGGCCTTCCCCTTCCTCGGCTTCTCCGGCGGGTACTGCATCGAACACTTTCAGAGCTGGAGTGTTTTCGTCCATTCGGACAACATGACCTTGCCAGCGTAGCCACTGCTTTTTATTCGCTGAACTATGTCAATGTCCTCGTATAACTCATACAGCTCATCGTTCCATTGTCTGCGGTATTCGCCGTTGCCAATCTTTAAGGGACCATGAATCTTCCGCAAAACCTTTCTCTCGAAAACTCCTAGTGTCGTCTCATCTGATGTTAACATCGTCCAAGCTTCTGCACCATAAAGCAGGACGGGAAGGATAAGCGACTTGTAGAGTTTGATTTTGGTTCGTCGAGAGAGGACTTTACTTTTCAATTGCCTACTCAGTCCAAAGTAGCACCTGTTGGCAAGAGTGATTTTGCGCTGGATTTCAAGGCTGACATTGTTCGTGTTGTTGATGCTGGTTCCCAGCTATACGAAATTATCTACGACTTCGAAGTTATGGCTGTCAACAAGCTTTGAAATCGACAAAAAGGTGGTGTGTGTCGATCCTCTTTTCACGGGTCTTCTCCAAGATTTAGCGCATGGTGAATATCTGTTCAGTTGTGGATTTTCCAGGTCTAAAGCCAACTGATAAGGTCCAATCAGTTTGTTGACGGTGGGCTTTAGTCTTTCACACAGTACGCTCGATAGAACCTTATAGGCGATATTTAGGAGGCTTCTCCCACGGTAATTGGCACAGATTGTGGGATCTCCCTTTTTGTGGATTGTGCAGAGCACACTGAGATTCCAATCGTCGGGCATGCTTTCTTCCGACCATATTTTGCAAAGAAGCTGATGCATGCACCTTATCAGTTCTTCGCCGCCGTATTTAAAAGGCTCGGCCGGTAATCTGTCGGCCCCCGCCGCTTTCTGTTCGTCAGGTGAGTAATTGCTATTCGAATTTCTTCATGGTCGGGTAATGGAACATCTGTTCCATCGTCATCGATTGGGGAATCGGGTTCGCCATCTCCTGGTGTTGTACTTTCACTGCCATTCAGCAGATCGAAAAAGTATTCCCTCCAAAAGCCCAGTAGGTACTCACGCATTTCGGCCTCTTTCATTTTTTGTCTGAAGATTCGTCTCGCTTCCCTCTTCATCTGTCGATATCTATCCCATCCCGCTCGTGTTGTGGTCTTTTTCAACGTTGCGAGGTAGGCAGTCTGTTTTCTGTCCGCTTCGAGACGACAATCCTCATCGTTGTCGAAATCCAATTGTATCGGCTGCAGCTGTACGCAGTGAGTTTGAGATACCGTTCCACAGTTCCCTTATACCGAGATGCTGATGAGTGCTCTCAGAGAGCAGGAGTGCAAGTCGAGAATGCGTATCTTTGCTGCTACTAGATAATGGTCCGAGTCTATATTTGGTCGTCGGAGCATACGCACGTCTAAAACGCAGGAGACATGTCTTCCGTCTATCATAACGTGATCGATTTGGTTACGCGTGTTTCGGTCTGGAGACAGGCAAGTAGCTTGATGTATTTTCATATGCTGGAATCTGGTACTACAGACGACCATTTTGGGTCCCAGCGAAGTCGATCAGCCTCAGGCCGTTTGGCGATGTTTCGTCATGGAGGCTGAATTGCACTGTTGTGCCAAAGACACCTTCTTTACCCACTCTAGCGTTGAAATCGCCAAGCACGATTTTGACATCGTGGAGGGGGCAGCGCTCGTAGGTGCGTTCTAGGCGCTCAATGAAAGTATCTGTGATCACATCGTCCTTCTCTTCCGTTGGGGCGTGGGCGCAAATAAGCGATATGTTGAAGAACCTCGCTTTTATGCGGATTGTGGCTAGACGTTCATGCACCGGGGTGAATGCCAGGACTCGGCGACGGAGTCTCTCTCCCACCACAAATCCAACACCAAATTTGCGCTCCTTTTTACGTTCGCTGTAGTAGATGTCACAAGGACCCACCTTCTTCAGTCCTTGTCCCGTCCATCGCACTTCTTGGATGGCGGTGATATCAGCCTTTAGTCGTATGAGAACATCAACCAGCTGGGCAGAGGCACCTTCCCAATTAAGAGTCCGGACATTCCAGGTGCATGCCCTTAAAGCATTATCCTTAAAACGTTTGCAGGGATCCCATCCTCTAATATATTATACCATACTAATTTATAAATGTAAATACATCAAACAATTATAATAAATAAATAAAAATAAAACAATTTTAATTTTTAATTTTAATTTTTTTTTTATAAACGGAAAAGTAGTATAAAATGAAGACCAATGGAGACTTTTTTCCTGCTGCTAGAACGAGAGAGACCAAAAAAATGATACAAGCTTTCTTTACTGGTAACCAATATTCCATAAGATAAGTGACTCTACTTGTCTTGCAGGGTAGCCAAGCATTGTAAATAAAAAAGTAGTTGGTTAAGCTGTTGTCATTGGTTAACTAATTACTGTGAACTCGTCCCTTGAAGTTATAAAAGTTTGTACATTATAAATAAAAAGGAGATTTTTTTCATAAAACCATTAAAAAATAACAAATGTTTGCAAAGAAGTATTAGCTGAATTATAGTAATTTTTTCTATACTTAAAATCTATATTTTTTTGAGGTTTTAATCGAAAGTATTTAGGCAACACTGAAACAGTCCATAATTGAATAAATGAGAATTCACAAAGTTTAACAGATTTCCATTTTATATTATGCATTCGGCACATGAAAACCTTTTAAACAGATTTCTTATTTGACAGTATTTATATATGGCAATGTTATGTTATATTATGTTCCAACCGCAAATTTTAAGTGTTTAGATCATTGTATAGAGAAGTAGAGTAACTCCAAAAACCCACCTCCAGAAACTATTTTTGACATTTGAGCCAACATGGCCGCCTATGTTGAGCTAATTCATATTCCCCAAAAAGGGTTTCACATAATCAAAAATTTGTGTATTATTGTTTATTACCATTCGAATTTTTGGTATTATTATGATGTTATTTAGTATTACGAAATTAAATTATATTAATTCTTCTTGATAGGGATGAATACCTAACATAATTATTCGAAAATATTTTATTTAATTGAAACGAGAAGATTTATTTTACTATAAGTAGGATTCTCGAAATAGTATTGTAATGCGATATTGCGATATGGTACGAAAAGTAAGCAGTAATTTATATATTATTATAATTTAATTATTTTGAAGTATTCATTGACAAAATTGGGAATGGAAAATACAATTTATACGTAAGTAAATATGCATGTGTAAATTTTTATTCTAAATACAAATCGATTTTACGCGCTGAATAAACATGGGAGAGATCAAGCAGTTATTAAAATAACCCTTCTTATAATAATGATATAAATTTGTTACATTTTTATGTATTTGTCTATATTTAGACAATACATTATATGAAAACATTTTTTTTCTTTTAAACATTAATTAACATTAATTGTATGTCATGTATGGCCACTTTATGGCAGCAGACCTACATACGGAGTTAAGGTTTTTTTTTCAAATGGTGCAACAATTATTTACCAAGTTACTGCATTCAAATATAGAAATATGTATCCCTTTTAAATAGTTGACGCTAAATCACATAAATCATAAAAATTCAAGATTACACTATTTTTTCAAATGAGTACAATACATTATATATTAGCTATATGAAATTAAATTCTGTTCATTGTGCCCTTTTTCATAATTAATACGTATATTCTACCTTTTTATAACTTGTTCGTGTTATTATTTTTCCACCCTATCCCAATAAAAATTTAATTATGAAAAGCAAAAACAACAACTAGAATAACTGTCAAATAACATACATGGTTGCTCAATTCTTGCTACCATATTTCTGTGGGGAATAATTATGCCACCACATTCGATAAAATGAAGCCCAAATAAATGTTTTCATTATTCTTAAATTTGGAAGTAGAACGAGGTATTGCAACAATTAGTGAAAAAAGGAACTCTTTTTTTATCGAAAAAGTATTAAATGCTTTCAAATAATCGATATTTTTTGTACAACTTTTCAATAAATTTCGCAAAAATTCTACAATGCAACCATTTTCCGGTAAAAAGTCATCCATCTTGGATGCCCAAAGAAACTCACCCCCGGGGACTACTTGACAGTTCTCCATGAACATCTCTCAGCTGTGGATTGTTTACGTTTTATCAGCTGATAGTTTCTCTACTTCTCTATACAATGGTTTAGATTACATCTAAACCTTTCACAAATCTACCCTGTTCTCCGTTCCGTTGGAGATTTATAAATCAGCTGGTTTTCACTCATATGTAATATCTTCACAAAAATTTTGTTCAATATTATATTGATAAATTAAATACGATGTATTTGCCAAAAGCAGCAATCTGATAATTTATATTCGTTTTCCTTTTTTTCTTTCATCCGTTGTGTCATTTTTGGTACTCTTCTTCTTCTGAAAGCCAGCAGTAGCCAGCACCTACTAGCTGAAAAGAAACACACTTCGTAACTGTTGACAGAGGCTGTGACATTAGATCTGTATACTAATTGCTGGCCTTTGGAAGAGAAAAAATGTCAAAAATGGCAAGTTACTCGCACAGCTAGCAAAAGTAAAAAAAAAAAAAATTAGCAGATAGTGCTGTTTTTGGCAATTATGTCGTATTACATTTTACAAATTAATCCATATAATATTGAATAAATTGTTATTCAAGATCTTTTAAGCTGAAGTTTTCATCGTTATTTAATGAATATTTAATTTTAATAAACAACAATTATTAAAAAGAACCAAATCAAAGGAAATGCTCACTTCGCTCACACTCACACTTCGGTGAAGTGATTTTGAAGCGTAATTTTTGTATGGCGACATCTTTTAAAATCCTGAGTTAAACTACTCAACAGCCTACACCTCGCGGATTAGTGTAAGTTCTCACATAAACGCTGATATTTGAACCTATAAATCGGGTAGTTCTACCATAAAACCCATATTAATATTTTTATAAAATCATCAGTACGAGCTCGGAAATAAATCCTTTAAAAAAGCGGCAGGCATCATCTGTCAAATATTAAAATACACACGTTCTTATGGACACGACTTCACGGCCAAAGATGACACGATACGAAAATCCCTCATTTTACCTCAAACGAATTCCCTGTTCTATAATTTTCTGTAGGTAGCAATACAAGTTGAAGGAATTTTTAACAGAAATACATTGATAACATCTATTTGAATTTAATATACATATCTCCTGTATTAATAAATAAATATATTTTGTTATATGAATTTACAAAAAAAAACATTTATCTTCTTACTTATTAGTATATTTATATATATATATATATATATATATTTGGCGTAGGAACCGCTTTAAGCGATTATAGCCGAATCCACCAGAGCGCGCTACTCATTCCTCCTTTTTGCTTTTTGGCGCCAACTGGAAACACCAAGTGAAGGCAGGTCACTTTGCACTTGGTCTTTCCACCGGAGTGGAGGTCGTCCTCTTCCGCGGCTTCCTCCAGCGGGTACTGCATCGAATACTTTCAGAGCTGGAGTGTTTTCTTCCATTCGTACAACATGACCTAGTCAGCGTAGCCGCTGTCTTTTTATTCGCTGGACTATGTCAATGTCGTCGTATAAATCGTACAGCTCATCGTTCCATCGTCTGCGGTATTCGCCGTTGCCAATGTTTAGAGGACCATAAATCTTGCGCAAAACCTTTCTCTCCAAAACACCAAGAGTCGTCTCATCGGATGTTGTCATCGTCCACGCTTCAGCGCCATACATCAGGATGGGAATAATGAGCGACTTATAGAGTTTGATTTTGGTTCGTCGAGAGAGGACTTTACTTTTCAATTGCCTACTCAGTCCAAAGTAGCACCTGTTGGCAAGAGTGATTCTGCGTTGGATTTCAAGGCTGACATTGTTATTGCTGTTAATGCTGGTTCCCAAGTAGACGAAATTATCTACAGCTTCAAAGTTATGACTGTCAACAATGACGTGGGAGCCAAGACGCGAATGCGCCGACTGTTTGCTTGATGACAGGAGATATTTCGTCTTGTCCTCATTCACCTCCAGACCCATTCGCTTCGCCTCCTTATCCATGCGGGAAAAAGCAGAACAAACGGCGCGGTTGTTGCTTCCGATGATATCAATATCATCGGCGTACGCCAGGAGCTGTACACTCTTGTAGAAGATTGTACCTTCTCGGTTTAGCTCTGCAGCTCTTATAATTTTTTCCAGCACCAGGTTAAAGAAGTCGCACGATAGTGAGTCACCCTGTCTGAAGCCTCGTTTGGTATCGAACGGCTCGGAGAGGTTCTTCCCGATCCTGACGGAGCTTTTGGTGTTGCTCAACGTCAGCTTACATAGCCGTATTAGTTTTGCAGGGATACCAAATTCAGACATCGCGGCATAAAGGCTGCTCCTTTTCGTGCTATCGAAGGCAGCTTTAAAATCGATAAAAAGATGGTGAGTATCGATTTTTCTTCTCTCGGGTCTTTTCCAAGATTTGGCGCATGGTGAATATCTGGTCCATTGTAGATTTTCCAGGTCTAAAGCCACACTGATAAGGTCCAATCAGTTCGTTGACGGTGGGCTTTAGTCTTTCACACAATACGCTCGACAAAACCTTATATGCGATATTGAGGAGACTTATACCACGGTAGTTGGCGCAGATTGTGGGGTCTCCCTTCTTATGGATTGGGCAGAGCACACTAAGATTCCTATCGTCAGGCATGCTTTCTTCCGACCATATTCTACAACGAAGCTGATACATGTACCTTATCAGTTCTTTGCCGCCGTATTTGAATAGCTCGGCCGGTAATCCATCGGCCCCCGCTGCTTTGTTGTTCTTCAAGCGGGTAATTGCTATTCGAATTTCTTCATAGTCGGATAATGGAACATCTATTCCATCGTCATCGAAAGGGGAATTTCGAGCATTACCCATGTCGGCCAGCTTTTTAAGCTTTTCATACTCACGCATTTCGGCCTCTTTCTTTTTTTGTCTGCAAATGCGTCTCACTTCCCTCTTCAGCTGTGGTCGTTTGCGAGATAGGCAGTCTGTTTTCACACCGCTGCAAGACGGCAATCCTAATCGTAAAAGCTCATTTTTTATCCTGGCCGAAATCCAATTGTTTCGGCTGCAGCTGTACGCAGTGAGTTTGAGATGCCGTTCCACAGTTCCCTTATACCGAGATGCTGATGAGTGCTCTCAGATAGGACGAGTGCAATTCGAGTAGGTAGGTAGGTAGGTAGGAGTGCTGCCCTGTTTTAGTTCGGTCTCAATTAGCACTATCTGTGCCATTTTGATGCACTAGTCGTTGATCTTTTTTTTTTTTATTTGCTGTCATCTTTAAGCTTCTCGTTCAAACAATTTTGTGGTTTCGATGAAACTACTTATATCCGTTATGCTTTTTGTAGACATCCATTCGAGGTTTGATGCTTGATGGAATCCCAGTGTTCTGTGACGGATCTGCGATAGGGCTGGGCATTCACAGAGGAAGTGGAAAATTGTTTCTTTATTCCCTGTTAGTTCGCAACTTCGGCATATGTTATTGTAGGGCATACCCATTTTCGACGCATGTTCTCCAAATGGCCAGTGCCCTGTTATGGTAGCAGTTAGTCTGAAAATATTGTTTGTTGACTTATTTAATAAGTCGTTAGTTCTCTTTATGTCATATTTTGGCTATATCTGTTTGGCTATTTTGCATTTAGTTGTATTTTTCCATCTGTTATTTGCTAATAGTTGAAATTGTAAATTAGGCTCTCTTCTGATCGAGCCTAGCGGGCTTGGTATTAATTCGGCCGCCGATTCGTTCAGACAAGCCCCTGTCTACACCGCAGTCCATTTTGGACCCGTCGGTATATACTGATATGGTATCTTCCTCCCCTATCCTTCCCCTTCTCCATTCTCGTCTAGAGGGTATCCTCACCTGGAAGTTACTATTGAAATCCAGCTTTGGGAGAATATAGTCTGATTTATAGACTTGTGTTCTAAGTTGGTTTAGAATATCACTATGTCCATAGTCCACTCCTAAGTATTTAGCTGTGGGAGACAATGAGAGTGTTGTACCATTTAGTACTGGAAGATGAAACTGGGGAATTTTGGTTCTGCTTGTGAAAAGCATCAGTTCTGTTTTATTAGGGTTAACACCTAGTCCATTGTTTGTAGCCCATATGTTTAGCCTGCGTAGTGCTCTTTCCATAATCTCGCTGACTGTTGATGGAAACATGCCTGATACCAACAACACTATATCGTCTGCATATGCTACTGCTTTCATCCCTCCGCCGTTAAGTTGAAGGAGTATTTCGTTCAGCGCTACAACCCATAGGAGCGGGGAGAGGACCCCTCCTTGAGGAATCCCTCTACGCACATAACTTATTTGTGTTGTAGCGCCATTTGATGCTAAGATTTTCCTATATCTAAGCATTGATTGAATCCATCTGCACACCGTATCTTCTATACCACCATTCGTCAGAGAATTAATGATCGTGCTTACTTCTATGTTATTAAAGGCTCCCTCTATATCGAGAAATGCAGCCATTGTATATTGTTTGTAATGTAGTGATTTTTCAATTACGTTTATCACCTCATGAAGGGCTGTTTCGGTCGATCGGCCCTTTATGTATGCATGTTGGGACTTGGATAACGTTCCTTCCATGCTTGATCTTATATGTATATCCATTAGCCTTTCTAGTACCTTAAGCATGAAGGATTTGAGGCTTATAGGTCTAAAATCCTTAGCATTTTCATGTGTTCTTCTGCCTGGTTTTGGTAGGAATACCACTTTAGTTCTTTTCTAACTTCTTGGGATGTAAGACAGTTGAATACTTGCTTTGTATATATTTTCAAGCCTTTGACTTATTGGTTCTTCCAGTTTTTGCAGCATTATGGGCATAATCCCGTCTGGACCTGCCGCTTTAAATGGTGTGAAACTATATATAGCGTATTTTATTTTCTTTCTGTTTACTATCAGGCCTTGGTAGTCACCTTGAAGGGTGGGGACCCGCCGGGTTGTCAAGTACATAGCTTAGCACCATACTTGACAGTTTGACATCGATCTAAACCCATTTTTCTTGCACCGTGCTTGGTGAGAAGGAGTTGCCGTCAATGATGGCTACTTGTCGGCTATCTTTTGCAACATCGCAGAAGTGTCTTGCTGTTGTTGTACTTTTTTGCTCACCTTCACTCTGCCTGGGTTTTTTGGGCAGTGTGCCTTGCGGTTCGATGAGTGAGCGATTTCTTTTTTGGGAACTGCTCGGTTTTGTGCTCTCTATTTGTTGTTCTTGAGGCTCAGATTGCTTCCTTTGATTCATGAACTGGGGTGCCGGCTGCCCTTTCCTAGCACAAAGACTGCCCTCTGGTACCTGTTTTTCCTCAGTTGATTTTGTTTTTTTTTTGCGTTTCTTGCGCTGGTTGCGCAGTGCACTTTGGTTGGTGCTCGTGGCTGCTTTGGAGGTGGAAGCTTCCACATCAGATTTATTTGTTGTTGCTGCTGTCACTACCGCCGTACTATGGCTGGTACGCCCCGTAGTACTCTTATTCGTCTTCTGGCTGGAGGCGAGTAGTTTGTCCTCATCGGATTCCGTTATAGGATTCCGATATGTCATTTCTGTTCCAGTAGTCGTAGCCGTTGTCGTCAAGTTGGTTGTTGTAGTTTTGTTGTAGTTGTTTGTTTGTTCATGTTTTGGTCCCATGAGTAGTCCGGAAAGGGTTGTCACTCGTCCGCAGAGCCGGTATGCGTAGAGAAGGCATTTTGATACCTCCGACCTAGCCCGGGCATCGGAGGGGACCGTTAGCGGTCAGCTATTATTTACCGCCAGCTGACCATTCAGCCCTCGGCACGGGTACCTCAACACCTTGGCATAGGGTGGTGTTGATACGGGTGTCCTCACACTTCCACAATAGGATATGGGCGTAAAACCGGTGGTTTTGTGTTATGTTGAACAACCTCGCTTTGATGCGGATTGTGGCTAGTCGTTCATCCACCAGAGTGAATGCCAGGACTCAGCGACGGCGTTTATCTCCAACCACAAATCCAACACCTTCATCCGTCCTTGTCCCGTCCATTGCATTTATTGGATGGCGGTGATGTCAGTCTTTACTCTTACGAGGACATCAACCAGCTAAGTAGAGGAACCTTAGCAATAAAGGGTCCGGACATTCCAGGTGCATGCCCTTATATCGTAGTCCTTAATACGTTTGCAGTGGTCGTCATCAATATTAGGGTTGCTCATCCGAGGCTGTTGCTTCCTGTTCGTTGGTAAATCGTTTTTATGTGGTGGGTGTTCAAATATCATTGAACATGCATTCTTTTATGCCTTAGCAAATCCGAGGAGCTACATATAAAACATAAATTTGTATACATAAATAAACACATAAACATATAAGCATTAATATGCAACAAACATACATTATATGTTGCACGCATACATGCAACACACATACATTTATATGAGGCACGCATGCATCTATATGCAACACGCATGCACTCAACTACTAATAAATAAACATATTTATATGTATGCACAAGATAACCTATTGGTTATAAAAATACATTGGGGCAATTGCTTGTGTGCATTTGAAATAACCCCTTATCGTGCAACATATAAAATATAGATATAGACATACACACATACACATATAATTAGTTCTTAAGATAATTCTAAAATTTGTATATAAGTAAGTAAAAAACCAAAATAAAACTAGAATGAAATAATTTCTCAATAAGGCTAGACTATCACTTATTTTCCCCCACCAGCGGTAAGAAATATTTGATACAGCTAGTTTTAACATTTGAGAATGAATTAAATTCTCACTCAATGCAAGTCTATCATTGCCCCCCACCAGCGGTAAGGTTTGTTAGAAACTACATTGTTTTATAAAAATTGGTAAGCCGGATGTTTCTTACATTGGTCCTATCGAGCCTATGAAAGAGCTCAGCCAAAACAAAAGCCCTGAATTTAATACAGGCAAAATATAAGCCCTGTTAGTCATACAGGCAAAATAAAAAGTCCTGTTATTTATACAGGCACCATAAAAAGCCCTGTTAGTTACAGCCGGTTTCACGAAACAAATTTAAGTGAAAAATAATTAATTTCAGTTCCACCATTAGACTTAATTTTTATTTAAATGGTCACGCTTTGCCATTTAAATATTATTTAAATACTGTCATATGTAACCATGGTTACGCTTTTCTATCAGCTGAATTCCCATTTGTTTACCATTTTGACAAAGAAATACAACTTATTTGTTTACATAAATCAGCTGTTATTCTTACTAACATCCCTGCCTTTTAATTTTTTTGATGCCAAATGTCAATAATGGTGAAACGCAGGAAATTTAAGTGCAAAGTTAAATAAAAATTAAAATTAAAATTAAATGAAACTTAATTTTCAATTAAAAACTTTCGTGAAACCGGCTGTTAGACAGGCAAAATAAAAAGCCCTGTTATTTACACAGGCAAAATAAAAAGACCTGTTATTTACACAGGCAACATTAAAGCCCTGTTTATAATTCAGGCAAAATAAAATAATAATTGTAAGACGGGTGCATATTCCCGCATATTAACAATATAAAAACAACAATTTTTGTCGCGAGAATATAGCAATAAGGTTCTACAAAATGTGGAAGACTGAACCTAAATACCAATATCTGGATCGAAAAACATCCATGATCATGAGGAAAATAGAAACCTTCAAAAATAAAATGGAAAATCTAAGTTTAGAATTAACGATAAAGAATTATCAACTAAGCTATTTGCAATCATTATACAATGATATTCAGAAGATGAAAAACGAATTAGATTTCAATGAAGAAATTGAAATCATATATGACCAAATAGGTGATGAATTTTTTCAAGAGCTTTGTTATTTTAATCGACAATCACAACAAGAAGAGCCAAAAAATACTTTTCGAAGTAATTTGGATAAAGAAGAATTTATAATAATTCCACAATTCTCTTCATCTACCACAACAAAGCTGGTTAAAACAAAACCAATACAAAAAGAAAAAGAGGAATTGATAAATATTCCAAATTTAAAAAATAAATTAAACCTATCTCCAAACCTATCTTCTGAAGTTGAACGAACTAAATTTGTTAAAACAAGTGATTCAGAAGAAGAAGAGTTTATAATTGTTCCCGATCTCAATCTATTTTCTAAAACTAAGAAGAGACCAACTAAATTAGTTGAAGATAAGAAAGTAGAAGAAGAAGATTTTATAATGATTCCAAAATTCTCTCTATCTTCTGCAAATGAATTAGTTAAAAATATTAAAGTAGAAGAAGAAGAAGAGAAAGAAAGGAACGAAAACAAAATTACAGAATTACAAGAAGAAGCAAATAAAATTGAAAAGGAAGAGACTACTGAACACCCTACTTCTGAAGAAAAATCAACTGATGCGGATGAAACCTCAGATGTAGACATACATAAAATTAAAAATGAAAAGGCTGAAACTGGAGATCAAGAAGTCGAGAGCAATATTCTCGCCAATGAGCAAATAACTTGGCATTTTTCTCCTCCGGCAGACCCACATTTTGGAGAAATGTGGAAAGCTGGCGTTACCGATCAAACATGCAAACTTTCAACGTTATTAAAATGCGGGGACACCAACTACTGTACTACAACATTCGAAGACATCACTTCAATCAACATACAAATATATAAAATGCAAAGCGACATCAATCCGAAGCTGGACCCGATCGTGAAAACCATAAAGGAAATTGCAGAAGACCAACTAACTACTCTTCAAATAAGTAAACTGGAGCAGAGAAAGCTGCGAGAAGGCCTTGAGAAGATCAGCAACAACGAACTAAAATTAATATTATTCAATATTTATAAAATTTATACAGTCCACTAATTTTATATAATCATTTCTTTCCCTCGGCAATATGTTCAAATATCATTGAACATGCATTAGCAAATCCGAGGAGCTATATATAAAACATAAATTTGTATACATAAATAAACACATAAACATATATGCATTAATATGCAACAAACATACATTATATGTTGCACGCATACATTCTATGACACTGACGAGGGATCCAAAGAGTACAGGGTGACGGGTGGGGTACCGCAGGGCTCGGTTTTAGGTCCCTTGTTGTGGAACGTACTCTATGACGGAGTGTTGAGACTTCCACTACCAACGGGAGTCCAAATTATAGGATACGCGGACGATATTGCAGTAACCGTCGTAGGAAAGGAGCTGAGTCAAATACAAAGATTATGTGAAGACGCTGCTTTAAAGATAAAAAACTGGCTCACGGCAAATAAGCTCCAATTAGCAGGACAGAAAACTGAAGCAGTTCTAATAACAAGTAGGAAAAAAGTAGAAAATATAACCCTTAATATCGACGGGTATAACATACCTACAAAACAGTCAAATACGGCCACGATGACGGAACCGATTGTTCCTTCTGCGGTGACGGGAGAGAAAGTGTTCAGCATATTTTCTTTACTTGTCCAAAGTATGAAGTAGAGAGAGCGGAAATAGAGACTCTTATAAAAGAACGCGTAACTCCAGAAAATATTGTGCACCACATGATACAATGTAAAATCGTGTGGAATAAAGTAAAAACATGGTCCGCAATTGCCCTCCAGGAACTAAGAAGAAACGAAATGCAACGCAGTAGCGAAAAAAGAAGAGCTAGCGAGGAGTAGATTAAAAAATCGCTGACGAAGAGCCAATTTTGGCTGAGTCTGGTCCTGCGAAGCAATGCCTAGCGGCAGTCCCGTGGGTCCAGTGAACTGCAGTCGGAGTTAAGGGTTTAGTACGTAGGTGTACTGCTACGCAAGTCTAGCATAGTAAAATACTTTGTAGGCGTGGTCCCGAAAGAGGTGTACCTTAGCGCGCAGTATGAATCGTGCATGCTGTCTGCTTTTGACAGTATCTATGAAAGATTCCCCCTCCGAAACAAAAAAAAAAAAAAAAAAAAAACACGCATACATGCAACACACATACATTTATATGAGGCACGCATGCATCTATATGCAACACGCATGCACTCAACTACTAATAAATAAACATATTTATATGTATGCACAAGATAACCTATTGGTTATAAAAATACATTGGGGCAATTGCTTGTGTGCATTTGAAATAACCCCTTATCGTGCAACATATAAAATATAGATATAGACATACACACATACACATATAATTAGTTCTTAAGATAATTCTAAAATTTGTATATAAGTAAGTAAAAAACCAAAATAAAACTAGAATGAAATAATTTCTCAATAAGGCTAGACTATCACTTATTTTCCCCCACCAGCGGTAAGAAATATTTGATACAGCTAGTTTTAACATTTGAGAATGAATTAAATTCTCACTCAATGCAAGTCTATCATTGCCCCCCACCAGCGGTAAGGTTTGTTAGAAACTACATTGTTTTATAAAAATTGGTAAGCCGGATGTTTTTTACAGTGGGTCCCATACCCTACGCACAACTGCATACGCCGGATTCGCCTGCTCTCTTTATTTTTGGTACAGAGACACATTATTACAAGAAGAAGATTCCCTCTGAATTACATTAAAATATCTAAGAGATTTACCGATATTTTCGGTGAAAAATTACCCTTAGGCACTGAGTTCTTCATGATCAATATCCGGGGCATTAAAAAGTTATAGTCCGATCGCGAAAGTTTTTCCGCAAGTGATACCTCAGCACAAATGCAGTAGTTGTGTAAAGTTTTATTCCGGTATCTTCATTGGTTCCAAATGTTATATATTATATAGTGAAGGAATCAGATGGAATTCATAATTGAGTTATATGGGAAGTAGGCGTTGTTGTGAAACCATTTATTATCCGTGTTATTAGCGTGTCAAGAAAATATTATTTACCGACCACTATGTGGGCGATGCCACGCCCATTTTCCATGTTGTATAAAAATCTGAATGCAACTTCTTTCTGCCATTTCTTCCATAAAATTTAGTGTTTCTAATGTTTTGGGGGTGGACCCACGCCCACTTCTCCAAAAATTACATTACATCCAAATATGCCCCTTCCTAGTGCGATCCTTTTATAACTTTATTTGTGGCTTAGTTATGACACTTTATATGTTTTCGGTTTTCGCCATTTTGTGGGCGTGGCAAATGTCTGATTTCTCCCATTTTCAATAGCAGCTTTCTCAGGGTCCCAAGGAACATGTATACCATGTTCGTCAAGATATCTTAAGTAGAAGCGTAAAATAGCTTTGACATAAAATTTGTAATAACAATCGATTATTTAAAACAAATAAATCGATATATTCAATATATATATTTATATATATGTATTTAATCAACAAAAAATGAATAACAAGTAAGAAAGGGTTAAGTGCGTATATGAGAGGTTTTCAGAATTAGCCAAAAGCATTGAGGTCATCATGTTCTATATCTGGTTCTTATTGGTCGAGTAGTTTTTTAAGCCATAAGTGTGAGACGCCACGCCCATTTCTATTTTTTAAACAAAGCTTAATGCAGCTTTTCTGTACCATCTTTACAATAAAATTTAGGGTTCTTAGTGTTTTTCCTTACTAAATTAAAGCACATTTAGTAGTTTTCAACATAACCATTGTATGGGAGATAAGCGTGGTTATAATCCGATTTCCTCCATTTTATATATATGATATAGCTTTAGCAGTTTATGAGATATGCACGAAATACATAACTAAACATAATAAAGACGCATGCAAAATATCCTAAAAACCTGGTAAAGAAAAGCATTAATTAAATAAATACAAGATAAATCATCTCAACACTTCCTTATGGAATGCTTCCCGAGATTGAGAATAAAATTCCTTGAATCTCACTTTTTTGAACATCTTCGCGAATAAGCGCATTTAGAAGTAAACAACCTACATATGTAAATAAATATCTAATTAGGGTATTTTCTGACTTCACAAAGGACTGTCCTAACTTTCTAAGTGTATTCGTCCTCTTGTGGGGAACAGCCCTAAAACTTTGCCTAACGTCTATTAACTAAAACACAGTTGAATGTTTTGGTTGAAAATCCTTACATAGCAAAGAGCTTTCACAATGGATGCATTTTGGAAAAGTAACAAGTATATTCGGCATAAAGTCCAACTGAAGGCTATATGCTCACTTTTCAATTTGCTACGGTATCTCACATATTAACCGATACATCCGGAATAAAGGCCACCGTATATATGAAAAACCTATAATGAGGTATATGGGAGCTAATAAAGGCCACCGTATATATGAAAAACCTATAATGAGGTATATGGGAGCTACGGGAAGTTAAGACCCGATTTTAATAATTTTTGGTACAGAGACCAACTATTAGAAGAAAAAGATTCCCCCTGAATTCCATTAAAATATCAGAGAGATTTACCGATATTTGCGATGAAAAATTACCCTTAGGCCCTGAGCTCTTCATGTTTGATATCCGGGGCATTGGAAAGTTATAGTCCGAAAATTTGTCCACTCCGGACAGGCGGACGGACAGAGAAAGAGAGTGAATATATTTGTGACAAAATGTCGAAATTCGAATATAAATTTAGATATGCACTAAATTCATGATACGACTTCTTCTTTCGTGTGGAAATTCAAATGCTTTATTCACATGAAGTTTACAATAATATTAGAAGAAGTTTTGTGATCTGCAGCATCGGGATTTTAATTTTCCATGGAAAACAAAAAAAATGTATTAATTCCAGTTCTTACACCTTATTTACAACTGAAAGTTCGAAAACCGGTTGTTGTAATATTCCATAATATCGCTAACCGAGATTTAAATAGGTATTATTTATATAATCGTTAAGTTATAGCAATTATTAACCGTAATAAATGTTGGGTATTTCTATTTAAATGCCCAAAAATTAGAATTTTGTTTGATCTGGTAACAATGCAAAATGGTATAGAAGCGCAAATTATAAAGCACTCTCTCACCGGCATAAGTTGGACATCCCTTTATCTTTGATATCAGCTTTGTCGCGGCAGCAGGCTCTCTAACTTTGCCAACGAGACTAAGCAGCTGTAGTGTTGCCACTAAAATGTAAAATTATTTAAAGCTTTAAAAAGCATTTAAATTTCATTAGGTTTTAGTACGGCAACAACGAATTTATCTACATCCTCCATTTGACATTTGCAACCAAGGAAATTTCGCTGTTTTTTCTTTTAATTTATTTAATTTTTATTTTAATTCTCTATTTTCTAATAGTTAATTATATTATGCATATTTCTGTATGTATTTGCATATTATATGCAAAGAATTTGCCTAAAGATTCCAGTTCTCAAATATATTAAAAAGCTTCTTTTCCACATTTTTCGAGCTATTCCGATAACTCTTTCGCATGTAAAAGAAGCTGTTTGTCCTCATCATCTACATGGATGTGTTTTTTATAGTACAGTAGTTTTCCGAAATAATGAATATTCGTTTTAACGAAAACAGCTTATAACGAACAAGCAAATTTCTTACATTGAGTACCTTAAATAACGAACATCGGGAATTTTAAGTACTCGGTTTAACGAACAAGAAAAGAAAACAACGAACAAGAGAAAAAAATCAAATAACTTCGAACCAGAATTAAAAATAAAAGTTGAAAAAATTAAAAAAAAAATGTGCAAATTGAAAACATGTTTATAAAAAAGTTTAAAATTATTGGTCAGAATTGGTCCATTTTGGAAGAATTTATAGGATTTCATTTCTTTTTTTTTACAAATAATTTATTAAACGGCAATTTACGGATATTTAACTCATTTTTATTGAAAAACATACCTCTAAGTGAGTACTCGAATTAACGAAAAATTCGAGGCCTGACAATTAATGTGTTCGTTATTTCGGAAAACTACTGTACTTGGAGGATGTTGTCATATGTAGAAGTTCACGTAAGTGAGGAAAGTTTCTAACTATCATTCACTTGGGAGTGGCCAGGAACGATTCTTTTACATGTGGCTCAAGCAGCTCACGACTTCCGGTCTTAGAATAAGTATCCTCTGGGTAGCCAACAAACATCCGTTTGGAGGCGAGCTAAAGTGAGAAGGCGAAACCCGCTTATGCGGTTGTGCGAAGGGTTTGGATGAGAGACCCCAATTTTGAGGACGACCACTGCAAACGTTTAAAGGACTCGAATTAAGGACATGCACCTGGAATGTCCGCACCCTTAATTGGGAAGGTGCCTCTGCCCAGCTGGTTGATGTCCTCGTAAGAGTTAAGGCTGACATCACCGCAATCCAAGAAATGCGATGAACGGGACAAGGACGGAAGAAGGTGGGACCTTGTGATATCTACTACAGCGGCCATATAAAGGAGCGCAAATTCGGTGTGGGATTCGTGGTGGGAGAGAGACTCCGTCGTCGAGTCCTGGCATTCACTCCGGTGGATGAACGTCTAGCCACAATCCGCATCAAATCGAGGTTCTTCAACATATCGCTGATTTGCGCCCACGCCCCGACGGAAGGGAAGGACGAAATCGTGCTTGGCGATTTCAACGATAGGGTGGGTAAAGAAGGTGTCTTTGGCACAACAGTCGGAAAATTCAGCCTCCATGACGAAACATCGCCAAACGGTCTGAGGCTGATCGACTTCGGCGGGGCCCGAAATATGGTTGTCTGTAGTACTAGATTCCAGCATAAGAAAATCCATCAAGCTACTTGGCTGTCCCCGGATCGAATCACTCGCAATCAGATCGATCATGTTGTGATAGATTGACGACATGTCTCCAGTGTTTTTGATGTGCGTACGGTATGATGAGGATTGTCGTCTCGCAGTGGAGAGAAAACAGACCTCGCAATTTTGCGATCGACCGCAACACGAGCGGGATGGGAAAGATACCGACAGCTGAAGAGGGAAGCGAGACGCATTTGCAGACAAAAAAAGAAAGAGGTCAAAATGCGTGAGTATGAAGAGCTTGACAAGCTGGCCGACAGGGGTAATGCTCGAAAATTTTACGAAAAGATTCGGCGACTATCTGAAGGTTTCAAGACCGGAGCACACTCCTGTAGGACCCCCAGAGGTGATCTAGTTATTGATGACCAGAGTATACTGAGTTTGTGGAGTGAACACATCTCCAGCCTGCTGAATGGCAGTGAAAGTGCAACACCAGAAGATGGCGAACCCGATTCCCCAATCGACGACGATGGAGCAGATGTTCCATTGCCCGACAGTGAAGAAATTCGAATAGCAATTACCCGCTTGAAGAACAATAAGGCGGCGGGGGCCGATGGATTACCGGCTGAGCTATTCAAATGCGGCGGCGAAGAGCTGATAAGGTGCTTGCATCAGCTGCTTTGCAGAATATGGTCGGAAGTTGCAATCTTCTATAAAAGTGTACAGCTACTGGCGTACGCCGATGATATCGATATCATTGGAAACAGCACCCGCGCCGTTAGTTCTGCTTTTTCCAGACTGGACAAGAAAGTGAAGCGTATGGGTCTGGTGGTGAACGAGGACAAGACGAAATATCTCCTGTCGTCAAACAAACAGTCAGCACATTCGCGTCTTGGCTCCCACGTCATTGTTGACAGTCATAACTTTGAAGTTGTAGATAATTTCGTCTACCTGGGAACCAGCATTAACAG
Organism: Zeugodacus cucurbitae; assembly: GCF_028554725.1. NCBI lineage: Eukaryota > Metazoa > Arthropoda > Insecta > Diptera > Tephritidae > Zeugodacus > Zeugodacus cucurbitae. Next base: position 30,893,543 of record NC_071671.1, on the reverse strand, counting down.
CAATAACAATGTCAGCCTGGAAATCCAACGCAGAATCACTCTTGCCAACAGGTGCTACTATGGACTAAGTAGGCAATTGAAAAGTAAAGTCCTCTCTCGACGAACAATAACCAAACTCGACAAGTCTCTCATCATTCCCGTCCTATTTTACGGTGCAGAAGCGTGGACAATGTCAACATCCGATGAGACGGCACTAGGAGTTTTCGAGAGAAAGGTTTTGCGGAAGATTTATGGTCCCTTAAACATTGGCAACGGCGAATACCGCAGACGATGGAACGATGAGCTGTATGTGTTATTCGACGACATAGACATAGTCCAACGAATAAAAAGACAGCGGCTACGCTGGCTAGGTCATGTTGTTCGAATGGATGAAAGTGCTCCAGCTCTGAAAGTATTCGATGCAGTACCCGCTGGTGGAAGCCGAGGAAGAGGGAGACCTCCACTCCGGTGGGTGGACCAGGTGGAGAGGGGCCTGGCTTCGCTTGGTATAACCAATTGGCGCCAAACTGCCAGAAGGAGGGATACGTGGCGCGCTGTTTTGGACTCGGCTATAACCGCGTAAGCGGTGTCTAAGCCAGTCAAGAAGAAGAAGAACTGTACTTCGAACTACTTTTAGATTTTGATGTTATGAGAGGGTTCGACAAAACCAATAGAGCGTACATTAAGTCTTCCACAGTGTGGAGTCTCAAGGTTTTCCGAACATATAATTGCGTAAACCTTTTGTTCTTGCTTCAAGCGCATCTTCTGACATCATTCCTATTGGTTACCCTGTATTAATTTTTTTGTGAATCGATGGGGGCATGCAAAACCAAGAATATTCTACAACAAAGATTTGTACAGTTTCCCAAGCATATATGCGAAAAGTTTCTAAGTATACTGTATACCCATAAGCCATTGTGCGCAAAATAATTCACCAGAGGTGTAAAAAAAAAGGTTGTTTGTGTCTTCATCTAAACTTTTTATATTTTTTGAAGCTGTTGCAGATTCTGAGCTCAACATTGAAACAACTTGCGAATCATTCTTTTTTCTAGCCTTGTAAAAACTCGTCGTGCGAGGATTTATCATCTACTGATGATTTTTATTTGTTTGTCTTAGCAGCTCTGAAAAAGGTTTTGGGTTACGTTGATCAACGGCATCTTGAGGGAAAATAAGACCTCCATCTAACCATTCCTTATTTCGCTTTTAAGAAGAGGAGAAATGTCAAATGAAAATGTAAACTAAAATGGCCGACTGCGAGAGAAAGATGTGTAATACAACAATAAATACAATACATTTGACAATTGATAATCTCATTTGGCTATATGTAAAGTGTTAGATTAATGAACGAGCTAAGAACGAGATTATTTTCATATTTAAACATACTATAATACACAAATTAAACACCCGGTCGAATTCACGCAACTTTTATTCCAGCGAAAATTGGGTTACACATTCTAAAACACTTTAATATGAAGCAAATTTTTACCGCAATTACACAATTTCTTTTACTTAATACAACTTACTAATTTCAATTAAACCACAAATAAAAAACAAAAATTATGAAATTAATATTTTTTATGTAAACAAACTTTGCACTGAACAAGTGCGCGAAAATAATTAATACACTTGCTGAAACATAGTTCAGTTTGAAAGCTCACAGATTTTTTTATTACAATTGTACCTAGCATACAATGATTAAATAATAACAACAATTTAATTTTAATAAGTTAAAAATAATAATTAAAAGCTAAATGTTAAATTCATTTGCTCTTACGTTTCAGTCGCTTTTCTCGTTCAGCAGTTCCGCTGAGTCTGGATGCCTCTTCATTTTCATTCTGTCTAAGCCCCATTTCGTGAGTCTTTGCAAGTTTGGTTATTTCGTTTACTACTGGATTCACACCAAGATCACGGTGAAGGTCAGCAGATCTAATATACCAAGGAGCATTAAGTATACTTCTTAGTACCTTATTTTGGAAGCGCTGAATGCAGGCAATACAGTTTTAACTTGAGCAACCCCATAGTTGAGCTCCATAGACCCAAATTGGCTTTAGTACTCGATTATATATAAACAGCTTGCAAATTTTAAATCAAGCTCGCACCTTTTTTTCTTGACATGCTCTTTCCAGCGAAGCTTTGCATCTAGGGTGATTCCTAGGTACTTAGCATTATTGTGATGTGGTATAGGAGTACCATTTATATAAATGTGATAGTATGATGGTTTTTTTTTAAGTAAAGTCTACGTGCATTGATTTGGAATCGGTTAATTTAATGCGCCACTTGGAAGCCCATTTAGTAATTGAATTGACTGCAGTTTGCACTCGAAAGGTAGATATTGAGGTTGACTTTCCTGCTGCTAACAGGGCTGTGTCATCCGCAAATGTCGCTGTCACATAACTTGAGTCAGTGGCGATATCACTTGTAAAAAGCCAGTAAAGCATTGGCCCCAACACGCTTCCCTGTGGAACAAACGCTTCTATCGGTTGCAAGTTTGAGTATGCATCCTCTTGATTTATGCGAAACTATATGTCTTTTAGGTAGGAAGTAATTATTTCGCAATATTGTTTGGGTAACATACATTTCAATTTCAGCAGTAGACCCGAATGCCAAACTCTATCAAAAGCCTAAGACACGTCTAAGAAGGACGCAGAACAAACGTTCTTTTTATCCATAGCATTTTCAACGAAATTATCGATTCGGTGTACTTGGTCAATTGTTGAATGATGATCACGAAAGCCGAACTGATGTACTGGTATAAGGTGTTTTCGATCTATTATTGATTTGAGCCTCTTTATGAGAACATTCTCGAAGACTTTCGATTGAGCTGGCAGCAGCGATATTGGCCTGTAAGATGTGACATCATGTAGTGGTTTACCCGGCTTAGGTGTCATAATAACTTCAGATACTTTCCAAAGCGATGGAACGTATCTTAAGTATAATGCGCTGTTTACAATGTTTACAATAATAAATCAAACCCAGGAGCTTTTTTGAGCCATGCGTTCCTGATAATACTTTTAATTTCTTTACTAGTAACTGGAGAAATACTGTCGAGTTGATCCAACCAACTATTTTAGATCATGTAAATGTGTTTCTTAAATGATTCGCAAATAATGCAGCTTTTTGTGCATTAGTTTTGGGCCAATCAGTTTCGTTTATTTGTATTGGTGCGACATGTTTTATTTGTTTATTAATATTCCTTGCATCTTTCCAGAGCGAATAATCAGTAGATTTATCAACAGTGATTTTAGAAAAATACGTTTTGAAGGAATCGTTTTTATGCTGTCTAATTTGTTCTCAGTTCCGCTGTATATCTATAAAACTCAAAATTCAAATCAAATCAAATCTTAGCTTTCTTCAATTCGTAAATTGATTTGCGATACTTTGTTGATGACAAAAAAATTAGGTAGATCTGGTAATTTCCTACTATCTGCAGGCCAATAAGTGGATCTCCCTGTAGAAATGACATTGCATCCAATAACTTGTATAGCTTTCAGTTGTTCTCGACCATCGGTTGTAATTAATCGTGATCCCCAATGAGTGTTTTGCATTAAAGTCACCACCATAGCTCGTATAAGTATCATTTTTGATTTTATGCCTGGGCGGACTATATTGAGCAATTAAGTATAATGACTGACTGTGCATTTTTACTGAAATTGCTATAGATTTATGTTTGATAATACTTTTGATTAAAACCGCGCTTCCTCCTCGTGCTGAGTTTGCCAGGTGCGGAGTGTGGTATAAGTCATAATTTTTGAATTTTAAAAATGAATGGTTCGTAAAATGTGTTTCGGACAACAAACATACATCAATATTTCTGTCCTTTAGAATAACATCCAATTCATTTTTACTTTTGGAAAGACCATTGGCGTTCCATAGCATTATTTTCAAAGAGTTACTGTTCATCAATAAATTGTATATGGTATTCAAAAGCGCAGAGCCGCTTATTTATGGACTTAAATAATTTTTCGTGTTCGTTTAGTTTATCCAGAATTTGGGATAACGGACTACTTTTTTGAACTGTATTTGTCTGACCTTGTTTGGCCATTTGCGAAAATGTAAGTTTAGAAGTTGATGGGAGGGGTCTTACTTCCTAGCGGTTCTTTAGTCTTCTACTTAAGTCTGTTAATTGCATTTAACACATTAAAGCCTTGATCTTTAGGGTCGTACAAGATGGATTGAGTATCACATGAGTGTTGGAAATTTTTTATCATTACCAGGCATGGGCAAAGTCTTAGCAGGTGCTAAAAGAGCGTAAGTGATCGTATACGTACACACACCGATTGTCACTAACACGCACAAGCGAAGAGCGTAAAACTAGCACCTACGATGGGACAATTTTGAGGACGACCACTGCAAACGTTTAAAGGACTATGAATTAAGGACATGCACCTGGAATGTCCGCACCCTTAATTGGGAAGGGGCCTCTGCCCAGCTGGTTGATGTCCTCGTAAGAGTTAAGGCTGACATCACCGCAATCCAAGAAATGCGATGAACGGGACAAGGACGGAAGAAGGTGGGTCCTTGTGATAACTACTACAGCGGCCATATAAAGGAGCGCTAATTCGGTGTGGGATTCGTGGTGGGAGAGAGACTCCGTCGTCGAGTCCTGGCATTCACTCCGGTGGATGAACGTCTAGCCACAATCCGCATCAAAGCGAGGTTCTTCAACATATCGCTGATTTGCGCCCACGCCCCGACGGAAGAGAAGGACGAAGTTATCAAAGATACCTTCTATGAGCGCTGCCCCCACCACGATATCAAAATCGTGCTTGGCGATTTCAACGATAGGGTGGGTAAAGAAGGTGCCTTTGAAACAACAGTCGGAAAATTCAGCCTCCATGACGAAACATCGCCAAACGGTCTGAGGCTGATCGATTTCGGCGGGGCCCGAAATATGGTCGTCTGTAGTACTAGATTCCAGCATAAGAAAATCCATCAAGCTACTTGGCTGTCCCCGGATCGAATCACTCGCAACCAGATCGATCATGTTGTGATAGATTGACGACATGTCTCCAGTGTTTTTGATGTGCGTACGGTATGATGAGGATTGTCGTCTCGCAGTGGAGAGAAAACAGACCTCGCAATTTTGCGATCGACCGCAACACGAGCGGGATGGGAAAGATACCGAGAGCTGAAGAGGGAAGCGAGACGCATTTGCAGACAAAAAAAGAAAGAGGTCGAAATGCGTGAGTATGAAGAGCTTGACAAGCTGGCCGACAGGGGTAATGCTCGAAAATTTTACCAAAAGATCCGGCGACTATCTGAAGGTTTCAAGACCGGAGCACACTCCTGTAGGACCCCCAGAGGTGATCTAGTTATTGATGACCAGAGTATACTGAGTTTGTGGAGGGAACACATCTCCAGCCTGCTGAATGGCAGTGAAAGTGCAACACCAGGAGATGGCGAACCCGATTCCCCAATCGACGACGATGGAGCAGATGTTCCATTACCCGACAGTGAAGAAATTCGAATAGCAATTACCCGCTTGAAGAACAATAAGGCGGCGGGGTCCGATGGATTACCGGCCGAGCTATTCAAATGCGGCGGCGAAGAGCTGATAAGGTGCTTGCATCAGCTTCTTTGTAGAATATGGTCGGAAGTTACAATCTTCTATAAAAGTGTACAGCTACTGGCGTACGCCGATGATATCGATATCATTGGAAACAACACCCGCGCCGTTAGTTCTGCTTTTTCCAGACTGGACAAGAAAGTGAAGCGTATGGGTCTGGTGGTGAACGAGGACAAGACGAAATATCTCCTGTCGTCAAACAAACAGTCAGCACATTCGCGTCTTGGCTCCCACGTCATTGTTGACAGTCATAACTTTGAAGTTGTAGATAATTTCGTCTACCTGGGAACCAGCGTTAACAGCAATAACAATGTCAGCCTGGAAATCCAACGCAGAATCACTCTTGCCAACAGGTGCTACTATGGACTAAGTAGGCAATTGAAAAGTAAAGTTCTTTCTCGACGAACAATAACCAAATTAGAGTTCCAAAAAGTTTTTAAATTCGCTGATAAGCGGAATTGCTATTTTTGAATCACTGTGTCACTAAAATGACCGCTATTTTTAATTCATTGTGATTTTATATTGCTATTGCGATCGCAACAAAAAAAAAAACAATTAATGAGAATTTGTATTCCACATTGTTTTATATTTTCATATTTATTAATTTTAACAATATCCAAAATTTATCTGTTTATGTAATCACAATTAACTAATTAATGAATTTTGGGTAGATTTAACTGCTTTCGCAATCATCGTTCCCAAAATCAAAGATAACATGATACGAAACTCTTTCATTCGAGAGAGAGCTCGGAAGTACGCATTTTTTTTAACATTTGGCAGTGCTGCCACTGGGGGAAAACATAAGTTAGGAGATTTTTATTCGATTTTTTGTGTATTTATTGGTTCGCAATTTACGCTTAATAGAGACTTCTTAACCAATATTACGCCTACACATACATTTATAAATATATATTTTAAGATAAACAATAAACATCTACACATACAAATAATAAAATATTGTAATATTTAAAAATCGTACTATTATAAGTCAACATAAACAAAAATGTAGCTTAGTTTTCTGCAAATATTTTAGTAACATATATTTATTTATATTTTATAAACAAATAAATACCTTAATATATTCTCTAAAAGTTAAAGAGAAAATTTGTATATATGTATTTACGTAAATGGCATTTAACACTGCTAAAGAACGTATATTACTTTGGTACAAATAGCCACCGTTTCTTAAATAATATACACATATTAACTCCATTTAAATAAAAGTTAATAGTAAGTCAAAAATCACAAAAAACTTATCGTACAAAAACGAACCATTTAATTATTTATTTCTGCGGGATTCTTAGTGGTAGCTCGTCATTTTGACTGTCAGCTGTTCAGTAGCCCATGATCTGGCTTTGTTGCCAACATCAAAAATGAGTTCATGGGCTCTCTCAACAAGCAAAAGAGAAGAGTTTCGTATCATATTATCCATGCCCAAAATTATCGAAATCGCAACTAAAATTGCTTCTGTGATCACTGACATTTTATCCAATACATGAACAGGGTTTTTTTTTCATTAACCCTCCAATAAGATTTCAATTTAATCGAAAATCCGACGTATCAATTTTGCCTTGACCAATTTCCTTAATTGGTACTTGATTCGAAAGTAATTGAATCTCAATTAGACTAGTACAACTTTGTTTATAATGTATTTAGCCTTCCGCACAGTTCAGCCGCTGCCGAGCTAAAATTATTTGACTTAAGTCTAATAATTTGGGGATGGGGTCATATGTAGAAATTCACAGAAGTGATGAAAGTTTCTGCTTGCCATTCACATTTTAAAGATCACGATTTGAGGGCATGTACCTGAATGTCCGGACCCTTAATTGAGAAGGTGCCTCTGCCCAGCTGGTTGATGTCCCCATTCACAATTAAAGGCTGAAATCACCGCCATCCAAGAAGTGCGATGGACCGGACGAGGACGGAAGAAGGTGGGTCCTTGCGACATTTACTACAGCGACCATATAATGGATCGCAAATTTGGTGTTTCGACTCCGTCGCCGAGTCCTGGCATTCACCCCGATGGATGAACGTCTAGACACAATCCACATCAAAGTGAAGTTCTTCAACATATCGCTGATTTGCGCCCACGCCCCAAAGGAAGATAATCGTTCTTGGCGATTTTAACGCTAGGGTAGGTTAAGAAGGTAAAGGGTGATTTTTTAAGAGCTTGATAACTTTTTTTAAAAAAAAAACGCATAAAATTCAAAATCTCATCGGTTCTTAATTTGAAACGTTAGATTGGTTCATGACATTTACTTTTTGAAGATAATTTCATTTAAATGTTGACCGCGGCTGCGTCTTAGGTGGTCCATTCGGAAAGTCCAATTTTGGGCAACTTTTTCGAGCATTTCGGCCGGAATAGCCCGAATTTCTTCGGAAATGTTGTCTTCCAAAGCTGGAATAGTTGCTGGCTTATTTCTGTAGACTTTAGACTTGACGTAGCCCCACAAAAAATAGTCTAAAGGCGTTAAATCGCATGATCTTGGTGGCCAACTTACGGGTCCATTTCTTGAGATGAATTGTTCTCCGAAGTTTTCCCTCAAAATGGCCATAGAATCGCGAGCTGTGTGGCATGTAGCGCCATCTTGTTGAAACCACATGTCAACCAAGTTCAGTTCTTCCATTTTTGGCAACAAAAAGTTTGTTAGCATCGAACGATAGCGATCGCCATTCACCGTAACGTTGCGTCCAACAGCATCTTTGAAAAAATACGGTCCAATGATTCCACCAGCGTACAAACCACACCAAACAGTGCATTTTTCGGGATGCATGGGCAGTTCTTGAACGGCTTCTGGTTGCTCTTCACCCCAAATGCGGCAATTTTGCTTATTTACGTAGCCATTCAACCAGAAATGAGCCTCATCGCTGAACAAAATTTGTCGATAAAAAAGCGGATTTCACATTTCGAACCGAACACTGATTTTGGTAATAAAATTCAATGATTTGCAAGCGTTGCTCGTTAGTAAGTCTATTCATGATGAAATGTCAAAGCATACTGAGCATCTTTCTCTTTGACACCATGTCTGAAATCCCACGTGATCTGTCAAATACTAATGCATGAAAATCCTAACCTCAAAAAAATCACCCGTTATATTTGGCACAAGAGTCGGAAATTCAGCCTCCATGACAAACATTGTCAAACGGGCTGAGGCTGATGGACATTGCTGCGACCCGAAATATGTACCAGATTCCAGCACAAGAAAATTAATCAAGCTACGTGGCTGTCCTCTGATCGAAACACGCGCAATCAAATCGATCACGTTGTGATAGAGGGAAGACATGTCCCTGTGTTTTTGATGTGCGTATGCTCCGTGGTCCTAACATCGACTCGGGCGACCATTATCTGGTAGCAGCGAAGATACGCACTCGTCTCTGTGCAGCAAAGAACGCCCAAAGACAAGACAAAGAACGTCAACAAATACAAGGAAGGTTCGACGTCGAAAAGCTGCAATAGCAACAGACAGTCAAGAAATTTTCTACTCGACTTGCACTCCTGCTTTCTGAAAGCACTAATCAACATCTCGACATAAGGGAGCTGTGGAACGGCATCTCAAACTCATTGCAGCCGAAACAATTGGTTCCCGGCAACGCCAAAAAACCAGTTGGAACGATGAGAATTGTCCTTTCGCAGTGGAGAGAAAACACACCGCCTACCTCGCAACGTTGCGATTGACCACAATACGTTCGGGGTGGGATAGATATCGAGAGCAGAAGAGGAAAGCGAGACGCATTTGCAGACGTAAAAAGAAAGAGGCCGAAATGCGTGAGTACGAAAAGCTGGCCGACATGGGGAATGCTCGAAACTTTTATGAAAAGATGAAGCGACTTAACGAAGGTTTCAAGACCGGAGCACTATCATGTAGGGACCGAGGAGGTAATCTGGTAACGGATGTCCAGAGCATACTGGGGCTATGGAAGGAACACTTCTCCGAACTGCGGAATGGTAATGAAAGAACAGCACCAGGAGATGGCGAATCCGATTCCCCAATCGATGACGATGGAATAGATGTTCCATTAACCGATCATGAAGAAATTCGAATAGCAATTCACCATGCGCCAAATCTTGGAGAAGACCCGTAAAAAGATGATCGACACACACAATCTTTTTGTCAATTTTAAAGCTGCTGTCATCAAACAAACAGTCAGCGCATTCGCGGCTTTACACCTACACCCTTTGTAGATAATTTCGCCAATCTTCCAACAATGTCAGCCTCGAAATCCAGCGCAGAATCACTCTTGGCAACAGGTGCTTCTTTGGACTGAGTAGGCAATTGAAGACTAAAGTCCTCTCTCGACGAACTAAAATCAAACTCTACAGGTCGCTTATCATTCCCGTCCTGCGTTATGGTGCAGAAGCTTGGACGATGTCAACATCAGATGAGACGACACTTGGAGATTTCGAGAGGAAAATTTTTCGCTACATTTACGGTCCTAAAAACATTGGCAACGGCGAATACCGCAGACGAATAAAAAGACAGCGGCTACGCTGGCTAGGTCATGTTGTCCGAATGGACGAAAACACTCCAGCTCTGAAAGTGTTCGATGCAGTACCCGCCGGAGGAAGCCGAGGAAGGGAAGGCCTCCACCCCGTTGGAGGGACCAGGTGGAGAGCGACCTGGTTACACTTGGGATCTCCAACTGGCGCCGAACTGCGAAGGAAAGAGAGAAGTGGCGCGATATCGTCGATTCGGCTATAATCGGCTAAACGGTTGCAACGCCAATCACATACGTATACATACAAAGCTGCTTTCGACAGCACGAAAAGGGGCGATGTTGAGCAACACCGAGCCGTTCGATACCAAACGAGGTTTCAGACAAGATGAGTCACTATCGTGTGATTTCTTTAACTTGATGCGGAAAAAAATTATACGAGCTGCAGAGCTAAAAAGAGAAGGTACAATCTTCTATAAGAGTGTACAGCTACTGGCGTACGCCGATGATATTGATATCATTGGAAACAACACCTGCGTCGTTAGTTCTGCTTTTTCCCGCTTTTATATTAAAATAAAATGTATATAAAAACAAGTAAGGAAAGGCTAAGTTCATGTGCAACCGAACATTTTATACTCTCGCAATTTATTGATATATTTTTATTAAGATAACACACAATTTTACCCAAGTTGAAAATCCTATAATTAGGTATATGAGAGCTAGGGCAAGTTACACTATTAGAAGAAAAATATTTCATATAAATTGAGATACCTGAGAGATTTACCGAAATTTTCGGTGAAAAATTACCATAGGGCACTGAATTCTTCATATTCGATATTCGGGGCTTTGAAAAGTTATAGTCCGATTTCGACAATTTTTTCACAAGTGATGCCACATATCATATACAGTATTTTATAAAGTTTTATTTCCCTATCTTCATTGGTATTTCTGACGTTTTTCATTAGTGAGGTAATTTTCCCTTTGAGTAATTTTCAACCTAACCTTTGTATGGGAGGTGGGCGTGGTTATTATCCAATTTCAACTAAATTCGTGGTGTGTGGTGGGGTACGTAAGCGAACCGCCCCTTCCTAGTGCGATCCTTGGTTGCAAATTTTCTTTTATAACTTTATTTATGGCTTAGTTATGACACTTTATGTGTTTTCGGTTTTCGCCATTTTATGGGCGTGGCAGTGGTCCGATTTTGCCCATTTTCGAAAGCAACCCTCTCACGGCCCCAAGGAACATGTATTCCAGGTTTCATCAAGATATCTCAATTTTTACTCAAGTTATCCGTTGCACGGACGGACAGACGGACGGACAGCCGGACAGAGAGACATTCGGATTTTGACTCGTCTCGTCACCCTGATCATTTTGATATATGTATATAACCCTATATCTAACTCGTTTAGTTTTATGACTTACAAACAACCGTTAAGTGAACAAAAATACTCCCTTAGCAACTTTTGTTGCGAGAGTATAATAAAAATTAACAGCTGTTTTACGATATTGCCATACGTTTTCGACGTTAAATGAGTACCACTAATATAATAAAAAAGAAAACAGGAAAAAATCGTAAAAAAATCCAAAAAAAAGAAAGACCTGAAAAAATGGAACGAAAATGAAAACAAAAGTTTTCTGGATTCAATTAAAAGTCAGCTCATTTTTCTCTAAAACTGGCTGATTGGCAATAATATTTCCATTTAATAAATAAAATTGGATAGAAAGCAAATATTGCGTTTGTTAGCCGTACAATTAGTACAAAATCTCTAATTACTAAGAAAATAGAGGTAAATACGTTATTATTTGAACTTCCATTTTAGAAAAAATAGCTATTTCATTGCATGCATATGTTTTTGTTTACATTTCATTGGAAAACAGCTGTCAGTTTGCATATTTTCATTCACAATAGGTTAAAAGCGGCCATGTTTAACAATGTTGTCAACGAAAATGCCGCGAACTCCCACTAACTCTCTAAAATTTTGAGAATGAATGGGAGTTAGCAAACGGAGTTAACTGACATAACTCTCGAATTAACCCCGATTAAAGCAGTTAAACCGTGTTAACGCCGCCGTCTGTCAGGGGTATTAACTATAATTCGCCGTATGATGGAAGAATCACTCGTAGTCCTTTGTGTCAGAGAGTAACAAAAATCGTGCACCTAGAATTACACACAAAATATAGAACAACAGGTATTATTCAAATGAATTTAATTGCAAAACTGAAACAAAACAATAATTTTGAAATAATTGATTGGATAAGCGCCAAATGGTGCAACAAGTGTTGCAGCAACAACAAATAATACATATTCAAATTCAGAATAAAAGTCAAAATCGCACAACGCAACCGGGAAATAACAATGTTTGTTCTACGACTATAGATATTTTAATTACTTCTAACCAACTATACATCTTTATCAGGCATCAGATGATGTACAACAAATTAAATACATCGAACTTTTGGAGTAGTAGTTTTACTACTTCGACGTGATAAACACAGTGTCTCCTATGATGCTCTTGGATCTACACGATGGATAGTTACAATATTAACAGAGCTCAAAAGACAATATTCACGCGCAGAAGTTGTTTACCTACCTTATGATTGGATTATGCAGGAATTTTTAAGCTGAACTTACAATTTATCAGTTTAATATTAGGCGTGTTTTATTTGACCAGCAAATTAAGCTATTAGCTTATTTTGTATGGAAAACTTAGCCAACATAATCATGTTGGCTTGTCATAAGCTATCATAGCTTATATATTGAACTAGAGGCATTGCCAATTCTTCGCTTCATTTCATTCACAATAGTTTGGTTTAAAAAAAAAAAGTAGTTGCCAATAGCGAGAAACCCCATTTTGACATACATATAAAAATGTAAACAAACAAAAATTTTAAATTCTATCGAACTTTATCCATAATTATTTTGACCATCCCGGATCGAATAATGATTGTAGATTCCTTAAAAAAATCAGAATATTATAGAAATAAGCTGAATGTGTTTTATATGTCCATGATTTAGCTATGAACTTGTGGTTGTCAAATAAAACACGCCTATTATGATTGTTAATTTATATATTCTGAACGTTCGCAATAGCACAAAACTTATTAATTTAAATGTAAAATATTGCTAAATTAGCATCTAATTACATATTAATGTACGAGTATTTGTCACAATGGTAGTAGTAGTGAAATTTAATTTGTATTGTATAACAACACAAAAAATCAATACTTAAAACTTTTAAGAAATTATAAATTTAAAAATTAATACTAATTTTATGTGTAAAATATGTAAATTTTGACAATGTATAAATGATAAATGAGTGTAAAAATGAAGGTTTACTTTATACTGAAAAGCTAATACAGTGATCCCCACTTAAGTGAAAAATTATCTATTTCAGTTTCACCATTTGATTGAATTTCTATTTAAATGATCTCGCTTTGCCATTTAAATAATATGTAAATATTGTCATATGTAACTTTGATTACGTATTTCTATCAGGTGATTTCCAATATTTTTTTTCCATTTTAACAAATTAATAAACAAATATTTGGTTTCATAAATATGCTTTTATTCTTTCTAACATTCATGCCTTTTAATTTTTTGTATGTCAATTTTTAATAATGGTGAAAACGAGAAAACTTAAGTACAAAGTTAATTAAAATTAAAAATTAAAATTAAATAGAACTTAATTTTCAGTGAAAAAATTCCGTGAAACCGGTTGTAAGTTGCAAAGGTCTTGCATGTTAAGAAGGGGCACTTAAGCGGGGTTTACCTCCTACAATTAAATAAATAAAAATAAAAATAAAATAGCAATTAAATTTTTTTTCATTTGTAAACGAAACGAAAAAAATCTTGTATTATTTTAGTGGTCTCTGTTGTTTTAGCAGCAGGAAAAAAGTTACCATTTCTCCTCTTTTACTGCATGTCGTGTGATTATCTTGGGCAAATGTTACATATGTCTTTCTGTCCGAATTTCCTATTGTTTTGGAAAGTCATATGTCACTCCGTGGTTCGCAGAGCCCCCTGTAGTAGTTTTTTATTTAATCAGACATTTTACAGTGGAGATTGTTTGATCTATTATTTCCAGGGACACCCCTTTGTCACAGAAAGTAAACGTATTCGTCATTTGTTGGGTCACCGTTTCTTTACTTAAATGTGGTTCAGAAATTACCCGTCTTGCAGGGCAAAGTTAAAATAATAGGCGTGTTTGACCACCATAAGCTAATAGCTAAATCATGGACAAATTAAACGCATTTAGCTTATTTCATATTTTCGCTTAAAAATGAATTGTGTTGGCAATGCGGGCCCGAACTATCAGCTGAAATGTAATTTATTTGAAAAAAAAAACAGTTGAATTTATAAACCAAATTTTTTTTTGTTTACCGCTTTTCTATAATATTCTGATCTTTTAAAGAATCTACAATCATTATTAGATCCGGGATGGTCAAAATAAATATGGATAGGTTAGGTTTGTAGGCAGATCTTTGCAACGACAGAAGATCTCACTTAGACAGCCAGGCGCTGTCCATTGTGGTACCAATAAAACTCCCCGTGGATCAAATACCTTTAAGATTCAGCAAACCGCTTGGAATTCGTTATAAATATCTCTAAGACTAGTAATATCGATTCTTGCCAATTCGCTAGGATCGTCGAAAAAGGGCTTTCGGAGGTGTTTCAACCTCAGTCTGGCAAAAGCTGGACAATGAAGTAGGAAATGCTTAGATGATTCCATCTCGCCTTCCTCCATACAGCTTTGGCAACTTGCATCTGCCACGATCCCAAGTCTAACCGCATGGGTACCCATTGGACAATGTCCAGTAAGTACACCTATGATTGCGCTGAGATGGACCTTGCCCAGAGAAAGCAGTTGAAAGGACCGCTTACGCTCCACAGAGAGCCAAAAGGACCTCGCCACTGCACAAGTACTGGTAGTTGACCAGCGTTTGACGAGCTCATGCGTAGTCTGCATGTCCAGCGCTCTTGCGCAGGTGGACTATGGACTACCAATGCGCTCCCATTCTCCTCTTCTCCATACCCTCCCTTGCAAGCTTGTCCGCTATACAGTTACCAGCGATCCCGCGGTGACCGGGTACCCACACTAGTCGGATTGCAAAATAGCTGGAAGCTATTGATAAGGATCTAAGACACTCCTTAACTATCACAGAGCGTACTGTCATCGATTTCAATGCCAGTATTGCCGCCCTGCTGTCGGAGTGAATACATACCTCTCTAAACCATACGAAGCAGTGCGTCCACTGCTTCTTTGATCGCAGCGACCTCTGCTTGGAAGACACTACAGTGGTCAGGTAGCCTAAAGCTAGTATTGATAGAAAGCTTTCTACAGAAAACTCCCCCTCCCACCTTTCCCCTAAGCTTCGATCCATCCGTGAAAAAGCTGACTGCACTTCTCCTCCATTGACTTCTACCTGCCCACATATCCCTAAATATGGATAAAGTTCGAAAGAATTTAAAATTTTGGTTTGTTTACATTTTAATCTGCCAAAATGGGATTTCTCGCTTTTTTGGAAAAAAACCAAACTATTGTGAATGAAAAAACGCGATGAACGGCAATGCCTCTAGTTTAATATACAACCCTCCAAGACATGTACCGGCGAATTCTTCGGTGAAATGCCAGGGAGCGGTACTAGCAGTTTCAATGAAAGTTTCTATGCCATTCCTAAGGGCGAATTGACAAAAGTACCCGAAACTATTGTGTACGTGTGATCGTTCATCCCTTTCTTGCACATTACATTCATCATTTAACAATTTATATATACCTCTTGCACAATTCTGTGAATGATCATGGTACAATCACCGATGAAAGACCCAAAACTGCGAACCAAAACTACATGTGCACTTTCAGTACAGTTCTTGGTACTATTACGGATGAAAGACCTAAAACTGCGAACGAAAACTCCACGTGCACTTTCAGTACTGCGACCCACAAAAGCCCAGAAACTATACCCTCTATTTTCGGTAAGTTCTACCAAATCCCAAATGAGAATTTAATAACAAAATCATTAATTATATTTCATATTTATTGAAAATATCATGCTGTGTTTATTATTACATTTACTTTATACATATATTATCGTACTACACTATATACATATGTATAAAAATTTAATAGTTGAACAATTTTTGCTATCGGACAAAGGCTGGAGGAAGAGCGGCAAATATCAAATACCTCGTGCGGGTTGGAAGGGTTTCTATAGAATATAAAGTAAAATTTGAAATTTTATAAAGTTTGTAATAAAAGTTGGTAATAATTACCTTATGTTTTAGGAATTCTAAATCTAGCACGGTACCGTTCAAGTCTTAACATCCATGCTCTTGCTGTAGTATTTCCATTGAACTAATTTCGGTGAATTTATTTCCTTGTAAAGCGATACAAGAACGTTATGATTCCTCAATACAAGTTGAAAATGAATCAAAAAAGTCCTCCTAATTAAACATACAAAAAGTTTTTAAATTTCTATGAGCATAACATTCACTAAAATTTACCTTTTAATTTCTGTGTTTTAGTTGCTAATGGCACGGCCAACTGATTTGCCGGTAAGTCCAAAAATGCTGCAATTGCTTCGGCAAAACCCAGTTGACACACGTCGCGATGATAACCGGTTTGGACCCAAACCATGTCGTCACAATTTTTCACGTGCTTGTGTTCACCAAAAGGTTTAATTGCACGTAAAAAAAGTGGCATTAAACCTAATATCTGGTGTGTAAATGATTTGTATTTGATGTAGCAGCGTTTGCATCCATACTTCTGGATTTGATTGCAGCACATATTCCATCGCTTCGAAAGCGCCGTATGAGGTTTGAAATATCTATATTGAAAATTAATTAGAATTTAAGGCAAGATAATTTATTAAATTCAACAATTATTTACGTATTCAATGGTTTCGCCCCTTATGTTGACCATTGTTGGCGTAGCTTCTATTGCGTGCTTCGAATTGAGTGTGTGATAAAGTATTACTGTATCACCCCCTTCAATTTTATATTTCGGCTTTAGAATACTTTTATTTTAGGTTTTACTTATTTAAAAATGCATGCTTCAATAATTTAAACTTTAATTAGGCTGCAGATCACTGATTTAAATAAAACACGCAAAATAATACTTCACAAGCAACCATGATAAAGCTCAAAACAGAACTTGTTCAAACACACGATAACTTGAGATGTTTCTTTCTATCATTCAGGGTGCTGTACGAGAAGGAGTTGAGGTATATGTTTATGCACGTTTTGCCCTTTGTTGCAGACGTGTGTATGTAGTGGTGATATTCAAATTCCTTTAAATGTGTTGGAGTTTCGGTAACCATGACTTGCTGGGAAGCTATGATAGCTTATGACAAGCCAACATAATTATGTTGGCTAAGTCTTCCATACAAAATAAGCTAATAGCTTAATTTGCTGGTCAAATAAAACACGCCTATTGTATTCGCGTATGAACGCAGTTTAATTTAACAGCTTGTTTTTAAGGGGACGTTTTTCTGTTCAAACCTGTATTATACAGCTTCATTTAAAATTTGTGTTAAAATAATAAATAAGTGAGGTATTTATTTTTAGTTATTTCTCAACATCCAAACGTATTCCTAGTTATTTACAAATAATAGTTTCTTTACAAATCTTAGTTGCTATCATTATCTGCAAAATTTTTATGTCTATCGCTTAAAAGTTTATTATTGCTATTTCGAGTTTCAAACCCGATAACTATAGCATATGAATGTACAGTCAGCGTCAAAAGAAAGTGTACAAAACTTTCCTATATTGCTTGTATTTTTTATATTTTTGCTAAGTGATACAATGTAAGAATTTATGCTTTTTAAAAGGATATGTAATACTAATCAAGTTAAAAAAAAATACACTTTGATTTGAACATATTTGAATTTGAATATTCATACATACATATAAACAGTGATCTAAAAATTTCACAGAGAAATGTTTTGACTTCAAATTTACTTATGTATCTCTTATAGCCTCGACAGATGAGCGAAATTAATGCGGGGGAAACTTTAGTATACTATCCCAGGCTTTCGGTAATAAAATGGGTATCGTTGGAAAGAGGAGGTTCTCCAGATTAAGAATAAATATATATATAGCTGCAGCTGACTTAGTTTTCGAGATATTCGCACTTAAAGATGAAAAAAGTACAACTTTTATCTCGAATTTTCACAATATATACTGAATATTTTATTAATATTATGCACTTATTTTACACTTACACTTCACCACATTGTTTCTGCATATTTATTTTATAAAATTTATCACGAAAATAGTTGTAAATAAGTATTTAACATTTTACACAAATCACTTAATTTCAACAATAACAAAAAGGGTTGTAGCTTGACAAGTAATAAGTGTTGCCATATCAGATATTTGTCAAACGAATGGGAAGAACCAAAATAAATAAATACCCCAAATGCAGAAAACAAATGCCCTATAAAAAGATTACATAAAGATAATATAAGGAAAGTTTATGATATTCACTCTATGTACTATAAGTAATGGAAATGAAAAGTCTTTCGTTTGAAATACTTTCCGCATTGGCGGCCTTCGGCCGCGCTTCAAAAAAATAACCCTGGTCGAGCCAACACCGGGAGTTATCAAAGAAAAGGTACTACCGAGATTTTGCATTAGTCATAACACCATTATGGTTTATATATTTGGTGTATAATCCTTCTTTTTTCTGTTTATTATTATTCTTTTAATTTTTGCAAAATATTTGATATGGCAACACTCATTACTTGTCAACCTGCAACCATTTTACTATTTTTTAGACGAAGATTTGCTTAAAATGTTAAATATTTATTTACAGCTATTTTTGTCATAATTTTTATAAAATAAATATGCAGGAACAATGTGGTGAAGTGTAAATGTAAAATAAGTGCAAAATATTGATAAAATATTCGGTATATATTGTGAAAATTCGAGATAAAAGTTGTACTTTTTTCATCTTTAAGTGCGAATATCTCGAAAACTAAGTCAGCTGCAGCTATATATATATTTATTCTTAATCTGGAGAACCTCCTCTTTCCAACGATACCCATTTTATTACCGAAAGCCTGGGATAGTATACTAAAGCCGACCCTTAATGCGCCTTAAGAAATGCTTATGCGTATTAAAATTGTATTGTGACAAATGGGAAATTTTGTGTATTTAGACAGCTGATTGAGAAATCTGGCTATTCCTTAAACAAAGTAAACAAATGTATCGGCTCATTTTCGTCGCTGGTTGTCGTTGTTGTTTTTTCTTTCTACCATCTGAAGACATTAAAAAAGTTATTAATATATTTGCCAATAATTGAATTGACAAAATAGAAGCATAAATCATTTGTTTACGTTTTTTTCTTCTCATTTGTATCAATAGCAATAGCTAAAAAGGAACTCAAATTTGGTAAATTTAGCTAAATTCACGGAATTTTTGTTCATTACTAATTTGCTTTAAAATGAATAAATGCGCGAGTTAAAGTAAATCAACGCCGCTAGTGCAAATTAGTGCTGCCGTCTGTCTAGGATATTAAACTAATTAAGATATTGACTTGAATCCAAAAGTGAGATACAGTTCGTTTTATTATTTATTTAGGTATTAAGATCAGTCCCGATTTTTTTTGGCGCCGCGATCTGAAAGTACCATTTGAAAGAGGAAGTCCTCCTGATAAAAAATATATAGGTTTCTAGGTACCGCAGACGTCTAGTATTTCAGATATTCGGTTTTAAATATAAAAAAATGGAAAATTTCAAGAAGCTAGATATTTCACGCACTTTCCACTTACTCACTTTTTTCACTTCAAATATTTGAAATGAATCGGTTAACATTCACAAAAACACATAAAGTGCCAAAACTAAGCTATAAATAAAGCTATGGAAGTAAAATTTGGTATGAAGGATCGCACTATGAAGGGGCATACTAAGTTTTTTGTCCATATCTCGCAAACTACTAAAGCTATATCAAGGAATCTTTCTAGAGTCGTTTTTTTAGGTACTACCTTATACAGTCCAAAAATGGAGGAAATCGGATTATAACCACGCCTTTCTCCCATACAAAGGTTATGTTGAAAACTACTAAAAATGCTTTTATTCGGTAAGGAAACCCAACAGAAACTTTAAATTTTATTATAAAGAAGGTGCAGAAGAGCTGCACTCAAAATGGTATACAAAATTTTAAATGGGCATGGTTCCGCCCACTTATTGGTCAAAAACCATATCGACCAATTTCAATGAAATTTGGTTCATAATATCTTCCTACCTTCCCAAAGATATGTTGTGAAAATAGTCTAAATCGGTTCACAACGACGCCTACTTCCCATATAACAGAACTCTGAAGTCGGTCTGAATAATTTACTTTACAATATATAAAGTTAGTACTAGTGATGATGTCGGAACAGAACTTCGCTGAAATACTGTATTTAAAGAGTGCCATCACCGTTCTAAAAATCGTCGAAATCGGTCCATAAGTTTTCAAGACCCTATATATCGAACATGAGGACCTAAGGACCAATAAATTTTTTACCGAAATTATAGTTAAGTCTCTCAGATATTTTGAAGAATTTTTTTTTGAGGGAATATGTTTCTTCTAATAATATGTCTCCGTGCCAAATATTAGTGAAATCGGGTCATAACTTCATCTTTCTCCTATATACCTAATATTAGGGTTTTCAAACTTTCAATGGACTTTATACTATATATATCCCGAATATGTGAGTCAAATTGTTTATTATGAATAGTTCGGTGACACCCGAACTTAGCCCTTCCTTAATTGTTTGAAATACTTTTATGTAGATGCATTGCATTAAAAGAGTACCAAAATAACTGTATAGCTTGGGTATAATTGCAATTTCATTTATTTGCAAAAGGGGAAGATATTAAGTGCGTGAATTAAATTGTCAAAATACAAAAATAAAATCTTGATTTGAATATAAAATTTTCAGAAAAGTAAGTATTGAGTAACTCTGATTTATTTTGGTCACCAATGGGACACAGTAAGCACTGAACGTCTTATCAACGCGATCTTATAAAAAAATATTTCAAAAGGGAAAACATATAAAGAAATTAAAAATTTAATTGGTTGTTGACCGACTTAAGGGGTTACATGGGTTTTGTCGGGTAAAAAAAGGCCTATTTATAATCTTTTTTTTATGTAAAATAATATTTATTTAATTCAAACTTTCTTCTGTTTTATAGCATATTAAAAGAATAATTTCTTAAGTTAAAAAAAAATTAAAACCCCTCCATTGTGACGTAATTTCTGGTGACCCCTCGGAAATATGTGCGTCCGCGTTGTCAGCATAACTCCTGACAGGATCATCCAAAATGAAAAAAAAAATATGTGTTTTAGGTAAGACCATAAACTCGTGCTTGAATGAAGGAAATACAAAAAACTAAAAAGTGGAATTTTGACAGACATTTTTCCAAAAAAATAAAAATTTAGGATAATATTCTTGAGACATTGTAGAAATTAATAATCAAAAAACAAAAAAAAAGATTTTTTGTATCCACGAAACCCATGTGAACACTGAACACGAATCCTGAAACATTTTTAATTATTTTAGGAAAGTGAAAAGTATCTCGTAAACTACTAAAGCTATATAACCAAACAAAATAGATGAAATCGAATAATTACCACGCCCACCTCCTATACAAAGGTCATGTTTAAAATTTCTAAAAATTGTTTAACTCACTACCGAAAAACATCACAAACACTAAGTTTTACAGAAGAAATGGCTAAAGAGAGCTGCTCTCAGATTTTTTTTACAAAAAGGGAAAATAGGGTGTCAACCTGATGATACAAGTTCACAACCACGCCTACTTCCCATATCACATAATTTTCAATTTCATCTGATTCGTTTTATAATATCTGTGTACATCAGGAACCAATGCAGATAGCGGAATAACACTTTACACAAATACTGTAGTTGAAGCGTGGCATCACTTTTGAAAATATGTCCACAATCAGATTATAACTTTTCAATGCCTCGCATATCCAACATGCACAACTAAGTGCCTAAGGGTAATTTTTCACCGAACATATCTATAAATCTCTCAGATATTTTAATTTAAATCAGAGGGAATCTTTATCTTCTAATAGGGTGTCTCTGTACCATAGAACTGAAATTATTCCATATATAAATATATCATACACTAATATCCACTAAAACACATTTACGCACAGCACACATATTGACAGTATGAATAATGGGTAAGTTTCTCTCAATACGAACTGTTGAAGTGCCCCATTGTCTCATGAGCCACTAATTCAATAAAATTAGATCGAAATGAGCCATAACACCAAAAAATACCAAAAGTATAGCTGAATGAATAAAGTGATACGAATAAGATCAAAGTAAAACTGCCTTTTTAAAACGCATAAGTAAGTCGATTTATTTGTTTCGATTGTTATACAGTCGCCCAATAAAGTCTACATACCCCCCCGAAAATTGCAATTCTGAGTCATCTATGCACATTGGAAAAACAAAATACATACCAAACGAACTCTTATTAAGAGCAATAAGATATTTTGACAATTTTTTTTTAATTTTTCTATATTTTAAAAAAATATTTCATAAAAATTGTTTTCCAAACACAGAAAAGTCTACATACTCCTAATAGTACGAGAGCTAGCAACGTCAAAAAACAAGAATTTCAGGTAGGCCAGCTTTTAGATATGCTATCTCTCTCACTCCCCCGGACATCATACAGGCTATCTGGCTGGCGGTAGCGGTTGCGTTCATCAGTGCGCATCGTGCCTATACAGGTAAAGTATTATAATTTCAAATCATTTTAAGAAGTTTTTTTTTTAATATTTTTATTAAACAATTCTCAACAAAAACTTAATATTGCCAGATATTTTTGATGTTGTTTAAACGGTGCCAAACGCCTAGGTTAGGTTGAAAATTACTAAAAGTGGGTTAACTAACTAACGAAAAACGTCAGAAACACTAAATTTTGCAGAAGAAATAGCAGAAGGGAGCTGTACTCAGATTTTTTTACAAAATAGAAAATGGGCGTGGCATCGCCCACTTATGGGTCAAAAACCATATCTCAGGAACTACTCGACCGATTCGAATGAAATTCGGTATATAATATTTTCTTGACACCCTGATAACACTGACAAAAAATGGGCGAAATCGGTTCACACCCACTACTACTTTCCTTATAACTCAATTTTGAAATCCATCTTATTCCTTAACTTTATAATGTAAAAATAAGGAACCAATGAAGATAACGGAATAAAACTTTACACAAATAGTTCATATTATCTTTGGCTTCACTTGTGAAAAAATTGTCGAAAACGGACCATAACTTTTCAAGGCCCCAGATATCGAACATGTTGAACTCAGCGCCTAAAGATATATTTTAACCGAAAATATGGGTAAATCTCTCAGATATCTCAATTTAATTCAGAGGAAATTGTTTTCTTCTAATAGTGTGTCTCTGTTCCAAAAATTATTAAAATCGGGTCATAACATTTCCATATACCTCATTGTAGGTTTTTCAGAAATACGGTGAGCTTTATTCCGCATATATGTATGTATTGGTTAAATTTCTTCAATAAATTGCGAGAGTATAAAATGTTCGGTTGCACCCGAACTTTGCCTTTCCTTACTTGTTTGAAATAATTTTTATTGACTACAAGCAGCTGTTGTCGTTTAATAAAAAATAGGCGTTTGGCACCGTGTAAACAACATCAAAAATATCTGGCAATAATAAGATTTTGTTAAGATTTGTTTAATAAAAATATTAAAAAAAAACTTCTTAACATGATTTGAAATTATAATATTTTACCTGTATAGGTACATACGATGCGCACTGATGAACGCAGCCGCTACCGCCAGCCAGATAGCCTGTATGATGTCCGGGGGAGTGAGAGAGATAGCATATCTAAAAACTGGCCTACCTGAAATTCTTGCTCAAAAACGTTGCTAGCTCTTAGACTATAACCAAAACGTATTTTCAACAAAAAAATAGTAATAATAATATTTAATTCAATATTTAGTGGTCCACCTCGGCTCTGCAGAACAGCGTTTAATCTGTTTTTCATTGAAAAAATAATTTTTTTTTTGTATAGTCTGTTGAAATAAGATCCCATTCCTCTAGTAGTGCGTTTTCTAGTTATAAATTATCATAAATACAAAAAATCTTTTCGTGAGATAGGAAAACTAGTAGGACGTCCAAAGTCAACCGTTCAAACAATAATTCGGAATTATAATATAACGAAAAGTGTACAAAGCAAGCCGAGGAGTGGTCGCCCGCCTAACCTTTCATCACGAGCAAAGCGTAAAATTGTGGCAGAAGTTCAAGAAAATCAGAGAATTTCGGCAATAGAAATTGCGAAAACCTTGGAAAACTCGGATATTGCTTCAGTGCATCCCGAAACTGTACGAAAGAGTTTAAGAGATAGCGGATTTCATAGTCGTGTACCCAGGAAAAAACCGTTTATTAGTGCAATTAAAAAACAAAAACGTGTTTTACCCTTCTACTAGCAAAACAGCGTCATACTTGTTAGAACTTTGAATAATTTTACATTTCACATATTAGCAGCTCTACAGCGGCCATTGTCGTCGGCAAAATTAGAACCATTTATAATTTGCCGACAACTTCAAGCCTGCTGTCGCGAAGTCGTGCTGTTGTCTAAAAAGCTGTTCCCATAAGAACACGTGTATTTAATATTTGACAGATGTTTCTCGTCGCTTGTCGCCAATGTTTCCAGGCGAGAGAAATCGCTGTAGGCCATTTTTTTTTGTATACATTTTGACATTTATCCTTTTCTTCGCAAAATTATCGATAAAACTAGGAATAACACCGAAAATCTAGTTGTGTAAAACGTGATAATTTTATAATCTCGGATTATCAATAGAGGAATTTTTTAGGATAAATGTTCACTTTCTCTATTCTCACGTATTGGTTGTATATGGCACCACAGGCCTTTTCTATACCTAGTACTTCCGCTTGGAAGATGCTGGATGAGTTCGGTAGGCGGAAGGAGAGTGGGATGTCGAGATCAGCTGATTCAGGAGTACGTCAAGCGCATCTTTAGGGCACGACTTTAAGGGTCCGGTAACCCGCGCACAGGCTGCTGGCCACCACCTAGTGCTTCGTATGTAATGATTGGTCTGATTACTGCAGTGTATGTACATCCACATGACTATATTCGGTTTTAGGTCCCATACCTGCCGATTATTCTCTTGCAGGTATAATAGGCCATATACATGGCCATTTCCAGTTCAGTTTACTATCGATCTGTATTAGCTGTGGAGGACAATCTGATCTTAGTGCCGCTGAGCGAGGGAACTTGGAATTGAGGTATTTTGGTTTTATTCGTGAATAGCATCAGTTCTGTTTTTCCCGGATTAACTCCTAGTCCGTTTTTCTCGATCCATAGGTGTAGCTTACGTAGGGCTCTTTACATTATCACAGAGATTGTGGAAGGAAATCGTCCTGATACCATTAGCACTATGTCGTCTGCATATACATTTGCTTTCACTACTCCTCCGTTGAGTTCATGCAGTATTTCATTCAGCGCAATTACCTATAGGAGGGGGAAAGAACACCTCCTTGAGGAGTTCCTCTGCTGATGTAGGTTGTTCGTGATGCTGTTCCGATTATTGCTTTTACCATTCTGTTGTAGTTGTAGTAGCGGTTATCTATCCCTGCCTGAAAGGAAAGCATAAATCTAGCTGTTGTCGAGGTCATATAACGGGAGGCCCAGGAAACGTGCTGTTTCGACAGGTTGAGACCAAAGGGAGAGGTGTTAGATGAGTTGGGCATGCAAAAAGGTGGTTAGCAGAGAACTGCATGAGTGCCTAATTTCCTTACTGAGAGTAAGCTTGCTTCAAAAGCGATGGCGGTGTCCACTCACAGCTAACATCTACTCAAAGAACTATGAGTGGAGAAGCTACTAAGCCAGTCGTGTACTTGCTATTGCATATTAATTGTATTTGTTTCACACCAAGAATGATAGAAGACAAGATTACGACATAGTGACACTCCCACGACCCACGAAAGGGAATAGGCAACATAATAATTGTCAAATGGAAAACGGAAATGTGAAACATAGTGAACCAAATTGAATAATGTGCAGATAAAATATCACATCTATAAAATGATCCAATATAATAAATCATATTTATAATTATATATGTTTTGTTACAAAAAGTTCGCCATTTTGCCAACTTTTTTGTTGGTTGGAAAAGTGAAAAAAACTCTTTATATACGACTTTTTTGTACTATTGTTGTTTAATTCGGCCATTGCGGACTTCTTTTTCAAGTTAATACATTTTTCACTTAGAATTTTAAATAATAATTAAGCACTAGTCGTGACTTCAGCTCTTTGTTTTGGTTTTATTGTTTTGTACTAACGTGCAATTTGTCAGTTTTTCTTTCGTTTTTTGTTTTGCTCGCTTGTTTGGGGGTCGTGAGAGCGTCACTCAACAGGAAATTAAAACCCAAAAAAGCTAACTGTAAACGAATGGCGTAATCTTGTCTTCTATCATTCTTGTTTTTACACATACTTCTTTTTGATTTTCACTGACAAGTGGTGATCTTACTCATGACCAGCAAAGGAAAAATCAAGAAACACTCATCACCAGTAGCGCGTGTACTTGCTTACTATTATATTTTTGTTTGTGTATTCTTTTTTTTCGTGCATCAGTTTTTTGTGCCTTGCTTATTAGGAACTGCAAACTTTTGTTGTTGTTTTATGTATGCTGACGCAATTGTGTCATTCGTTGTGGAACATCCCTGCAAGAACAATGTCAACCTTTTGACTGTTCATACGATAATTAGAATTGAAAAATTTTTTAGCCTGTAGAATTGAAATATTTATATCCCTTTTTAATATCGTAAAAATTTGCTTTTGGAAAAAAGTTATTATGATTTCTTGTCCATGCATATACACACTAATTATTGTTTTGTTGATCATTTGACCTTCAGCTGTTTCTTACAGGGTCCTTAGCACATGGATGGAAGCGTCTTCGGCTGCTCGATCTGCTACTTGTGTAAATCACATACAAAACACACAAAACTAGCGTGCAAAGAACAACAAAATATTAAATGAACTCAATACTCAGAGAGTTGCTAAAATCTGAGAATGTCATATACTCAAACCGTTTTTTTGAGTTGTCGCTCAGCTTAAGTAATAACATGAATATGCAGAAGAGAGTTAAGTGTTTTTTAACCGCTTTGAGCTAAGTGGAAAAATTCTGTGAGTGTTAAAACCACCGCGACATATTTGGCTAAGTGTTTTTGATACACAAGTATGAGAAATATGCGAGTAAGCACGCTGTGTATTTTGAGTGGCGGTGCACTTGAGGGTCACTCTGGTTTCACGCGGCAACTCGAGCTCTTCGTCTGCTATAGGTGGTGGTTTGGTTCCAAGGACGCCATTCACTGGAACGGAGTCAATGAAGGTGTTAATAGCTCCACTGTGAATGGCGTTTAGAGCGTGTCTAAAACTGTTTGCGTCCGCAGTCTGGTCGGTATATAGATTAAGTTCGTCGACGTGTTGTAGGAATGATCTCTTGATGCACCTGGGGGCGGTTCTGCTTCCAGCAAGTGACTACATGGGTGATTTCAACGAAAACACCCAAGTAGAAACTGCTTGGTAAGCAGTTCGTTATGCTCTTTAATAGGCAGCATAGTGGCCTCACTGTGTAATTGTGTCATTGGTGACATCAATAGACATCCTGTAGCTGTTCGGAGTGCGGTGTTTTGACACGTCTGTATCTTCTTCTGCTACGTGCCACTGCATCCAGGCGACCATACCGGTGCTGGTAATTACCATTCTGTTCATGAGCATCGACTGTATCCATCTTCACACAATATCGTCAATGCCGCTCTGAGATAGAGAATCCGTAATTGTGTTTAGTTCTATATTCTTGAAAACCCCCTCTATATCGAGAAAGGCAGCCATTGTGTACTGTTTATGGTGTAATGACTTTTCGAATGGACTTCTAACCTCGTGAAGGGCTGTTTCTATTGATATGTCTTTAATGTATGTATGTTGGGCTGTAGATATAGGATTCGCCATGACTGTTCTTATGTGTATATCCATTAGCCCTTCAAGGACCTTCAGCATGAAGGACGTGAGTCTTATGGGCCTGAAATCTTTGGCATTTTCGTGTGGTGTTCGTACCAGGTTTCGGTAAGAACACCACCTTGATTCTTATCCAACTTTTTGGGATATAAGATAGTTGGAGACTGGCTTGGAATATTCTTTCCAGCCTTATAATCATTGGACCTTTTAGCTTCTGAAGCATTATAGGGGTAATCCCATCCGTTCCCGCCGATTTATATGGTAAGAAGCTGTTGATTGCATATCTGATTATCTGTTTGCTTACTATTAGACTTGCTTGCTCAGCTGTGTTTCTAGGTAGTTCTGTTTGAATTTCCATTGTTGCATTTGGCGGACTACCAGGGAATTCGTTTTAATAAGTACCTCTAGTGTCTCTTCTGCAGCAGAGGTCTACGCACCACCCTTTATAGAAGCTATATTCGTGTGTTCTTTAGAGAGTATTTTGCTCAGCCTGGCATAATCCTTACAACTATCTATCGATGTGTAGAAAGACTGCCATGAATTCGTTTTCGCTTTCCTAACTGCTTTGTATTGTTTCAAGATAATTTTATAAGGTTGCCAGGTTTTGGTCCTAAAACTATCATTGAAAAGTTTTCTTAGTTGTGTTCTCATGTTTTTTAGGTTACTGTTCCACCATGGAGGGGTCTTCCTCTTTTTTAGAACCGTTAGTGGTGTGGATTGATTGAAAGTAGTGGTCAAAGTCAGTTCTAAATGTTCCACCTCTGCAACCAACTTTTGGAAATTACTTATATTCCTATCTATACCGCTTTTAGTTAGGCCTTTTGTGACTATCCTAGTATATTTTTCCCAACAGGTCTTTCTAGGGTTTCGATATTGGAGGGGAGTACCGGTTTTCTCCGGATGTTGAAGAGTATCCTAAGTGATCCGACATGGAAGGCTCCTCCGAGACTCCAATCATTTACGATCAGATTGTCACATCCAATCAGGATGTCCTCTCTTTTGTGGTCTCCTAAGCCCGGAAAACCAATACACGATGTCACTTTATAGGCCTATATCGCTGCTGCAAACTTTATCAAAGATATTCGAGAAAGTACTCATAAAGAGGCTCAAATCAATAATCGATCGAAAACACCTGATACCAACACATCATCTCGGCTTTCGTGATTGCCATTCAACAATTGACCGGGTGTACCGAACCGTTAATTTCGTTGAAAATACAATGGATAAAAATAACGAAATAACGTTTTTTCGGCGGTTTCTTAGACCTGTTTCAGGCTTTAGATAGAATTTGTTATTCGGGTCTACTGCACAAATTGAAATGCATGTTACCCAAACAATATTGCGAAATAATAAAATAGAAGAGGGTGTTCCCCAGGGAAGCGTGTTGAGGCTGATGCTTTACATGCTTTTTGCCAGTGACATCCCCACTGACTCAAGTTATGTAACAGCGACATTTGCGGATTAAACAGCTCTGTTAGCAGCTGAAGAGTCAGCAACAGTATCTACCCTACGAGTGTAGAAAGCAGGAAATGCAATTAATAAATGGGCTTCTAAGTGACGCATTAATTTATATGAATCTAAATCAATGCACGAAGCATTTATTTAATTATCCTATTTAGATAAAGATAAGATTCGCTGGAAAGAGCATGTCAAAAACGGGTTAAGTTTTATATAAATTTGGTTAATCTTTCCCACATAGTCGACGTGAGATCGACGTTAACAATCAAAAACAAGTTGTTATCAGCTATTATAAAACAAGTTGTTTTATAATATTTACATTCAAGTTTTAAAGTCAATTTGGGCCTATGGTGATGATAACTACATGCCTAATATATGGGTAAAATTACATCAATAAATTTTTATGTCCTTGTTTATACTGCTTTGAAATAAAATTTATTAAATTATAATTTTTTTTTATTAAAATTGTACCTAGTATACAATGACTTAATACTAACAACAATTCAATTCTAATAACTTAAAAATAATAATTAAAAGCTAATTGTTAGAATGTTGCCTTGCTAAGTCTGAAGGCCTCTTACGTTTCAGTCGGTTTTTTCGTTCAGCAGTACCGATGAGTCTGGATGCCTCTTCTGTCCATTCTGTCTAAGCCTAATTTCGTGAGTCTTTAGAAGTTTGGTTATTCACTAGGAGCATTCTCTATACTTCTTAGTACCTTACTTTGGAAGCGCTGAATGCAGGCAATCCAGTTTTGAGTTGAACAACCCCATAGTTGAGCTCCATAGGCCCAAATTGGCTTTAGTACTTGTTTGCGATTGAAAGCGTGGATCTCCTATCGACCAGATGGTTAAAAGTTAATTATTATACATATTTCTTTATTTATTGAATCTGCTTTGTTTAAAGCCTAACAATAAGTAATAAAATCTTAAATCTATTTACATCTCAAAAAGGGGCATATTTGGATGTAATTATTTTGGTGAAGTGGGCGTGGCCATTACCCCTACTAGGTTTTTTTTGTATATATCTCGCAAACCAATAAAGCTATATAAACCAAACTTTCTGCAGTCTGTTCCCATATAACTCAATTTTGAATTCCACCTCATTTCTTCACTTTATAATATATAGATAAGGAACCAATGAAGATAGCGGAAAAATTTTTTTTTTCCTTCAATATTTCTGGGAGGATGGGATCATGTGTAGAAGTTCACGCAAGTGAGGAAAGTTTTTGATTGTCATTCACTTGGGAGTGGCCAGAGACGATTCTTCTCCACATGGTTCAAGCAGCTCACGACTTCCGGTTTTAGACCAAGTATCCTCTCCAACAGACATCCGTTTGAAGGCGAGCTAAAGTGAGAAGGCGAAGCCCGCTTATGCGGTTGTGCGTAGGGCTTGGGACCCACCACATAAAAACGAAATACCAATTAAAAATCTACGAAAGCCTCGGATGAGACACCCCCCTTTTGATGACGATCCCTGCAAACGTTTTAAGGATAATGATATAAGGGCATGCACCTGGAATGTCCGGACCCTTAATTGGGAAGGTGCCTCTGCCCAGCTGGTTGATGTCCTCATACGACTCAAGGCTGACATCACCGCCATCCAAGAAGTGCGATGGACGGGACAAGGACGGAAGAAGGTGGGTCCTTGAGACATCTACTACAGCTGCCATATAAAGGAGCGCAAATTTGGTGTTGGATTTGTGGTGGGAGAGAGACTCCGTCGCAGAGTCCTGGCATTCACCCCGGTGAATGAACGTCTTGCCACAATCCGCATCAAAGCGAGGTTCTTCCACATATCGCTGATTTGCGCCCACGCCCCAACGGAAGAGAAGGACGATGTGACCAAAGATGCTTTCTATGAGCGCCTAGAACGCACCTATGAGCGCTGCCCCCGCCACGATGTAAAAGTCGTGCTTGGCGATTTTAACGCCAGGGTGGGTAAAGAAGGTGTCTTTGGCACAACAGTCGGAAAATTCAGCCTCCATGACGAAACATCGCCAAACGGCCTGAGGCTGATCGACTTCGCTGGGGCCCGAAATATGGTCGTCTGTAGTACCAGATTCCAGCATAAGAAAATACATCAAGCTACTTGGCTGTCTCCTGATCGAAACACGCGGAACCAAATCGATCACGTTGTGATAGACGGAAGACATGTCTGCTGTGTTTTAGACGTGCGTACGCTCCGAGGACCAAATATAGACTCGGACCATTATCTGGTCGCAGCGAAGATACGCACCCGCCTCTGTGCAGCAAAGAATGCAGGTCAACAAACACAAGGAAAGTTCGACGTCGAAAAGCTGCAATCGCAACAGACAGCTACGAAATACTCTACTCGACTTGCACTCCTGCTCTCTGAGAGCACTCATCAGCATCTCGGTATTAGGGAACTGTGGAACGGCATCTCAAACTTACTGCGTACCGCTGCAGCCGAAACAATTGGTCTCCGGCAACGACAAAAAACAAGCTGGTACGATGAGGAGTGCCGTCTCGCAGCGGAGAGAAAACAGACTGCCTACCTCGCAACGTTGCAAACGACCACAACACGTGCGGGATGGAGTAGCTACCGAGAGCTGAAGAGGGAAGCGAGACGCATCTGCAGACAAAAAAAGAAAGAGGCCGAAATGCGTGAGTACGAAGAGCTTGAGAAGCTGGCAGACAGAGGGAATGCTCGAAAATTTTATGAAAAAATGAAGCGACTTAACGAAGGTTTCAAGACCGGAGCATCCTCATGTAGAGACCAAGGTGGTAATCTGGTAACCGATGTCCAGGGCATACTGGGATTATGGAGGGAACACTTCTCCGACCTGCTGAATGGCAGTGAGAGTACAACACCAGGAGATAGCGAACCCGATCCCCCAATCGATGACGATGGAACAGATGTTCCATTACCCGACCATGAAGAAATTCGAATAGCAATTACCCGCTTGAAGAACAACAAAGCAGCGGGGGCCGATAGATTACCGGCAGAACTATTCAAATACGGCGGCGAAGAACTGATAAGGTGCATGCATCAGCTTCTTTGCAGAATATGGTCGGAAGAAAGCATGTCTGGCGATTGGAATCTCAGTGTGCTCTGCCCAATCCATAAAAAGGGAGATCCCACAATCTGCGCCAATTATCGTGGGATCAGCCTCCTAAATATCGCATACAAGGTTCTATCGAGCGTACTGTGTGAAAGACTAA
Organism: Zeugodacus cucurbitae; assembly: GCF_028554725.1. Classification (NCBI taxonomy): domain Eukaryota; kingdom Metazoa; phylum Arthropoda; class Insecta; order Diptera; family Tephritidae; genus Zeugodacus; species Zeugodacus cucurbitae. Next base: position 30,860,896 of record NC_071671.1, on the reverse strand, counting down.
AGCCCACCGTCAACAAACTGATTGGACCTTATCAGTGTGGCTTTAGACCTGGAAAATCGACAACTGACCAGATATTCACCATGCGTCAAATTTTGGAGAAGACCCGTGAAAAGAGGATCGACACACACCACCTTTTTATCGATTTTAAAGCTGCTTTCGACAGCACGAAAAGGAGCTGCCTTTACGCTGCGATGTCTGAATTTGGTATCCCCGCAAAACTAATACGGCTGTGTAAATTGACGCTGAGCAACACCAAAAGCTCCGTCATGATTGGGAAGGACTTCTCCGAGCCGTTCGATACCAAACGAGGTTTCAGACAAGGTGACTCACTATCGTGCGACTTCTTTAACCTGATGCTGGAAAAAATTATAAGAGCTGCAGAGCTAAATCGAGAAGGTACAATCTTCAACAAGAGTGTACAGCTCCTGGCGTACGCCGATGATATTGATATCATCGGAAGCAACAACCGCGCCGTTTGTTCTGCTTTTTCCCGCATGAATAAGGAGGCGAAGCGAATGGGTCTGGAGGTGAATGAGGACAAGTCGAAATATCTCCTGTCATCAAGCAAACAGTCGGCGCATTCGCGTCTTGGCTCCCACGTCACTGTTGACAGTCATAACTTCGAGGTCGTAGATAATTTCGTATACCTGGGAACCAGCATCAACAACACGAAGAATGTCAGCCTCGAAATTCAGCGCAGAATCACTCTTGCCAACAGGTGCTACTTTGGACTGAGTAGGCAATTGAACAGTAAAGTCCTCTATCGACGAACCAAAATCAAGCTCTACAAGTCGCTTATCATTCCCGTCCTGCTTTACGGTGCAGAAGCTTGGACGATGTTAACATCAGATGAGACGACACTAGGAGTTTTCGAGAGAAAATTTTGCGCAAGATTTATGGTCCTCAGAACATTGGCAACGGCGAATACCGCAGACGATGGAACGATGAGCTGTACGAGTTATACGACGACATTGACATAGTTCAGCGAATAAAAAGACAGCGGCTACGCTGGCTAGGTTATGTTGTCCGAATGGACGAAAGGACTCCAGCCCTGAAAGTGTTCGATGCAGTACCCGCCGGAGAAAGCCGAGGAAGGGGAAGGCCTCCACTCCGTTAGAGGGACCAGGTGGAGAGCGACCTGGTTACACTTGGAATCTCCAATTGGCGACGAACTGCGAAGGAACGAGAGGAGTGGCTCGCTCTCATCGATTCGGCTATAACCGGCTAAACGGTTGCAACGCCAATCACATACATATTTCTTTATTTATTGAATCTGCTTTGTTTAAAGCCTAACAATAAGTATTAAAATCTTAAATATATTTACAACTAAGTAAGTTCAAGAATGTGTTTGAGCGTTTTTGGTAGAACGGAGCTCTCTAATAGGCTGGTAGATCTCTCCTTTTTAAACGTGTTTGATTGCAGGAATGTACCAAGGCATTAGCCAATTGGTTTGGATATTCACGAAGTTTAGAAATATCTTTATGGATATTTTCGTTACGATGTACCATGGTGATTGTTCCGCCCGTGATTGTTCTAAGCATTTTAGATTGGAATCTCTGAATTATGTCAATGTTGGTTGCACAGTTGGTACACCACAGTTGAATACCTTACATCCAAATCGGTTTTTTGTTTTAAAGTTTGCTGCTCTTAATTTCATGCATGTTATTTTACTTCCTTATATGTTTCCTCCAAGTGAGCCTTCGATCCAGGTGAATCCCAAGATAAGTTACGACATTCCCTTGGGGTACTAGCACATTGTTTATTTTAACTGTCCGGCATGTTTCCGATCTCAGCGAGAATGTAACATGCTTGCATTTTTGCTCATTAAAATTTATTCGCCAGTTGCCTAGCCATTCTTCGACAAAACTTAAGTGCTCCTCTAATACTCTTGACGCTCTTATAGGGCATTTGTTACGGCTTACTAGAGCTGTGCCATCCGCAAAAGTGGATGTTAATACGTTATTAGCTATTGGAATGTCTGCTGTATATATTATGTACAGAGATGGCCCTAATACACTGCCCTGAGGTACACCAGCCCTTATTGCTCGTTCTTCTGATATGAAATCTGCTACTTTAACTGTGAAGTTCCTGTTTCTTAAATATGACGGCTGGGTTAAGTCTTTCCCCAGTTTACCTATCATAATGATCTGCGACTTTTTCCACGAAATTGGATAGTACCCGAAACCAAGTATTGCCAAGTATTGCATTAAAGAGCAAGGAGAGCACTGTTATAGCAATATTTGGTAACTCAGTTAATATGTTTGGAGTAATATTATCGTGTCCTGAAGACTTTTTCGGATTTAGCTCTTTTATTATCCTAGTAATTTCAGAAGTAGACGTCATAATAGATGTGATTGACACATTAGCGGTATTGGACAAAGTTGGCAACTTAAATTTTTTCTTTGGGCAATTAGATTGGAATACCTTTTCTAGGTATTCTAGCAATTTGCCTTTTCCTCATTACTTCGTTCCCAATTACCATTTGACTGTCTTATAGGCATGTTGGAATCTACCGGTGGCTTAAAAGACTTTTGGGCTTTCCAAAGAGAGTTTTGCATGCTAGAATTTGGACACAGTTTCTTTATATACTGTTATCAATATCACTTCCTGTATTTATTTTTATACTCTCGCAACAAAGTTGTTTGTAACACCCAAGATTGAACGAGTTAGTCAAATCCGAATGTCTGTCTGTCAGTCCGTCCGTCCGTCTGTGCACCATAGGAAGGTTGCTTTCGAAAATGAGCAAAATCGGACCACTGCCACGCCCACAAAATGGCGAAAACCGAAAACACATAAAGTGCCATAACTAAGCCTTAAATAAAGCTATGGAAATAAAATTTGGTATGAAGGATCGCACTATGAAGGGGCATATTTGGATGTAATTTTTTTGGGGAGGTGGGCGTGGCCCGGCCCCCTAATAGGTTTTTTGTACATATCTCGGAAATCAATAGAGCCATATAAACCAAACCTTCTGCAGTCGTTTTTTAGCCATTTCCTTATACAGTCGGATAATAACCACGCCCACCTCCCATACAAAGGTTAGGTTGGAAATTACTAAAAGTGGGTGAACTCACTAACGAAAAACGTCAGAAACTCTAAATTTCACATAAGAAATGGCAGATGGAAGCTGCACTCAGATTTTTTTACAAAATGGAAAATGGGCGTGGCGTCGCCCACTTATGGGTCAAAAACCATATCTCAGGAACTACTCGACCGATTTCAATGAAACTTGGTTTATAATAGTTTCCTTACATCCCAATGATATGTTGTGAAAATAGGCGAAATCGGTTCACAACCACGCCTACTTTCTATATACCAGAACTTTGAAGACGATGAATATAAAGTAAGCACTAGTGAAGATATCGATGCAGAAATTTGCACAAATACTATGTTTATAGTGCGGCAGCCCCATTCTAAGAATCGCCGAAATTTGACTATAGGTTTTTAAGGCCCCATATATCGAACACGAGGACCTCGGTACTTCTAACCTAATATTATGGTTTCCAACTTTCAATGGACTATACAATATATATCACGAATATGTTGGTCAAATTGTGTATTATATAATAACGGGTGATTTTTTTGAGGTTAGGATTTTCATGCATTAGTATTTGACAGATCACGTGGGATTTCAGACATGGTGTCAAAGAGAAAGATGCTCAGTATGCTTTGACATTTCATCATGAATAGACTTACTAACGAGCAACGCTTGCAAATCATTGAATTTTATTACCAAAATCAGTGTTCGGTTCGAAATGTGTTTCGCGCTTTACGTCCGATTTATGGTCTACATAATCGACCAAGTGAGCAAACAATTAATGCGATTGTGACCAAGTTTCGCACTCAGTTTACTTTATTGGACATTAAACCAACCACACGAATGCGTACAGTGCGTACAGAAGAGAATATTGCGTCTGTTTCTGAGAGTGTGGCTGAAGACCGTGAAATGTCGATTCGTCGCCGTTCGCAGCAATTGGGTTTGTGTTATTCGACCACATGGAAGATTTTACGCAAAGATCTTGGTGTAAAACCGTATAAAATACAGCTCGTGCAAGAACTGAAGCCGAACGATCTGCCACAACGTCGAATTTTCAGTGAATGGGCCCTAGAAAAGTTGGCAGAAAATCCGCTTTTTTATCGACAAATTTTGTTCAGCGATGAGGCTCATTTCTGGTTGAATGGCTACGTAAATAAGCAAAATTGCCGCATGTGGGGTGAAGAGCAACCAGAAGCCGTTCAAGAACTGCCCATGCATCCCGAAAAATGCACTGTTTGGTGTGGTTTGTACGCTGGTGGAATCATTGGACCGTATTTTTTCAAAGATGCTGTTGGACGCAACGTTACGGTGAATGGCGATCGCTATCGTTCGATGCTAACAAACTTTTTGTTGCCAAAAATGGAAGAACTGAACTTGGTTGACATGTGGTTTCAACAAGATGGCGCTACATGCCACACAGCTCGCGATTCTATGGCCATTTTGAGGGAAAACTTCGGAGAACAATTCATCTCAAGAAATGGACCCGTAAGTTGGCCACCAAGATCATGCGATTTAACGCCTTTAGACTATTTTTTGTGGGGCTACGTCAAGTCTAAAGTCTACAGAAATAAGCCAGCAACTATTCCAGCTTTGGAAGACAACATTTCCGAAGAAATTCGGGCTATTCCGGCCGAAATGCTCGAAAAAGTTGCCCAAAATTGGACTTTCCGAATGGACCACCTAAGACGCAGCCGCGGTCAACATTTAAATGAAATTATCTTCAAAAAGTAAATGTCATGAACCAATCTAACGTTTCAAATAAAGAACCGATGAGATTTTGCAAATTTTATGCGTTTTTTTTTTTAAAAAAGTTATCAAGCTCTTAAAAAATCACCCTTTATAAATTAAGTTAAATAAATAAATTGCGAGAGTATAAAATGTTCGGTTACACCCGAACTTAGCCCTTCCTTACTTGTTAAATCTATGTGAATGTGGCTACTGATATATTTTCTATATTTCAACCAGTTTGTTTTATGAGTTGTTAGAGAAACTTTCGGCTCAACTATAACTTTATTAGTACTGGAGAATGATCAGAAGATAAGTCAGTACATGTATCTACTGTTATTAGCGATCTATCTATATTTTTGATTACAGCAAAATCTATTAAGTCTGGTATTTTGTTTCTATCACTGGGTCAGTATGTCGGCTTACCAGGAGGTATTATATCAAGGTTATTGTGCGTATTTATAATAGTGCAGTACAGCTGCCGTCCTTTCGGATTAATAAGACGTGAGCCCCAGTACATGTGTTTTGCATTCCAAATGTCCAAAAAAGTCTTTAAATTCGCAATCTGTAATTTTGGGGGACAATATATAGCCGTTAGATTCAGGTCAGAACCTCGAGTATTCAATGCTATTGCTGTAGCTTGTAACTGGGCTGGAGCATGCGGTTCTAAAGCGTGGTGGCTTAACCGATTTCTAAGCAATACTGCTGTTCCACCGTACGCCTTTCCATCTGGATGATTTGTAGCATAAAGTCTATATCCCGGTATAGAGAAATTGTTTTTATTTGTTAAATGAGTTTCTGACAGTAGCATAACATCTATGCTTTTTTCAGTCAGAAATCGTATTATCCAGTTTGTGTTGGTTTACACCGTTGGCATTCGATATACAAATATTTAGTATACTCACTTTTTGGATAATAAGGTTTGTAACATTTGGTTTTGTGATTTGATTAAATCTTGGATCATGTTTTGCATGCTAGTCATAAATTGTGTCATACATTGAGTAAGGTTTAGGATCATATTTTCAATACCTTTATTTGGTGGATTTTACGTTTGTTGCATTTGCACAACGCTGCCTTTTAGCACATTTGAATAGCTTCCTTGGATAAGACTATTCTTAGAATTACCAGGTTTCGGACTCTGGTCTGTAATTTCTATATTTTCGCTACGAGGGATAGTCATCATTTGGTTACGGCGAGCTTGAATTCCCAGCGATAATTTTGATTTCAAGTCTTTATATACAGGGCAGCCCCTGTAGTTAGCAGTGTGATTTCCTCCACAATTACTGCATTTTTTATTTTTATCCTCTTTTTTAAGAATACATTTTGAAGTAGGGTGGAAATAACCACATACCTAACAAACACTGCGTCGTATATTGGATGGGTTTCATTCCTTTTAATTGGATTAGAGTTTGGCAACAATTCGATTTTAAACATTGGTTGTGGTACCTTATTTCTATTGAAGATATTTACCACATTTTTAATTCCAAAGCCGTATTCTTCAAGGGCTTCTTTGACATCATTAGATTTTACCGAAGACTATGCCTTTTACAACAACTAGGCCTTTCGATCTCTTCAGTTGTTAAGAATAATAGTTTTTATTGTTATTTGACAAAAATTTTACTATATCCATAAAACTTTTTGTAGGACTGTATTTTAGTTTCATATATATTGCCTTTTTTCAAAGGCACTGTATGAACATTGTTAGTACCTGTAATTTCACTTAGTTTTGCAACATGTGCATTTGAGCTACGCTCTCGCAAATATATTGGCGGCGGCTTGGCATCGTCGTTCGATCCATTGCTTAGTATGGCAAATCTGTTGCCATTTAAAGTTTTTGGCTCATTGGTATCAAGCGTGGCGGGTTGGAATTTTTTGGAATTGACCGCTGACTTTAAAAGACTTGATTTGATTTACAGATGGTGTTTTTCTTTTTGGTACATGCTCACTTGCATTGTTTTTCCCTTTGATGTCCGTTCGTTTGCTGGTACCTGCTTGCTATTGTCTGCTGTTTTGTTTTGTTCTGTTGATCGCTTCGATGACTCTTCTTTCTCACCGTTGGATTGTTTATTTGTTGGAGCAGATTGTGTAGGCTCAACAAAGCTGAAGTAGGCATTCAGACAATGCCTACGACCTTGCTGTTGAAGCTGCGCAGTGCTCATGTTTGATTGTCTCACTTGAATTGTATTATTATTTGTGAACTTTTTTGTTTTAGTAATTTTTTTTTATGTTTAGCTTTTGATTTTCCACAGTACTTGTAGTTGTTTTGTTATTTAATTTCATTTGTTTTTAATGGATTCAATGATATCACGGATTATCCGTACTCTTTGAATGCTCTCAAACACATCAAAAAATGGTAAAACTTAGCAAATTTTAAATCAAGCTCGCACCTTTTTTTCGTGACATGCTCTTTCCAGCGAAGCTTAGCATCTAGGGTGATTCCTAGGTACTTAGCATTATTGTGATGTGGTATAGGAGTACCATTTATATAAATGGGATGGTATGATTGTTTTTTTAAAGTAAAGTCTACGTGCATTGATTTGGAATCGTTTTTCCGCCATGTCGAACGATTGTCACGTACACCTTTCAACTAAAAAATAATATGAACTAAATTTTTTTTTTAATTTTGGCAGTAGGATTTTTTAATAGCCCTTCATTAGCTCTACATTTAGTGTTAAGGTTGATTTTGGAACGGTTTTCATTTTCAATATACAGTGGAGTTTGTGTATAGTGAACCCCCGGTATAATAAACACCTCTATATAGTGAACGCCTAAAAATTTACATTGAGTACTCTAAATAGTGAACTATCGAAAACTCGAAATAGTGAACAGAGTGTTAAACGCAACGGCAAGCATAAACTGTTAAAAAAAAACTTAAACAGAAATAAAGTCGGGTATTCCCCGAAATTGCTCATTTTATGTTTTTTACTGGAAAAGCTGCTGCTATGTATTTGGTGCCAGTCTTTATTTGTCTCTTGTAGGGTGCAAAGCGCTTCTGAGTGAATGTGTACTGTTGTATGTATTTTTAAAAGTGTTTATGTGCTAATAAATTAAGTGTTATCATGCCTGTGAGGAAATTCCTTCCATTAAAGCAAAAACTTGAAATTGCTCAAAAACTCGAGAAAGGTGCTAGTGTTTCATCCTTAGCAAAGATTTATGGTGTGGCCAAATCAACAGTTTCGGGAATAAAAAAAATGCTCGTAGTATTATATCCCACCAAGCAGTCGGAGCATCTAAGCGGAAGACTCTTAGAAAAGGCGAGTATCCCCGCATGGAGAAGATGTTATACAAGTGGTTTATAGCTCAACGAAACAAAAATTGTCCAGTTACTGGGGAAATGCTTAAGAAAAAATGAAGCTGCACGCTGACTTTAAGGAAAAAGAAGGTAGCTTTCATGCCAACCCCGGTTGGTTATCTGGATTTAAAACTCGCTTTGGAATCCGACTTTTAAAAGTGTGTGGCGAGAAACTTTCATCGGATATCCAGGCAACTGATCCCTTTAAGCATAAACTCAGAAACATTATTTACGAATTGAAGCTTTGCGAGGACCAAGTACATATATAACGCAGACAGACCAGCTTGTTTTGGAAAATGCTTCCTGATAGAACGTATGTCAGTCAAACAGAAAAAGCAGCTCCGGGAAGAAAAGCAGAAAAGGCCAGAATTACTTTTCTTGCATGTACAAATGCAACTGGTCAGCATAAAGTCAAACCGTTAATAATTGGGCATGCCAAGAAGCCGCGCTCTTTTAAGGCTTATGACATCCCGGTAGACTATCGGAACTCTAAGAATGCATGAATGACTGCCATTTTTGCACAGTATTTATTCGTTTTTAATTGATATTAGGTTCATAAGTATTTACTACAGAAAGGATTACCAGCCTCCTTTTGCTTTATAACGCCCCTTGTCATCCTCCAGAAGATGAACTTAAAACTGCTGATGGATCCATATTCGTGATTTATATGCCTCCAAATGTAACGCCTTTAATTCAGCCTATGGATCAAAATGTGATTTGCTTAACTAAGCTGTATTACAAAAAGCATCCCCTGCTTTTAGCTGTAGGAAAGGATGACATCACACAATTTCTAAAACATTTAACTTTAAAGGATGCTGTATCATTTTTAATGCTTGCTTGGTATCAGCCGCAGGCAAATGTAATAGTAAAATGTTGGAAGCCTTTATTAGAATTCTTAAATACTACAGAAGCAAATGAAAGCGAGGATGAATACTTCGTCTTACTTCGTCAAAAAATATTGCAGGAAAAATGGGAAGAAGTTCATGATATACACGGTCTGATGCAAGTTGTATTACCGGAGGTAATTTTATTCACCCTCTTGACAAGCACCTGTTAATTAAGTTTTTATGTGAACATTATTTGTTTTAGGAAATCTACACTGAACAAGATATTGAGAAGTGGAATTCAATCCAAGTTGATGAAGAAATTGATTAAGATAATTATGCCATGGATACTGAAGAATCTGGTGATGACAGCCAAGGCGAAGGACAGATCGGAAATTCAATAAAAGCTACTAAAGCCATTAAAAGCTTCGATATAGCTATCGCATGAGCTGAAGCTAACACCACTGACTATGCTGGCATACTAGTACTGAAAAGTCTACGCGAAAAAGCGGTCCAAAAGTCAAATTCCGAAATCAAAAAACAAACATCTATTCGTCAATTCTTTCAATAATATGTATGTATTTTTCAAAAAATTACTTTATACATATAACCTGTTTTGTTTACATAAACAAACATGAATTTAAAGCTAATAAACCAAGTTAAAAAAAAAATGTTAACCTTAATATAGTGAACAACCTCGATACTGCGAACAGGCCTTGCAGAAATTAGTTTACTATATCCAGACTCCACTGTAATTGCAAAAAAACCAAGGCATTCGCACGGGACAAAAAATGATAGTCGTTTTTGGGGACAACGATTCAAACGGCGATTTCAGCGAATTGTTATGCAATATTCAAATGTTTTTGATTATAGAGCCTGAATGCCTTTAAAATTGGTATGAATTTCACCCAAAAATAATTTATATTTTAATATTAATCACATTCGCACGGGACATCTTTTTCCAGCATAATATTTATATTGATTTTGTTGTTATAATACGGAATTATTTAACAACAAGTCCCATAAAATGGCTTAAAAAAGTAGTATATGTATTTATTTATTTATGGTAACTAATATCCAACGAGAAACACAACAAAAATTTTATAGTATTTTTTTTTTCAATATTTCCTTATTTATTGAATCTGCTTGTTTTTAAGCCTAACAACAAGTTATAAAATCTTAAATCTATTTAAAAGCTAGACAAGCTCAACCAAGTGATTGAGCTGTATTGGTGAAACGTTGCTCTTTAGTACGCAGGCATATCCCTTCTTTTTAGGCGTGTTTGATCGCAGGAATGTACTAAAGCATTAGCCAAAGGGTTTGGGTGATCACGGAGTTTAGATAAATATTTCAATCTGCTGTCCTCTACTTCTTTTTTTACCATAGGGACTCCAAGATCTTTATGGATATTTTCATTGCGCATGTACCATGGTGAGCACGTGCTTGATCTAAGCATTTTCGATTGGAACCTTTGTATTATATCAATATTAGTTGCACAGGTCGTACCCCACAGTTGAATGCCATACATCCAAATCGGCTTTATGACCGCATTGTATAAAGGCACTTTGTTGTCTAAGCTAAGTTTAGAGTTTTTATTTAAAAGCCAATTTAAATTTGCAGCTCTTATCTTCATGCACGTTATATTACTAGATATATGTTTTCTCCACGTAAGCCTTCTATCTAGGTGAATACCAAGATAGGTAACTTCATTCGTTTGAGGCACTAGAACATTGTTCATTTTTACTGCCGGGCACATTTTTGGTCTTAGGGAAAATGTAAAATGCTTGCACTTTAGTTCATTTACATTTATACGCCAGTTTGCTACCCATTATTCGACAGAACTTAAGTGCTTCGCTAATATTCTTGATGCTATAATGGGGCATTTGTTACGACTCACTAAAGCTGTGTCATCCGCAAAAGTTGATGCCAAAACATTATTAGCAGTTGGAAGATCAGCTGTATATATGATGTATAGAGTTGGGCCTAAAACACTGCCCTGAGGTACTCCAGCCCTTATTGAACGTTCATCAGATATAAAATCACCTACTTTTACAGCAAATTTTCTATTTTTTAAATAGGACTCCAAGGTTTTATGCAATTGGAAAGGTAAACTTTTTTTAATCTTATGCAAAAGTCCTTCATGCCACACTTTATCAAACGCCTGAGCCACAGAAATATTGCAGAACAGTACTCTCTATGTTCGAATGCCTTCCTAATTTCGTTAGTTATTCTATTTACTTGCTCTACAGTGCCATGTTTTTCACGAAAACCGAATTGGTGCGTTGGTATTACACTATTTTCATGAAGGAAAGGAGACATCTTTGACAGTAACACTTTTTCAAATATTTTAGAAAGACAGGGTAGAAGACTGATTGGTCTGTATGAAGACGGCTGTGTCAGGTCATTTCCCGGTTTATCTATCATGATTATCTGCGACTTTTTCCATGAAATAGGATAGTATCTGAAACTAAAAATAGCATTAAAGAGCAAGGAGAGCACTATTAAAGCAATATTTGGTAACTCAATTAGCATTTTTGGAGTAATATTATCGTGGCCTGACGATTTTTTTGGATTAAGCTCTTTTATGATACTAACAATTTCAGTAGTTGAAGTCTTAATAGACCCAAGTGATTCGTTTGCGGTATTGTGGATGTTTGCAACTTAAAATTGTTCTTTGGGCAATTTGATTGAAATACCTTTTCTAGGTGATTTGCAAAACAATTGCCTTATCTTCGTCACTTCGTGCCCAATTACCATTTGACTGTCTTATAGGCATGTTGGAATCTACCGGTGGCTTAAAAGACTTTTGGGCTTTCCAAAGAGAGTTTTGCTTGGTAGAATTTGGACACAGTTTCTTCATATAATTTTCAGTGCTGTATTCTTCCTCGCGTTTAAGCGCTTTTTTAACTTACGTACAGCAGATTTTAGTTGAAGCTGAGAGCGATGAATCTGCCTATTCTATAGTATGAAATGAAAATAGTATTATGAATATGAAATACAGTTTTTTCAGAAAATGCTGTCCTCGGGTATAAAAATTTTTGGATTTCGTTATCTGCTAGACTTTCCTTTTGATAACTGCTCCCACTCCATCGACGGCTCCTTGCAAAAAATTATATTCTAATGAAGAGTATTTTAATTATTTTATAAAATCAACTAGGCTAGATAATTTGATTTTAAACCGAAAGCAGTTACCTTAAAAAAATACCTTAAAAATTACCTTAAAAAAAAAATTATAAGACCAAAAATAATTTTCAATTTTTAAATTCCACACCTACGATGTCGCACGTGACCAATTTTAAGTAGTTACCAAAACCACAAATCTTCTGATTTTTGAACAAGTTTTTTTTATTTTAATTGTATAAAAATTTACTGTTTCTACCCAAAATTTGGCGAGCTTGCTGCTTATATTTGCGATGATGTTGGAACATGTGTTGTTTTTTGATGTCGCACGGGACATTAAAATATAGGATAATAAGAGAGCAAAAACTTACAGTTATTTGCAATCGCATGCTTTTTTATGCATTTTATTTTGCTCTTTATACCCTTATAAAGGTTTTACACCAAGCAAAAAATTATACATGATATGTTTCTTTAACAATTTTGACGAAAAAACAAAAGTAGTAGAAAAATCGAAATGAGAAAAGTAGCTCCTATTGGACTTGGCTTTGGTATACCTCGTAATTGGTTATGAATTAATTTAAAATTAATTTAATATAAATAAATTTAAATATTTTCCTATGAAAATATGCAAAAACTTTGTAATTCTAATAATGTTTAATATTTTGTCTGTGGTGGACCTTCTGCCGGAAATGCCCATATTTATTTTCTATAAATTATAATAAAAATGCTGGAAATAAACATTTAACTTTTTGCATAATTCTCTTTATTTGTACAATAAAAAATGGTTTCATGCTGACACAAAATAAGTGTTAGCATATCACATATTTTGTAAACGAATAACATAAAAAATAAAGAAATTGTATCATTATTTTTAAAGGAGTGTTTCTAGTGGTGAAGACAGTGTAGATGTTTTTGCGATGTTAGGGACATTATTGAAAGCCCAGAGAGCATTGAAATAGGACTTTTGGAAGAAATTTGTGAATAGATATGATTCGTCACACAATGAAAGAGCAGAAATAACATAATAGCATTATCATCAAATTCTCTAAAATAATGATAATCAAAGGCATTTGAAATTACAGACAGTTTTTGGAAGCAGGATTCCATCTTGCAGGTGAAAATTTTAAAATTCGAAAAAGGCGCTTTATTAGAACTTGGTTTTATCTAGGTGTTCTAAAATTGCCCCTATTAAAACTGGTTTTGTCCGCAAACTTCAATCTTACTGTAATTTTAACCTTTGTGTCAAGAAATATATTTGAAAAGCTAAGGGTTCCTCCTGAATTGAAAAAAATGTGAAATCAATCACAATGTAATATGTATGTGTGAGTTGCTTATCTGCTTGTATGGGAGATAAACCCTTAGGAAATTGCAGACGTTGGAGCGCACAGGAAACAAATATTTGGAGATTCCTAGGCCTGAGGATCAATTAGAAGTTGTATGCGATTGATGTGTTTCATCATTTCGAATTAAAAGCTATTGTTTTGTACATGTGTTAATTTCATCTGCAAAAGTAGAGCAAAGAATTACCGCAAAATCTTCCGAAAATTAACAGGCCACCACCAGAATGTTTAGAGCTTCCGATAAATTAATAGGAAAATGTTTTTCAAAATTTTATTCCGATATCTTCTTGGGTGGTGACAGAAATTAATGTTCTGTTCTATTGGAAGATGTAGTCGATTACTTCCATTATAACAAAAATTTTCTTATGAAGTTTTTCTTTAGTTTTAGTGATTTGCGATACATTATATATACAAAATCTCTTTTGACCCAACTTACCTATATATTTTCTGCCACAGATTTGTACTGTTTCATGCCGCGATCCCCTCTGTCCCAAATTTTATAGGTTTACCTTAAGCTTTTTTATCCCGTTTTTGTTTAACTGCATTTTTAATTGTTTGTTTGTTAGCAAAGGATAGGCTCAGAAACTACTTAACCGAGCTTCTTTCACTTTTGGGAAACATAGGCTGTGGTGAACATAGGCTATATTAAATTTTCAAAACAGTTCGGGATCCATGCTAAAACTCCAATAATGTAACACAAGGTGTGAAAAAATTACCAAACAAACTTCTTAAATCGCGGGAGCTGCGAAAATAAAAATTGATTATAGAAGAAATTAATATTCTACTAATTTGCAGATCATATAATTATATACAAACAAGTAAGGAAGGATTCACGCGAATATTCGGTGTACTTGTCCACGCAGCATTTTGAATTACTTTTGTGAAAGATTCAACTTCACAATCTAAGTCAGCATCTGTCGATATGCGTTTTAGCTTAAAATCGACTTTATTCAGTAGAGTCTTAAATTTATACCAATCAGTATGTTTATTAGATAAAGAACGCGAGCTGGACGAAATTACAGGTTTTGCACATAAAGTTAGTAACAATGGTGAATAATCAGAGCTTACATCTGAACTATCTGCAATACGTAAATTGATTTTCGATACTTTGTTGATGACAAAAAAGTCAAGTAGATCTGGTAATATCCTACTATCTGCAGGCCAATAAGTGGGTCTCCCTGTCGAAATGACATTGCATCCAATAACTTGTATAGCTTTCAGTAGTTCTCGACCTTTGGTTGTAGTTAAACGTGATCTCCAATGAGTGTGTTTTGCATTAAAGTCACCACCCATGATGTACCTTCCGTCATATTTTTTTAATAAACTCGTATAAGTATCAGTTTTGATATTATGCCTGGGTGGACTATATAGAGCAATTAAGTATAATGACTGACCATGCATTTTTACTGAAATTGCTGTATCTTGAATTTCTTCAGTCTTAATCTGGGCTTCTTCGAAATGTTTAATAATACTTTTGATTAAAACCGCGCTTCCTTCTCGTGCTGAGTTTGCTGGGTGCGGAGTGTGGTATAAATGTGTTTTGAATTTAAAAGATGATAATAAAAAAAATAATAAAAATCAATTCAACATTTTTATTTATTTATTTATGCCGTATGTATTACAAAATGCTGCATCATTCCAATTTTTATATATGAATATATGCGACTTATCCATTATCCAACGGCCAATAAACTCTTACTCTAATTCTACATTGCAGCCTTCAATAATATAAAAATCACGTATGAATACATTTTGTTTTCTTCCCGTTATGAACTTATATCAAACTTTTACTTTTTTAGTTTTATAAATAAGCAGTGCTCATCACAACTTCTCCTGCGCGATTGACTGCTATCATGTAATAACTTTTATTTTTGATCTAAAAAAATAAAAATAAAAAAAACTTTTATTTTTCATCTAAAAAAATAAAAATCAAAAATAACTTTTATTTTTGATCTAAATATATAAAAATCAAAATTTAAAAATCATACAATATTTCGCATATAGTTCACCTAGAAATCATGATGGTGTAATCAAAACTTTTCTACGATGTTCCTTTGTGTTTGATTTTTTTTTATTAAAAATTGTAAAATAACTCTTATTTCCGGTCCCTGATATAAAGTGTCATAACTAAGCCATATATAATATAAAGTTATGAAAGTAGTATTTGGTAATTTTTTGGGAAAGTGGGATATGATATGTACAATCTCGTAAACTACAAAAGCTATATCAACCAAACTTTCCAGAGACGTTTCCTTCTGGCACTTCCGTCATATATGTTGTATAAAGTCCATTGAAAGTTGGTTATTATAATATTACGTTAGAAGCACCGAGGTCCTCGTGTTCGATGTATGGGGCCTTAAAAACCTATGGTCCGATTTCGGTCCGATTTTTAGAATGGGGCTGCTACACTATAAACATAGTGTTTGTGCAAAGTTCTGCACCGATATCTTCACTAGTGCTTACTTTATATATTGTAATGTAAACGATTCAGATCGTCTTCAAAGTTCTGGTATATAGGAAGTATGCGTGGTTAAGAAGCGATTTGACCTATTTTCACAACATATCATTGAGATGTAAGGAAACTATTACAAACCAAGTTTCATTGAAATCGGCGAGTAGTTCCTGAGATATGGTTTTTGACCCATAAGTGGCGACGCCACGCCCATTTTCCATTTTGTAAAAAAATCTGGGTGCAGCTTTCATCTGCCATTTCTTATGTGAAATTTAGTGTTTCTGACGTTTTTCGTTAGTGAGTTAACCCACTCTTAGTAATTTTCAACCTAACCTTTGTATGGGAGGTGGGCGTGGTTATTATTCGATTTCTTTCAGTTTTGGACTGTATTAAGAAGTGGTTAAGAGAAACGACTGCAGAAAGTTTGATTTATATAGCTTTATTGGTTTGCGAGATATATACAAAAAACCTATTTAAGGGCAGGGCCACGCCACTTCTCCAAAAAAATTACATCCAAATATGCCATGTCATAGTGCGATCCTTTGTACCAAATTTTATTTCCATAGCTTTATTTATAGCTTAGTTATGGCACTTTATGTGTTTTCGGTTTTCGCCATTTTGTGGGCGTGGCAGTGGTCCGATTTTGCTCATTTTCGAAAGCAACCTTCCTATGGTGCCAAGAAATAAGTGTGCCAAGTTTCATCAAGATATCTTAATTTTAACTCAAGTTACAGCTTGCACAGACGGACGGACAGACAGACATTCGGATTTGAACTCCACTCTTCACCCTGATCACTTTGGTATATATAACGCTATATCTAACTCGTTTAGTTTCGGGTGTTACAAACAACCGTTATGTGAACAAAACTATAATACTCTCTAGCAACTTTGTTGCGAGAGTATAAAAACGGAAACCTTATATACCGAATGCAACCGAATATTTTATACTCGCAATTTATTGATGCAATTTTATTAAGATAACACTATAGAATAACGAAAACCATCATTAATGGTATATGAGGGCTGAGGTAATTTCTTAACCGATTTCAATCAATTTCACCACAAAAGTACCGAATTTGTGAAAAACCTATAATAAGGGACATGGGAGCTAGGGGAAGTTATGACTCGATTTTTACCATTTTTGGTACGAAGACACACTATTAGAAGAAAAAGATTCTCTCCATCACCCTTAGGCACTGAGTTCTTCAAGTTCGATGTCAAGGAAACTGAAAAGTTTTGTCCGGTCTCGACAATTGTTCCCCAAGAGATGTCGCAGCTCAAATACAATTTTTTCGTTTATTTATTCTGGCATCCTATTGTATATATTATAAAGGAATCAGGTGAAATTCAACATTGAGTTCTAGCGGAAGTAGGCGTGGTTGTGAGCCGATTTCGCTAATTTTTCATCTATGTCATTAGGGTGTCAAGAAAATATATAGTGAATCGGTCGAGTAGTTCCTGAGATATGGTTTTTGACCCATAGGTGGGCGACGCCACGCCCATTTACATTTTTTTTTTAGTGTTTCTGGTGTTTTCTTTAATGAATTAATGCATCTTTAGTAATTCTCAACATAACCTTTGTATATCGAAGTGGGCGTGGTTATTAACAGATTTCACCTATATTTATGGTGTGTAATGGGGTACGTAAGGGAAGTGACTGCAGTAAGTTTGGTTTATATAGCTTTATTGGTTTGCGTGAAAGTGATCCGATTCCCATCTGCGGTACTAACCGTCTCATGGTGCCAAGGAATAAGTGTACCCAGTTTCATTAAGATGTCTCCTTTTTTACTCAAGTTATCGCTTGTAACATGTAACCTTATAAAACTCGTTTAGTTTTAGGTTTTACGAACAATTTTATGTGAACAAAACTATTATACTCTCGTAGTAACTTTGTTGCGAGAATATAAAAATTATGTTATGTGGGAAGTAGGTGTGGTTGTGAAACGATTTTTTAAGCCGTAACATCAAGTTAAGGAGATCGTACGTACCATATCTAGTTAAAATTGTTTAGGTGGCTCCGGAGGTTTTGACCCATAAATGGGTGCTGTCACTCCCATTGTTCATTTTTATACTAATCTAAGTGCACCATCTGTACCATCTTTCCGGTAACATTTGGTGCTTCTTGCGTGTTCCGTTAATTAGTAAACTCTCTTTTAGCAAATTTTTAACATAACATTTGTTCGGGGGTAGGCGTGTTTGTTATCCACCACATTGTATGACGAGGTTAGGTTACTCTGGCAGGCTACAACGCCACACATAGACCAGTTTTGATCCTTTGTGAAACCAGATGGAGTGCCGTCACTTGGTTAATGAGGAGTAGTCATCCTTTAGGATGCCAGCGCTTGTTGCGAATTTCAAAAGGATTTGTGGCTTTACCAACGAAATCTCTTCCAGATTAACGTACTGTGCAACCCCCAAATGCTGAAGCCGTTGTCTTGATAATGCAGGACATTCACAGAAGAGGTGCTCCATTGTTTCTCTGGTGCCTTGCTCTTGACATTTCCTGCAGTCTTCACGATCTATCAGCCCCATCTTGTAGGCGTGCGCCGCCACAAGACTGTGACCAGTGAGTATGCCGATCATATTCCTTCATTTGCTTCTATCGAGCGCCAATAGAAATTTCGTTTACTTCTTATCTACCGCTTTGCACATAACTTTTGCGGTTTTGCATCCCGGTATCTTCTTCCAGCGCGCTTTGAACTTTTTTTACCAAGTTTCTGTCTAGATCATCATATAGACAGTGTATAGGTCTATCAACGTTCATCATATTTTCGGATGACAGTTTAGCAATCTCGTCCACTATCTCGTTACCTTCTATGCCCTTGTGGTCTGGCATCCAGTAGAATTGAAATCACCTATTTCTGGCGACATTATCCACTGCTGTCCTACCACTTAAGACACTTGTGGCCGATATGCTGAAGCATGATATTGCCTTGATTGCCGCCTGACTGTCTACGTATATGTTTACTTTAGAATATCCTGTTGGTGCGCTTAAGGATAGCTCAGCGGCTTTTCAATTGCAAACACATCCGCTTGAAATATACTGCAGTGGTCCGGTAGTTTGAATGGTTGCCTTATACCTAACTCCGGGCAGTTTATCCCCGCGCCTACTCCGTGCTCCATTTTCGAGCCATCCGTAAATATGTTTAAATTGCTGCATGCGGGTGCTATGCCCTTACGCCAGCCATCTCTTTCTAGGGTTACTTTGAACCTTCTTTCCCATTTGAAAGATGGGGTCAGGTAGTCGGTGTCCGCCAAACTGCCATTACCCACTGAGCTATGCCCAAAGGTTGCCTTATACCTAACTCCGGGCAGTTTATCCCCGCGCCTACTCCGTGCTCCATTTTCGAGCCATCCGTAAATATGTTTAAATTGCTGCATGCGGGTGCTATGCCCTTACGCCAGCCATCTCTTTCTAGGGTTACTTTGAACCTTCTTTCCCATTTGAAAGATGGGGTCAGGTAGTCGGTGTCCGCCAAACTGCCATTACCCACTGAGCTATGCCCAAAGGTTCTATACTTAAATTCTCCTGCTACCATAAGGCGCCCGCCGATTTTGCCGCGCTGTTTTCAGCGAAGAAATTTGTAGGCGGAAGGTTTAGTATTATTTCAAGAGCCACCGTTGGGGTGGTTCTTAGTGCTCCTGAAAATCGTTTTTAACCACGGCACGGTATTTTCGGGTACACTTACAGCCCTGTTCCCTTCGTTCATGGGACTAGCCGTGTTCTTGCAGCCCGGGAAGTGCACATTGAACAGGTCTTCTAATGAATCCTTAAAGTTATCCGTCCACTCCCCGTCCTCTTTGCGAATTAGACCAAGCGGGGCAGGGCTTTTGGATAGTAGCTTCCTGAGCCCCGCTACCTCGTTGGTCTTGGGAAAACTTTAGTTTACCGTCCCACGATTTCGGGGTTAAAATGGATATGGGCGGATAGAAGAGGATCTCCAGATTACGAATATATATATAATTATTGCCGCCGCAAACTTATAGTTTCTGAGATATTTGCAATTAAAGATATAAAATTAACAATTTTTAACTCGGTATTTCTCACTGTATATTGAACTTTTCACATATATTTTGCACTTTAAATATATTTACAATTCATTAATTTGTTTCTACATATTTATTTTTAACAAATTATATAAAAATTTCCTGTAAATAAACATTTAACTTTATGCACAATTCTGTTTATTTGTAAAATAACAAAACGGTTGCAAGATGACAGAACATAAGTGTTGCCACATGCATCGATTAAAAATAATCAAAATGAATAAAATTCCCAAAATGAAGAAATCAAATAAATAGTTATTAAGTAAACATTCTAACTTCAAAAAAATACAAAGGTTTCAAAATTTATAAGTGTATTTAATTGTTTCAGCAACTTTACAAATGGATCGTCATGGTTGTTCGCAATATTTTTTCTCCATGTATACTCCATAATGAAGTCCGTAAAGTTTTCGGGGTTGTTGTAATTGTCCCGCACAAAAAATCTCTTTATTACGCGCCACTGGGATTCTATCCTTTGGGTGTGGGTTCCATCCTTTGCCACAAAAGGATTGTCCGGGTCACTGTGGTTAACGCGTCGGTGCTCATACCAGTGACCAGATAGGCAGTCGTACGCCTTCCAAAAATATAAGTATTAATATAAACAAATATATATATTCAGCCTTATTGTAAACTTCATGTGAATAAAGCATTCCCACGAATTTTTATTTCCACACGAAAGAAAATTTCGTATCATGAATTTCGTGTGAATGAAAACTTATATTCGATATTCTGTCACAAATATTTTTGTTTTGGTTTTTTGATGATTCGTATTG
Source organism: Zeugodacus cucurbitae (assembly GCF_028554725.1). Classification (NCBI taxonomy): domain Eukaryota; kingdom Metazoa; phylum Arthropoda; class Insecta; order Diptera; family Tephritidae; genus Zeugodacus; species Zeugodacus cucurbitae. Next base: position 30,840,289 of record NC_071671.1, on the reverse strand, counting down.
GGGCAAAATGTGAAGATTTCGTTTATAAAGCCAATTACGCGACCGCTGTAAAGCATAAATTATCATTCCATGTGGAAATGTTGATACATTTCCACCTCGTCTCCGGGTTTCAATTTTGAAGGGACAATAACCCCTTCAGCTAAGAAAAAAAATATTACTAAAGACAAAGAGCTCTTTCTTAGGTCAGAAGGATCTTGATACTGACTAGCTCTTGTACAGCTCAGCTGAAGCCCAACTGTCCAGTAGAAAATCACAATAGGAGAGGTAGTGCTCCTACTTGTTTCCATTCGCCTGTCGATAAGACTGACATGTGTAGTTCTACAATTTCCTGAATTGTCATTAATCTGAAGGAAGTTACACTTCGAAGCAATAGATCCGCTACTACGTTTAACGCAGCCACTTGCACTTTAAAAACGCTGAAATAGTCTTGAAGACTTTTAAAGTGCCCTCCACCGCACGAGGATCATTCACTATGGTTTTATATATCCAAAGAACTAGCATACCATAATTAATATTCAGCCTTATGGTAAACTTCATATAAACGACATTTCCAATGAAAAAAACTAACGCATTTTTGTTTTTCGTATCATGTATTTCACATGGGGAAAAACTCACATCTTCGAAAATTTTCCCTTATTGTAAATGTAATTTTGTTCATGTGAAACAGCAAAATTTGTTCACAAAATAAATTGTTGGGAACAAGTATCAATATTAACAATTTAATTAATTTTAAAAACTTTTTTAATACGAGCTAGGTCTACGTATATTAAGTAGTTCTTTGGCTATATGAACCCAAATTTAAATTAATATTCGGCGGGTTTTTTTTTTGGTTGAGGCTTCAAAATGCTTCACGACTATTTTAGTGTTTTTAAAGCGCAAGTGGCTGCTAAAAAATAGCACTGGATCTATTACATCAAAGCGTAGCATTCTTCAGTGAAGTGACGAATCACTCTGGTAGTAAGTGCTCGCTGACTACGCTCCTGATACTGGTAAAAAATGTCTATCCTTACTTTCAGTCGATACCAGTTATTAGGTGCCTGGTCACGGGGGAATCCTAGGTCATAACGTAAGGCTAATGAGCTTTCAAGGCTAGGCACGTAAGTCTTAACTACAATAGAAAGCGAATAAATACGAGCTCCACCTACGCCCTTGTTATCTACAGGAAAGTTGAGATTCAGCTGAGCTGGATAAAAGCTGGTCATTCGCAAGATCCTTCTGACCCAAGGAAAATCATGAGATTTCTAGGGCGCTCTTCGCCCTCAGTAATACTTCTTTAGTTATGGGGGTCATTGACCCATTAAAAACTTTATCCTTGGGAATTAGCGAATTTAGAAGTAAAAACCATATGCAGATTTGTAGTAGGTTCACTGTGCTTTTTCGAGCCTTAATATCTATTAGGGTTTTTTTCTGACTTCCCAAAGGACTATCCTTATAGTCTAAGTGTATTCCTCCTCTTGTGGGAAACAGCCATTAAACCTAACCTATGGTATATTAACAAAACACAGTGGAAGTTTTTGGTGGAAAATCCTGATATAGTAAACAGATTTACATAGAAAATAAAGATAAAGTGCATGCATTTTGGAATAGTAATATGATTCCCTGGATATCATGGGGCCACCATCGAAATCGATGGCAGAATAGAACGAGATTGTTAAGCTGTCCAATGTGCGTCCGTTCAAGTTATTTTATTAAATTATCCCTTCAACATCTTTTTCCGTGGTGGGGAATGCAAGTCGGGCCAGCACTGAAAATTTGTATGTGGATAATTTATGCTTTTGTGCTAAAACAGTCGCGTAATTGGCTTTATAAACGGAATCTTCATTTATAGTTACAATACGAGGAATTAAAAAATCAAAACAAAATTATTTGTGACACAATGCCGAAATTCGAATACAAGTTTTCATTCACACGAAATTCATGATACGAAATTTTCTTTCGTGTGGAAATAGAAATTCATCATACAAAAAACAAAAATGTGTGAGTTTTTTCATTCGGAATATCGTTTCACATGAAGTTTACAATAAGGCTGATTATTACTTTTATTATATTTTCTTTTTCCAAATTTACTCTCGTCAAAGTTGGTAAAGTTGTCCACGGCCGCCAATTTTACCCACCGCTACCTGCTGGTCTATTTGGTATATAACTACCACTTCACGACAGTAATTGAACCAATCGCAAATATTAGCGCTGGATAAAACTGGCTCCCTGGTGAAGCTATTTTTCGCACCTTCTCATGCGACCAATGTGATGCATACGCATACATTAAATAAAAAATTTGTGGTAGCGGGATTTTGGCATTGTCAAACCAGGTGCCTTTAGCCCTGGAAATGGCAGAACGGTTGCGACACGCTCCTTTCCGGCACCGGAATGTGAATACTGCGGTATCGCCGGCGTTTGACACCACCATTGGTAGCTTATGTGTCCTGCACAATTTCCTCGTGGGAAGTAATCCCTCGCTTTCGGCAAAAGAAATACATTTTTCTTTTGTATTAAAGGTTTCAATGATCCTACCGATATTCCACATATTTCGAATTTCAGCCGCAGTGAGTACGTTAGTCCTCCTAACAGCTCGGCTGGTAGATTGCTCTTCGAAATCTATAGAAAATTCTTTAATAATTTTAATAATTTAAAATCTATAACAAAATACCTGCTGAATTTGCGTTCATTTTTTCCAAAAATTAATAGAAAACAAATTTTAATAAATAAAAATTGCACGATCACTTGCTTTCACTTTCAATAGTTCACTTTGAATTACCAAATACGAAATTATTAGCACAACCGAAAAAAAGAAACGGTATTTTTTTCAAAGTAACTGTAACCATTTTCCGTTAAAGAAAATGAATTAATAAAGAGAGAGAGATATACCCTTTATGACAATAATACTTTTTTGGTTAAAACTATTATGACAATAATACTTGTTTGGTTAAAACTATTTTCTGCAGAGGCGGCCTTCGGCCGCGCTTCAAAAAAATAACCCTGGTCGAGCCAACACCGGGGATTATCAAAGAGGTGGAATAATCTTTTCGCGTAGAACTACTTAGGTAGATTAGATTCAAGTGCGTAATAATTTTAAATAAAAAACAATAACTAAAAAAAAAACAAAAAAAAAATTAAAAATTTGAAAAAGTGCAAAAAAATTAAAAAAAAAATATTAAAAAAAAAAAACAAAAATGGATTAAATGTCTGCTACGTCCACGTCGTTAACCCTGGGTTACGCTAATTGCAGATAATAATAGTGCATAAATCAATGATTTTTCACCATGTTCTGAGTTGGTTTTTTATTTGTAGCTCATACAAATATTGCTGTCCCAAAATTCCCTTTGGGGGTAAAAAGGTGATGAAATAAGGAACATTTTAAGATATTTTCGAAAAAAGTCGAAGGGGGCATAAAAGGTTAAAAATTCCAAAAAAAAAATTTATTTTTCATTTTTTGCTATGAAATATTAATTTTAAAATTTTTTACGATATACAGTTTTAAAGTTTGAGAAATTCTGTACAAAAAAGTCGCATGGTGTTTTAAAATCTGTCCATTAGTTTTAAAATTATGGCGGTTCGAAAATTTTTTTACAAAAAACTTTGGCCCCTTACAGGATGGCAACCCTGCGTTACACAGACCTAACAGCATATTTTTTTTTTTCAATATTTCTTTATTTATTGAATCTGCTTTGTTTAAAGCCTAACAATAAGTATTAAAATCTTAAATCTATTTACAACTAAGTAAGCTCAAGAATGTGTTTGAGCTTTTTGGCAGAACGTTGCTCTTTAGTAGGCAGGTAGATCTCTTCTTTTTAAACGAGTTTGATTGGAATGTACCAAGGCGTTTGCCAATGGGTTTGGATGTTCACGAAGTTTAGAAATATATTTATTTCTGCTGTCCTCTATTTCCTTCTTTACCATAGGTATATCAAGATCCTTATGGATATTTTCATTACGCATGTACCATGGTGAACCCGTTATTGTTCAAAGCATTTTAGATTGGAATCTCTGAATTATATCAATGTTGGTTGCACAGGTCGTACCCCACAGTTGAATACCATACATCCAAATCGGTTTTATGATTGCATTGTATAACAGGACTTTGTTGTCTAGGCTAAGTTTAGAAGCCAATTTAAATTTGCTGCTCTTAACTTCATGCAAGTTACTTTACTCGCTATATGTTTCCGCCACGTAAGCCTTCGATCCAGGTGAATCCCAAGATAAGTTACTTCATTCGCTTGGGGTACTAATACATTGTTTATTTTAACTGTCCGACATGTTTCTGGCCTGAGAGAAAATGTAACATGCTTGCATTTTTGCTCATTAATTTTTATACGCCAGTTTGCTAGCCATTCTTCGACACAAGTTAAGTGCTCCTCTAATACTCTTGATGCTCTAATGGGGCATTTGTTTCGGCTTACTATGGCTGTGTAATCCGCAAAAGTGGATGTCAATACGTTATTTGCTATTGGAATGTCTGCTGTATATATTATGTACAGAGTGGGGCCTAATACACTGCCCTGAGGTACACCGGCCCTTATTGCTCGTTCTTCTGATATAAAATCTGCTACTTTAACCGTAAATTTCCTATTTCTTAAATATGACTCCAATGTTTTATGCAATTCGTAAGGTAAAATGTTTTTGATTTTCCATAAAAGGCCTTCATGCCAGACCTTATCGAACGCCTGAGCTACATCGAGAAAAATAGCTGAACAGTACTCTCTGTGCTCGAATGCTTTCCTGATTTCGTTTGTAATTCTATTCACTTGCTCTACTGTGCCATGTTTAACACGAAAACCGAATTGATGGGTTGGTATTATATTATTTTCGTGGAGGAAAGGAGACATTTTTGATAGTAAAACTTTTTCGAATATTTTGGAAAGACACGGTAAGAGACTTATTGGTCTGTAGGAAGATGGTTGTGTTAAGTCTTTTCCAGGTTTATCTATCATGATGATCTGCGACTTTTTCCACGAAATTGGATAGTACCCGAAACCAAGAATTGCATTAAAGAGCAAAGAGAGCACTGATATAGCAATATTTGGCAACTCAATTAACATTTTTGGAGTAATATTATCGTGTCCTGAAGACTTTTTCGGATTTAGCTCTTTTAGGATCTTGATAATTTCATAAGTAGACGTCTTAATAGACACGCTTGACTCGTTTGCAATATTGGGCAAAGTTGGCAACTTAAAGTTGTTTTTTGGTCCATTGGGTTGAAATACCTTTTCTAGGTGATTTGCAAAGCAATTTGCCTTTTCCTCATTACTGCGCGCCCAATTACCATTCGACTGTCTTATAGGCATCTTGGAATCTACTGGAGGCTTAAAATACTTTTGGGCTTTCCAAAGGGAGTTTTTCTTGCTAGAATTTGGACACAGGTGCTTGATATAATTTTCAGTATTGTATTCTTCATCGCGTTTAAGTGCTTTTTTTAACTTACGTGCAGCCGATTTCAGTTGACGCAGAGTTGAAGGGGAACGACTTAACTGCCATTCACGTCTCGCTTGCCTTTTCTCATTTACAAGCTTTTCTATTTCATTATTAGTCATGTTTCTAAAAACCTTAACTTTTCTTTTAGGTGTTGCCAAGACAGCTGCATTTGTTATTACATCATTGAATTCCGTTACGCTTTCATCAATATCTCTTCCTGTACTTGTTTTTAAATCGATATTAATGTGGCTACTGATATATTTTCTATATTTCAACCAGTTAGTTTTAAAAGATGTTAGAGATACTTTTGGCTCAACTATCATGGGCTGTTCGCATAACTTTATTAGTACAGGAGAATGATCTGAAGATAAGTCTGTCATGTATCTGCTGTTATTAGCGATCTATCTATATTTTTGACTACAGCAAAATCTATTAAGTCTGGTATTTTGTTTCTATCACTGGGCCAGTATGTCGGCTTACCAGGAGATATTATATCAAGGTTATTGTGCTTATTTATAATAGTGTAGTACAGCTGTCGTCCTTTCGGATTAATAGGACGTGAGCCTATTGTGTGTTTTGCATTGTAATCTCCACATGCTAGAAATCTTGGACCCAGCGTTCCAAAAAAAATCTTTAAATTCGCAGTCTGTACTTTTAAAACGAGGTGGACAGTATATAGCCGTCAGATTGAGGTCAGAACCTCGATTTTTCAATGCTATTGCTGTAGCTTGTAACTGCGCTATAGCATGCTGTTCTAAAGCATGGTGGTTTAGCCGATTTCTAACCAATACTGCTGTTCCACCGTGCGCCTTTCCATCTGGACGATTTGTAACATGAAGTCTATATTCCGCTATAAAGAAATTGTTTTTATTTGTTAAATGAGTTTGATCAAATCTTGGATCATGTTTTGCATGGTAGACATGAATTGTGTACATTGAGTTAGATTTAGAATCATATTTTCAATACCTCCATTTGGTGGATTTTGCGGTTGTTGCATTTGCACAGCGTTGCCTTTTACCACATTCCCTGGACAAGGATATTCTTAGAATTACCAGGTCTGTAATTTCTACATTTTCGTTACGAGGGATATTCAACATTTGGTTACGACGAGCTTGAATTCCCAGTGACAATTTTGATTTCAAGTCTTTATATACAGCCCCTGTAGTTAGCAGTATGATTTCCTCCACAGTTACTGCATTTTTTATTTGTATCCTCTTTTTTAAGAGTGCATTTTGATGTTGGGTGCAAATCACCACATACCACACAAACACTGCGTAGAGTGCAATATGATTTGGTATGCCCATACTCTTGGCAGTTAGTGCATTGTACCGGGCCATTTCTTTTATGAGGTTCTTCAACGGTAATTCTACGATGGAGTAAATATTTTAAATTGTATATTGGGTGTGTTTCATTCTTTTTTATTGGATTAGAGTTTGGCAACAATTCAATTTTAAACATTGGTTGTGGTACTTTATTTCTATTGAAGATATTTACCACATTTTTAATTCCAAAGCCGCATTCTTCAAGGGCTTCTTTGATATCATTAGATTCTACCGAAGATTCAATGCCTTTTACAACAACAACTAGGCCTTTAGAGCTCTTCAGTTGATAAGAATAATAATTCTTGTTGTTATTTGACAAAAATTTCACTATATCCATAAAACTTTTCTCAGTGTAGGATTGTATTTTAGTTTCATCTATCTTGCCTTTTTTCAAAGGCACGATATGAAAATTTTTGGTACCTACAATTTCACTGAGTTTATCAACAAGTGCATTTGAGCTACGCTCACGTAAATATATTGGCGGCGGCTTGGCATTCGCGACTGTGGTGGCACCCTTCGCATCGTCGTTCAAACCATTGCTTAGTATGGCAAATCTGTTGCCATTTAAATTTCCAGGCTTATTTGTATTAAGCGTGGCGGGTTGAAACTTTTTGGCATTAACCGCTGTCTTGATAGGACTTGATTTCCTTTTTATGTTGACGTAGCGGTCAATGCCAGTCTGTACAGATTGTACTTTTCTCTTCGGTACATGCACACCTTGCATTGTTTCTTCCATTGTTGTCCGCTCGTTTGCTGATACCTGCTTGGTTGATGTTGCCTGCTGATTTGTTGTTGCGCACTTGCTGTTTTTTTCAGTTTCTGCTGAGCGCTTCGATGACTCATCTTTCTCACCGTTTGATTGTTTATTTGAGAGAGCTCCTCACTTTCTGCTAGTTTGGCCCAGTGGAACATATCACGTACCATTCGTCCATGCAATCCGAGCTCCTTGTTCCACCAAGGAGGCTTCGTTTTGCGCTTTAATCGTATAGTTGGACACGCGGAATGAAATGCTTTATTGAGAGCATTTGTGAATAGATTCACGCCTGCCTCTACTTCTTCATGAGAATTGAACACGCAAGGTCTTAGTCTTTTGTGCTCTAGTATTTGAACATAGAGATCCCAGTTTGTATTTCTGGGATTTCTCCTAACGTCTACCTTAATTTTCGGTTCAGATGTTACAGAGAAGTAGATGTACCTGTGGTCAGAGAAGGACGGTGTACTTAGCACTCTCCAATTCTCTACCATTGCACATCTACCGGTATAGAGTGTTATGTCTAAGGCGTTTTTTGAGATGGGTCCTATATATGTAGGCTCCTCTTCTCGGTTAGCTATCACTAGATTACTTTGTAAATATCTTTGGTTAATGTCGGTGCTGCCCCAGATCGTGTGATGGGCGTTGGAATCGGCTCCCACTACTAGCGCCTGCATCCTTCCTCTGGATGCCGCTACCAGCCTATGGACCTCCGCCGTGGGTTCCTCGTCATCATGTGGCAGGTAACAGGATGTAAGGAGTATAGGCTCATCCTTGACATCCTTTACCGTCACAACAGTCAGGTCATCTGTGGAGAGGTTAAGATCAATGTGGGAATACAAATTTGTTGATATGGCTGTTCCTACCTTGTTAATAACGCTTGGGGTGTATGTGGTGAAGTTTTGTGACTTTAGTCCAGCGACCACGTTACCCGATGCAATCCATGGTTCTTGGACTAAAGCCACATCGTAGCCGCCCTTCTCTAAGTTGAGAAGGAGCTCGGCGGAGGCGATCCTACTTTTGTGGAGGTTCACCTGTATTACCCTCAGCTCTCGGTTCTGCATATCCAGAGTGCTGGGTCGGTGCCTTCTCCACCTCCTGTAGGACCAGTGAAGTCGCCATTATCTCTTCTAAACCGAGATCCTTCTCCACTTCACCTTTCTCGAAGAAGAACGCTCCTAACGCCCCACGCCATCTTCCCGAATCTTGCGTACAGAATATCGTCCGCCGTCTTTTTGATCGGGAGCATGTAGCTTTGGCCACCATCTTCATTTGAAGACTTTGCCACGCTCAACACCCTCCAGCCGCTAGTCGGCACGTCCGGATTCTGCCGTTGTAGCAGCCGCAAAGCATATTCCGGGTCCACCACGCGAGGTATAATTACCTTCGCCTTGGGCACCGATGGAATATCATTGCGGTCCACCACCTCCAGTCTGCCATTCTCCCATAGGCTAGGAAGCGTTTTTACTGCTTCCTTTACCCATGTAAGCGACGGGTCATCCTTACACTTCAGGATTTTAACTCCGCTTAGCCACCCAGCTCCATCAAATGTGGGCATGGGCGCGCTTGGCTGAGCATCCATCCTCGCGAAGAGGGCTTCCAATAGCTTCATTTTCACTAATTTCCACCGCTCCTGTGACATCTGCCCCAGCGGGTTACTACGGTCAATGTGTGCCACGATCAGATGTCGTTTCGCAATCTCACTGGCCGCCGCCGCTACTGTCGTTGGTCTGTCATCCGCGTGCCTGACTTGCTGCTTTTCAGCAGCGTCCTTGCACTTCCTCTTTTTCGCTGGTGCCTTTCGTTCGCTCTCCGTCGAACGCTGCCTCTTTTCAGCTATTTGCTCCTCAATCCGATTAGCAAATGCTGGATCCGAGGCATTACACCAGTTCCGTGTTGCGAAATGAGCACGGCCGGTCTTCACCTCCTCCCTGGCCCAAGCCAACCGTTGCACCTCATCTTCCTTCAGGTTGGACTTGCCCTCGAGTCGGTTACATATGCCGACCGCCGCCTTGTATCTGGCCTTAGCTTTCATCCCCTCCTTGTTAGGCTTCTTCCGGGGCCCTCTCTTGTTACCAGAGTTGGTACCCACGGTCGACAGCTCAGGAGAACGAAGACGCTCTTCTTCCTTTTCAGCGTTGATGCTTACGGCGCTTTCTTGGTCCGAGTCTTCGAGGACTGTGGCACCAGTGCGCTGTAAAGTTTGTTTGGCAGTAGTACTGCAACCACTGCAACCTGTTCCCGTTGCAGTGGAGGTGTGGCCGCTGGCTAGTTAGCACAGATTCTCAGATTGAAATCATGTCTTCCCGCTTGGTATTTTATTCATTATTGTTTCCAACTAAATCCTAAAAAGTTCCATCCTCATGTCAAATATAATCTTAAAAAAATTCGTTGACATCTTGAATACAGATATCGTCAAATCTTCCCATGCAAAGGAGAAGAAAAGTATATACAGTAACCCCCGCTTAAGTGCAAGAATGATAGAATACAAGATTACGACATTCGTTCACCGTTACATATTTTGTGTTTTAATTTCTTGTGACGTGATGTCACTATCGTCAAAAACACGCCAGCAAAACAAGCAAACGAATGAAAATCTGACGAAGTGCACGGTAGTACAAAACAATAAAACCAAAACAATAGGCGAATGAATTACAAATGATGTGCTAGTATGAGTATGAAAAAAATCGTCCATAAAGAGTTTTTTTTTTCATTTTTCCAACCAACAAAATGGTTGCAAAAAAAATTGCTAACTTTTAGAATAAAATAATGTATAATTATAATGTACTATATTTTTTTGGATTATTTTATAGTTGTCGATTTTAGGAATCCTGTTCTACACATTATTCGATTAATTTTCACTATGGTTACATTTCCGTTTTCACGTTTACGTTTCCGTGACGTCAACGCGTCGTAATTTTGTCTTTTATAAAAAATAAAAAGTAACGCTTTTGTGGCAGTAAAATGGGGAAGACACTTTAATGAATGCCACGTAAGTGCATCGAAGTACATACCAATATTTTACTTATACTAATATCGATCTGCAATTTTTTTCTTTCAGAAAGAAATTAACATTTATTTCTTAAAAAATATCATAATATTTTTTATGTTTTCCTGTTTACACAAAAAAATAAACTTGGCACAAAATGTATTATTAAACGCTAAATATTCAAACGCTGGTTGCACTCCATCATTTATTTTTGTTGGGAACTAATGATTTGCAATAAGTACACCGAACTAATTTGGGATGTTCTGTTTTAATCCCTCTTATGTGTAATGATTCCTACATTTCATAATATTTATTAATAGTTTTATTTTATATTGATTTTATTTTAGATAAATGAGGTACATATATGAAGAAATTTTAAGCAGAAAATGATTAAGCAAACGCATACTGAATTGTTAAATATTGATGGGGAGTTAGAAACACTTCCCGCAGGTAAGTAACATAATTATAATAATATGTGATTTAACACCACACATTATAACATATCTATATTTTATCGTATTTTACAACATTGAAATTAACAAGTTACCTACCTTCCTTAACTAAACAGTATTCAGCTGTTTCCAACACTCGCTTGATGAAATAGAAATTTTTATTTTATATTAGCAATTCGAAAAAACATTTTTTTCTGATGTATCTCTTCTGTTGTAGTAGGAAAGCGTTCTCGTAATCTTTCTTTTGAGATGTTACGGTGCTAGTAGATGCTCCAGACGCATCTCCATAATATGTATGACATTCGGACAGCTGTTTGCTAACGAATTGTCAGCAAATACCCGGGAGAAGACAAATCCTTAGAAAATCACTGTGAAATAAAATCCAATTATTTATCGGCTTATACCCCTGACAGACGGCGGCGTTAATTGGGATTAACTACTTTAATCGGGGTTAACTCCGTTTGCTAACACCCATTTAATCCTCAAAGTGAGAGTTAGAGAGTTACAGCCCTATTCTCATGCCCTCACACAAATCACCACACTCACTACTGTGAGGTTTTTGGATTTTGTGATGATTACCTTATGCTGGAGATAATTCAAAAGCTCAAATGCTCACAATTTTCTCAAATATCTGTGACGTGTGAAAGCAACCATCACAATACAGAAATATTTGTGTTTGTTTTGGTTTTTAGCAATATTTGGAAACAAATGTGTAAATATTTGAGTGCTATAACGAGCATGGAGGAATTGTTCTTTGAAAAAAGGGCCTCTATAAAAGTTCAGTTATCGAATAATTGTGTTTAACCGAATCTGGAGCAATATGGACGTATCTTGCATTTTCATTTTTTGAGCGATTTGCTGCCAACCACATCTACGATCCGATAGGACGCATTATTTTTGTAAAGCAAAGGACACTGACGCACAGCCTCTATAAGACGATGATTTACATCCATGTTATTCTTATACTCTCGCAACAAAGTTGCTACGAGAGTATTATAGTTTTGTCCACATAACGGTTGGTTGTAAGTCCTAAAACTAAACGAGTTAGATATAGGGTTATATATATCAAAATGATCAGTGTGACGAAAAAAGTTCAAATTCGGATGTCTGTCTGTCCGTCCGTCCGTGCAAGCTGTAACTTGAGTAAAAATTTAGATATCTTGATGAAACTTCGAAGACGTATTTCTTGGCACCATAAGAAGGTTAAGTTCGAAAATATGCGTAATCAGACCCCTGCCACGCCCACAAAATGTAGAAAACCGAAAACACATAAAGTGCTATAACTGTATGTATGTATGTGATTGGCGTTGCAACCGTTTAGCCGGTTATAGCCGAATCGACGATAGTGCGCCACCTCTCTCTCTCCTTCGCAGTTCGGCGGCAGTTGGAGATCCCAAGTGTAACCAGGTCGCTCTCCACCTGGTCCCTCCAGCGGAGTGGAGGCCTTCACCTTCCTCGGCTTCCTCCGGCGGGTACTGCATCGAACACTTTCAGGGCTGGAGTGTTTTCGTCCATTCGGACAACATGACCTAGCCAGCGTAGCCGCTGTCTTTTTATTCGCTGAACTATGTCAATGTCGTCGTATAACTCGTACAGCTCATCGTTCCATCGTCTGCGGTATTCGCCGTTGCCAATGTTCTGAGGACCATAAATCTTGCGCAAAATTTTCCTCTCGAAAACTCCTAGTGTCGTCTCATCTGATGTTGACATCGTCCAAGCTTCTGCACCATAAAGCAGGACGGGAATGATAAGCGACTTGTAGAGTTTGATTTTGGTTCGCCGAGAGAGGACTTTACTGTTCAACTGCCTACTCAGTCCAAAGTAGCACCTGTTAGCAAGAGTTATTCTGCGCTGGATTTCGAGGCTGACATTGTTGGTGTTGTTGATACTGGTTCCCAGGTATACGAAATTTTCTACGACCTCGAAGTTATGACTGTCAACAGTGACGTGGGAGCCAAGACGCGAATGCGCCGACTGTTTGCTTGATGACAGGAGATATTTCGTCTTGGCCTCATTCACCTCCAGACCCATTCGCTTCGCCTCCTTATCCTTCTCGGTTTAGCTCTGCAGCTCTTATAATTTTTTCCAGCATCAGGTTAAAGAAGTCGCACGATAGTGAGTCACCTTGTCTGAAACCTCGTTTGGTATCAAACGGCTCGGAGAGGTCCTTCCCAATCATGACGGAGCTTTTGGTGTTGCTCAACGTTAATTTACACAGCCGTATTAATTTTGCGGGGATACCAAATTCAGACATCGCGGCGTAAAGGCAGCTCCTTTTCGTGCTGTCGAAAGCAGCTTTAAAATCGACAAAAAGGTGGTGTGTGTCGATCCTCTTTTCACGGGTCTTCTCCAAAATTTGGCGCATGGTGAATATCTGGTCAGTTGTCGATTTTCCAGGTCTAAAGCCACACTGATAAGGTCCAATCGGTTTGTTGACGGTGGGCTTTAGTCTTTCACACAGTACGCTCGATAGAACCTTGTATGCGATATTTAGGAGGCTGATCCCACGGTAATTGGCGCAGATTGTGGGATCTCCCTTTTTATGGATTGGGCAGAGCACACTGAGATTCCAATCCTCAGGCATGCTTTCTTCCGGCCATATTCTCCAAAGAAGCTGATGCATCCACCTTATCATTTCTTCGCCGCCGTATTTGAATAGTTCTGCCGGTAATCTATCGGCCCCCGCTGCTTTGTTGTTCTTCAAGCGGGTAATTGCTATTCGAATTTCTTCATGGTCGGGTAATGGAACATCTGTTCCATCGTCATCGATTGGGGGATCGGGTTCGCCATCTCCTGGTGTTGTACTCTCACTGCCATTCAGCAGGTCGGAGAAGTGTTCCCTCCATAATCCCAGTATGCCCTGGACATCGGTTACCAGATTTCTTTCTAGAGTCGTTTCTTTTAGGTACTACCTTATACCGTCCAAAAATGAAGGAAATCGGGTCATAACCACGCCTACCTCCCATACAAAGGTTATATTGAAAATTACTAAAAACGCTTTAATTTAGTAAGGAAAACCACCAGAAACCTTAAATTTCATTGTAAAGATGGTACAGAAGAGCTGCTCTCAAAATGGTATACAAATTTTTAAATGGGCGTGGTTCCGCCCACTTATGGGTCAAAACCCATATCTTCCTTACTTGTTTTATAATTCTTTTGTTTTTTAACCTTCGACTGTAAATACGCTATTGTGATGTTTTTCATTTGTTTAAAAATTTTACAGCAATTTGTATTTATTTTGAATTTATGTCTTTTGAAACAACTGTTTGACAGCAAAATGCTTTTCACCTCAATTGGTGACTTTTTTAAGCTTTTTTCTTATGAGGTTCGAGCCAGAATAGGCTCACAAAATATACGTCACAAGAAACCTCACAAATTTTTCCTCACAACTCAGTTATGATGTTTTTTCAGAATAGGGCTGTTAGTGGGAGTTCGTGGCATTTTCGTTGGCAACATTGTTAAACAAGGCCGCTTTTAACCTGTTAGGAATGAAAATATGCAATACTGACAGCTTTTTTTCAATTAAATGTAAACATAAACACACGCTTGCAATGAAATAGCTAATTTTTTCTTAAATGGAATGGAATGGAGGAATGTTGATAAGGTTATACAATTTTTAGAAACTGGGCGTGCACCCATCCTTCTAAATTTGTATACATATCTCACAGCATACTAAAGCTATGTATATTAGAGTCCGAACGATTAATCGCCCTTGGCATTGGCATCGGGAACAAAATTCAGCATCGGCCATATTTGGTCGATTCTATCTACTTCTTTTGAATTACACTTCTATTAATTTTTCTTATATTTTCTTGATTTCTTTAAAGTCATGTCTTAAATATGAGGTGCATGCAAAAGGACCTTGAAAAACAAGCTTTCTTTCTATTCTTAAAGAAAAAAAGCTATATTTTGCTATTTTGAGAAAGAACGAATAACTTATTTTTTCTATCTACGTACATATATCTTTATTACTATTATAAAGAGAAAATATTTATATGTAAGTTTGTAATGAATAAACTAAAAAACTACTGTGCCGATTGCAAAAATTCTTTCACCATTACACCCCCGAGTAACATAGGCTATATTTTTTGCAAGAATCTCAACTTTCTGGAAATAGTTCCCAGGTAATTGTATCAAAAATAATCCGTGATGGAGAAGATCTGAAACTGAAAATCGTCTTGTAAGTCATTCTCTTCGAATCGCAATCGCGTGCCAGAGATTCGAGTAACGAGCGCATTTCAAAACCTCCCAAGTACGCGCTTGAGAGTCGAGTACGAGCGTGTACAGCGGCGTGAAGAACAAAATATTATATTAGAAATATACAACGCCTTCATAATCAAAGAGAAAGACAACGGACACCAAAGACTAGAGGTCGTAATCAAGTTTTAGCTCATTGCAAATAAAATATAATTTCATGCATCGAACACTTTTAGAGCTGGAGTGTTTTCATGACCTAGCCAGCGTAGCCGCTGTCTTTTTATTCGCTGAACTATGTCAATTTCGTCGTATAACTCGTACAGCTCATCGATCCATCGTCTGCAATATTCGCCGTTGCCAATGTTCTGAGGACCATAAATCTTGCGCAAAATTGTCCTCAAGTGATTCTGCACTGGATTTCGAGGCTGACATTGTTGCTGTTGTTGACACTGGTTCCCACGTATACGAAATTATCTACGTCTTCGAAGTTATGACTGTCAACAGTGACGTGGGTGCCAAGCCATCTTCAGACCCATTCGCTTTGCTTCCTTTTCCAGGCGGGAAAATATGATATCAATATCATCGGCGTACGCCAGTTTCTGTACAGTCTTATAGAAGATTGTACCTTCTCTATTTAGCTCTGCAGCTCGTATAATTTTTTCCAGCATCAAGTTAAAGAAATCACACGATAGTGAGTCACCTTGTCTGAAATCTCGTTTGGTATCGAACGGCTCGGAGAGGTCCTTCCCTTTGCTTGTTGTTCTTCAGGCGGGTAATTGTTATTCGAATTTCTTCATGGAAGATCTGTTCCCTCGTCATAGATTGGGGAATCGGGTTTGCTATCTTCTGATGTTGTACTTTCACTGCCATTCAGCAGGTCGGAGAAGTGTTCCCTCTATAATCCCCGTATACCCTGGACAGACAGACCAGATTATTACCTTGGTCTCTACATGAGGATGCTCCGGTCTTGAAACCTTCGTCAAGTCGCTTCATTTTTTCATAAAATTTTCGAACATTACCTCTGTCGGCCAGCTTCTCAAGCTCTTCGTACTCTTTTTGTTTTTGTCTGCAAATGCGTCTGACTTCCCTCTTCAGCTCTCGGTATCTATCCCATCCCGATCGTGTTGTGGGCGTTTGCAGCGTTGCGAGGTAGGTTGTCTGTTTTCTCTCCGCTGCGAGACGGCAATCCTCAATTATCCTTAAAACGTTTGCAGGGGTCGTCATCAAAAGGGGGTGTCTCATCCGAGACTTTCGTCGATTTTTCATTGGTACTTCGTGATGTGGTGTGTCCTAAACCCTAGGCACAACCGCAGAAGCTTGTTCGCCTTCTCACTTTAGCTCGCCTCCAAACGGATGTTTGTTGGTTACCCAGAGGATACTTGGTCTAAAACCGGAAGTCGTGAGCTGTATAGTTTTAAATATTAATTGAATTAATAAACACCTTCATGTTTACATATGAACTGATTTTTACTTATTATGTGATGTTATTTGTTTTTGTTTTTCTTTTGTTACTATACTAGTTTACTAAATAAATTTGTTCATGAAACTGGCCGATTAATCGGCATCGGCTTCGGGCAAAAATTGGGTATCGGTCAGACAATAATATATATCAACTAAAGACATTTTTTTAACATTTCATTATACTGTTTTAAAATGTGAAATTGGATTATAAGCACACGCCCTTATATTCACGCTCAGAAAAAACGTCAGAAGAAATGTTCAATTACAATCATAATTTATACAATCTTCTATAAGAGTGTACAACTGCTGGTACGCACCGAAGATATTGATATCCAGACTGGATAAGGAAGCGAATCGTATGGATCTGGGAGTGAACGAGGAGTTGACGAAATATCTCCTGTCGTAAAACAATCAGTCAGCGCATTCGCGATGTCACTGTTGACAGTCATAACTTTGAAGTTGTAGAAAATTTCGTCTATCTTGGAACTAGCATTATCACCATGTCAGCCTTGTATCCCACCCAGAATCATTCTTGCAAACAGGTGCTACTATGAGTAGGCAATTGAAAAGTAAAGTCCTCTCTAGTTAATATAGTGTTCGCGATAGGAATAAAAAATAAATATTTTCATTTAGTTACGCCGCAGTGTCGTCTTTTTATTAACATTCTTTTAGATTAACCTACGAGTTGTTGTCGAAGACGATTCATTTCAATATAGTATAATTAGTCAATTTGCCTCTGTAACATTATGATGCAGAACGTAATCTGTACTGGATTTTCTTCAATAGGTATCAAAAATGTTGAGTTTTTGGATATAGCTGAATTTGTAAATTGAGTTTGAGGAAAGGATACGGAGTAATTCAAGATTTTCGCTATGTTGATTATGGATTATTTAAAGTGTATCAATTTAGAGCCGGATATATGCATGATGTTCAAATTATGAAACCTTAAATTTCATTGTAAAGATGGTACAGAAGAGCTGCTCTCAAAATGGTATACAAATTTTTAAATGGGCGTGGTTCCGCCCACTTATGGGTCAAAACCCATATCTTCCTTACTTGTTTTATAATTCTTTTGTTTTTTAACCTTCGACTGTAAATACGCTATTGTGATGTTTTTCATTTGTTTAAAAATTTTACAGCAATTTGTATTTATTTTGAATTTATGTCTTTTGAAACAACTGTTTGACAGCAAAATGCTTTTCACCTCAATTGGTGACTTTTTTAAGCTTTTTTCTTATGAGGTTCGAGCCAGAATAGGCTCACAAAATATACGTCACAAGAAACCTCACAAATTTTTCCTCACAACTCAGTTATGATGTTTTTTCAGAATAGGGCTGTTAGTGGGAGTTCGTGGCATTTTCGTTGGCAACATTGTTAAACAAGGCCGCTTTTAACCTGTTAGGAATGAAAATATGCAATACTGACAGCTTTTTTTCAATTAAATGTAAACATAAACACACGCTTGCAATGAAATAGCTAATTTTTTCTTAAATGGAATGGAATGGAGGAATGTTGATAAGGTTATACAATTTTTAGAAACTGGGCGTGCACCCATCCTTCTAAATTTGTATACATATCTCACAGCATACTAAAGCTATGTATATTAGAGTCCGAACGATTAATCGCCCTTGGCATTGGCATCGGGAACAAAATTCAGCATCGGCCATATTTGGTCGATTCTATCTACTTCTTTTGAATTACACTTCTATTAATTTTTCTTATACTTTCTTGATTTCTTTAAAGTCATGTCTTAAATATGAGGTGCATGCAAAACAACCTTGAAAAACAAGCTTTCTTTCTATTCTTAAAGAAAAAAAGCTATATTTTGCTATTTTGAGAAAGAACGAATAACTTATTTTTTCTATCTACGTACATATATCTTTATTACTATTATAAAGAGAAAATATTTATATGTAAGTTTGTAATGAATAAACTAAAAAACTACTGTGCCGATTGCAAAAATTCTTTCACCATTACACCCCCGAGTAACATAGGCTATATTTTTTGCAAGAATCTCAACTTTCTGGAAATAGTTCCCAGGTAATTGTATCAAAAATAATCCGTGATGGAGAAGATCTGAAACTGAAAATCGTCTTGTAAGTCATTCTCTTCGAATCGCAATCGCGTGCCAGAGATTCGAGTAACGAGCGCATTTCAAAACCTCCCAAGTACGCGCTTGAGAGTCGAGTACGAGCGTGTACAGCGGCGTGAAGAACAAAATATTATATTAGAAATATACAACGCCTTCATAATCAAAGAGAAAGACAACGGACACCAAAGACTAGAGGTCGTAATCAAGTTTTAGCTCATTGCAAATAAAATATAATTTCATGCATCGAACACTTTTAGAGCTGGAGTGTTTTCATGACCTAGCCAGCGTAGCCGCTGTCTTTTTATTCGCTGAACTATGTCAATTTCGTCGTATAACTCGTACAGCTCATCGATCCATCGTCTGCAATATTCGCCGTTGCCAATGTTCTGAGGACCATAAATCTTGCGCAAAATTGTCCTCAAGTGATTCTGCACTGGATTTCGAGGCTGACATTGTTGCTGTTGTTGACACTGGTTCCCACGTATACGAAATTATCTACGTCTTCGAAGTTATGACTGTCAACAGTGACGTGGGTGCCAAGCCATCTTCAGACCCATTCGCTTTGCTTCCTTTTCCAGGCGGGAAAATATGATATCAATATCATCGGCGTACGCCAGTTTCTGTACAGTCTTATAGAAGATTGTACCTTCTCTATTTAGCTCTGCAGCTCGTATAATTTTTTCCAGCATCAAGTTAAAGAAATCACACGATAGTGAGTCACCTTGTCTGAAATCTCGTTTGGTATCGAACGGCTCGGAGAGGTCCTTCCCTTTGCTTGTTGTTCTTCAGGCGGGTAATTGTTATTCGAATTTCTTCATGGAAGATCTGTTCCCTCGTCATAGATTGGGGAATCGGGTTTGCTATCTTCTGATGTTGTACTTTCACTGCCATTCAGCAGGTCGGAGAAGTGTTCCCTCTATAATCCCCGTATACCCTGGACAGACAGACCAGATTATTACCTTGGTCTCTACATGAGGATGCTCCGGTCTTGAAACCTTCGTCAAGTCGCTTCATTTTTTCATAAAATTTTCGAACATTACCTCTGTCGGCCAGCTTCTCAAGCTCTTCGTACTCTTTTTGTTTTTGTCTGCAAATGCGTCTGACTTCCCTCTTCAGCTCTCGGTATCTATCCCATCCCGATCGTGTTGTGGGCGTTTGCAGCGTTGCGAGGTAGGTTGTCTGTTTTCTCTCCGCTGCGAGACGGCAATCCTCAATTATCCTTAAAACGTTTGCAGGGGTCGTCATCAAAAGGGGGTGTCTCATCCGAGACTTTCGTCGATTTTTCATTGGTACTTCGTGATGTGGTGTGTCCTAAACCCTAGGCACAACCGCAGAAGCTTGTTCGCCTTCTCACTTTAGCTCGCCTCCAAACGGATGTTTGTTGGTTACCCAGAGGATACTTGGTCTAAAACCGGAAGTCGTGAGCTGTATAGTTTTAAATATTAATTGAATTAATAAACACCTTCATGTTTACATATGAACTGATTTTTACTTATTATGTGATGTTATTTGTTTTTGTTTTTCTTTTGTTACTATACTAGTTTACTAAATAAATTTGTTCATGAAACTGGCCGATTAATCGGCATCGGCTTCGGGCAAAAATTGGGTATCGGTCAGACAATAATATATATCAACTAAAGACATTTTTTTAACATTTCATTATACTGTTTTAAAATGTGAAATTGGATTATAAGCACACGCCCTTATATTCACGCTCAGAAAAAACGTCAGAAGAAATGTTCAATTACAATCATAATTTATACAATCTTCTATAAGAGTGTACAACTGCTGGTACGCACCGAAGATATTGATATCCAGACTGGATAAGGAAGCGAATCGTATGGATCTGGGAGTGAACGAGGAGTTGACGAAATATCTCCTGTCGTAAAACAATCAGTCAGCGCATTCGCGATGTCACTGTTGACAGTCATAACTTTGAAGTTGTAGAAAATTTCGTCTATCTTGGAACTAGCATTATCACCATGTCAGCCTTGTATCCCACCCAGAATCATTCTTGCAAACAGG
This sequence comes from Zeugodacus cucurbitae, assembly GCF_028554725.1. NCBI lineage: Eukaryota > Metazoa > Arthropoda > Insecta > Diptera > Tephritidae > Zeugodacus > Zeugodacus cucurbitae. The sequence goes on along the minus strand of NC_071671.1, from coordinate 30,819,591 downwards.
TGCTACTATGAGTAGGCAATTGAAAAGTAAAGTCCTCTCTAGTTAATATAGTGTTCGCGATAGGAATAAAAAATAAATATTTTCATTTAGTTACGCCGCAGTGTCGTCTTTTTATTAACATTCTTTTAGATTAACCTACGAGTTGTTGTCGAAGACGATTCATTTCAATATAGTATAATTAGTCAATTTGCCTCTGTAACATTATGATGCAGAACGTAATCTGTACTGGATTTTCTTCAATAGGTATCAAAAATGTTGAGTTTTTGGATATAGCTGAATTTGTAAATTGAGTTTGAGGAAAGGATACGGAGTAATTCAAGATTTTCGCTATGTTGATTATGGATTATTTAAAGTGTATCAATTTAGAGCCGGATATATGCATGATGTTCAAATTATGCTGATAATCTGTCAAAATGTACCCATTCTCTAGGATACTGATTGGATCATTATTTTCATGGAACATGATTCTGATTTATATATAAAGTTACCCAAATAATTTTTGCATTTAGGTATTCTTGGATGGGGTACATTTAGTTTCTAGAATAGGATATTTGTATATTGTTATAATGGGTTGTTGTAGGTAACATATATGAATATTGGCATATTCTCATATTATATATTAATTATTGGAAGATCTAACCATTCATGGTTTATTAAACCGTATACGTCTTTCAAATTTAATGTGCCTGAATATAAATTATTAGTTTTTGCAAAATTTATAGTGTTTTTTATTCATTGGAGGCGTTCATTATAAACTTCTGATATAAGAAAGTTTTCGGTTATTGCTTTGGGATCAAGCGTTTCGAGTATTCTTTCGAACTGTGAATTAATTGTTTTTTGCTTATTATTATTTTCTATTAGCAAATATAGTGTAGTGAAGTTTTGATTTCCACAAGGTAATTGTGGTCTGATGTGATAGTGATGAATTTTAACACGGAACCAATAATATACATATACATGGGTCTATAAATATTTGGAATGTGTTGAATTTTCAGAGTTTCTATTTTGTTTACAAAAATTTGAGTTTCTAGTTGGAATTTCAGATTGTATGATGATTTCATTATAATTTCGTATAGCGCCATTATTTTACTAAAATTTGAGTTTCTGGTTCGGTTCTGGTCGGTATACTAAGATGATTTCATTATATGTACTTTCGTATGGCACCATTATTTTTGAGAGATTAGATATGTGATACAAGAATGCTGTATCCTGATAATTATAAACAGAATCTGCTTCTACTAGTACAGATTTCCTATTGCTTAAATCTATTCAATTGTCACAAAGTGTGATAGAGAAAAAAGTAAGATAAATACTATTCCGTACATGCTTTTTCCCTGAAATTGTCTTTATGGATAATTACTCTTTTATTGGTCGTTATTGTTTATTCGTTGTATTTTTTACTATAAGCTTCGCGTATTTTTTTCGTTTTTATTTCCTCTATGCTTTGTATATATTACCTCTCCTCCATCTTTGTGTTTTAGCTGTTTGCGATTGCGGTTATGGTATCGCAAAACTTTCTCTTGGTTTTGTTGAAGACGCTCTTTGAATTGTGCTATGCATCCGTTCAACTTGACCGTTTGTTGTCGAATGATATGCCTTGAGCACATAAACGACGAGAAGCGACGAGCATTTTCCGAATCTATTTCTGAAACATTGTTTTCATTTACAAAACATCTGCAATATGTTGAATTATAAAATATATCTTTTTCAGGACTCTACCGACCCTTCAGTATACCAATGATTCCTTCAACAATAACCGCTTGGCTCGAGCCAAATTCAGGGTTTCTAAATGATGTCAAACAGATGTTTTCCAATCTGCAAATATACATATGTACATATATACAAATATACAATTTGTCAACTAATCCTTTGCAAAATGCAAATTGATACAAAAAACCAACTTTGACATTAAATTTCTTTAACAAAGGTTAAGTTTTTTAAGGTTTTTCTTTTACAGTATTATTATAAGATATATCTAGTAATAGAATATGTTAAAAAAAAACAACAACAGTAAAAACACAAGATAGGCCTCAAATAAGCAAAAACAACAAAAAATCAATTGTCAATGAATTTTTTGCAAAATGAGAAATGAAAGGGACATTTTTTCAAAAAAAAAAAAAAAAAACAAAGACAACACGTGTTCTTCTTGGAATATTCTGGCTTATATTCATATTTCGAATTGCACAATCTAATTGGAAATAATAATTGTCGTGCAATAAGTTCACAAGAAATTTATCCAATTGGTATATTTTCATTATTTCAGAGAAAAAAATAAAACATTGGTGTCCAAAATTTTTAATAATAAGCTAAGGACTATATACAATATTATTCAGGTGCAAAAAAAAAAATAAAATATACTGCGTTAGAAGAACTCTTGACGCAAACTTTCAAAGCTTTCATTTTGGGAGTTTTCTAAAATACTACAATAAGTAGATACCCCCAAAAATTGCCTGAAAGAGATGGGGAAAAATATAAAAAATATTACAACAGCAACAGTAACCATGATGAAGTGAGAATAGTGTTGAATCTTCCCCAGTACTCATCCCATGTAGCCAGGAAAATGCCAATCCCATATGCCAATATCACCTATTGCTATTGAAAATTAGATATAATTGATTATACTAAGCCAGTGGAATACTGGAATGGCGACTAGACGAAAACAATGACGTAACATTACGATGGACCCAGAAAAGTTTGGCGGAAACAGTCTTCAGTCATCCGTTGGCCTATTATAATCATCTATAGCGCATTTGATACATTTTTTAATTTTAATGACAGAAATGTGTAATATTTTTAGTATTTATTTTATTTAAAGATACATTATTTTCAAATACAAATACCCAGTAAAATGACGTCCCATTTCGTGTGACTACCTGAATTTAAAAATATATGGATGCTGCTGAGAAGTCAATTAAATTAATTAATTCTAATTTTAATTATATTGATATTTATACTCTCGCAACAAAAGTTGCTAAGGGAGTATTATAGGTTTGTTCACATAACGGTTGTTTGTAAGTCATAAAACTAAACGAGTTAGATATAGGTATATGTATGTATCAAAATGATCAGGGTGACGAGACGAGTCAAAATCCGAATGTCTGTCTGTCCGTCCGTCCGTGCAACGGATAACTTGTGTAAAAATTGAGATATCTTAATGAAACTTGGAACACATGTTCCTTGGGCATGGGACCACTGCCACGCCCACAAAATGGCGAAAACCAAAAACACATAAAGTGTCATAACTAAGCCATAAATAAAGTTATAAAAGTTAAATTTGGAACAAAGGATCGCACTAGGAAGGGGCATATTTGGATGTAATATTTGTGGGGAAGTGGGCGTGGCCCCGTCCCCAAATCGGTTATTGGTATATATCTTGCCATCCAATGAAGCTATATAAACCAACTTTCTCTTAGGTACCCCACCACACATCATGAAAATAGTTGAAATCGGATTATAACCACGCCCACCTTCCATACAAAGGTTAGGTTAGAAATTACTAAAAGTGCGTTAACTCACTAACGCAAAACGTCAGAACCACTAAATTTTACAGAAGAAATGGCAGAAGGAAGCTGCACTCAGATTTTTTAACAAAATGGAAAATGGGCGTGGCATCGCCCACTTATGGGTCAAAAACCATATCTCAACTACTCGACCGATTCGAATGAAATTCGGTATATGATATTTTCTTGACACCCTGATGACATGTGTGGAAAATGGATGAATTCCTTCACTTTATAATATATGTATACATAAGGAACCCATGAAGATAGCGAAATAAAACTTTACACAAATACTGTATATGATCTGCGACATCACTTGTGAAAAAATTGTCGAAACCGGCCCCAGATATCGAACATGTTGTTAAATTTTAACCGAAAATATGGGTAAATCTCTTAGATAACACAACCCGACAAAATTAAAAACTCCACTTAATTTATGACCTAAAAAATTTTTTGGCGAGGATCAACAAGGCGATCAAAAAAAAAAAACCTCCAATTCTTTGAGGAATAAGAACAGTTTGTAATATGTCGAACACTGCGGACTTATTAATGAGGCAAAATGTGCTGCAAGAGGAAATTACAGCACGATGCCAAAATGGTGACGACTTAGAAAATATTGAAATGGCATGGAACGAATTCGTCAGCAGCCATGCAAAGTTGTCAGGAAAAGTAGCGCCGCACCACGAATACTTCGCCAGAAATGTTTACGAAACTTTGCGGCTGGAATGCAAAGCCGCAAATGAAAGGAAGCTCGAGAGCAGCTCAAAATAGAACAAGCATCCAAAGGAATGGTGCAAAAAGCCCAATTGAGCATATAGACCAACCCAAGATATAGCAAAAAGTCTGTTGTTGCAAGCAATTGTAAAAAGATCAGAAAAAATTAGATCTATCATTGAAGAGGCAAAAGCAAATATATAAAGTATATAGTGCAGCTTCCTTCTGCCATTTCTTATGTAAAATTTGGTGTTTCTGACGTTTCTCGTTAGTGAGTTAACGCACTTTTAGTAATTTTTAACCAAGGGAGGTGGGCGTGGTTTTTATTCGATTTCAACTATTTTCGTGGTGTATGGTGGGGTACGTAAGAAAACCGACTGCAGAAAGTTTGGTTTATATAGCTTAATTGGTTTGCGAGATATATACAAATAACCGATTTGGGGTCGGGGCCACGCTCACTTCCCCAAAAAAATTACATCACAATATGCCCCTTCATTGTGCGATCCTTTGTACCAAATTTTATTTCTATAGCTTTATTTATGGCTTAGTTATGACACTTTATGTGTTTTCGGTTTTCGCCATTTTGTGGGCGTGGTAGTGGTCCGATTACGTCCATTTTCGATTAAGATATCTCAATTTTTACTCAAGTTACAGCTTGCACGGACGGACAGACAGACATCCGGATTTGAACTTTTCTCATCACCCTGATCATTTTGATATACATAACCCTATATCTAACTCGTTTAGTTTTATGACTTACAACCGACCGTTATATGGACAAAACTATAATACTCTCGTAGCAACTTTGAGTATAAAAAACAGAAGAAAAATGTGAACTGTCAATGCTGGAATTGCAGAAATTCTCAGATGAATTTAGAGAATGGCAATCATTTAAAGAGTCCTCGAATAGCTCTTTAAAAAGTCCATAAAAAGTACATTAGTGATTCTAAAAAACTGAGCTATTTAAAATCATGTCCCCAAGAAGATGTCAGACTAATGGTTAGTCACCTGATAACGGGGTCAGGTGCAAATTACAATACTGCGTTGGAGTCAATGACACGCAGGTACGATAAACTGGCAACAACAAAACAAATTATATAATTAACTAAATGAAACAAACAAACAAGAAGGAAAGATAAGTTCTCGACAGAATTGTAATTGCTGCCAAATGTCGGGTCATGACATTCCTAGATGTGAAAAATTTCAAAAATTAACTGTCGAACGTCGATTAGAGGTAGTGCGCAAATATCAGCTATGTTTCAAATGCTTAGCACAACACGCACAAAGGAATTGTGTCAGAACTTGGAAATGCAGGGTATGTGACCAAGCAGATACATTTTTATCAACCGCAATCATTAAGGTGAGAACGACAAAAGGAACGTTAAAACTAAGGGCCTTGATAGACAGCGGTTTGCAGAAAACTTTAATTTCTGAGGAAGCAGTGCAGATGTTAGGATTACTAAAAATAAAAGTAACAACCAAGATAAGCGGCGTCTCAGCAGAATTCGTAGAAGTTTCGCGCCACAAATGTTAATTAGGGCATCGGTAACGACGAGGCGATGATTACAAGCTGAGGTCATCTATCCAGAAAAAACTTTTGTCGCCCGGGAGAATGTTCAAAAATGAACATGTGGGCATCACTTTCAGTACGCATTAATATATTTAGTTTTTTATTATTCTAAATATAAAGAATAAGGATATATATATATATATATGTATATATATTTGGCGTGGGAACCATTTTAAGCGATTATAGCCGAATCCACCAAAGCGCACCAATCGTTTCTCCTTTTTTTGGCACCAACTGGAAACACCAAGTGAAGTCAGTCACTTTCCACTTGATCCTTAGTTTTAGTGTTTTCCGTCATTCGTTGAGAAATTTAAATCATTTTGCACTAATATTCTAATAAGTAGTTTATTACCCATTTTATTTATTTTAAATTTGAGTCGACTATTGTTGAGTTAGTTCAATGGACTAGAAAATGGGAGTGACGTCGCCCACATATGGGTCAAAAACCATATCTCAGGAGCTACTCGACCGATTTCAATTAAATATTAATATTTTCTATATTCTTGACACTCTGATGACACGGATAAAAAATGGGCGAAATCGGTTCACAACCACGCCTACTATATCTCAGTTTACCCATATAAATCAGTTTTGAATTCCATCTGATTCGTTCACTCTATAATATATATGCACATATAATTGGAACCAATGAATATATCGGAATAAAACTTTACACAATTACTGTATTTGGGCTGTGACATCACTTGTGGAAAAATTGTCAAAATCGTAAATCTCTTACATATTTTAATGTAATTCAGAAGAAATATTCTTCTTCTAATAGTGTATCTCTGAACCAATATATTCCCAATTATGGGTTTTTCAAAAATTTGATGGGCTAATTCGTTATAAATCGGTTAATATGTGAAATGTCTTATAATAATAAATAATTAAGTGAGCATATTGTCTTGGATATAATGTACCTTGATGGTGAGAGTTAGTGAAATCGGCTCAGGAATTACCTCAGCCCTCATATACTATATATCACGATTTTCGTTATTCTATTGGACTTTAAGTCTATTGAACATATTGGTCAAATTGTGTGTTATCTTAATAAAACTATATCAACATACTAAGAGAGTATAAAATGATCGGTTACACCCGAATATAGCCTTTGCTTACCTGTTTGCGTAAATTCAGTGATCTAGTGAAGTACCCCCTCGCTTCTATTGAGCCAAATTAGCTTCAAGCACGTTTTCAGATGACCAGTTGATCTTTGCTCATAAATTTCACTATTATTCCACACTTCTGTAATGCAGTCACCATAAACTGCATTAAAACGGTAGCAATGTTATTAATGAATATAACTAACAATACTATCAGATTTTAAGGATGCAATAGAAAATCTTCAACAATTTTAAACAGCTATCGTTTTAATTTGTCTTTTCATTGAAATTAAGATCAAATAATTGTATGTACAGTAAGCAGTTTACTAGAAATTATCCAAAGCTTATTACGGTAAATAACGGTATATATTGTTTAGATATTTTCATTTGTTAGAAGTTCCTTTTGTTGTCATTCACAACTATTTTTAGTTTTCAAGAGTAAATACAGTTGAACTTCCCTAACTCAAATCACCATAATACACAAAAAACTTCTAGTTAGAGAGACTTTCGAGTTACGGAAGGTAATTTGTATGAAATTTCACTTATATTGCCAACTCAAAGGTTCGAGTTATGGAGAACTTCGAGTTATAGACGTTCGAGTTATGGAATTTCATCTCTACCTCGAAAGGAAATTCACTTGCTTAAAAAGCACTAAACACTTGATGATATACACTTGTTGATATAAAACAATTAATTAATTTTAAATTTGAGGGAAAGAGAACTACAAGACATTTTCTGAAATCAAAGAGATACAACTGGCTTGTTTCACGGAAGAACCCTTTATATCAGCGAAATATGGACTAAAACGATATTTAGTGGATTAAACTAAGCCAACAATTTAAATAACTATGCAAAGTTGATTTAATGGTCTAATCATTGCAAAATGATACCGACTCCATGTTAAAAACTTTCTAACTATTAGTAAAATCTTTGTATGTAAAATATGCTTATATTTTTAGTTTAGTGTAAATTTTCAATACTAAAGTTGTAATGTTTTATTTTTATGATATTTTTTTTATTATTATTTATTTTTTTGATATAATACAATATATGTATATATACATAGTGTCCGACCGATACCAAATTTTTGGCCGAAGCCGATGTCGAATAATCGGCCAGTAGGCAAAGTATCGGCCGATGCTGATGCCGATTCTTTCATGAACAAATTTATTAATTAAACTAGTGTAATAACAAAAGAAATAATATACTACAAATAACATCACAAAATATGTAAAAATTCAGTTCATATGTAAATATGAAAGTGTTTATAATTCACTAATTTTGAATATTAAAACTAAATAACTTTTTTTTTATTTTTTATTTTTACTGTGGCTCACAGCCACAGTGATGCAACCGAACAAGAAATACTAACCCAAGTATTACTTGAAAGCTAAAAACGTTTTCCAAAAAATTTAAAATTAACAGCGGCAGATATACACATTATATTTATGCCTTAAAAAAGTTATTTTATTTATCTACAACAAAAACAAACTACAGTATAATATTGCATCTCACAGCGAAAATAATGCAGTAACAAAAAAAAAAAACAAAATACATTGCAATTTTTTTAGAGCTTTGCCGGGTGAAATCTGACATTTCCATTTGAAAGTTTGACATTTTTTAGCATAACATCACTCAGAACGTTTTGTCATTTAATCGTGAATTGTTTTATTTACAGGGGATTAAAAAAATTCATCTCGGCCAAAAAATGGAATTAACTCGTGAACATTTTCGTGCGATCATTTTTCACAACTTTCGACGTAGATTATCGCGACAAGAGTGCATCGATGAACTAAAATCTTTGTATGGCTATGAAGCACCATCCTATAAGTGCTTCGAAAATTGGTTTGAGCGCATGCAAAAGTGATGATGGAGAATATTTTGAAAAACAATAAAACCATTTTCGTTGACAAATATTCCTATTTTCATTATTAGGCCAGAAATATATATAGCAGCCCTCGTACAACTGTTTTCATACCTTTCAGCATGGATTCTACCAATTTATTTGTATAGTTTGGAGCAATTTTATTCCGTTCTGTTTGTAGGGGGTTTTTCAAGTTGTCATTATTTCTAATTTGGTATTTTCGCATGTCTCGTTCCAAAACTGACCACAGATTCTTAATTGCATTCAAATCTGAAGATTGCGATAGTGTTTGTACTATTTTATGCAACTCCGAATTTATGCTGCGGATCTTTATATTGATTGTACCGAAAGTTATAAAAGTATTTAATTTCGCGGCATTTTGTAGCACATTTCGTTTCAGATACACTCTCTTGTACATAGTACAATCGATGACATCCAATTTCGCGACACCAGAAGACGACATGCATTCCAACACCATTATATGCCCTCCACCATGTTTTACGGTTCTACGTAGATTTTGCGGTTATAGCTCAGCAATTGCTTTTGTCCATTGTATGGACTCCATACATATCTATTTCTATCCGATCTTTCCACTTCGTTGCTTACAGTTGGAGCCCTTGTTGATGTTGATAATGAAAATTTGTCTCAAGAGAAATTTTAAAAAATACACTCTCCCAGTTTCAACAACAACAAGGGTTTCTATACGAGTGCCAGTATTAAATTATCTTGTAATGTGATAATAAATGTAAAACAAAAACAAGTAAGGAAGGGCAAAGTTAGGTTGTGACCGAACATTTTATACTCTCGCAATTTATTTATTTAATTATATATATGGTATAAAATCCATTGAAAGTTGGAAACCCTAATATTAGGTTAGAAGCACCGAGGTCCTCATGATCGATATATGAGGCCTTAAAAACCTATGGTCCGATTTCGGCGATTTTTAGAAAGGGGCTGTCACGCTGTAAATTCAGTATTTATGCAAATTCTGTTCCGATATGTTCACTTGTACTTACTTTATATAAAATATTGTAAAGTAAACGATTCAGATACTTCAAAGTTCTGGTATATAGGAAGTAGGCGTGGTTGTGATCCGATTTGGCCTATTTTCACAACAAATCATTGGGGTGTAAGGAAAATATTTCAAACCGAAATTCATTGGAATTGGTCGAGTAGTTTCGGAGATATGGTTTTTGATCCATAAGTGGGCGGAGCCACAAACACTTAAAATTTTGTATATCAGTTTGGGTGGTGCCCTTCTGTACCTCCTTTATGGTGAAATTTAAGGTTTCTTGTGTTTTCTCTTACTGAATTAAAGCATTTTTAGTAGTTTTCAATATAACCTTTGTATGGGAGGTGGTCGTGGTTATAATCCGATTTATTCCATTTTATGTGTTTTCGGTTTTCGAAAGCAACCTTTCTATGGTGCCAAGAAACACGTGTTCCAAGTTTCATCAAGATATCTTAATTTTTACTCAAGTTACAGCTTTCATAGACGGACGGACAGACAGACATCCGGATTTGAAATCAAGAAATTAAAAAAATAATATAAGTGTAATTCAAAAGAAGTAGAAAGAATCGGCCATATATGGCCGATGCCGATGCTGTATTTTGTGGCCGGTGCCGATGCCCAGGCCGATTAATCGGTCGGACTCATATATACATATATTTTTGTTTCAATAGTTTATTTAATTAAGTCAAATTACTTTTGGTAATTTGGTAAACTTTTCGCAACCCACCATTTTTAAACTATCGCAACATTTTGTAGAGAATATAATAGTTTATATCGAGTAAAAATAAGATATCTTGATGAAACTTGGTACCTATGTTCTCTAGCACCATGGCGGTTGGTATTGCTGATGGGCGAAATCGGACTATTGACACGCCCACAAAATGACAAAACCCGAAAAGACATAAACACTTCTTCTAGCCGAGTCCAAAACAGCGCGCCACGTATCCCTCCTTCTGGCAGTTTGGCGACAATTGCTTATACCAAGCGAAGCCAGGTCCCTCTCCACCTGGTCCTTCCATCGGAGTGGAGGTCTCCCTCTTCCTCGGCTTCCACCAGCGGGTACTGGATCGAATACTTTCAGAGCTGGAGCACTTTCATCCATTCGAACAACATGACCTAGCCAGCGTAGCCGCTGTTTTTTTATTCGCTCGACTATGTCTATGTCGTCGAATAACACATACTGCTCATCGTTCCATCGTCTGCGGTATTCGCCGTTGCCAATGTTTAAGGGACCATAAATCTTCCGCAAAACCTTTCTCTCGAAAACTCCTAGTGCCGTCTTATCGGTCCTAATACACTGATAAGGTCCAATCAGTTTGTTGACGGTGACCTTTAGTCTTTCATACAATACGCTCGACAGAACCTTATAAGCGATGTTGAGGAGGCTTATCCCACGGTAATTGGCGCAAATTGTGGGGTCTCCCTTTTTGTGTATTGGGCAGAGCACACTGAGATTCCAATCCTCAGGCATGCTTTCTTCCGGCCGTATTCTGCAAAGAAGCTGATGCATGCACCTTCGCCGCCGTATTTGAATAGCTCGGCCGGTAATCCATCGGCCCCCGCCGCCTTATTGTTCTTCAATCGGGTAATTGCTATTCGAATTTCTACACGGTCGGGCAATGGAACATCTGCTCCATCGTCATCAATTGGGGAATTGGGTTCGCCATCTCCTGGTGTTGTACTTTCACTGCCATTCAGCAGGCTGGAGAAGTGTTCCCTCCACAAACTCAGTATACTCTGGTCATCAATAACTAGATCACCTCTGGGGGTCACACAGGAGTGTGCTCCGGTCTTGAAACCTTCAGTTAGTCGCCGGATCTTTTCGTAAAATTTTCGAGCACCACCCCTGTCGGCCAGCTTGTCAAGCTCTTCATACTCACGCATTTCGGCCTCTTTCTTTTTTGTCTGCAAATGCGTCTCGCTTCCCTCTTCAGCTCTCGGTATCTTTGCCATCCCGGCTCGTGTTGCGGTCGATCGCAACATTGCGAGGTAGACAGTCTGTTTTCTCTCCACTGCGAGACGACAATCCTCATCATTCCAGCTGTTTTTTTGACAGCTGGAGACATGTCGTCCATCTATCACAACATGATCGATCTGGTTGCGATACGATCCGGGGACAGCCAAGTAGCTTGATGGATTTTCTTATGCTGGAATCTAGTACTACAGACGACCATATTTCGGGCCCCGGCGAAATCGATCAGCCTCAGACCGTTTGGTGATGTTTCGTCATGGAGGCTGAATTTTCCGACTGTTGTGCAAAAGACACCTTCTTTACCCACCCTGGCGTTGAAATCCCCAAGCACGATTTTGACATCGTTGCGGGGGCAGCGCTCATAGGTACGTTTTAGGCGCTCATAGAAGGTATCTTTGATCACTTCGTCCTTCTCTTCCGTCAGTGCGTGGGCGCAAATCAGCGATATGTTGAAGAACCTCGCTTTGATGCGGATTGTGGCTAGACGTTCATCCACCGGAGTGAATGCCAGGACTCGACGACGGAGTCTCTCTCCCACCACGAATCCCACATCGAATTTGCGCTCCTTTATTAGACCGCTGTAGTAGATGTCACAAGGACCCACCTTCTTCCGTCCTTGTCCCGTCCATCGCATTTCTTGGATTGCGGTGATGTCAGCCTTTACTCTTACGAGGACATCAACCAGCTGGGCAGAGGCACCTTCCTAATTAAGGGTCCGGACATTCAAGGTGCATGCCCTTAATTCGTAGTCCTTTAAACGTTTGCAGTGGTCGTCATCAAAATTGGGGTCTCTCATCCGAGGCTGTTTTTTTCTTTTCATTGGGGGGTATTTTTATGTGGTGGGTCCCAAACCCTACGCACAACCGCATAAGCGGGTTTCGCCTTCTCACTTTAGCTCGCCTCCAAACGGATGTTTTTGGCTACCCAGAGGATATTTGGTCTAAGACCGGAAGTCGTGAGCTGCTTGAGCCACATGTAAAAGAATCGTTCCTGGCCACTCCCAAGTGAATGACAGTCAGAAACTTTCCTCACTTACGTGAGGACAACAAAAACGGTTTGAGATAAATATGTCGCATTTGGTGTGCGTTGGCTGTATGTACATAAAAAGTTCGACAACATCTCTTGCCTTATTAAGCAAAGGTTCGGACGACGATGCGAAGGGTACCACCACAGTCGCAAATGCTAAACCGACGCCAATATATTTGCACTTGTTGCTAAATTACGTGAAATTGTAGGTACTAATAATTTTCATATAGTGCCTTTGAAAAAAAGGCAATATAGATGAAACTAAAATACAGTCGCACACTGAGAAAAGTTTCATGAACATAGTTAAATATTTGTCAAACAAAAATAAGAACTATTATTCTTATCAACTGAAGAGTTCTAAAGGCCTAGTTGTTGTAATTAAAGGTACAGAGTCTTTTGTAGATTCTAGCGAAGTCAAAGAAGCTCTTGAAGAATGTGGCTTTGGAGTTAAAACTGTTGTTAACATCTTTAACAGAAATAAAGTACCACAACCCATGTTTAGAATTGAACTGATGCCGCATTCTAACCAGCTTAGAAAGAACGAAGTGCATCCAATATACAATTTAAAATATTTGCTGCACCGTAGAGTAACCGTAGAAGAACCACACAAAAGAAATGGTCCGGTACAATGCACCAATTGCCAAGAATATGGGCATACCAAATCCTATTGCACTCTACGCAGTGTTTGTGTGATGTGTGGAGATTTACATTCCAAATGCACCATTAAGAAAAAGAATTTATATAAAAAATGCAGCAATTGTGGAGGAAATCCCACTGCCAACTACAGGGGTTGTCCTATTTATAAAGATTTAAAATTGAAGCTGTCACAGGGAATTCAAGCACGTCGTAACTAAATCTCACATACACCCCGTAATGACATTATGGATATCACAGACCATATTCCAAAATCTAGTAATATTAAAAATAATACTGTACAAGGGAGCTATGCCGATGTTGTAAAAGGAAACAATGTACAAATGCAACCACCGCAAAATCCCCCAAATGGTGGTATTGAAGCTATGATTATAAATCTTACGCAACGTATAACACAATTTATATCTACAGTGCAAAACATGATCCAATATTTAATAAAATCCCAAAACCAAATGCTGCAAACTTTATTAAGAATGCTAACGGTGTTAACCAACTTAAACGAGAGATTATTAGATTTCTGTCTAAAAAAAATATAGATGTAATGCTAATATCAGAAACTTATCTGACAAACAAAAATAACTTCAATATACCCGGATTTAGACACTATGTTACAAATCACCCGAATGGAAAAGCGCACGGTGGAACGGCAGTATTGGTTACAAATCGGCTTAACCACTATGCTCTAGAACAGTGGTCGACAAACTTATACAATCAAACAATTTATTTTGTGAGAGTATATGCGTGTTGAGAGCTACTCAACTGACCAAGTGCTATGTTTTACTGGTCCCGAACTTTATTAGAACTGTTGAAATTAGGACCAATACTGGTTTCCTTACAATTGTTTTTATAGTGTACGTTAGTTTTACACATACAACCAATTGTTAATACTGCTTAGAAATGTGTATGAAAATTTTTGCAAAAAAAAAATCGGTAATACTACTTCGAATTAACAACACAATTATTAATTATTATTAACATTTTAAATGGCGAATGAAGTTGGAAAATTATTAGTTGTGTTTTTACGAACTGACTTGCAAAAATAATGAAAGTAATTAATAATCAAAATAGAAATAAAATAATATATAAAAAATTGTATTTTGTGTTGATACATGCATACGTACAATCCCACCATACGTCTTGCTCGCTGTGAAGTCAGCAAGCAACTGACCTGACAAAACTTCTATGGTGTAATAATGATTGTAAGTACGTGTGTTTCATGTGTTGAACACATAGAAGACGACAAGCGACGAGCGACATCTGTCAAATATTAAAATACACGCGTTCATATGGGCACAGATTTTTTGACAACAGCACGACTTCACGACAAAAGGGTTGAAGTCTTCGCTGTCGCCAAATTAGAAATGTTTCTAATTTTGCCGACGACAATGGCCGCTGTAAAGCTGCCACTAATATGTGAAATGTAAAATTATTCAAAGTTCTAACAAGTATGACGTTATTTTGTCTGCAGAAACGTAAAATAACTTTGATATATCATTTATAATAACAATCGATTATTTAAAACAAATAAATCGACCATTTTTAAATTTTTGTGCGTAAATAATTTAACTTTAAACTAAATATGTAAATTTTATTGAAGTGAAAGATGTTATTACGGCAACAATGAAAATGCTGTTTGATATGTCGCTGCCGTCTTCAAAATGTTCAAGACGCTGGCTTCGAAGCGACATTTGTGGTCAGCCGTCGCTACGTCGTGCCGTGTCGTCGTCTTTGTGTTCAGCACTTCACACGTACACTAAGTGTGCGCTCAGAGAGCGCTCCGCGGGCAATGGCCTGCCGATCACTGCTCTAGAATATCATGCTACAGCATCGTTTGAAAAACTTCGCCACTCTCGTTGCATTTCATTTTACTCTTGATACCGCTCTCACTTTGTCTAGAGCAGTGATCGGCAGCCCATTGCCCGCGGAGCGCTCTCTGAGCTCACACTGAGTGTACGTGTGAAACACACGTACTTGCAATCATTTTTACACCATAGACGCGATGTCAGGTCAGTTGCCTGCTGACTTCACAGCGAGCAGGACGTGTGGTGAATTGTACGCACGCATGTGTGAACACAAAAGACAATGCTTTTATATATATTCTTATATTTCTATTTAGATTATTAATTTTTTTATTATTTTTGCAAGTCAGTTCATAAAAACACAACGATTAATTTTCCAACTTCATTCGCCATTTAAAATGTTTGTAATATAATTAATAATTGTGTGTTTAACTCGAAGTAGTACTATCGATTTTTGTTTTGCGAAAAATGTAATTTACATAAACAAGTAAAAACAATTGATTGTATGTGTTAAGCTAACGTACACTATAAAAATTATTGTTAGGTAACCAGTATTGGTCCTAATTTCCCCAGTTCTAAAAAAGAAGGGGACCAGTAGAAGAGAACTCTTAGTCAGTTGAGTAGCTCTCAACACGCATACACTGTCACAAAATAAATTGTTTGATTGTATAAGTTTGCCGACCACTGGTCTAGAGCCACAGCATAACAATGTAAAAGTATGTGCTCTACTCTGCTCCGAGTTTTGTTAGGTAAAAAACTATAGCTGGAGCGGGAGCAAAAAATTAAATTCTGCGCTATGCTCTGGCGTAGCGGTAGCAAAAAATTGAGAGCAGTAGCACAGCAGAGCTAATGAAAATTTTAATGTGCTACAGCACTCGCATGTGTTTGTTGTTTTTTTCTTTTTCTTCAGAAATATGTTCGAAGTATTGCACAGAGCTGTGCAATAGGTATACATTGAAGTACAGTAGTTTTCCGAAATAACGAACACATTAATTGTCAGGCCTATTCGTTACATCGAATTTTTCGTTATTTCGAGTGCAGAGGTATGTTTTTTCAATAATTGTAAGCCTTTTTTATAAAACTCAACATATACTACGTTTATGCTTCATTTCTACTCGGTTATATTATACACGGGTAAGTTCAACCCACATGCATAAACACTTTTTCACCACGAGTTAAATGATCTACTCGGATAGAATATACACATTTTCTTTACGTATGTAGACGAGTTAACTCGGATGGATAAACGGATATAGAGTTAAGTTGAACGTCAAATCAGCTGATTTTTTGTGCCGGTGTATATTGTTTTGACAAATTGCATATACAGGGTTCCCGTATTGCCAATTTTTCGCTAAAAACCCCTACCCCACTTACTACCGAATTTTTACGGCAAACGCCTGGTACTGTGTAGTACTACAGTAACCGGTTATTGGTTACTTTTTGGCACTGGATTTTTTGTGGCCCACCAGTGGCACTATGGGTAGTCGGATAGTGTAGCGAAAACCGGTTTTTTGTAAAAACTTCGACGAGTGGGTAGTCGGTTTCCGTAGAAAAACCGGTTTTTTTTGGGTCGGTCAGTGGTCGGTTTTGCTCGTTCATTTCTGCCAATTCAGAATTTACCTCGAGTAGAGTATTTGCCGTTTATGCTTATAGGCTTTACCCATGTAGAATATAACCGTGTAGAATTGAAGCATAAACGTAGTAATATTTTCTTTTTGCACATTTCTTTTGAATTTTCTCAAGTTATATGTTTAATTCTGGTTCGATGTTATTTGATTTTTTTCTCTTTCTTCATATGTCTTCTTCATGTTGTTCGTTAAACCGAGTACTTACAAATCTCCGATGTTCGTTATTTAAGGTACTCAATGTAACAAATTTGGTTTTTCGTTATAAGCGGTTTTCGTTAAAACGAATATTCGTTATTTCGGAAAACTACTGTACTTCAATATTTCGAATTTATTTTACAACATAATTATGAATAAGCACAATAATCTTGTTATAATATCTCCTGGCAAGCCGACATATTGGCCCAGTGATCGTAACAAAATACCAGATCTAATTGATTTCGCAGTAATCAAAAATATAGATAGATCACTTGTCACAGCTGATACAAGTACAGACTTATCTTCTGATCATTCACCTGTACTAATAAAGTTGTGTGGGTTGTTACCCATATTCGTTGATCCAAAAGTAGGTCTAACATCTTATAAAACGAACTGGTTACAATATAGGAAATACGTGAGTAGCCACATTAATAGTGAGTACGAAATAAATACAGGAAGAGATATTTACGAAGCATAAGAGAACTCAATGATATAATAACTAACGCAGCTGTCTTAGCAACACCAAACAGAAACTATAAGCCACTTGTTCTCCGAAAAACTACTAATAGAGAAATAGGAAAGCTTGAAAATGAAAAAAAGCTAGACGAGAATGGCAGATAAATCGCTCCCCTTCCACTCAGCTTCAATTGAAATCTGCTGTACGAAAATTAAAGAAAGCGCTTAAACTCGAGGAAGAATTCAACAATGAAATGTATATAAATAAGCTATGCCCAAACTCAAGAAAGCAAAATTCCATTGGGAAAGCCCAAAAGTCCATGAAGCCTCCAGTCGACTCCAACATGCCTATACAAGACTTGGGTGGAAATTGGGCTCGAAGTGACGAGGAAAAGACTAATTGTTTTGCAAATCAACTGGAAAAGGTATTTCAACTTTAAGTTGTCAATCTTAGCTAACACAGCAAATGAGTCGCTCGAGTCTTTTAAGACTTCACCTTTTGAAATTAATTGCATCATAAAAGAACTAAATCAAAAAAAGTCGCCAGGACATGATAATATCACCCCAAAAACGCTAATTGAGTTACCTAATATTGCTGTAGAGGTGGTCTCTTTGTTCTTTAATGCGATTTTTAGTTTTGGATACTATCCGATTTCATGGAAAAAGTCGCAGATTATCTTGATAGATAAACCTGGGAAAGACCTGACACAGCCGTCTTCATACAGACCAATCAAAGATTTCTCCTTTTCTCCACGAAAATAATGTAATACGAGCGCACCAATTCGGGTTTCGTGCAAAACATAGCACGATTGAGCAAGTAAATAGAATAACTAACGAAAAAAGAAAAGCATTAGAGCACAGAGAGTACTGTTCAGCTATATTTCTAGAAGTAGCTCAGGCATTTGATAAGGTGTTGCATGAATGGCTTTTATATAAGATTAAAAACATTCTACCTTTAGAATTTATGGTTAAAGTAGGAGACTTTATATCTGATGAACGACAAATAAGGGCTGGTGTACCACAAGGCAGTGTTTTAGGGCCAACTCTGTACATCATATATACTGCTGATCTTCTAACACTAATAATGTTTTGACATCAACTTTCGCAGATGACACAGCTTTATTGACCCGTAACAAATGCCACATTATAGTATCAAGAATATTAGCGGAGCAATTAAGATCTGTCGAAGAATGGCTAGCCAACTGGTGTTTAAATGTGAATGAACAAAAGTGTAAGCACGTTACATTTTCGCTAAGACCAAAAATGTGTCCGGCAGTAAAAATGAACAATATTTTGGTGCCCCAAGCGAATGAAGTTACCTATCTTGGTATTCACCTAGATAGAAGGCTCACGTGGAGAAAAGATATATCTAGTAAAATAACTTGCATGAAGATAAGAGCTGCAAATTTTAATTGGCTTATAAATAAAAACTCTAAACTTAGCCTAGACAACAAAGTGCTTTTATACAATGCGGTCATAAAGCCGATTTAGATGTACGGCATTCAACTGTGGGGTACGACCTGTGCAACTAATATCGATATAATACAAAGGTTCCAATCGAAAATGCTTTGAACAATTACGTGCTCACCATGGTACATGAGCAATGTTAATATCCATAAAGATCTTTGTATCCCTATGGTGAAGAAAGAAGTAGAGGACCGCAGATTGAAGTATATATCTAAACTCCGTGATCACCCAAACCCATTGGCTAATGCTTTAGTACAATCCTGTAATCAATCATGTCTAAAAAGAAGAGATATGACTGCATACTAAAGAGCAACGTTTCACCGAAACAACTGAATCACCTGGTTGAGCTTGTCTAGTTTTAATTAGTTTTAAGATTTTATAACTTATTGTTGGGCTATAAAGAGCAGATTCAGTAAATAAATGAATGTTGAAAACCTCTCTTCGAACAAGTCAAGGATCGAACATGCCTTTGGTCTTGTTTGGTGTGGCTTGGCCCATATGAAGCGTGCTCGTTTTGTGTGTTTTGTATGTGATTTACTCGAGGGGCAGATTGAGCAGTCAAAAAAACAGCTGATGGTCAAATGCTCAGCAAAACAATAGTTAGCGTTTATGTGCATGGACAAGTAATAATTATTACAATAACAATTATCATAATTATAAAGTAAATTTTGTCGATGTTAATAAAGATATAAATATTTTAATTCTATACGCTAACAAAATTTGTATGTGACAACAGCTTTTCTATAAAAAAACAAAAGAAGACAAACTGATTTCGGACTTGTCACCGTTTATGGAAAACGATGCATGTAAGAAACGATGCAAAAGTATACAACATTATAACATGATTGTTTACATTCGATTGTTCGTTGCGAAAATTCGAATTCGCGGTGCGCGTGTACACTTGTGAAAAATTTGTCTTCTAATTGAATGTTGTTATATTTTATGAAAAAAGTGATTATAAAAGTGATAGTGAGTAAACGGAATATATTTTAATATGAAAAAAAAAAATACATTTAGTGCTTATATGAGCCGAGAAAAAAAAGGCGTTTAATGTCAGTGCCTCCAAATTTGCTAAAATTTGCAATATCGATGTGAGTTCTGATCGTGATCCCAGTATCGAAGAATTGAGCTCTATAGATATATTTTTAAATGATTATGACAGTCAAGATACCAATGATAGTGATAGTGACAATGCGAATATTATAGTAAAAAATGATAAATGCAAGGAGCAATAGAGTTTCCCACAATACAGTGACTGATTTGCTTCAAACATTGCTTAAAATAGGTTTAGTGGATTTGCCCTTAACAGCAAAAAGTCTCTTAGGTACAAGTAGAAAAAAAGTTAATATTCAAACCAGAAATTATTTTGAGAAAAATTCATTTCCTCACCTTGAAATTAAAGATAGCATTGTACTTGATATAGGAATAGATGGTCTTAGATTATTTAAAAATTCGAATAAAGTGTTATGGCCAATTTTAGCGTCTATCGTTGCGAATTGCCATTTACAGTAGCACGTTTTTCTGGAACAGAAAAGCCATGGAATATTAACGATTTTTTAAAAGACTTTTGTGAAGAAGTAACTTATTTAAAAGAAAACGTGATTCAGGTAGGTACTTGTCCTGTTAAAAAGAAATTTAACATTCGTTTATTTTGCTGCGATTCTCCCGCTCGAGCTTTTGTCACAGGTGTGCAATTGCCCACTGGAAAATGCAACTGTTCGAAATGCGATCAAATCGGAGATTACAAAGAGAGAAGGGTTTGTTTTTCAAAACAAGTTCATCACTTAAGAACTGACTTGTCTTTTAAAAATAGACTTGATAAATCACATCATATTAATCCATTTAAATTGATAGAAAATATTTTAGAATTAAGTAATTTCAATATGGTGTCCCAATTTCCATTAGACCCGATGCATATTGTAGATCTTGGTGTGTGTAAAAAGTAACTTCAATTGCTGATTAAAAAGGGAATATAAATGCAACCAAAATTAATGAAAAAATAACTTTTCTTTCTAATTTAGTTCATTCTGAGTTTAACAGGATATGTAGAAATTTAGATGAAATCAGCAATTGGAAAGCGACAGAATTTAGGCAGAATTTTATTATATTACTAAAAATATTTTTTTAATACACTAAATTTTAAGAAAGCAATGTGAGGCATGAATTGAATTAACAATGGCCCATATTCCCGTTGTCGTTATCGTTTTAAAACGACTTAAGAACGCCTATTTGGCATTCCTGTTGGCGTTAACGACATTTATCGAAAAGAAATTGAGATTCCCCAATTTGAAACGACTATAGAAACGACATAGAAACAGTCGTTTTTTGTCGTTGCTATAATTGTGAGCGACATAGAAACGACGCGGTTGTTTGAAGGAATATTTGAAGTGAAGATGAAAATTCCAAATCGGAAACAGTTTGAAATTTTAATTTCTGAAATGGAAAAATATCCTGCACATGCCAAGGACTTTAGAAAAGGGATAAATCCTTTAAACTTCGATTTTTTGGGAGAGATATTTTTTTCTCAAGAAAAAAAAATAAATCCATTCCACAGCCATCTCGCGTCGGAAATTTTTGGCATTAATAAAATGGCATTTTTATATCTAAGAATATATTTAAGATATGAAAGATCTTAAAATTCAAAACGAAGAAAAAAATAGTACTCCAACAAGAGGAGGAGTTAATAAACAGATACCCATGTCTCCTTTGGCTGGACCATTAGTTAGAGTAGTTGGATTAGCCAGAAGCAAGGAGCATGAGACGCTGGAAGTATAACATATTTTAGAAGAAAGTTTAAAGGACGCAGATGTCACCACTACTTCTTTTAAAAAATCAAATAAAGATGGAAGACTAACATTGTTGTACGGAAGTACAATAATTACAGTGATAACGTTGTTTAGAGTCAATATAGAATAGCATAAAATCCATTAAGGACACCTTTAAAAATGTGTCTCGTTGCATAAGAATGAAATTTTTATATGGGAAAAGAGCTCCTTAAAGCAACTATATAAAATATGTAGACAAATTTCGATAACTTTTCTTAGGCGTTACGATATGCTTCAAGAATACCATTTTAGGAACGAAACGACGATAAGAACGACAACGACGTAGAAACGACTATTAAAACGGCAACGACAACGGGAATAGGGCCGAATGAATTATTTATTTTAATTTAAACTACAATGTAATTTTTGTTAAAAATAATTTGAGAAAAAACGAAATATTAAAAAAACAAAAAAAAAAATCTTTTATTCTGAGATTCGAACACGAGCCTCACGGAATACCAAGCCGTGTGTTTAACCACTAGGCTAATATAGCATGCATCGACGCGCTCTCCTAAAAGCAGTTTTCTCCACTTGCCTTCAAACTAACATGACAGTCACTGTTCCAACCGGGTAAGTGATCATATACATACGTACACACACCGATTGTTGCAAACACGCACAAGCTAAGAGCGTAAAACGAGCGCCCACGATGGGACAATACGATAAATAACCGACGATAAAATCAGTCTGCAATCAGCAGTTGCGGACGAAGTTGTATATCTTGTAAAGTTTGATTTTGGTTCTTCGAGAGAGTACTTTACTTTTCAATAGCCAGATATACGAAATTATCTAAGACTTCGAAGTTATGACTGCCAACAGTGACGTGGGAGCCAAGACGCGAATGCGCTGACTGTTTGTTTGCTGACAGGACATATTTCGTCTTGTCCTCATTCACCTCCAAACCCATTCGTTTTGCTTCCTTATCCAGGCGGGAAAAAGCAGAACTAACGGCGCGGTTATTGCCTCAATATCATCGGCGTACGCCAGGAGCTGTACACTCTTATAGAAGATTTTACTTTCTCTATTAGCTCTGCAGCTCGTATTATTTTTTCCAGCATCAAGTTAAAGAAGTCACACGATAGTGATTCACCTTGTCTGAAACCTCGTTTGGTATCGAACGGCTCGGAGAGGTCCTTCCCAATCATGACGGAGCTTTTGGTGTTGCTCAACGTCAACTTACACAGCCGTATTAGTTTTGCGGGGATACCAAATTCAGACATCGCGGCATAAAGTCAGCTCCTTTTCGTTCTGTCGAAAGCAGCCTTAAAATCGACAAAAAAGTGGTGTGTGTCGATTCTCTTTTCACGGGTCTTCACCAAGATTTGGCGCATGGTGAATATCTGGTCAGATGTGGATTTTCCAGGTCTAAGGCGACACTGATAAGGTCCAATCAGTTTGTTGACCGTGGGCTTTAGTCTTTCACACAGTACGCTCGATAGAACCTTATAGGCGATATTTAGGAGGCTTATCCCACGGTAATTGGCACAGACGGACGTCTAAAACACTGCAGACATGTCTTCCGTCTATCACAACATGATAGATTTGATTACGCGTGTTTCGATCAGGAGACAGCCATGTTGCTTGGTGAATTTTCTTGTGCTGGAATCTGGTACTACAGACGACCATATTTCGGGTCCCAGCGAAGTCGATTACTCTCCTTAGCGTTGAAATCGCCAAGCACGATTTTGACATCATAGAATGTATCTTTGGTCAGATCGTCCTTTTCTTCCGTTGGGGCGTGGGCGCAAATAAGCTATATGTTGAAGAACCTCGCTTTTATGCGGATTGTGGCTAGACGTTCATACACCGGGGTGAATGCCAGGACTCGGCGACGGAGTCTCTCTCCCACCACAAATCCAACACCAAATTTGGGCTCCTTAATATGGCCGCTGTAGTAGATGTCCCAAGGACCCACCTTCTTCCGTCCATGTTCCGTCCATCGCACTTCTTGGATGGCGGTGAGTCAGCCTTAAGTCGTATAAAGACATCAACCAGCTGGGCAGAGGCATTTTCCCAATTAAGGGTCCGGACATTCCAAGTGCATGCCCTTAAAACGTTTGCTGGGTCGTCATCAAAATGAGGGGGGGCCTCATCCGAGGCTTTCGTCGATTTTTCATTGGTACTTCCTTTTTATGTGGTGGGTCCCAAACCCTACGCAGAACCGCAAAGCGGGTTCGCCTTCCCACTTTAGCTCGCCTCCAAACGGCTGTTTGTTGCCTACCCTGAGGATACTTGGTCTAAAACTGGAAGTCGTGACCTGCTTGAACCATGTGTAGAAGAATCGTTTCTGGCCACTCCTAAGTGAATGACAATTAAAAACTTTCCTCACTTACGTGAACTTCTACACATGATCCCATCCTCCATCTTAGATGGTATCCATAAAAAACGCAAACTTCGACGAAGATGGTAGCAAACTAGGTCGGCTGTTCTCAAAACTGAGCTCAGTAGATGTACAGTGGAACTAAGAACAAAAAAAAAATTAGACAGTTTAAAAACTATTCCTTCAAAACGTATTTGTTCAAAGTCAGTGTTGACAAATCGACCGATTATTCGCTTTGGAAAGCCGCAAGGAATATTAATAAAAGATAAAACTTGTCGCACCAATAAAATTAAACGAAACTGAATGGGCCAAAACGAATTCACAAAAAGCTGCAGTATTTGCAAATCATTTTAGAAACACATTTACACCTAACGATGGAAATGAGCTAAACTGTGAAAATTGTTGGTTGAATCCACTCGTCAGCATTTCTCTAGTTAGTAGTAAAGAAATTAAAAGTCTTATCAGGAACGCAAGGCTCAAAAAGCTCCTGGGTTTGATTTATTAACCGGAGAAATATTGAAAGAATTTTATAAAAAAAATTGTAAACAGTGCATTATACTTAAGATACATCGATACCATCGCTTTGGAAAGTTTCTGAAGTTATTAATGATGTCACATCTTATAGGCCAATATCGCAGCTGCCAGCTCTATCGAAAGTTTTCGAGAATGTTCTCATAAAGAGGCTCAAATCAATAATAGATCGAAAACACCTTATTCCAGTACATCAGTTCGGCTTTCGTGATCACCATTCAACAATTGACCAGGTGCACCGAACCGTTATTTTCGTTGAAAATGCTATGGATAAAAAGAACGTTTGTTCGCCGTCCTTCTTAGACGTGTCTCAGGCTTTTGATAGAGTTTGGCATTCGGGTCTACTGCTGAAATTGAAATGCAAGTTAAACAATATATAAAACAATATTGCGAAATAATTGCTTCTTACCTAAAAGATAGATATTTTCACAAAATAAATAGGATGCATACTCAAATTTGCAACCGATAGAAGCGGGTGTTCCCCAGGGAAGCGTGTTGAGCCAATGCTTCATATGCTTTTTACAAGTGATATCCCACTGACTCAAGTTATGTGACAGCGACATTTGCGGATGACACAGCCCTGTTAGCAGCAGGAGAGTTAACCTCAGTATCTACCGTTTGAGTGTGCTTCGAAGTGGCGTATTAAATTAAACGTTTTCAAATCAATGGACGTAGACTTTGCTTTAAAAAACATCATACCATCCCATTTATATAAATGGTACTCCTATACCACATCACAATAATGCTAAGTAAGGAATCACCCTAGATGCTAAGCTTCGCTGGAAAGAGTATGTCAAGAAAAAAGTGTGAGCTTGATTTAAAATCAAGTACTAAAGCGTTTCCAAAATAAGGTACTAAAGAGTATAGTTATTGCTCCTTGGTATGTTAGATCTGCTGAACTTCACCGTGATCTAGGTGTGAATTCAGTAGTAAACGAAATAACCAAACTTACAAAGATTCACGAAATGAGGATTATACAGCATGTAAATGAAGAGGCAGACTCATAGGTACTGCTGAACGAGAAAACCGAATGAAACGTAAGAGGCCTTCAGACTTAGCAAGGCAACTGTAACAGCAAATGAATTTCTCTATCATTTAGCTTTTAATTATTATTTTTAACTTATTAGAATTGAATTGTTGTTAGTATTTAATCATTGTATACTAGGTATAATTGTTATAATAAACAAAAAAAACTTTGTTAAATCCTTTAATAAAGATATGAAGTCGTGGTATATAACATCAGTATGCTTATTCTCTCTAAAACCCGCTAATACATGGTTTTTAAATTAAAGAATTTTTACAGTAGATTTCCGTTTATATAATCCATTCTGAGGATATGAAATTAATGGCGAAATCGAGAATGTTATTTTATCCATGATAATCCCTTCGAAAAGTTATGTTATGTAAATGGATTATAAACAAAATTTTCAGTTTTTTTGGAAATTTACCTTGTTTCAGAGACAAATTAAATAGTTTTGTTATAGGCAGGTAAATAAATTTTACACATTTTTTAAGTTAACGTAAAGGATCTTATCTGGGACATATTTTAACGATGTTTTTAATTATTTCAGTAATTTAAGACGTCAAATTCGGAAATTTTTGGTGCAGTAATTCCAGTAATCTGACATGACCTTTGCTGGTATCGGTTATTTTAGAAGATTTTGAAAGATTGCGTTTGTAGTTCCCGACACAATAAAAAAATTTGGATTACGTACAAGATTATTTTTCACTTTATTTAAATAACTATTTTTTGTTGAGTTCCAAACACTGTCGATACAAAACAGAAATCCTTCGAGAAGCATACGTTTGAATTTATTCTTTTAGAAACAAAATACAGTGGAACTTCCATAACTCGAAGATCTCCATAACTCGAACTTTTGGAGTGGCAATAGCGATTAGAAGCCAAACTTCATACAAATTTCCTTCCCTTACTCGAATTTCAATAACTCGAAGTTCTCCATAATTCGAACTCTTGAAGTGGCAATAGACAGCAACTTTAATACAAATTTCGTTCCATAAATCGAACTTTTCGACAAGGGCATAATAGAAATATTTTTGCAAAGTAACTAGATAAAACAGTGTATAAATCTATATTTTACAGCTTTTTTGAAAATTGTATGTTTTAATGAAAATTCGCGAAGTCTCTCTAACTCGAAGTTTTTTGTGGATTATGGTGATTCGAGTTAGAGAAGTTCCACTGTATTTCGGAAAATATTTTTCGAACAATTTTTGTAATCAGGCCAATTTAGCGATTTTTAAAATTCACCGGATTTGTTCGAAACTTGTTATTCGGGGGTATTTTTTTTTAGTTCTATATGGTGGATGCTTTTTTGAAAAATTCATCGGAATCGCTTCTACGTCGTTACTCGGAGGTTTTCGGGGTCGCTGATTACGAATTTGACGTTACTTATTAAAAATTCAAAATGGCGAACCAATATGGTGGATATATTTTAAAACTTCCTGGATTCGAAATCAGCTGCCCCGAAAACCCCCGAATAACGGGTAACAAGAGGATCCGATGAATTTTTTAGCTCTCTGCCATATTTGTTTTCTGGGGTTATCTCAAAATCAAGATCTGATGGGGTTAAATGGACCTCGGTTTCGGATTCAGCGACCCCTAGAACATATGGTGCACATAGTAAGATCCCCAGGTCATGACCACATTTTGTTTGTGTGGCTGTGTTATTGACAATTAAGTTGTCTAAGATTTCAACTGTAATTTTCAATGCAGGAGCATAAGCATTATCGACGTAGAGTAAATCTAAGGAGTTCCCAAATTTGTTCTGAACCAAATTTATTTGGTTATGTTAGGTCTTACATTTTTTCAAGGATCTTGGGAAAATTGGGATGATTTCCATGAGACACACAGTAAATTGAAATTGTCCAGAACGTCTATCATGCAATCAGAATGTACCATAGATACATGTATATAAGGTACATAAGTCAGATTGAGGAGGTATATAAGAAATATTAAGTAAATAAAACTCCTTTTAAAATTAATTCGTGTGCACTAAAATTTAAATACGTTCTTATAGAGAACGTCGACTTGATCATATGGAATTGAAAAATGGACGGCAAATAGAACCTTCTCCGATTCTGTTCAGTCAGTCACATCTAAAAATTTGGAAATCACTATCACTATCTCGTTATCAAATATGTGTCGGTTATGCCATGTTTCAGTGAAAGCAAAAAAAAAACAATGAATACTGTTTAAATATAGTTCAGTTAACTTTGAAGTTCTCTGACATTTCGATAGTAGATTCTCAGCGGTTTCTTATTAATCAGTTTTTTTGAATTACCTTTGAATTACCTAAAAATATCTGAGTGATTTACCGATATTTTCATTGTAAATTTACCCTTCTTCTTGTTCGATATCCGGTGTCTTGAAAAGTTATAGTCTGATTTCAAAATTTTCCCACAAGTGATGTCACAGCTCAAATACAGTATTTGTGTTAAGTTTTAATACACTATCTTCATTCCTAATGTTTACAGTGGAACTTCTCTAACTCGAATCCCTATAATCCACAAAAAAACTTCGAGTTATACTACGTTTATGCTTCATTTCTACTCGGTTATATTCTACATGGGTAAAGCCTATAAGCATAAACGGCAATTACTCTACTCGAGGTAAATTCTGAATTGAATTAAATTGAGGGCTGCCACGTATTATAAATTTTGATAGAATTTTTGGTAAATAATTAAAATTTTAACGAAAAATTGGCAATACGGGAACCCTGTATATGCAATTTGTCAAAACAATATACACCGCTGCTGGTTACTGTAGTACTACACAGTTCCAATCGTTTGCCGTAAAAATTCGGTAGTAAGTGGGGTAGGGGATTTCAGCGAAAAATTGGCAATACAGGAACCCTGTATACGCAATTTGTCAAAACAATATACACCGGCACAAAAATCAGCTGATTTGACGTTCAACTTAACTCTAAACCCGTTTATGCATCCGAGTTAACTCGTCTACATACGTAAAGAAAATGTGTATATTCTATCCGAGTAGATCATTTAACTCGTGGTGAAAAAGTGTTTATGCATGTGGGTTGAACTTGCCCGTGTATAACATAACCAAGTAGAAATGAAGCATAAACGTAGTATTAGAGAGACTTCAAGTTATAAAATTTTTATACATACAATTTTTCAAAAAGCTGTAAAATATAGATATATTATAGATTATGTACATACATTAAAACATGTATTCTGTAATTTTATTTGTTGTAGTTTGCTATTGTTTGGCTCTTGACGTCTGTATCCCATCCCTTTGTTACATGATTTATGCAATCTATAAGTGTTGCAAACGACCACAACACGTGCGGGATGGGATAGATACCGAGAGCTGCAGACAAAAAAAAGAAAGAGTCCGAAATGCGTGAGTACGAAGAGCTTAAGAAGCTGGCAGACAGAGGTAATGCCCAAAAATTTTATGAAAAAATGAAGCAACTTAACGAAGGTTTCAAGACCGGAGCATCCGCATGTAGAGACCAAGGTAGTAATCTGGTAACCGCGACCGAGATTGACCGAGATGTCGAACCCGATCCCCCAATCGATGACGATGGAACAGATGTTCCATTACCCGACCATGAAGAAATTCGAATAGCAATTACCCGCTTGAAGAACAACAAAGCAGCTGGGGCCGATAGATTACTGGCAGAGCTATTCAAATACGGCGGCGAAGAACTGATAAGGTGCATGCATCAGCTTCTTTGTAGAAAATGGTCGGAAGAATGCATGCCTGACGATTGGAATCTCAGTGTGCTCTGCTCAATCCATAAACAGGGAGATCCCACAATCTGCGCCAATTACCGTGGGATAAACCTCGTAAATACTCTGTGAAAGACTAAAGCCTACCGTCAACAAACTGATTGGACCTTATCAGTGTCGCTTTAGACCTGGAAAATCGACAACTGACCAGATATTCACCATGCGCCAAATCTTGGAGTAGACCGGGAAAAGAGGATCGACACACTCCACCTTTTTGTCAATTTTAAAGCTGCTTTCGACAGCACGAAAAGGAGCTGCATTTACGCCGCGATGTCCGAATTTGGTATCCCCGCAAAACTAATACGGCTGTGTAAGTTGACGTTGAGCAACACCAAAAGCTCCGTCAGGATCGGGAAGGACCTCTCCGAGCCGTTCGATACCAAACGAGGTTTCAGACAAGGTGACTCGCTATCGTGCGACTTCTTTAACTTGATGCTGGAGAAAATTATAAGAGCTGCAGAGCTAAATAGAGAAGGTACAATCTTCTACAAGAGTGTACAGCTCCTGGCGTACGCCGATGATATTGATATCATCGGAAACAACACCCGCGCCGTTAGTTCTGCTTTTTCCCGCCTGGATAAGGAAGCGAAGCGAATGGGTCTGGTGGTGAACGAGGACAAGACGAAATATCTCCTGTCATCAAACAAACAGTCAGCGCATTCGCGTCTTGGCTCCCACGTCACTGTTGACAGTCATAACTTTGAAGTAGTAGATAGTTTCGTATACCTAGGAACCAACATTAACACCGATAATAATGTCAGCCTTGAAATCCAACGCAGAATCACTCTTGCCAACAGGTGCTACTATGGACTGAGTAGGCAATTGAAAAGTAAAGTCCTCTCTCGACGAACAAAAACTAAACTCTACAAGTCCCTCATCATTCCCGTCCTACTTTATGGTGCAGAAGCGTGGACGGTGTCAACATCCGATGAGACGGCACTAGGAGTTTTCGAGAGAAAGGTTTTGCGGAAGATTTACGGTCCCTTAAACATTGGCAACGGCGAATACCGCAGAAGATGGAATGATGAGCTGTATGTGTTGTTCGACGACATAGACATAGTCCAGCGAATAAAAAGACAGCGGCTACGCTGGCTGGGTCATGTTGTTCGAATGGATGAAAGTGCCCCAGCTCTGAAAGTTTTCGATGCAGTACCCGCTGGTGGAAGCCGAGGAAGAGGGAGACCTCCACTCCGATGGAAGGACCAGGTGGAGAAGGACCTGTCTTCACTTGGTATTACCAATTGGCGCCAAACCGCCAAAAGGAGAGATGCGTGGCGCACTGTTGTAGACTCGGCTATAACCGCGTAAGCGGTTTCTACGCCAGTTAAGAAGAAGAAGAAGAGGAATGTTTGGTTCAGGAAAATATGAATCAAACTGTGTATAAGGTGAACACTTAAAGACTTAATATTTTAGGCGTTTAAGAAAAAAATTAATGTAAGTGTAATTCAAAAGAAGTAGAAAGAATCGGCCGGATATGCCCGACGCCGATGCGATTTGTGGCCGATGCCGATGCCAAGGCCGATTATTCGGTCGGACTCTAGTATTTTCTTATCAAAACCTGGGTAAAATTCTCTCTTTTCTAAAAACCATCAAACAACCAGTAAATCTGCTTATATATATTGATACGAAGGCACTTGAAATTTGTTATTAAGGTACAATTATATTACATGCACAATAAAATGTGTAA
The DNA here is from genome assembly GCF_028554725.1 of Zeugodacus cucurbitae. Taxonomy (NCBI): domain Eukaryota; kingdom Metazoa; phylum Arthropoda; class Insecta; order Diptera; family Tephritidae; genus Zeugodacus; species Zeugodacus cucurbitae. The sequence continues at coordinate 30,788,498 of NC_071671.1, read as the reverse complement.
AAAAACTGAAAATTATTGCATATTTTTATGCATATAAAAAATTCCAAGTCAATCAATCATAATTAGAATCTATTAATTTATTATACAGAACATAGATGCACTTAATTTATTTACAATATACATAGCCAACACATCATCATTATTAGTTCGGTAGGAAAGTACATACCAATAACAGTAATTTTTGCTAATAAATGGCATAATACGGCCCAAAATCAATTTTTTATACCAATCGAAAGCTTTTTCGTACCATCTTGTCGATTAAATTAAGTGTTCTGACGGTTTTCGTTGGTGATTTTATGCCATTTTGGTAGTTTTAACTATACAATTGCATGAGGGGTTATCCGATTTCATCCATTTCTCTACTCTACGATGAAGTACCAAAGAGAAGAGTCTCCAGTAAAATGGGTTATATGGGGTAATGATACCCCTCCATACTGTGATTTTATGTACCGAATTACAACTTCATAACTTTTCAGTTTACGAGAATATGTGGGTATGATAATGTTTCGCTTTCACCCCTCAGGGAACTCGTTTAAAAAATTCGAATTTATTATATCTCTATATCTACCGTTAGGTAAACATCTTTAATACTCATATTGCGAGCGTATACAAATTTTTGATAGGAATTAAATTTTCGTTTGTGACGAAATTGTGTACAAACCAATTTGGTTAATTTTCATGACAAAATCAAATTATTTTTAAGAATATACTATGGAACTTCTCTCACTCGAATTACCATAATTCACAAAAAACTTCGAGTTAGACAGACTTCGAGCTATAGAATTTTCATTAAAACATACAAAATTTCAAAAAGCTTTAAAATATAGATTTATACTCAGTCTTCTTTATTTATTCCGTTATTTTGTTTGTTGCAGTTTGCTGTTGTTATATGTGCCCTGGTCGAATAGTTCGATTCATAGAAGGAAATTTGTATGAAATTTAACTTCTATTGCCAATTTAAGAGTTCGAGCTATGGAGAACTTTGAGTTAGGGAAGTTTGAGTTATGGAAGGAAATTAGTATGAAATTTGAAACGGTATTGCCAATTCAAAAGTTCGAGGTATGGAAGTTCCACTATTCATCTAATTCATTGTGCAACTAACTGAAAAGTCGAAAATCAGTATATAGATATAGGTATTATTGGTACTAGGGGAAATGATGGATTTAAAAGCAATGAAAGTTCTTAACTTTTTATATTTGGGGGCTGATATAATTCATAGACGGATTTCACTGATTATGTTCACGTAATTTTGTTAAGATATTGCACATATTGCTCTATGTAGATATTTATTAGGTACACACTCAACCGAAAGTTTGAAGGTGCATGTATTAGATATTTGAGGGCCCACGCAATTACTGAACCGATCCTATGTTTTTAACTTTTTCCACTGCAAGAAGGCGATAAAAAGTGAGAGCAACTCAGCAAAAAATGCGCTTAAAAGTATGCAACATATGTATAAAAATAAATATCCCTAATGAAAATAAACTTTTATAGAAAAGCTGTGTAGAGACCGACCAATTAATCGATACAAATTCATTTTTTTACTTTTTTGATTTATTTAAAGCATACAATTTGAATTCTTCTGTTTACTATATAAAACACAGTGATTCACATTTGACTAACCTAATAATTCATCACGATGATAATTTAAGTCTAATAAGTCTATTAATATTCACAGTTTTATTTAACAATTTGTTGAGATTTTGAAATAATGTCATGAAGCCACTATTATAGAAGCATTCGTAACTAGGAGAGTATATTTTTAAAAGTTCGCCATAGACAGGATCACTGGGTGCTGGCCTGGACTAGAAGGTGTATGCAAAAGAACCTCCCAAACAAGCTTCCAAAGATTCTATCGAATCACTATGTGACGCCTTTCACAATGCGATATATAAATCAAAAAAGTCATCTCTGTGAAAATAACAGGTTCTTTTTATTAGACTACTATTTTCGAATATTGTCCTTAATGCTCATATTTGTTCTTAAACGAAAAAAGCTATATTGCTGATTCGTATTGAGAAAACGCGAATAACTAATTTTTTCTATCAACATACATATATCTTTATAGTAATAATTTATTTAGTTTTGAATATTAATTAAAGGCATCGGCCGATTCTTTGCCAACTATCGGCATCGGCTTCGGCTAAAAATTTGGTATCGGTCGGACACTAAAGCTGTGCAGACTTTTATAGCTGGGAATTTAAAATGCAAAGACGCGCTTAACAAAAATGTGTGATAACATCAATGTAAAAATAAAGGCACACCAAGAGAAATAATATGAAATTATGTAAAACAATTGGCTTTCAGGTAATATAATTTAGTTTTGTAATTGCAAATCTACGCTTATAATAGGAAGAACTGTTGGTGCTCATTAAAACAAGGCCTACATTAAACACTTCCGAAAAGCAACTGCAATAAGATACTCGTTTTAATGTGCTTTTCCACCTCTATCTTTAAATGGTTGTAACTTTTTTTAGTTGTACTTAAAATATTTGAGCGACACTGTAAGGAAGTGCCCTAAAAGTTTGTAACGCCTACCTATAAGTTATTTGAATAACATATGTTCATATGTTCCAAAACATCTCTATAAAGACCAATTAGTAACAGGAAGGTTTTGCGTAAAAACTGAATACTGCCTAATTATCGATTTTGAGATTTCCCCTTTTAGCAGAACAGTACAGTACAGCCTAACATCAAACTAAAAAGTTAAAAATAAATATAGTTTAAAAAACTGAAAAAACACGCTTTTAAACCACATCAAACCATAAAAATTAAAAATAATTCTTAATATAATATGCTGACAAAAATAATTAACGAAACATATTTGTATTTTTGATTAAACAGCGTGGGTGCTTTGTTTTATATATTTCTCATATTGAGAACTCATAATATGTACATAGTGTTATAATTAATCTTTCCGCAGGAGTTATGCTTTTGCGGTAGTCTGTATTTTACTTAAAATTTAAATATTTTTTAAATAAATCAATTATTTTATAAAATTTTTTATTATTGAAAATATGACTGCAATGATCAGCATATAAAAGAAACATATTTAAACAATATTATGTGACATTTTTATTTACAAATTCCAAAAACTCAGCCGTTGGCACCTAATGTCCCATGACATCATAACTCATGATTGGTTCATCAAAAAACAATAGCCTAAAAATATTTCGTTAGTACATGGATAAACCTAATTAATGAACGAAGGAAACAAAAAATTATTGAATTTTTTACAGAATATTAACCAAAAAGCACACTTTTTTGGTAAAATTTTCGGCATATATTTGGTCGTAAAAATAGTTGTAATAAAGATACAAAAAATCCTTCTTTCATTAATGTTAGTTCAAGGATGTATGCAAAATTTTAACAAAACCGCTTTATAACTTTTCGAGATAACGTGTCTACCGACTTAATGTGTTTTGAGATAAACACTTTTAAAGTTTGACATTCAAACTGACGTGACCTGATGGGCGGCACTTCCAAAGGATATATCCCTTAGAATTATTATTCGGATTAATGATATATTTTTTTTAATATTCGAAACATATTACACTATTAAATAAGACAAAATATTTTTTTTTAAATTTTGAAATTTTGAAACCCACCTAACACTTTAATTGCGGAGCAAGCCCCATATATTATTATAAAAATAATCATCATTTAAATAAATTTAAATAAAGAAATTAATTAAATAAAAACATAGTGTTTAATAATTTTTCCGCAGCGGTTATGCTTTCTTGGTAGTTTGTATTTAGCTTAAAAATGTGTTTTACATATTGAATTTTTTTATATCTACGTTTTGTTTTATTTCAATGCACACCAAGCGAGACAAAATTGGTTGCCACGTGTCATTGTGTTCCGTTTTTCAGTCTTGTCTAGTTTTGCTTGTCTTGTTTGATTCGGTGTGGGTTGCGCTATAGCTCAGCATGTATTGTTCGACAACAAAAACGGTTTGAGGCAAATTTGTCGCATTTGGTTGCGTTGGCTGTATGAACATACATAAAAAGTTCGACAACATCTCTTCGAACAAGTCAAGGATCGAACATGCCTTTTTGTTTCGTCTTGTTCGGTGTGGGTTCACCCTAAGTAATAACATGAATAGCAGAGGAGAGTTAAGTGTTTTTTAACCGCTTTGAGCTAAGTGGAAAACCACCGCGACATATTTGGCTGAGTGTTTTTGATAGACAAGTATGAAAAATATGCGAGTAAGCACGCGATGTATTTTGAGAGGCGGTGCACAGGTGATGTGTATATATTCAAGTGGCTTTATATTGTTCAAGATAAAAAAACATTTTAATGTAAACAAATGCAAGAATCGTTTACTTTAATATTCGTTGGTCTAAATCAAAATATATACCCGTATATTACTACAATTCGTTTTGCAACTTTGGTGAGACCTGTATTGGAGTATGGCTCCATGGTTTGGAATTCCAGTTACCAAATCCATTAGGATAATTTTTACTTTTTCCTTAGGGCATTTTCATTGGGAATCTAGGATAAATTTTCCATCATGTACTAATCGTTTTAATATAAATCTACCTACAAAATGTAGTGGTAGGGAAATGCATGGCTTTTCTGATTGGATCAGTTTGTAGTATATTCCTCTTGTCTGATATTACTTTTAATGTCCCTGCTCCCTCATCTAGACAGTTTAGACCTTTATTTTTAAAATATCCTAGAACAAATTTTGAGTTAAATGAATCATATCGTATATGTCATGATTTTAATTCTCACTTGATCTATCAGACTCATCATTAAATATTGTTCTATCTTCCCTTAATAAGTTATTCTTAACATTTAAAACTTTTTTGACGTATTTCTAAATCTTAGCTGTCGAATCTTTTGTTTTTGTGTCTGAATAGTTTAAGATTTCGACGCTTAAAAAACTTTTGCCAACTTGTGAACTGCGCCTCTCGCAATCGTTGGGCGGGAGGTGGGTAATCATTGTGTTTATTACTCGCAACAAAGTTGCTAAGAGAGTATAATAGTTTTATTCACATAACGGTTGTTTGTGACATCTAAAACAAAACGAGTGAGATATAGGGTTATATATACCAAAGTGATCAGGGTGAAGAGTTGAAATCCAAATCCGGATGCCTGTCCGTCGGTGCAAGCGATAATATGAGTAAAAATGTAGATATCTCAATGGACCGAACCAGTCCTCTGCCACGCCCACAAAATGACTTCTAATAGTGTGTTCGGGTACCAAAAATGGTTAAAATCGGGGCATTACTCCGCATATATCGGTTAATATGTGAAATATCTTACCAAAATTAAGTGAGTCTTGGATATAGTGTACCTTAGTGGTGAAAATGATTGAAATCGCTTCAGCAATTACCTCAGCCCTCATATGCCATATATGATAATTTTCGTTATTCTATTGGACCTTATACAGAATATATGGGACAAATTGTGTTATCTTTAAAAAATTACACCAATAAATTGCGAAAGTATAAGATTTTCAGTTGGACCCGAACTTAGCCATTCGTTACTTGTTATAATTATATTCCTGTATGAGTGAAATTTTGTATGGGTCATGTAAAAGTTCATTGTATAAAAAAGCCTAGATCTGGGGAGACATACCCATGAAACTCTCGTACGAAAAATGGCAACTGCTAGCGCTCGTTACTCCACTCTCTGGCAAGAGATTGCGATGCGAATAGAATGACTTGCAAGACGATTTTCAGTTTCATATAAAGATTCTGCATCACGGAGTCTTTTTGATACCGTCACCGGGGAACTATTTCAAGAAAGTTGAGATTCTAGCAATAAATATAGCCATGTTACTCGGGGTGAATGTAGCTTTCCAATGGTGAAAGAATTTTTGAAATCGGCACAGTAGTTTTTGAGTTTATTCATTACAAACATACATACAAATCTTTCCTCTTTATAATAGTAGTATAGATTACATAAGTATATCCCAAGGGTACTCACAAGTAACTGCCTGTAATGCTCAATCTCATAATTATAATAGCAAATTTATTTAAAGTTCAATTGTATACATTTTTTAAATTTTTTAAGATACGTACACCGTTCAGCAGGCAGTAAATCTCTTAGGGTTTGGATGGTTTCACGTTAAACTATCACTCTTTGTTGGTCTATGCTGGATGGCAGACTCTATGGAAATGACAATACTCAGTATTATTGGACCAACAACACAATGTGAATGGAACATATCTACATATCAAAAGGCTTTTATGACAACCATTGTATTTTTGGGAATGATGATTAGTCCTTTATTCTGGACTCAATTAAGCGATCGATATGGCCGTAAATCAGTAAGTTTAAACTAAAGAAATTAATGCATTTAAATTATGGATAATATCCGAATAATTTGTTGATTACGTGGTACATTTTCTCATACATATGTGATGTTTTACATTTTTTTTAAATAGCACATACTCATGTGTGTGCCTTTAAATTTGAGACACACGCACATGTGTGTGTTTCAATATTTATTTTAAAAACCCCATGCTCATGTGTGTGTCTCAAAAAAAAATATAAAAAACTCTTGTTTATGGGTGCGCCTTTTGAAAAATAAAAAATATATACTTTTCGTATTATGTATATATATTATTGTCGTGTGAATTAGAGTTAAGTGATCTTAGTTCTACCACCTCATACGTTGCACAGTTACATGATGCAATGAAAACACGGAAACTAATCCAAATGAACAACATGTAAGTACGGGCTAAGTTCGGGTAAAACCGAATATTATATACTCTCGAAATGCATTTCTTTAATGTTATTAAGATTATGAATGTGTGACCAAGTTGTATTTGCTTCAAGAAAGAGTTCTTGTTTGAAGTGCTTCTTGAAGTGGATATTGTTTATTTATTTTATTTTTGTTATATGTACCAGGTAGTCAAAATTATTTACACATCGAACGTTTTTTTACGTTACACAGAAAAAGCTTTTGCTTGTTCTTGTCGCAGGGTAACAAAATGCTATGGTGTTGTAAACCTTGATCTATGCCTGAGCGAATGAAGTCGGTTTGGCAAGAATAGCTAGAAATATGGCGGAGAAATAAGCAAATGAACTGAAGACCGCTGTAGTCAAAAATATTTACACATATTTTTTTGCGTCAAAAGTATTTACACACACCTTGAACTCTATTCTTGTTCTTATTTAACTTTAAAATTTTAATGTTCAGTATAAGTTCCTATTCTAAGGCGATAAATTCATTTAAAACTTTGATTTAGGGTCCCTAAATTAGTAGCAAATCTCCAAAACTTAAGTAAGGAAAACTTCCCCAAAAAATCAGCCGACTCTGTTTAACGCCTAAACTGCATATTTCGTATTTTCATGTGGTAAATGCATAAAGCGTTTGGTAAACAAGCCCCGGAACCAAAATTCTGCATGCTCTGTCCACGACAAGCTCCAGGATCTAATTTAAGACAAATGACTGGCATATCGCTTTTTTATTTTCGGAAATATTGACTAATTTTTGCCAAACGTCAGGTATTTATGTTAACTTTTTTTAATATCCTGAGCAGTGTAGCATCATTAACTTTTCATGCAATATGCTGACCTTCTTAATTATTGATTATCTTTGCGCTATCTGAATTAGAAGTTGAATTTTATGTATATTGATTGCGTTTTTTGTTGTTTTTATTAATAATGTGCTATCCGTTTCTGCACTGTGAACTGCATCTAAGTCATCATCATTAAATGTATGTATGTGATTGGCGTTGCAACCGTTTAGCCGGTTATAGCCGAATCGACGATACTGCGCCACTTCTCTCTTTCCTTCGCAGTTCGGCGCCAGTTGGAGATCCCAAGTGTAACCAGGTCCCTCTAATGGACCCTCCCTTCCTCGGCTTCCTCCGGCGGGTACTGCATCGAACACTTTCAGAGCTGGAGTGGTTTCGTCCATTCGGACAACATGACCTAGCCAGCGTTGCCGCTGTCTTTTTATTCGCTGAATTATTTCAATGTCGTCGTATAACTCGTACAGCTCATCGTTCCATCATCTGCGGTATTCGCTGTTCTCAATGTTTTGAGGACCATAAATCTTGCGCATAATTTTCCTCTCGAAAACTCGAAAAAAAGTGTCGTCTCATTTGATGTTGACATCGTCCAAGCTTCTGCACCATAAAACAGAACGGGAATGATAAGCGACTTGTAGAGTTTGATTTTGGTTCGTCGAGAGAGTACTTTTCAATTGCCTACTCAGTCCAAAGCAGCACCTGTTGGCAAGAGTGATTCTGCGCTGGATTTCGAGGCTGACATTGTTCGTGTTGTTGATGCTGGTTCCTAGGTATACGAAATTATCTACGACTTCGAAGTTATGACTGTCAACAGTGACGTGGGAGCCAAGACGCGAGTGCGCCGACTGTTTTTTTGATGACAGGAGATATTTCATCTTGTCCTCATTCACCTCCAGACCCATTCGCTTCGCTTCCCTATCCAGGTGGGAAAAAGCAGAACTAACGACGCAGTTGTTACTTCCGATGATATCAATATCATCCGCGTACGCCAGGAGCTGTACACTCTTATAGAAGATTGTACCTTCTCTATTTAGCTCTGCAGCTCGTATTATGTTTTCCAGTATTAATTTAAAGAAGTCACATGATAGTGAGTCACCTTGTCTGAAACCTCGTTTGGTATCGAACGGCTCGGAGAGGTCCTTCCTAATCATGACGGAGCTTTTGGTGTTGCTCAACGTCAATTTACACAGCCGTATTAGTTTTGCGGGGATACCAAATTCAGACATCGTAGCGTAAAGGCAGCTCCTTTTCGTGCTGTCGAAAGCAGCTTTAAAATCGACAAAGAGATGGTGTGTGTCGATCCTATTTTCACGGGTCTTCTCCAAAATTTGGCGCATGGTGAATATCTGGTCTGTTGTTGATTTTCCAGGCTAAAGCCACACTGATAAGGTCCAATCAGTTTGTTAAATTATAGGCGATATTTAGGAGGCTTATCCCACGATAATTGATGCATACTGTGGGGTCTCCCTTTTTGTGGATTGAGTACACTTCTATCGTCTTCCGTCTATCACAACATGATCGATTTGGTTACGCGTGTTTCGATCAGGAGACAGCCATGTTGCTTGGTTAATTTTCTTGTGCTGGAATCTGGTACTACAAACGACTATATTTCGGGCCCAGGCGAAGTCGATCAGCCTCAGGCCGTTTGGCGATGTTTCGTCATGGAGGCTGGATTTTCCGACTGTTATGCCAAAGACACCTTCCTTACCCACCCTAGCATTGAAATTGCCAAGCACAATTTTGACAACGTGGCGGGGGCAGCGCTCATAGAACGTATCTTTGGTCATATCGTCCTTCGGTTGAAGAACCTCGCTTTTATGCGGATTGCGGCTAGACGTTCATCCACCGTAGTGAATGCCAGGACTCGGCGACGGAGTCTCTCTCCCACCACAAATCCAACACCAAATTTGGGCTTCTTTATACGACCGCTGTAGTAGATGTCAAACCCTACTCACAACCGCGGAATCGGGTTCGCCTTCTCACTTTAGCTCGCCTTCAAACGGCTGTTTGATGGCTACCCAGAGGATACTTGGTCTAAAACCGGAAGTCGTGAGCTGCTTGAACCATGTGGAGAAGAATCATTTCTGGTAACTCCCAAGTGAATGACAATCAAAAACTTTCCTCACTTACGTGAACTTCTACACATGATATTAATATTTTGAATAAGGAATTTCAGTCGGAAAGTTGTCGGTTTTAATATTTGTATTCTCATATTAAGTAAATATTCCTTTATATTTTATGTAATTTTATTGGCAACAAATTCTGAAACAATATATTTATTAAATATAAAGATACAAAAAATCATATTCATGTATCAAAAATATTTGTTGAGACAACTGTGAATAATATGTATATTAAAAGTAAAACTAGCGATAACGAAATAAGTAATAATCAAACAAACAAGTAATGTTCTTTTGAAAAAAAATATAGAAATACAACCATTAATTAAAAATTTAAAAATTTGTTTCTGTGATCCCGATAAGATAAAAACTCAATAGAAGTTCCTTGTGTTGAGTGATAATAATTTAAAGAAAGATATGGATATCAATAGATAGATTTTGGAGTACCGTTGGTACCATTAAAAAATGCACTTATAAAAACAAAATTAAAGAACATATTAAATATAAGTTATTTAAGTAGTATTATACATTGTACAGAATTAGTACACAAGAGTGAAGTACGTTATGTATGGTCAGCAAAAAAGGATCTCTTAGATAAATAATTTACTACCTTTTATATTATGTAATATTTATAAACTTTATTTTATTTTCTTCAAACTTAAAATGTTTGATATATAATATATAACACATTTTATTGGTTTTTTTGTATGAGCCTATGCTTTTATATATATATATATATATATGTTATATATATATATAAACTTCCAAGAGTGAAGTTCGTTAAACGACAGGTTTTAATAAAAAAAAATTGGTAAATTATTCGATCGAACATGTATTTAAAGAGTTACGTCACACTCGTACCGAATTTAAGCAAGTGTGATTGAACAGACTCGAACATACCCGAAGCTGCTCTCTGGTATATACATATATCTATGTAGGGTGTCCGAGTGCTAATTCGAGAGTGTTGGTCAAAATCAACTCGTGTACGACACACCCGAAATTGCCAGGCCTGTTCGTTACATTGAATTTTTCGTATGTTTTTTAATTAAAATTAGTTAAATATCCGTAAATTTCAGTTTAATAAATTGTTTTATTAATTATTTGTTAAAAAATGAGAAACCATAACAAACCAATTCAAATCAGCTAAATTCTTCCAAAATGGATAAATTCTGCCACTATATATACAAAACTCGAGTTCCCTGCATGAACTCGAATATAGGCGCGTCGTGATTGCTAGTTGGCGCAATTTTCGCTTCGGGTTCCAAACTCGATCGAACATGTATTTGAAGAATTCGTACCGAATTTGTGATTGAACAAACCATAAAAAAACTCTATGTGCCGTCAATTTATGACTAATACGAGTGTATACTAACAATTTGATTTTACTCACTTGCTTATTGGTCAGGATGAAAATAAACTTCAATGAGTTCGGTACACTGATCGGCACGAGTAGAATTTTGACATCGTAGCTGAGTACAAAAGTAAAGATACCCAGTGAGAACTTTGTCACATTACATTTTTCATTATTTAATTGAACATGCATTTTCGTGCATATTTATTAATTTTCAATTAAATTTACTATTAAAAGAAATATATTAGAATCTGAAAACATTAACTTTACTGTCTTTAAATAACTTAAAACATTAAATGTAATACGACATCAAAAAATAAAGCACATCGTTAGTCATTTCGCGCAGGGCTCATTTGGCGGCACAGACTTCGTCAGGTTTACCTTGATCATATTCGTATCATTTTATTCATTCAGCTATACTCTTGGTGTTTCTTTTTGCTATGGCTCGTATCAAGGGAAACTTACTAATCATTCATACTCCCGCTATGTGTGCTGTGCGTAAATGAGTATTAGTGGATAATAGTGTCTTTTTATACTCTCGCAACAAAAGTTGCTAAGAGAGTATTATAGTTTTGTTCATATAACGGTTGTTTGTAAGTCATAAAACTAAACGAGTAGATATAGGGTTATATATATCAAAATGATCAGGGTGACGAGACTAGTCAAAATCCGAATGTCTGTCTGTCCGCCCGTCCGTCCGTACGTCCGTCCATGCAACGGATAACTTGAGTAAAAATTGAGATATCTTGATGAAACATGGAACACACGTTCCTTGGGACCGTGAGAGGGTTGCTTTCGAAAATGGGCAAAATCGGACTACTGCCACGCCCACATAAAGTGTCATAACTAAGCCATAAATAAAGTTATAAAAGTAAAATTTGGATTGCACTAGGAAGGGGCATATTTGGATGTAATTTTTTTGGGAAAGTGGGCGTGGCCCCGCCACCAAATCGGTTATTTGTATATATCTCGCAAACCAATAAAGCTATATAAACCCAACTGTCTGCAGTCAGTTCTCTTACGTACCCCACCACACACCATGAAATTAGTTGAAATCGGATAATAACCACGCCCATCTCCCATGCAAAGGTTAGGTTGAAAATTACAAAAAGTGAGTTAACTCAGTAACGAAAAACGGCAGAAACACTATATTTCACATAAGAAATGGCAGATGGAAGCTGCACTCAGATTATTTTACCAAATGGAAAATGGGCATGGCATCGCCCACTTATGGGTCAAAAACCATATCTCAGGAACTACTCGAGGAACTACTCGACCGATTTCAATGAAACTTGGTTTGTAATAGTTTCAATACATCCCAATGATATGTTGTGAAAATAGGCCAAATCGCTTCACAACCACGCCTACTTCCTATAAACCAGAACTTTGAAGACGATCTGAATAGTTAACTTTACAATATATAAATTAAGCACTAGTGAAGATATCGATGCAGAACTTTGCACAAATACTACCTTTATAGTGTGGCAGCCCCATTCTAAAAATCGCCGAAATCGGACCATACGTTTTCAAGGCCCCATTAATCGAACATGAGGACCTGGGTGCTTCTAACCTAATATTAGGGTTTCCAACTTTCAATGGACTTTATACAATATATATGACGCATATGTGGGTCAAAATGTGTATAACATAATATTAATAAAGTTAAATAAATAAATTGCGAGAGTATAAAATGTTCGGTTACACCCGAACTTAGCCCTTCCTTGCTTGTTTTATTTATTTTTTATTGAAACGTAATTAGATATATTTTTACATTTCATATGATTGCAACTAGTGAAACAAATCAAAATTGTACTAACAAGCAATATTTTTCTAATTTTGAAAGATAAATGCAATATAAGAGTTTTTTTGAAGATCACTGTGCAGATCTGAATTACGTATGTATGACGAGGCATTTTCAAATTTGCGTAGGACTTTATTTTGGAACCGTTCTAATATAAATTTTTGTGTTACTCAACCAATCACTTAAACAGTTAAACAGATATATTGCAGTTCTCTGATGTGTATCACCGGTACTCTGAATTGTCACTTTTGAAATGTCACTTATAAGAACTAAAAACAATAAATATAAATGGAAAAGCGAAATTTTAAGGTATTTGAAGAAATGGTTTGTGATTTTAATTTTCCATGAAAAGTTGAGTGAATTAATACCACTTGATTTACCACAGAAAGTTTGAAAACCGGTTGTTTTAATATACCATAATATCGCTAACCGACATTTAAATAGTTATTATTTATATGAATTGTTAAGTATACAATAATTGTTCTTCTTCTTCTTGACTGGCGTAGACACCGCATACGCGGTTATAGCCGAGTCCAAAACAGCGCGCCACATATCCCTCTTTCTGGCAGTTTGGTGCCAATTGGTTATACCAAGCGAAGCCAGGCCCCTCTCCACCTGGTCCTTCCATCGGAGTGGAGGTCTCCCTCTTCCTCGGCTTCCACCAGCGGGTACTGCATCGAATACTTCCAGAGCTGGAGCACTTTCATCCATTCGAACAACATGACCTAGCCAGCGTAGCCGCTGTTTTTTATTCGCTGGACTATGTCTATGTCGTCGAATAACACATACAGCTCATCGTTCCATCGTCTGCGGTATTCGCCGTTGCCAATGTTTAAGGGACCATAAATCTTCCGCTAAACCTTTCTCTCGAAAACTCCTAGTGCCGTCTCATCGGATGTTGACATCGTCCACGCTTCTGCACCGTTAAGTAGGATGGGAATGATGAGAGACTTGTAGAGTTTGGTTTTTGTTCGTCGAGAGAGGACTTTACTTTTCAATTGCCTACTAAGTCCATAGTAGCACCTGTTGGCAAGAGTGATACTGCGTTGGATTTCCAGGCTGACATTGTTATTTCTGTTAATGCTGGTTCCCAGGTAGATGAAATTATCTACAACTTCAAAATTATGACTGTCAACAGTGACGTGGGAGCCAAGACGTGAATGCGCTGACTGTTTGTTTGACGACAGGAGATATTTCGTCTTGTCCTCGTTCACCACCAGATCAATACGCTTCGCTTCCTTATCCAATCTGGAGAAAGCAGAACTAACGGCACGGGTGTTGTTTCCAATGATATCGATATCATCGGCGTACGCCAGTAGCTGTATACTCTTATAAATGATTGTACCTTCTCTATTTAGCTCTGCAGCTCGTATTATTTTCTCCAGCATCAGGTTAAAGAAATCACACGAGAGTGAGTCACCTTGTCTGAAACCTCGTTTGGTATCGAACGGCTCGGTGTTGCTCAACATCAACTTACATAGCCGTATTAGTGTTGCGGGGATACCAAATTCAGACAACACGTGCGGGATGGGATAGATACCGAGAGCTGAAGAGGGAAGCGAGACGCATCTGCAGACAAAAAAAGAAAGAAGCCGAAATGCGTGAGTACGGAGAGCTTGAGAAGCTGGCAGACAGAGGCTCGAAAATTTTATGAAAGAATGAATCGACTTAACGAAGGTTTCAAGACCGGAGCATCCTCATGTAGAGACCAAGGTGGTAATCTGGTAACCGATGTCCAGGGCATAATGGGATTATGGAGGAATCACTTCTCCAGCCTGCTGAATGGCAGTGAAAGTACAACACCAGGAGATGGCGAACCCGATTCCCCAATCGACGACGATGGAGCAGATGTTCCATTGCCCGACCGTGAAGAAATTCGAATAGCAATTACCCGCTTGAAGAACAATAAGGCGGCAGGGGCCGATGGATTACCGGCCGAGCTATTCAAATACGGCGGCGAAGAGCTGATAAGGTGCATGCATCAGCTTCTTTGCAGAATATGGTCGGAAGAAAGCATGCCTGACGATTGGAATCTCAGTGTACTCTGCCCAATACACAAAAAGGGAGACCCCACAATTTGCGCCAATTACCGTGGGATAAGCCTCCTCAACATCCCGTATAAGGTTCTGTCGAGCGTATTGTGTGAAAGACTAAAGCCCACCGTCAACAAACTGATTGGACCTTATCAGTGTGGCTTTAGACCTGGAAAATCGACAACTGACCAGATATTCACCATGCGCCAAATCTTGGAGAAGACCCGTGAAAAGAGGATCGACACACACCACCTTTTAGTCGATTTTATAGCTGCTTTCGACAGCACGAAAAGGAGCTGCCTTTATGCCGCGATGTCTGAATTTGGTATCCCCGTAAAACTAATACGGCTGTGTAAGTTGACGTTGAGCAACACCAAAAGCTCCGTCATGATTGGGAAGGACCTCTCCGAGCCGTTCGATACCAAACGAGGTTTCAGACAAGGTGACTCACTATCGTGCGACTTCTTTAACCTGATGCTGGAAAAAATTATAAGAGCTGCAGAGCTAAACCGAGAAGGTACAATCTTCTACAAGAGTGTACAGCTCCTGGCGTACGCCGATGATATTGATATCATCGGAAGCAACAACCGCGCCGTTTGTTCTGCTTTTTCCCGCATGGATATGGAGGCGAAGCGAATGGGTCTGGAGGTGAATGAGGACAAGACGAAATATCTCCTGTCATCAAACAAACAGTCGGCGCATTCGCGTCTTGGCTCCCCCGTCACTGTTGACAGTCATAACTTCGAGGTCGTAGATAATTTCGTATACCTGGGAACCAGCATCAACAACACGAACAATGTCAGCCTCGAAATCCAGCGCAGAATAATTCTTGCCAACAGGTGCTACTTTGGACTGAGTAGGCAATTGAACAGTAAAGTCCTCTCTCGACGAACCAAAATCAAACTCTACAAGTCGCTTATCATTCCCGTCCTGCTTTACGGTGCAGAAGCTTGGACGATGTTAACATCAGATGAGACGGCACTAGGAGTTTTCGAGAGAAAATTTTGCGCAAGATTTATGGTCCTCAGAACATTGGCAACGGCGAATACCGCAGACGATGGAACGATGAGCTGTACGAGTTATACGACGACATTGACATAGTTCAGCGAATAAAAAGACAGCGGCTACGCTGGCTAGGTTATGTTGTCCGAATGGACGAAAGGACTCCAGCCCTGAAAGTGTTCGATGCAGTACCCGCCGGAGAAAGCCGAGGAAGGGGAAGGCCTCCACTCCGTTGGAGGGACCAGGTGGAGAGCGACCTGGTTACACTTGGGATCTTCAACTGGCGCCGAACTGCGAAGAGAGAGAGAGGTGGCGCACTATCGTCGATTCGGCTATAACCGGCTAAACGGTTGCAACGCCAATCACATACAGTGTAATCCATTTATAATGGACTCGCTTAAGATGGAAACTCTGTTATTATGTACCTCTTTGTCAAGTCTCAGTTCAAACATATGTAAAAAACTCGGTTGAAATAGACTCGGTTATAATGGATTCCGGTTATAATAGACAATAAAATCGGTTTTTGTCCATTATAACCGAAGCTTTCAAAATCAAATTTCAAAACAAAGTTGGCAATCAGTTGGCAATAAGCAAAATTTTGTACTTCCCCGAATTCGATCAAGAGACACAATAAGTCTCTGCAGCAGAAAATGTTCATTTTTTCTTGGAAATAAGTCAAAGAAGGCAAACAACTTCTGCGGTGGGTTGAAAGTGACGTTCGTTGGCTTTTCATTGAGAGTTGTTAATTTTAAGAAAAATGTCGGAAAAAAAATAAAAAGCGAGCATTTACAAGAATATACAGCATTTACAAGAATATACAATGAAGAATATACAATAATATGCGAAATTGAAGGAGGAACTTCTCAAGCTGACATTTACTTGAACAAAAACCTAAAAAACAGACTGTTTCAAACATATGGATTAATCGGGAAAAAATTAAAAATGATTGGAAAGTCAACGACAAAAGAAAAAAAATAAGAGTGGCGACACATCCTCAAGTTGATGATTTACTGTTTAAATGGTTTATTTTATTTTTATTCCTAATTTTTTATTCATATTTTTATTCATAAACTTTATTGCTTTAATAAAAAAACACATTGAATTTACTTTTTGAGTTAAAAATTTTATATTCTGATTAGATGGACACTCGGTTATAATGGACAATTTGACATGGTCCCGTGGAGTCTATTATAACCGGATTACACTTTACATACATTTTAATTTAAATGCCCAAAAATTTGTATTTTGCCTGATCTAAAAAACGAAAATTTTTGAGGCGCTGTCACTCTGGATTAAATTGGATATCCCTTTATCCCTGCTCTCACTTTTCGGACTTGAAAGCCGTCTTGCTTTAAATCAAGTTGATGATCACGAAATAATCAGTTGAGCATAGCAATTTTCAAATTACAAGTTACCTGCTTAAAACTTGTCTCATCATATATAATACTATCTGTCAAACGAAATCACAGTTTTCGCTTACTGTGAACTTACATTCCTGTCATTATAATCGAAGCCTGCTCTAGTTTAGGTGGTGTGTGCTCTACGTGGGCCAAGAAAAAATGACAGTGGAGTTGCAGCAACAAAGTGTCTCAATCACAGCGACCGAAATTAATTAATTTGTAGAGACCGAGGGATGTCGCATAATTTACTAAATGAACGAAAGCTTTCTTTAAAAAACACTGATCCATTTCGTTGGCAATCGTGTTCCCAAAAATTATTCTTACGTTGCTTGGCGTCCCAAGTTCCTTTATTATACCTAATAGGATTAAACGTTATTTGTTGAAGAATAATCGGTGCGCAAGATATTTATCTACTTTTTCAAAATCAATTCCTTCATTATTAAAATTTTCTTGTCGTGATTCTATAAAACACAATCATTAATAATAAATATAAGCAAATATTAAAGATTCTAAAACATACCATTCTCGTTGCTCAAAATTTTAACAAACATACATTTGTGAACTGTTAATGAAAACGCATCGAAAACACATGATGTCGGTCAGAACGACTTTGTTTCCGCAATCCACAGATTGTGTATTCAAGATGCTTTCAATGTCGGTCCGAACGTAGTATAAGTCTTTACATAGTAACTCGATTAGTTTTAGGTGTAACAACAATCGTTAGGCGAACAAAATTTA
The DNA here is from genome assembly GCF_028554725.1 of Zeugodacus cucurbitae. Taxonomy (NCBI): domain Eukaryota; kingdom Metazoa; phylum Arthropoda; class Insecta; order Diptera; family Tephritidae; genus Zeugodacus; species Zeugodacus cucurbitae. The sequence continues at coordinate 30,770,560 of NC_071671.1, read as the reverse complement.
TAATATGTACATATGTGCAGCATATACGCCCGTAAATTATATGAAGAAGAACAAAAACAAATTAATCGATATTGTGAAAATTGACGTCATACATTCCCCATTGTCAAAACCAATAATAACCATAATCTATAATATTATATACATATATTATATTTTATTCCAGGCCTTGACTTTTTGTGGTATACTGCTCGTATTGTACAGCTTACTATGTTCGGTGGCGCCCAATTTCACTTGGCTTATAATCTTGCGTGCATTGGTTGGCTTTTCAATAGGGTGCATACCCCAATCGTAAGTAAACAATTTTCTAAATTTAATTAAAATACTAATTTTTTAAAACAAATAGCTTGTTTGTATCATTTTGTTCTGAATCGTAAACTTAACAATACAGTACTTTTCGTTTAATTGACCCTATGTTTCCCCGTTTAGTTGAACGGAGTTGTATGTATGTACATATGTGATTGGCGTTGCAACCGTTTAGCCGGTTATAGCCGAATCGACGATAGTGCGCCACCTCTCTCTCTCTTCGCAGTTCGGCGCCAGTTGGAGATCCCAAGTGTAACCAGGTCGCTCTCCATCTGGTCCCTCCAACGGAGTGGAGGTCTTCCCCTTCCTCGGCTTTCTCCGGCGGGTACTGCATCGAACACTTTCAGGGCTGGAGTGTTTTCGTCCATTCGGACAACATGACCTAGCCAGCGTAGCCGCTGTCTTTTTATTCGCTGAACTATGTCAATGTCGTCGTATAACTCGTACAGCTCATCGTTCCATCGTCTGCGGTATTCGCCGTTGCCAATGTTCTGAGGGCCATAAATCTTGCGCAAAATTTTCTCTCGAAAACTCCTAGTGTCGTCTCATCTGATGTTAACATCGTCCAAGCTTCTGCACCGTAAAGCAGGACGGGAATGATAAGCGACTTGTAGAGTTTGATTTTGGTTCGTCGAGAGAGGACTTTACTGTTCAATTGCCTACTCAGTCCAAAGTAGCACCTGTTGGCAAGAGTTATTCTGCGCTGGATTTCGAGGCTGACACTGTTCGTGTTGTTGATGCTGTTTCCCAGGTATACGAAATTATCTACGACCTCGAAGTTATGACTGTCAACAGTGACGTGGGAGCCAAGACGCGAATGCGCCGACTGTTTGTTTGATGACAGGAGATATTTCGTCTTGTCCTCATTCACCTCCAGACCCATTCGCTTCGCCTCCTTATCCATGCGGGAAAAAGCAGAACAAACGGCGCGGTTGTTGCTTCCGATGATATCAATATCATCGGCGTACGCCAGGAGCTGTACACTCTTGTAGAAGATTGTACCTTCTCGGTTTAGCTCTGCAGCTCTTATAATTTTTTCCAGCATCAGGTTAAAGAAGTCGCACGATAGTGAGTCACCTTGTCTGAAACCTCGTTTGGTATCGAACGGCTCGGAGAGGTCCTTCCCAATCATGACGGAGCTTTTGGTGTTGCTCAACGTCAACTTACACAGCCGTATTAGTTTTACGGGGATACCAAATTCAGACATCGCGGCATAAAGGCAGCTCCTTTTCGTGCTGTCGAAAGCAGCTTTAAAATCGACAAAAAGGTGGTGTGTATCGATCCTCTTTTCACGGGTCTTCTCCAAGATTTGGCGCATGGTGAATATCTGGTCAGTTGTCGATTTTCCAGGTCTAAAGCCACACTGATAAGGTCCAATCAGTTCGTTGACGGTGGGCTTTAGTCTTTCACACAGTACGCTCGATAGAACCTTGTATGCGATATTTAGGAGGCTGATCCCACGGTAATTGGCGCAGATTGTGGGATCTCCCTTTTTATGGATTGGGCAGAGCACACTGAGATTCCAATCGTCAGGCATGCTTTCTTCCGACCATATTCTGCAAAGAAGCTGATGCATGCACCTTATCAGTTCTTCGCCGCCGTATTTGAATAGTTCTGCCGGTAATCTATCGGCCCCCGCTGCTTTGTTGTTCTTCAAGCGGGTAATTGCTATTCGAATTTCTTCATGGTCGGGTAATGGAACATCTGCTCCATCGTCATCGATTGGGGGATCGGGTTCGCCATCTCCTGGTGTTGTACTCTCACTGCCATTCAGCCGGTCGGAGAAGTGTTCCCTCCATAATCCCATTATGCCCTGGACATCGGTTACCAGAGTACCACCTTGGCCTCTACATGAGGATGCTCCGGTCTTGAAACCTTCGTTAAGTCGCTTCATTTTTTCATAAAATTTTCGAGCATTCCCTCTGTCTGCCAGCTTCTCAAGCTCTTCGTACTCACGCATTTCGGCCTCTTTCTTTTTTTGTCTGCAGATGCGTCTCGCTTCCCTCTTCAGCTCTCGGTATCTATCCCATCCCGCACGTGTTGTGGTCGTTTGCAACGTTGCGAGGTAGGCAGTCTGTTTTCTCTCCGCTGCGAGACAGCACTCCTCATCGTACCAGCTTGTTTTTTGTCGTTGCCGAAAACCAATTGTTTCGGCTGCAGCGGTACGCAGTGAGTTTGAGATGCCGTTCCACAGTTCCCTTATACCGAGATGCTGATGAGTGCTCTCAGAGAGCAGGAGTGCAAGTCGAGTAGAGTATTTCGTGGCTGTCTGTTGCGATTGCAGCTTTTCGACGTCGAACCTTCCTTGTGTTTGTTGACGGGCATTCTTTGTTGCACAGAGGCGGGTGTGTATCTTCGCTGCGACCAGATAATGGTCCGAGTCTATATTTGGTCCTCGGAGCGTACGCACGTCTAAAACACAGGAGACATGTCTTCCGTCTATCACAACGTGATCGATATGGTTCCGCGTGTTTCGATCAGGAGACAGCCAAGTAGCTTGATGTATTTTATTATGCTGGAATCTGGTACTACAGACGACCATATTTCGGGCCCCAGCGAAGTCGATCAGCCTCAGGCCGTTTGGCGATGTTTCGTCATGGAGGCTGAATTTTCCGACTGTTGTGCCAAAGACACCTTCTTTACCCACCCTGGCGTTAAAATCGCCAAGCACGACTTTTACATCGTGGCGGGGGCAGCGCTCATAGGTGCGTTCTAGGCGCTCATAGAAAGCATCTTTGGTCACATCGTCCTTCTCTTCCGTTGGGGCGTGGGCGCAAATCAGCGATATGTTGAAGAATCTCGCTTTGAAGCGGATTGTGGCAAGACGTTCATCCATCGGGGTGAATGCCAGGACTCTGCGACGGAGTCTCTCTCCCACCACAAATCCAACACCAAATTTGCGCTCCTTTATATGGCCGCTGTAGTAGATGTCACAAGGACCCACATTCTTCCGTCCTTGTCCCGTCCATCGCACTTCTTGGATGGCGGTGATGTCAGCCTTGAGTCGTATGAGGACATCAACCAGCTGGGCAGAGGCACCTTCCCAATTAAGGGTCCGGACATTCCAGGTGCATGCCCTTATATCATTATCCTTAAAAAGTTTGCAGGGGTCGTCATCAAAAGGGAGGTGTCTCATCCGAGGCTTTCGTAGATTTTTCATTGGTACTTCGTTTTTATGTGGTGGGTCCCAAGCGCTACGCACAACCGCATAAGTGGGCTTCGCCTTCTCACTTTAGCTCGCCTTCAAACGGATGTCTGTTGGCTACCTAGAGGATACTTGGTCTAAAACCGGAAGTCGTGAGCTGCTTGAACCATGTGGAGAAGAATCGTTTCTGGCCACTCCCAAGTGAATGACAATCAAAAACTTTCCTCACTTGCGTGAACTTCTACACATGATCCCATCCTCCTCGTTGAACGGAGTTATCGAGCAAAAAATATAGCATATGAAAGCACATGTAAATTTTCTCGGATAATTTGACTCGGTTAATTGATTTTCCCGCTTAGTTGGTTCACAATATATGTCATCAAAAATCATTTTCCTTTTAAATTTCCCCGGTTAATTCCACCAAATAATATTGTGAAAAAACTAATATTCTAATCAACACTAAATAATTTTTTAATAATAAATTTGAATAACAAATATATATATGTTCATATGTACTTAAATATATTCATAGATACCTATGTTAGTACATAAAATTGTTATTGCATTTTTTGCTATAATGGTAAAAAATATTCAAATATAATATTTTAATATCGTACTATTTAATAAGACAAACAACTTTCAAATTTTGATTCCCACGTAATCGCTTAATTCACCAAATAGTCCAAATAAGCGTGATTCCTGTAATTGAACAAACTGTCCATTAAAGCGGGATGCTTTTAATTGAACAAATTGTTCAATTAAGCGAGTATCTGTTAATTGATTCCCCGTTAATTGAACGAAAATTTGTGCAAATTTTGATATACAATTATGCGAAAAGTACTGTATATACGTTTATGTAAGTAGGGCGCTAGTGAGGATATCGGAACAGAACTTTGCACTAATACTGAATTTATAGTGTGGCATCGCCCTTCTAAAAATCGCCGAAATGGGACCATAAGTTTTGAAGGCCCCATATAAGGAACATGGGGACCTCAGTGCTTCTAATAAATATTTTACCCAAAATATAGGTAAATCCCTTATATATTTTAAAGGAATTCAAAGGGAATCTTTTTCTTCCAATAATATGTCTCCGTGCTAAAAATTAGTGAAATCGGGTGAAAACAAAACTTGGAAGCACTACGCAAGCGGAGATAGAAATTTAAATGGATAGCATACTATCTTGCACGAACTCAACTGGATAACTTTGTTGTTGTTTTCACATGTAAAAGTTTTGACTAGCGATCACCGCCCAAAGATAGCGAGCAGAGAAGTGTCTAATCGATTGTAGCTATTATATTCTTTGTTTTTTGAGGTTAGCCTCCAATATCTAAATATTTCCCTTCGAATTACAAAGAACCTACTTTATTTACTTATAACTCAATCTCCCGGAAGAAACAATTAGGTACAAAAAAAGAAAATAAGAGTTGACTTTGCAGTATAGTGTAATTATTGTGTTTGGACAATATTAGAAACTACTCTACATGTTTACAAATATTTACAAAATATTATTTACTTTCACTATACAATTTTACATTAAGGTGATCCTCCCCCATGTTCCGTGTCCTATACTTAAGTGGACTTTATTTCAAGTCTATGTCTTCTGTCATTTGCGGATCGATTTATCATACAAAATAAAAATCTACATTAATTTTTAATGAATTTTAATCGTCTTGAAAATGAAATGCAACTCTCCGACAAAGACCGTATTTGTAATTATATATACGTTCTTAGTCTGCGATTGGCTATTGCTGAAACATATGTTCAGTTTGAAAGCTCACAGGTGGGCGAATATTGATAGCAAAACAAAACAAAAAAACGAAAAAATTGTCGGGAATCGAAAATTTAAATATCCACCAAATCGCCGCCATATTGGCATTTCTCCCACTGTGACATTTAAAGAATTTCATAACAAAAAGGAATGGTGAATTGCGTCGAAGCGCACTGGTACGAACAAGAACAGAAAGCGTGTCGAGGAACACGAGATACTGAACGATTCTCCTAAAATCGACGCTTACTCTTCGAAATACTACGAACTGCCGTACAATTGTATCAACGCAGTCTTATTTAATGGTTCTTTTTTAAGAGGACGTTTTTTTGTTCAAACGAGTATTATACAGCCAACATTTTTAATTTATGTTAAAATAATAAATAAGTGAAGTATTTACAATATTTTTAGTTATTACTCAACATTCAGTGAGTGTCACATAAAATAATACACATGTAAAATATTCATAAAATAATGCATAGAACTGTATTCAAACTTTAAAAAGTTAAATAAAAATCATAGTAGTTTGTTTAATATTTGAACTTGTAATTTAAGCAAAAAACCAAAAAAAAATTTAGTAGTTAACTTAACAAAAAAAGTATTTCATGTTCACAACTCAAAAATATGTGTGTCACTCAAAATTGTTCACCTAATTATTTGAAAGTAAACGGATTCTGATTTTAAAGTTATTTGCAGTGGTATTTTTGAAGCTTTCAAAATTTTCAACCTCAAAATTTAGTGAAATGAATCAAACATCTCCCGAAGAACTCGAATTGTTAATATACCATAATAAAAGAGGAAAAAAGTATGCAGAAGTCGCAGAATCATTGCTTTATTTAGTATGTTATAAAAAGCATAATGAAAACAATAGAATATGTAATAAGGTAAAAACCGGTCGAATGAAAGGCTGACCCTTAATGACGAGAGATGGATTATACGTCAAGTGAAGGCAAACCCAAGAATATCAGCCCAAAAAATCAGCAACGAGCTTAAAATTTACTTGGAAGAGGAAGTCAGTGGTTCAACAGTAAGGAGAGTGCTTCGTAAAAACATGTTTCATGGAATAACTGCTCTCAACAAGCCATTTATCAACAGACGCAATAAACGCAATTACAGTTTGCTCTTTAATACCAATCTATGCCGAAAGAGGTCTGATTCATGTTTTTTTATACTCTCGCAACAATAGTTGCTAAGAGAGTATTGTAGTTTTGTTCACATAATGGTTGTTTGTAAGTCATAAAACTAAACGAGTTAGATATAGGGTTGTATATATCGAAATGATCAGGATGACGAGACGAGTAGAAACCCGGATGTCTGTATATCCGTCCGTCTGTCCGTGCAACGGATAACTTGAGTAAAAATTGAGATATCCTAACGAAACTTGGAACACGTATTCCTTGGCACTCTGAGGAGGTTGCTTTCAAAGATGGCCAAAATCGGTGGCCATTCCACGCCCACAAAATGCCGAAAACCAAAAACCTATAAAGTGTCATAACTAAGCCATAAATAAAGTTATAAAAGAAAAATTTTGAATAAGGGATCGAACTAGTAAGGGCCATATTTGGATGTAACTTTTTTGGGAAATGGGTTATTTGTATATATCTCTCAAACCAATACGTACCCCACCACACACCACGAAAATAGTTGAAATCGGATAATAACCACTCCCACCTCCCATACAAAGGTTAGGTTGAAAATTACTAAAAGTGGGTTAACTCCCTAACGAAAAACGTCAGAAACACTAAATTTTACAGAAGAAATAGCAGAAGGAAGCTGCACTCAGATTTTTTTACAAACTGAAAAATGGGCGTGGCATCGCCTACATATGGGTAAAAAACGTAATCTCAGGAACTACTCGACAGATTTCAATGAAATTCGGTATATAATATTTTTTTTACACCTTGATAACACGCATAAAAAATGGGACATCGGTTCACAACCACGACTACTTTCCTTATAATTCAATTTTGAATTCCATCTGATTGCTTCACTTTATAATGTATACATAAGGAACCAATGAAGATAGCGGAATAAAACTTTACACAAATATCATCACTGGCTTCACTTGTGAAAAAATTGTCGAAATGGACTAAAACTTTTCAAGGCCCCAGTTATCGAACATGTTGAACTCAGCGCCTAAGGGTAAATTTTAACCGAAAATATGGGTAAATCTCTCAGATAATTTAATGTATTTCAGAGGAAATTGTTTTCTTCTAATAGTGTGTCTCTGTTCCAATAATTATTAAAATCGGGACTTTATTCTGCATATATTTATTGGTTAATATGTGAGATATCTTAGCGAAATTAAGTGAGTGTATAGTATTGGATATAGTGTACCATGCTGGTGAAAATGAATGAAATCGGTTCAGGAATTACCTACGCCCTCATATACTATATATGACGATTTTCGTTATTCTATTAAACTTTATTTATGAGTAAATTTGTTTAAAATTTCTTCAATAAATTGCGAGAGTATAAAATGTTCGTTTGCCACCGAACTTAGCCTTTCCTTACTTGTTTTTATTTATGAGTCAAAGTTTAACATATTTCCGTTAGATGGCAAGCAAACTGTGAAAAAAACCAGGTAAAAAGATGCGCATACCAAATTTGCGTGCGACTGGAGGAGGATACGTAATGGTGCGGGATTGTATGTCAGTACACAGAGTCGGTAATTTGGTATTTATCGACAATATTATGAACCAGTATGGCTTCATAGATGTTTTGAAAGAAAATTTAATACCAAGAACTGAGAAAATGGAAATGGCTCTTAAAGAAGAGTGGAGCAAAAATAGCGCGATACATGCAAAAATTAGTCGATTCGATACTAAAAACGATTAATACTTTGAAAAACGGCAAGGTCGGCCCTAATTATTTACTAAACTGCTGCACAAGTGCACTTGAAATCACCAAGCATTGTGTGCAATAGGTCGGTGATTTGTTGGATGACATTTGAAACAATATAAGCAGTGAACCTAAATGGCAATGAAAACAAAAAACATAAGTAAGCAACACTTGTTCACAATGCAATTCAAACATTATCTTTTTTCCTAGCGAAAAAGCAACGAGTGCAACATGTGTTAAATGCTCGTTCTCTATGTAGAGAAATTATGTACATATATGCATGCAAATATTGCATGTAAATTCATTAATAGTAAAAGAAATAGTATTTTTATGTGTAAAAATATTCTTAAAATTAATAGTTTTATAAAATAATTTATATTTTAGCATATAAATAACAACAATATGCGTTGACATGTAATAGGAAACATTTTTTATTATACTCGTTGTCATATGCTTGATTTTCATTGCCTTTCGTGCCTTCTCCGACAGTAATGTTTTGAAGAAACAATGCTTGGTGAGAAAAATGTCATGTAAGCATTTGCTTTTGCCGCTCTGAGTGTGTTGTTGATTTAAATTGTTCGCTGAGAGCAAAATATTGCATTGTTATGTTAAATGAACTAATGACTTGAAACAAGGAGTGAGCAAATAAGTAATTAAGTTAATGACTTGAATCCAAAAGTGATATAAAGTTCGTCTTATTAGTTATTTAGGTATTAAGATAAGTTCCGAGTTCCAAGTCTAGGTCCGCAGAAGCATAGTTTTCGAAATATTCAGTTTTAAAGATAAAAAAATCGAAAATTTCAACATACATATTTCACACACGAACTTTCCACTTACGCACTTTCTTCACTTCAAATATTTGAAATGAATCTGTTAACCTTCAATCAAATTCAAATTTTTCATTTATATAAGGTTTTTTATGCAAAAGTTACTTATTTTAAAAATCACTTTTCGGTCTAATATTTCAAAAAATTTATGTGTTTCCAATTATGTGGAAAACCAAATTTATTTAACAAAATAAATTAAAAACAAGTAAGGAAAGGCTAAGTTCGGGTGCAACCGAACATTTTATACTCTCGCAATTTATTTAGAGATCTACCTATGTATATTTTCGGTGAAAAATTACCCTTAGGCAATGAGTTCTTCATGTTTGATATCAGGGGCCTTGAAAAGTCATGGTTCGATTTTGGCAATTTTTCCACAAGTGATGTCACAGCTCAAATACAGTATTTGTGTAAAGTTTTATTTCGCTATCTTTACCGGTTCCTTATGTATACATTATAAAGTGAAAGAATCAGAAGGATTCAAAATTGAGTTATATGGGAAAAGGCGTAGTTGTGAACCGATTTCGCCCATATTCCATCAGGGTATCAAGAAAATATTATATACCGAATTTCATTGAAATCTGTCGAGTAGTTCTTGAGATATGGTTTTTGACCCATAAGTGGGCGACGCCACGCCCATTTTCCATTTTGTAAAAAAATCTCAGTGCAGCTTCCTTCTGCCATTTCTTATGTAAAATTTGGTGTTTCTGACGTTTCTCGTTAGTGAGTTAACGCACTTTTAGTCATTTTCAACCTAACCTTTGTATGGGAGGTGGGAGTGGTTATTATCCGATTTCTTTCATTTCATTTGGACTGTATAAGGAAACGGCTAAAAAAACCGACTGCAGAAAGTTTGGTTTATATAGCTTTATTGGTTTGCAAGATATATACAAAAAACCTATTTGGAGGCGGGGTCACGCCCACTTTTCCAAAAAAATTACATTAAAATATGCCCCTCCCTAATGGGATCCTAGGTTCCAAATTTTATTTTCATAACTTTATTTATGGCTTAGTTATAGCTCTTTATGTGCTTTTGGTTATTGTGGGCATGGCAGTGGTCCGATTCCGCCCATCTTCGAACTTTCTTACCTTCTTATGGTGCCAAGGAACACGTGTTCCAAGTTTCATTAAGATATCTCAATTTTTACTCAAGTTACAGCTTGCACGGACGGACAGACGGACGGACGGACAGACAGACATCCGGAATTGAACTTTACTCGTCACCCTGATCACTTTGGTATATATAACCTTATATCTAACTGGTTTAGTTTTAGGTCTTACAAACAACCGTTATGTGAACAAAACTATAATACGAATGGCAACTTTTGTTGCGAGAGTATAACAAGTAAGAAAGGGTTAAATTCGGGTGTAACCAAATATTTTATACTCTTGCAATTTATATATTTAATTACATATGTATAGCTGCGTTCAAAATATTATTAGTGCTAACTTTTTATTTTGCTTTATTTATTTGACGATTTTTTTTAAATACTGTTGTGTAGATGCAGTGCATTAAAAGAGTACCACAATAACTGTATAGCTTGACTACTGCAATTTTCTTTATTTTCAAAAGTGAGACTTATTAAGGCAGTTAGTAGTGCGTGAATTAAACTGTCAAAATACAAATATAAAATATTGATAACAAATTACAAATAACAAATTTTCAGAAAAGTATGTACATATCTATTGACGCGATCTAATAAAAAAAAAATTATTAGAAAGGGAAAACGTATAAAGAATTTTAAAATTTAATTGGTTGTTCACCGACCTAATATACAAACCAAATCCTGAAACACGTCGTCCGATAATAACTGACTGATGGGCTAAGCACCTAGTAAGAGCTGGGACTAGAGGTATTTGTAGAAACCATTCGTAAACGTTTGCTAAATTGTGATTTAGCAGCTCATTGCCCAAGAAAAGTAGCATTGTTATAAAAAACATGTGGCCCAATTGCTGAAGCTTGCAAATGTCCACTTCGATTGGCTCATATCGAAATGGATAAACATTTTATGGACAGATGAATTCAGGCCAATACAGCACTAAAACAGTTAAACATGGGGATCCAGTATTATCGTATAGCATGTTTTTCATTTTATCGAGTCGGACTGATATACGGGACTAAGGAAATCATGGATGGTACTGTATATGTTCAAATTCTGCAGGCAATTATGTTACCCTATGTTCGCAAAGAAATTCCACTACTTTGGGTCTTTCGACAAGACAATGATCTAAATCACAGAAGAATAATCAATTTTGGAAAACTTTTGAGCATGCGGTAGTTCAAAACTGTCAAGAATGTCCGAAATTAATGAAATAAATAACTCACACACACACTTTATTTACTTAAACTATTTTATTAGGTTTCAGACAAGGTGACTCACTATCGTGCGACTTCTTTAACTTGATGTTGGAAAAAATAATACGAGCTGCAGATCTAAATACAGAAGGTACTATCTTCTACAAGAGTTTTCAGATCCTGGCGTTCGCCGATGATATTGATATCATCGGAAGCAACAACCGCGCCGTTTGTTCTGTTTTTTTCCGGCATGGATAAGGAGGCGAAGCGAATGGGTCTGAAGGTGAATGAGGACAAGACGAAATATCTCCTGTCATCAAACAAACAGTCGGCGCACTCGCGTCTTGGTTCCCACGTCACTGTTGACAGTCATAACTTTGAAGTTGTAGATAATTTCGTAAACCTGGGAAATGCAGCGCAGAATCACTCCTGCCAACAGGTGGTACTTTGGTACTTTGGACTGAGTAGGCAATTGAACAGTAAAGTCCTCAGAACTCAGAACATTGGCAACGGCGAATACCGCAGACGATGGAACGATGAGCTGTACGAGTTATACGACGACATTGACATAGTTCAGCGAATAAAAAGACAGCGGCTACGCTTGCTAGGTCATATTGTCCGAATGGACGAAAACACTCCAGCTCTGAAAGTGTTCGATGCAGCACCCGCCAGAGAAAGCCGGTGGAAGGGGAAGACCTCCACTCCGTTGGAGGTACCAGGTGGAGAGCGACCTGGTTACACTTGGGATCTCCAACTGGCGCCGAACTGCGAAGGAAAGAGAGGAGTGGCGCGCTCTCATCGATTCGGCTATAACCGGCTAAACGGTTGAACGCCAATCACATACATACATACATTTTATTATAATTATATGTTGAACCAAACCAAACCAAACCAAGTTTAATTGAAATCGGTCGAGTAGTTCCCGAGATATGGTTTATGACCCATAAGTGGGCGACGCCACGCCCATTTTCCATTTTGTAAAAAAGTCTGAGTGTAGCTTCTATCTGTCATTTCCTATGTGAAATTTAGTGTTTCTGACGTTTTTGGTTAGTGAGCTAACCCACTTTTAGTAATTTTCCACCTAACCTTTGTATGGGAGGGGGGCGTGGTTATTATACGATTTCCGTCATTTTTGGACTGTATAAGGAAATGGCTAAAAAAACAACTGCAGAAAGTTTGGTTTACATAGCTCTATTGGTTTGCGAGAAATATACAAAAACCATATTTGGGGGCGGGGCCACGCCCACCTCCCCAAAAAAATTACATCCAAATGTGCCCCTCCCTAATGGGATCCTATGTTCCAAATTTCATTTTCATAACTTTATTTATGGCTTAGTTATGACACTGTATAAGTTTTCGGTTTCCGCCATTTTGTGGGCGTGGCAGTGGACCGATTTTGCCTATTTTCGAAAGCAGCCTCCTCAGGGTGCCAAGGAGCATGTGTTCCAAGTTTCATTAAAATATTTTAATTTTTACTCAAGTTATCGCTTGCACGGACAGACGGACATACATCCGGATTTCAAATCCACTCGTCATCCTGATCATTTATGTATATATAACCCCATATCTAACTCTTATATTTCTTGGTGACACAAACAACCGTTATGTGAACAAAACTATTTTACTCTGTGCAACATGTTGCGAGAGTATAAAAAGAATGGTAATACAGTTGAGGAGAATGTCAATACTAGGATGGTCAATACTTGCTATGGAACGCCAATGGTCTTTCCAAATGTAAAAATGAATTAGAAGTTATTCTAAACGATAGAAATATTGTTTATATTATGATTTATACAACACTCCTTCTTATTGACCTGCAGACATTAGGATAATACCAGATCTTCTTGATTTTTTTGTAATCAATAAAGTGTCGAAAATCAATTTAAATATTGAAGATAGCTCATATTTGTGCTCTGAATCATTCAACAGTGTTACTAAGTCTATGTAAAAACCAGTATTTTTGCATATCGGCCGATGTTAACCTAGATAATAAAGTTGAATCCTTCGCAAAAATGCTGCGTGGAAGCCTCCACCGAATATTCGAGTGGAAAGAAATTCCCAAAATAGAATAGAATAGAATAGATAGAAAGTATCCATAAAAACGAAAACTTCGACAGACATGTCAGCAAACTAGGTCGGCTGTTCTCAAAACTGAGCTTAATAAATATACGGCGGAACAAAGAACAAAAATTAGGCAGTTTAAAAACTATTCCTTCAAAACTTATTTGTCCAAACTCACTGTTGTTAAATCTACTGATTATTCACTCTGGAAAGATGCAATGAATATTAATAAACAAATAAAACATGTCGCACCAATATAATTAAATGAAACTGAACGAAGCAGCAGTATTTGTAAAACATTTTAGAGACGCCTACACCAAATGATGGGCATGAATTAAACTGCGTAAATCAGAATTTCTGCTGTTACTAGTAAAGAAATTAGAGCCTCATCGGGAAAGCAAAAAAGCACCTAGTTTCGATTTCATAACCGGAGAAATATTACGCAATCTACCAAAGAATTGTATAAAAAAACATGTGAACATTGTGCATTATACCTAAGACACGTTCCATCGCTTTGGAGAGTATCTGAAGTTATTATGATACCTAAGCCCGGTAAAAACAATACACGATATCACTTCTTATACTACGTTCGGACTAACATTGAAAACATCTTGAAAACACAATTTGTGGATTGTGGAACCAAAGTCGTTCTGACCGACATTTTGTGTTTTCGATGGATTTTCATTGACAATTCACAAATTTATTTGTTTACATTTGAGCATTTTTATACTCTCGCAACGTGTCTAAGAAAGTATCAAAGTTTGGTTCTCATGTTGTTTGTAAGTCATAAAACTAAACGATATAGGGTTATAAATATCAAAATAATCAGGATGACGAGACGAGTTAAAATCCGAAAAAGCGTTTACTTGAGTAAAACTTCTGATATATTAATGAAACTTCATGAATTACACCATCTTTAATATAATGATTTTTGTTTTCTAGTGGACTTTGTGCCCAATACATGAGTCGAGTTGCATGTAATTTTAAAGCGCTTTTTTCTCAAAAATTTTTGAATTTATTCTGCACTCTAGTTATCAAATTGTCAGTGAGAGATGACCAGCATAATAGGGTGAAATTTTTTTTGTTCTTTAATCATGTAAAAAATGGAGCACATTCAAAAAGGTAATGCAGCATGTGTATAATGTTGAAATATAAAAAGTCACCATTCGAGAAAAGAAAAGAAAACGCGCTTAATAACATTAAACAAATAAATTGCGAAAGTATAAAAATTCGGTCACACGCGGTCCTTTCTTATTATACTCTCGCAACAAAGTTGCTACGAGAGTATTATAGTATTGTCCACATAACAGCTGGTTGTAAGTCCTAAAGTCCGAAAACTAAACGAGTTAGATATAGGGTTATATATATCAAAATGATCAGACGAGAAAAGTTCAAATCCGGCCGTCTGTCTGTTCGTCCGTCCGTGCAAGCTGTAACTTGAGTAAAAATTGAGATATCTTAATGAAACTTGGAACACGTATTCCTTGGCACCATAAGAAGGTTAAGTTCGAAAATGGGTGTAATCGGACCACTGCCACGCCCACAAAATGTCGAAAACCGAAAACACTTAAAGTGCCATAACTTAAGCTATAAATATAGCTATGGAAGTAAAATTTGGCATGAAGGATCGCATTATGAAGGGGCATATGTGGATGTAATTTTTTTGGGGAAGTGGGCGTTGTCCCGCCCCCAAATCGGTTTTTTGTATATATCTCGCAAACCAGTAGAGCTATATAAACCAAACTTTCTGCAGTCGTTTTTTTAGCCATTTCCTTATACAGTCCAAAAATTACAGAAATCGGATAATAACCACGCCCCCTTCCCATAAAAAGGTTAGGTTGAAAATTACTAAAAATGGGTTAACTCACTAACCAAAAACGTCAGAAACACTAAATTTCACATAAGAAATGGCAAATGGAAGCTGCACTCAAATTTTTTCACAAAATGTAAAATGGGCGTGGCGTCGCCCACTTATGGGTCAAAAACCATATCTCTGGAACTACTCGACCGATTTCAATGAAACTTGGTTTGTAATAGTTTCCTTACATCCCAATGTTATGTTGTGAAAATAGGCCAAATCACTTCACAACCACGCCTACTTCCTATATACCAGAACTTTGAAGACGATCTGAATCGTTTACATTACAATATGTAAAGTAAGCACTAGTGAAGATATCGGTGCAGAACTTTGCACAAATACTATGTTTATAGTGTGCAAGCCCCATTCTAAAAATCGCCGAAATCGGACCATAGGTTTTCAAGGCCCCATATATCGAACACGATGACCTCGGTGCTTCTAACCTAATATTATGGTTTCCAACTTTCAATGAATTTTATACAATGTATATGACGAATATGTGGGTCAAATTGTGTATTATATAATATAAATAATGTTAAATAAATAAATTGCCAGAGTATAAAATGTTCGGTTACACCCGAACTTATCCCTTCCTTACTTGTTTACAATATCAAATGACAATTTAGAGCTGGCAAAATATGTATTCCAATAATATCGACTAAACTAGAGCAGACATCGATTATAATGAGTGGAATGGAAGTTTTCAGCGAAAATTGTGATTTCGTTTGACAGATTTTGAATAGATGAAAACACAAGTTTTCGAAGGAAAACCCATTTTTTTACTGAGAACTTGTTTTCAATGTCGGTCCGAACGAAGTATTATAGGCATATATAGCTTTATTGGTTTGCGAGATATATACAAAAAACCTATTTGGGGGTGGGGTGACGCCCACTCTTTCACAAAAATTACATTCAAATGTTCCCCTCCCTAATGCGATCCTATGTTCCAAATTTTATTTTAATAACTTTATTTATGGCTTAGTTACAGCTCTTTATGTGTTTTTGGTTATCGCCATTTTGTGGGCGTGGCAGTGGTCGGATTCCGCCCATCTTCGAACTTAACCTTCTTATGGTGCCAAGGAGCACGTGTTTCAAGATATCTCAATTTTTATTCAAGTTACAGCTTGCACGGACGGACAAACGGACGGACGGACAGACAGACATCCGGATTTGAACTTTACTCGTCACCCTGATCACTTTGGTATATATAACCCTATATCTAACTCGTTTAGTTTTAGGACTTACAAACAACCGTTATGTGGACAAAACTATAATACGCTCTTAGCAACTTTTGTTGCGAGAGTATAAAAATGACGTTTTTTCGGAAATAATTGCTTCCTACCTAACAGATATACAAATACAGAAACCGCAATCGAGTGAGAGGTATTGAAAAACATTTCAGTATTATTCTTTGCTTGATAAGCCCATTCAAAAAGTACTTGGCTCGACCAGGGTTATTTTTTTAAGCGCGGCCAAAGGCCGCCAATGCAAAAATTAGTTTTACGCGAAAGAACTTGTAATTTCCATATCTTTGGTAATCCCCAGAAAGTAATTCTACGCGAAAAAACTTAGGACACCCCGAGATATTATTTGGAGTATAATCCTTCCTTTATATTTATTTTGCAACACTTATTTTTTGTCAATATGGAACCCATTTGTTATTGTGCATATTGATATAATTGTGGAAAAAGTTGAATGTTTATTTACAGCAAATTTTAATTTAATTTATAGAAAATAAACATTTAGAAACAAATTAGTGAAGTGTAAATGTAAAGTGCAAAATATATGTTAGAAACTCAGTATGTATGTATGTGATTGGCGTTGCAACCGTTTAGCCGGTTATAGCCGAATCGACGATAGTGCGCCACCTGTCTCTCTCCTTCGCAGTTCGGCGCCAGTTGGAGATCCCAAGTGTAACCAGGTCGCTCTCCACCTGGTCCCTCCAACGGAGTGGAGGCCTTCCCCTTCCTCGGCTTCCTCCGGCGGGTACTGCATCGAACACTTTCAGGGCTGGAGTGTTTTCGTCCATTCGGACAACATGACCTAGCCAGCGTAGCCGCTGTCTTTTTATTCGCTGAACTATGTCAATGTCGTCGTATAACTCGTACAGCTCATCGTTCCATCGTCTGCGGTATTCGCCGTTGCCAATGTTCTGAGGACCATAAATCTTGCGCAAAATTTTCCTCTCGAAAACTCCTAGTGTCGTCTCATCTGATGTTGACATCGTCCAAGCTTCTGCACCGTAAAGCAGGACGGGAATGATAAGCGACTTGTAGAGCTTGATTTTGGTTCGTCGAGAGAGGACTTTACTGTTCAATTGCCTACTCAGTCCAAAGTAGCACCTGTTGGCAAGAGTTATTCTGCGCTGGATTTCGAGGCTGACATTGTTCGTGTTGTTGATGCTGGTTCCCAGGTATACGAAATTATCTACGACCTCGAAGTTATGACTGTCAACAGTGACGTGGGAGCCAAGACGCGAATGCGCCGACTGTTTGTTTGATGACAGGAGATATTTCGTCTTGTCCTCATTCACCTCCAGACCCATTCGCTTCGCCTCCTTATCCATGCGGGAAAAAGCAGAACAAACGGCGCGGTTGTTGCTTCCGATGATATCAATATCATCGGCGTACGCCAGGAGCTGTACACTCTTGTAGAAGATTGTACCTTCTCGGTTTAGGTCTGCAGCTCTTATAATTTTTTCCAGCATCAGGTTAAAGAAGTCGCACGATAGTGAGTCACCTTGTCTGAAACCTCGTTTGGTATCGAACGGCTCGGAGAGGTCCTTCCCAATCATGACGGAGCTTTTGGTGTTGCTCAACGTCAATTTACACAGCCGTATTAGTTTTGCGGGGATACCAAATTCAGACATCGCGGCGTAAAAGCAACTCCTTTTCGTGCTGTCGAAAGCAGCTTTAAAATCGACAAAAAGGTGGTGTGTGTCGATCCTCTTTTCTCGGGTCTTTTCCAAGATTTGGCGCATGGTGAATATCTGGTCAGTTGTCGATTTTCCAGGTCTAAAGCCACACTGATAAGGTCCAATCAGTTTGTTGACGGTGGGCTTTAGTCTTTCACACAATACGCTCGATAGAACCTTGTATGCGATATTTAGGAGGCTGATCCCACGGTAATTGGCGCAGATTGTGGGATCTCCCTTTTTATGGATTGGGCAGAGCACACTGAGATTCCAATCGTCAGGCATGCTTTCTTCCGACCATATTCTGCAAAGAAGCTGATGCATGCACCTTATCAGTTCTTCGCCGCCGTATTTGAATAGTTCTGCCGGTAATCTATCGGCCCCCGCTGCTTTGTTGTTCTTCAAGCGGGTAATTGCTATTCGAATTTCTTCATGGTCGGGTAATGGAACATCTGTTCCATCGTCATCGATTGGGGGATCGGGTTCGCCATCTCCTGGTGTTGTACTCTCACTGCCATTCAGCAGGTCGGAGAAGTGTTCCCTCCATAATCCCAGTATGCCCTGGACATCGGTTACCAGATTACCACCTTGGTCTCTACATGAGGATGCTCCGGTCTTGAAACCTTCGTTAAGTCGCTTCATTTTTTCATAAAATTTTCGAGCATTCCCTCTGTCTGCCAGCTTCTCAAGCTCTTCGTACTCACGCATTTCGGCCTCTTTCTTTTTTTGTCTGCAAATGCGTCTCGCTTCCCTCTTCAGCTCTCGGTATCTATCCCATCCCGCACGTGTTGTGGTCGTTTGCAATGTTGCGAGGTAGGCAGTCTGTTTTCTCTCCGCTGCGAGACGGCACTCCTCATCGTACCAGCTTGTTTTTTGTCGTTGCCGAAAACCAATTGTTTCGGCTGCAGCGGTACGCAGTGAGTTTGAGATGCCGTTCCACAGTTCCCTTATACCGAGATGCTGATGAGTGCTCTCAGAGAGCAGGAGTGCAAGTCGAGTAGAGTATTTCGTGGCTGTCTGTTGCGATTGCAGCTTTTCGACGTCGAACCTTCCTTGTGTTTGTTGACGGGCATTCTTTGCTGCACAGAGGCGGGTGCGTATCTTCGCTGCGACCAGATAATGGTCCGAGTCTATATTTGGTCCTCGTAGCGTACGCACGTCTAAAACACAGGAGACATGTCTTCCGTCTATCACAACGTGATCGATTTGGTTCCGCGTGTTTCGATCAGGAGACAGCCAAGTAGCTTGATGTATTTTCTTATGCTGGAATCTGGTACTACAGACGACCATATTTCGGGCCCCAGCGAAGTCGATCAGCCTCAGGCCGTTTGGCGATGTTTCGTCATGGAGGCTGAATTTTCCGACTGTTGTGCCAAAGACACCTTCTTTACCCACCCTGGCGTTAAAATCACCAAGCACGACTTTTACATCGTGGCGGGGGCAGCGCTCATAGGTGCGTTCTAGGCGCTCATAGAAAGCATCTTTGGTCACATCGTCCTTCTCTTCCGTTGGGGCGTGGGCGCAAATCAGCGATATGTTGAAGAACCTCGCTTTGATGCGGATTGTGGCTAGACGTTCATCCACCGGGGTGAATGCCAGGACTCTGCGACGGAGTCTCTCTCCCACCACAAATCCAACACCAAATTTGCGCTCCTTTATATGGCCGCTGTAGTAGATGTCACAAGGACCCACCTTCTTCCGTCCTTGTCCCGTCCATCGCACTTCTTGGATGGCGGTGATGTCAGCCTTAAGTCGTATGAGGACATCAACCAGCTGGGCAGAGGCACCTTCCCAATTAAGGGTCCGGACATTCCAGGTGCATGCCCTTATTTCGTAGTCCTTTAAACGTTTGCAGGGGTCGTCATCAAAAGGGGGGTGTCTCATCCGAGGCTTTCGTAGATTTTTCATTGGGGGGTGTTTTTATGTGGTGGGTCCCAAACCCTACGCACAACCGCATAAGCGGGCTTCGCCTTCTCACTTTAGCTCGCCTTCAAACGGATGTCTGTTGGCTACCCAGAGGATACTTGGTCTAAAACCGGAAGTCGTGAGATGCTTGAACCATGTGGAGAAGAATCGTTTCTGGCCACTCCCAAGTGAGTGACAATCAAAAACTTTCCTCACTTGCGTGAACTTCTACACATGATCCCATCCTCCCTCAGTATACAGTGAGAAAAAAGGTGTTAAAAGTTTGTATTTTTTAAACTTTAACCCTGCTTAGATAACGTTATTTTTAAGTACTGAAAAGATAATGTACCTGACGTATTGAAGTTTTCGTCCTTTAAGGATGTCAGTGGAAACACTTTTGCAGATATTTTTTTACGTAGATCTTTTATTTAATTATTATATTTTTATTTTGGATATTTGTTTCAAGAAAATTATTATTTATTTAAGAAATCGAAAGGAAATTTCACTTGTATTAAAAATTCATCACAAAAAATTAGTCTTTTTAAAAGGACGCCAGTTCATAACATAAAATTCTTTTTTTGTTTTGGTTAAATTAGATAACAATATCAGTGTTCATTTATATAATGCAAAAAAATTAACTTTTGACATAATTATATGCAAGAATTACATACTAAATTATTGTGTTCCCCACACACGGGTGTGTTACATTTTACACATGTCATTTTTGACATACGTCGGATTTTGGACGGGCAAAAGCCACAGTACCTTTTCTTTTTTGAGGTATGCTGACCTCCACTAGCACTACATCCATTGCTGAGTTCATCTTTTGCAGAATTTTCAATATTACTTCTTAGTGTTCTCGACAAAGTTGGGATTTTCAATCTCTTCTGCATCCATGGGGTTGTCAAAGACAATGAAAGTGACTTCATATAATCTTTACAACTCAATGTCTTTTGACTATTGGAAATCGAATTATGACAATAAATAACATAAGAGTTTATGAATGCCGTGTTTAGTATTCCGTAAAATATTGCCATAGGCCACCTGTTGGTTTTTTAATGCGATAATCGGAAGGTGAATTAAAGTGTGCAGAGGTTTGCGGTATTTCTTGAGAGGATTTACAATCAATAAACTCATCTTCCACGTCGCTTTGTACATTATCCTCAAGCAATTCATTTTCTGATTCGCTTCCATTTTCCGATGAATTTGAGCCATCCAAAATATCCTGCAAAAGAGCAGCAATTTTTGTGTCATCCACACTTTGATTCTCCATGTTTATTAATAAAGAAAAGAAATGAGAAATTATGTATAAAACTTCTCAGAGCTTCATCAAATACACGAAAAAACGAGAACATAAAAATGTTTAAAAGTTACGTAAAAGATAACGATACGTCTCTCAGACGTACCTCAGAAAACAAACTTGTAATATTTCATCATAGAAAACACTTATCACTGAAAAACTGTCACCACTCACAAGCTGCAGTTAACGACTGAGAAAACTGAAAGCGAGAATATTCCCTTTTAACGGTTGTGAGAGAGAGAACGAAAAATAAAACAAGTAAGGAAGGGCTAAGTTCGGGTGTAACCGAACACCGAGGTCCTCGTGTTCTATATATGGGGCCTTAAAAGCCTATGGTCCGATTTCGGCGATTTTTGGAATGGGGCTGCCACACTATTAACATAGTATTTGTGCAAAGTTCTGCACCGATATCTTCACTAGTACTTACTTTATATATTGTAAAGTAAACGATTCAGATCGTCTTCAAAGTTCTGGTATATAGGAAGTAGGCGTGGTTGTGAACCGATTTGGCCTATTTTCACAACATATTATTGGGATGTAAGGAAACTATTACAAACCAAGTTTCATTGAAATCGGTCGAGTAGTTCCTGAGATATGGTTTTTGACCCATAAGTGGGCGACGCCACGCCCATTTTCCATTTTGTAAAAAAATCTGAGTGGAGCTTCCATCTGCCATTTCTTGTGTGAAATTTAGTGTTTCTGACTTTTTCGTTAATGAGTTAACCCACTTTTAGTAATTTTCAACCTCACTTTTGTATGGGAGGTGGGCGTGGTTATTATCCGATTTCTTTCATTTTTGGACTGTATTAGGAAGTGGCTAAAAAAAACGACTGCAGAAAGTTTGGTTTATATAGCTCTATTGGTTTGCGAGATATGAACAAAAAACTTAGTAGGGGGCGGGGTCACGCCCACTTCCCCAAAAAAAATTACATCCAAATATGCCCCTTCATAGTGCGATCCTTCATACCAAATTTTATTCCCATAGCTTTATTTATAGCTTAGTTATGGCACTTTATGTGTTTTCGGTTTTCGTCATTTTGTGGGCGTGGCAGTGGTCCGATTTTGCTCATTTTCGAAAGCAACCTTCCTATGGTGCCAAGAAATAAGTGTGCCAAGTTTCATCAAGATATCTTAATTTTTACTCAAGTTACAGCTTGCACAGACGGACGGACGGACGGACAGACAGACATTCGGATTTGAACTCCACTCTTCACCCTGATCACTTTGGTATATACAACCCTATATCTAACTCGTTTAGTTTTGGGTGTTACAAACAACCGTTATGTGAACAAAACTATAATACTCTCTTTAGCAACATTTGTTGCGAGAGTATAACAAGTGTACGTCTCGCAGACGTACGTTATCTAAGCAGGGTTAAGTGCGAATATCTGCAGCTAAATGTATGTATATAATTAGTCTGAAGAACCTCCTTTTTTCATCCATACCCATTTATCCCCAAAAAGCCTGCGATAGTATACTTAAGTTTCCCTCATATTAGTTGTTTTACTATTAAAAGTAATATATTAGACTAAAAACCCCTGTCTATATAACTTAAAAAATCGTATCGGCAAACTTTCTGTCGCCGATTCGCCAAATCGGCGAAGATTTTGTCTAGGGTAAGATGTAAAATTTATTGACATATAAAATAAAATGTGTAAATTATTATGTATTTTCTTATTTACAGAGTTACGTTGTATGCAGAATTTCTTCCCGCAAAACATAAAGGAAAATGCGTGATTTTAATGGATGTAAGTAACTACAATTATAAGTTTTCTATAATTTTCTAAGGAAAATTTGTCAATTTCGTCACGACCAGCAACAGTGTCAATCGAATTGAATGTAATTTCATCAGAAGACACTGTATATTGTTGTTATGTCACAGATTTTGAGATGTATTTTTAATACTCTCTTGCATAGAGGAATCGATAACTGCAGTAAAAATTAAGATATGTTGATAAAACTCGATACACCTATTTCTTTTGTGAGAGATGCAATTGCAAATGAAAAGCTCTAAAGTGCAATAACTACGTCATAAATAAAGCTATACAAGTTTAATTTGGTACAGGAAAAAAATCTTTTTGGGAAATGGGTGTGGACCTGCATCCTATTTTCTTTATATCTCTCAGATTACTAAAGCTATATAAACCAAACTTACTATATACATTTCCTCTAGTATCCCATCAAACCGGATAATAACCATGCCCACCCAATACAAATTTTATGTTGCAAACAACTAAAAGTTCTTACTAATTAAAATCGTAGGAAACAGTAAAATTTAAAGAAAGTGGGGTATACAAAAGCTGTTCTCATATTGGTATAAAAAGTTAAAAATTTGGCTTGGCACTATAACAACTCGACCAATTTTAAAGAAACATAATAGTACATAATATTTTCTTGACACCATGATGTTATGGATGGAAAATGAGCGAAATTAATTCACAACTACTACTAATTCACTTTCCATATTCTATTCACCACTGAAAACTATATAATGAAACTGTGCCTTCTTTCCCAAAACCACTAACGAGTCGTTCGGGTCTATAAATATTATTAGTATCATAAAAGCACTAATCCAAAGCATGATAATATTACTCCAAAAATACTAATTGAGTTACCAAATATTGCAATAGCAGAGCTAGCCTTTCACTTTATCAGATCATCAAGATAGATAAACCTGGGAAAGACTTAACGCAACCGTCTTCCTTCAAACCAATAAGTCTCTTACCAGGATAAACATTTGAAAAAGTGTTACTATTAAATTTGTTTCCTTCTTTTAATATAATACCAACTCTCCATTTCAGGTTTCGTGAAAAATATGGCACTATAGAACAAGTAAATAGAATCACTAACGAAATCAGGAAAGCTTTCGCTCACAGCGAGTACTGTTCAGCTATTTTTCTAGATTTTTCATGCGTTCGATAAAGTGTGGCTAAGGTATACATTAAATTAAGTTGGTCCAATCTTGGCTTCGGCGACGATATTGATTACTCGAGGTTGATTTATGTTACACAGCATGATTACAACTCACACTACTTTTAATTGCAAAGTACAGGCAATTTTAAATAGTTTGGGATAATTGACTACGTCATCCTGGTTAGTAGCTGTGTCAACTCTCTTGGACCGAAATTCTAAATTGTCGCATTAAGATCATCGATATTTTTTTTTACCACCAATATAGGTCATTCAATCAGTCATTTATGGTTATCATATTGAGGTTTCATGCCAGGAAAACTTCTCTTTCGAGTCAATAAAGTGAAAGAAGTCTGTTGGAAATGCTATTAATCCATAGAGGTGTCAACTGCCAACTATTTCTACAATCGCAATTTAGTATTGTTGCAAAAACACTTATATGTTAGTTGTTAATTGGCGATTCTTTATGTGTCGCCACAAATTAAATGATTTTAGGCATGCGATTAGCCCGTCAGTAACAGTTGATCCAGGAATAATTGGAAGAGTCTGGCGTAAATCACCAACTAACAGAATCCTGGCTCCACCAAAAACGTTCATCGACAATCAAGATCTTTTAAAGTCCTGTGCAGTACCTCCAACGACTTCTTGAATATTTGGAAAATTTTCGTTAAAGCGCTATTTTTGACGATTTTGCTGACTGGTGTTTCGTTCATTTGCAATTTAGGAGTAATTTCAAGGCCGAATGTGCCGTATGTTTGCCTACTAACAGGTGCCAAGTTGCCCCTATTCCCGTTAACCTTGGTGGTGAAAATGAGTGAAATTGGTTCTGGAATTACATCAGCCCTCATATACTATATATGATGATTTTCTATTGGACTTTATGTCGAATATATAGGTAAAATTGTGTGTTATCATAATAAAATTACATCAATAAATTGTGAGAGTATAAAATGTTCGGTTGGACCCGAACTTAGCCTTTCCTTATTTGTTACAAATTGTTTTGGGCTATCGACACAACCTTATACAATTGAACAATAACAAAAATATTTTAACAAAGCAACAATGACAACCTTCAAATTATAATTTTTTGCTTTCTCTTTTATATTTTTCTTGTCAACTCGAATAAAATTCTCTTATTATTATCTTCCTCGAAATTTTTTCATATTTACTCACTTTCCAATCTTTTTCTGGCCTTCCACGAATATTTCAAGACTAAAATTAGCCAGATCGGTTTGGCCGTTCTCGTTTTTTTGCGGCACAAATGAACAGCAATTCATTTTTATATCATATTATTATCAAGCGACCATTCAAAAATTTCAAAATTTTTAACTCGTGATATCTTTTGAATGGTATGTCAGAATCTAATAATTCAAAAAGTTATATAAAGGTTTTGAAGCGATCTTAAATAATAAATCATTTATTTCGATAAGGATTAATACTAAGGTATAAATAAAGAGCCTTTTCAAGTACAGTGAAACTTCGATAAGTCGTAACCTCGATAAGCGAAAAACCTTGATATTTCATAGTATTTCTTGTATTTCATGTATTTCGATCCCTTTGATAACTCGTATTTTTCTTGAGACAAAAATTGAAAAATGTATATCAAAAGCCTCTACAACTCGTATTTTTTCGTCAAAAGCCTCTACAACTCGTATTTTTTTCACAAAAAACCGTACGTGACGAAAACATAGTACGTTTTTTAACCGTTATTATTTTACAGTTACGCTTATTCATAAGTTTTGCTTTGTTTTCTACAACTAGCGTAGATTAGTATCAATTAGGACGCAAGATGTCAAGTTCTCGTAAGTACAAAATATTGCCAATTAAAAAAAAAAAAAAAAATTATTCTTGCCGTAAAAAATGGTGAAAAACAAGTAGAAAGAAAGGTTCGGTATTGCGCCATCTACTATCACATCAATTTTGAAAAAAAGTGATCTGTATTTGGGTTTGCCCTCAAACACCAGAATACCCAGAATACCCGGAATTAGAAAAGAGAGTACTCACTTGGTTTTTGCAATGCCGAGAATCTAATACTATTCCAGTTGGAGGACATTTACTAAAAGAAAAAGCAAAGGTGTATGCCGCAAAATTGGGCTTAACACAATTCAACGCAAGTAAAGGCTGGTTGGACAATTTCAAGAAGAGAAATAATGTAAGTTTCAAAAAAGTTTGCGGTGAAAGCGCGGCCGTTGATGATGAAGTGTGCGTTCAATGGAGAGAAAACATTCAAAAGTTAATAGAGAATTATGAGCCCAAGAATATTTTCAACGCGGATGAAACGGGTCTTTTTTACAAGTGTCTTCCTGATCGCACTTTGTCTTTAAAAGGCCAAAGTTGTCATGGTGGCAAATTGAGCAAGGATCGTCTTACTCTGTTGCTTGCTGCAAATATGGATGAGTCAGAAAAATTTAAACCATTAGTGATTGGTAAATCCATGAAACCCAGATGCTTTAAAAACATCAAGACGTTCCCTATGTTTATCGTGTAAATTCAAAGTCATGGATGACACGTAATTTATTTCTTGAATGGCTACAATTGGTGAACCAACAAATGATAAAACAAAATAGAAAGATTTTATTATTTATTGATAATTGCACCGCCCACACTGCAATGGAACCTTTGACCAATGTGCAGACTGAATTTCTCCCACCTAACACCACTTCAGTTTTACAACTACTCGACAAAGACATAATCAAAAGTTTCAAAACATTGTACCGTAAAGCAGTTGTTAAACTGCTTGAAAGCATCGAGGAAAAAAAGGATTATTCCATTTCGATTTATGATGCAATGAATATTGCTCATAAAGCCTGGTCAAATATCAGTAAATCGACTATTAAAAACTGTTTTCGAGCTTGCGGTTTTGTTAAGGATCAAAATGTAGTCGTAATCAGGGAAGATGTACTTCACATAGCAGAGTGGGCTCGTGTTCCACAAAATGCAGAAACACGTGTAAACTTTGATGAATACATTCATGTTGATGATGAGTTGGTGATTACTGGAAGCCTCAATGATGATGAAATTCTGGATTTCGAAAACATCGACGATGAAAACGATGAAACATTTGAAATTCCCTCAGTTTCCACAAAGGTTGCGAAAGCTTCAATTGAAAATTTGCGTATTTTTTTTATGGCATTAAATGTTGAAGACACTATTTTTAATGCCATTGTAAACATTGATAATGCCATAGATAAAATACGCCAAAATAATGTCCGTCAAAAACATAATACGGATTTCTTTTAAAATGAACACTTTTCTTAATTTTTTTGTACAATTTTTCAAAATACATACATACATATATTGATTGAATAACATATGTACTTTAAAATTTAAATATGTACAATCATTTCTTGTTTTTTATGTAAAATTGAAAAAATAAATAAAAAAACTCTATAATTCGTATATTCTGTATGTTGCCTCTATAAGTTGTATAACTTGATAACTTGAAAAACTCCTTAACTCGTATTTAAATTGTGGTCCCTTGCAAATACGAGTTATCGAAGTTTCACTGTAGTGGTATTTTAATTAATTTTTTTATATAAAATCGCTTATTGTGACAAAACTATAATAGTTAGAGGTATGATTTTTTGTTATATCTTCAATCGTTTTCGCAGCATTCGCGATTAAAGAAAATTTTTTGGTATTTTTTTTACATTATCGGAGTTTTGGTAAGGAACCCAATTTTTTTTTTAAACTAAATATAGCCTATGTCACTCAGGGATAGTATAGCTTTCCAACGGTGAAAGAATTTTTTAAATCGGTTCAGTAGTTTCGGAGCCTATTCGACACAAACAAACAAAAAAACAAACATTTCCTCTTTATAATATTAGGTAAAAAATGTTTCCTTTCGAATTGCATAGACCTAGGGCCCTATTTCAAAAATATAATATTTACTGTTAAGTAGAATTTTTCAAACCTGATGAACGACCGATAAGGGCTGTACCGCAGAGTAGTGTGTTAGGTCCAACAATGTATTGACATACACTTTTTCGGATGGCACAGCCGTAATAAATGCCCCATTAATTGTATTAGAGGAACAGCTAACTTTTGTTGAGGAATGACTAGGCAACTGACATACATATATAAATGAAAAAAGAGCAAGGTAGTTACATTTTCACTGCGACCAAAAATGTGTTGGGACGTTTAAATTAATAATTAACTAGTACCGCAAGCGAATAAAGTAACTTATATTGGGATTCACCTGTTGCACAGTTAACGGTTGCTTGTACAGTTAACGGACGAGTGGAGTTGAAATCCGGATGTCTGTCCGTCCGTCCGTGCAAGCGATAACTTGAGTAAAAATTGAGATATCTTAATGAAACTTGGAACACATGTTCCTTGGGACCATAAGAGGGTCCACTGCCACGCCCACAAAATGGCGAAAACCAAAAACACGCCACGTGTCATAACTACGCCATAAATAAAGTTATAACAGTAAAATTTGGAATAAATGATTGCACTAGGAAGGGGCATATTTGGATGTAATTTTTTTGGGGAAGTGGGCGTGGCCCCGCCCTCAAATCGGTTATTTGTATATATCTCGCAAACCAATGAAGCTATATAAACCAAACTTTCTGCAGTCGATTCTCTTACGTACCCCACCACACACCATGAAAATAGTTGAAATCGGATAATAACCACGCCCACCTCCCATACAAAGGTTAGGTTGAAAATTACTAAAAGTGGGTTAACTCACTAACGGAAAACGTCAGAAACACTAAATTTCACATAAGAAATGGCTGATGGAAGCTGCACTCAGATTTTTTTACAAAATGGAAAATGGGCGTGGCGTCGCCCACTTATGGTTCAAAAACCAAATCTCAGGAACTACTCGACCGATTTCAATGAAACTTGGTTTGTAATAGTTTCCTTACCTCCCAATAATATGTTGTGAAAATTGGCCAAATCGCTTCACAACCACGCCTACTTCCTATATACCAGAACTTTGAAGACGATCTGCATTGTTTACTTTACAACATATAAAGTAAGTACTAGTGAAGATATCGGGGCAGAACTTTGCACAAATACTACGTTTATAGTGTGGCAGCCCCATTCTAAAAATCGCCAAAATCGGACCATATGTTTTCAAGGCCCCATATATCGAACACGAGGACCTCGGTGCTTCTAACCTAATATTATGGTTTCCAATTTTCAATGGACTTTATATAATATATATGACGAATATGTGGGTCAAATTGTGTATTATATAATATTAATTAAGTTAAATAAATAAATTGCGAGAGTATAAAATGTTCGGTTACACCCGAACTTAGCTCTTCCTTACTTGTTTTACTAGTATTTGCATCGCTTCGTACATTTGAAATATAGAAGGGTAATTCAGAATCTTGTGCAAATGGTCTTGCATTTTTGTAATTGCAAAATAGCGAGCATATTTTTGCTTTTAAACTAACAAAATGTCTAAGGATGCACCTACTACACCCTTGCAAATAAGCAACACTAAAGCACAAATGTATTGTGTGAAACACTGGTTTGCAAATTGTCAGCTGTAAAAAAGGCAAAAAAGAGAAAGGCCTAATAAAAAATAGAGCGAAAATGGAATTAAAATAATACTGGATTCAATTAAAGAGTCAGATAATGTTTCTCTAAAACATTTTATTCGGCATGTTTAAATTATAAATGTGAAACTTTTATTTAAAAACAATTCAAGAATCTGAATTCTTATTAAATTGTACAATATTAAATATTATCTAAAAGTATGAAATCGATATGATTAAAATTTCAAGAATGTAAAACTTTAAACGGATTTATCTCAAAACTCTAATTTTGAAGTCAGTGGACACGATTTCTTGAAAAGTTATGAAGCGATTTTGTTGAAAAATTTCCACACATCTTTATTACAACTATTTTTCGAGTCAGTATATGGCGAAAATTTGACCACAAAAGTTAGTTTTTTTGTTCAAAATCTAACAAGAATTAAGTTTTTAATCTTCCAATAATGAGTTATGATGTCCACGGCAAGAACCATTTTTGGACACTTCATGAAAGATGAGGTAACAACGTCTAAGCTTTCGGAATTTGTAAATATTAATTTCACAAAATACTGTTTAAATATGTATCTTTAATATGCTGAATGAAATATATGATCGTATACTTCAAAAAAAAAAATGTAAATATACTCATGTTTTCAACCTCTTAAACCCACCTAACCCCTTAAAGGAGACTGCATACTTGTTTTGATATGTATGTGCACTTAAAGTTTTTCAAATATTTGAATATGTTTTACCATCATAGGAGAAAATGCAATAACAATTTTTTTGTACTTACATACATACTAGGGCTCTTAAATTCGTACGACTATTAACCGGTTAGTACTATTCGATTAATCGCAATGTTACGACCGCAGTAGAACGACTATTCGAATATTTATACTGTCACTATTCGAATAAAAGAAAACTGTTTGAAATCAAACAGCCTTTGATTTTTTAAAGTTTTCGCATTCCAGCCACTTTATCAAAATCATAGAGGACGTTTTCCATTGCTAGAAACATTGTGACACCACGTAGAAGCTGCTTGCAACCAACAAATGTTAATCTTTTAACATTCTTATATCAAAATAGACGTTTTATGAAAAATACTGATTTAATATATTCGTCCAGTTAAAATGGTTAAAAACTATTTTGTCATTAGTTAATAGTTCCCGTGAAATTATTGCTATTTTTTGTATTTTAATGCAAGTTAATCGTTAGTTTTAATGTTTCACTTTGTTTAAAAAAATAAAAAAATAATAAACTTGCACTATTCGAATAGTCGACAACGAACGGTTAACCGAATAGTCGAAAATGAGCGGTTAATCGAATAGTCGATGAGTGACGATTATCCGAATAGTGCAAACCGAATATTATTATTCGAATAATGCCCAATTCGGTTAATTCGGTTAATCAATTTGTCGAATACCAAGAGCTCTAATACATACATAAGGATCTATGAATCTATTTATGTACATATGTACATATATATATTTGTTATTCAAATTTATTATTGAAAAATTATACAGTGTTGATTAGAAGATTAGTTTTTTCAACAATATTATTTGGTGGAATTAACCGGGGAAATTTAAAAGGAATAGTTTTAATGGCATATAGTTTGAACCAACTAAGCGGGAAAATCAATTAACCGAGTCCAATTATCCGAGAAAATTTACATGTGGTTTCATATGCTATATGGTCATTCGTTCGTGCTCTCGTGACAGACGAGATTACATACCTATATCCAAGAATGATAGAAGACAAGGTTACGACAGACTGCAGCGTTCACGACCCACGAATGGGAATAGGCAACAGAATAATTGTCAAATGGAAAACGGAAATGTGAAACATAGTGAACCAAATTGAATAATGTGCAGATAAAATATCACAATGAACGTGATTCTTAAAATCTTCATTTATAAAATGATCCAATATAATCATGCATATTTATAATTAAAATTATATGTTTTGTTACAAAAAGTTCGCCATTTTGCCAACTTTTTTGTTGGTTGGAAAAGTGAAAAAAAATTCTTTATAGACGACTTTTTTGTACTATTGTTGTTTAATTCCGCCATTGCGGACTTCTTTTTCAAGTTAATACATTTTTCACTTAGAATTTGAAATAATAATTAAGCATTAGCCTTGACTTCAGCTCTTTCTTTTGGTTTTATTGTTTTGTACCACCGTACAATTTTGTTTTGCTCGCGTGTTCGGGGTCGTGAAAGTTGTCACTCACATTTTTCACTTAGAATTTGAAATAATAATTAAGCACTAGCCTTGACTTCAGCTCTTTCTTTTGGTTTTATTGTTTTGTACCACCGTACAATTTTGTTTTGCTCGCGTGTTCGGGGTCGTGAAAGTTGTCACTCAACAGGAACTCAAAACCCAAAAAAGCTAACTGTAAACGCCTGTCGTAATCTTGTCTTCTATCATTCTTGCCTATATGTATACCAGTGGTCGGCACTCCATACCACAACTGTGCCGACTCAAGTCACACACGTACTTGCAATCATTATTACACCATAGAAGAGAGGTCAGTTGCTTGCTGACTTCACAGCATTGTATAGAGAAGTAGAGAAAATATCAGCTGATAAATCGTAAACAATCCACAGCTGAGAGAGGTTCATGGAGAACTGTCAAGTGGTCCCCCGGGGTGACTTTCTTTGGGCATCCAAGATGGCTGACTTTTTACCGGAAAATGGTTGCATTGTAGAATTTTTGCGAAATTTATTGAAAAGTTGCACCAAAAATATTGATTATTTGAAAGCATTTAATGCTTTTTCGATAAAAAATGAGTTCCTTTTTTCACAAATTGTTACAATATCTCGTTCTACTTCCAAATTTAAGAATAATGAAAACATTTATTTGGGCTTCATTTTATCGAATGTGGTGGCATAATTATTCACCACAGAAATATGGTAGCAAGAATTGAGCAACCATGCAAGTTATTTGACAGTTTCTCTAGTTGTTGTTTTTGCTTTTCATAATTAAAGCTTTATTGGAATAGGGTGCCAAAAGAATAAAACGAACAGGTTATAAAAAGGAAGAAACTACGTATTAATTGTGAAAAAGGGCACAATGAACAGAATTTAATTTAATACAGGTAATATATAATGTATTGTACTCATTTGAAAATACAGTGTAAATTTTTTTGATTTATATGATTTAGCGTTAGCTGTTTAAAAGGGACAAATATTTCTATATTTGAATGCAGTAACTAGGAAAATAATTTTTACACAAAACCTTAACTTCGTATATAGGTCTGCTGCCATAAAGTGGCCATACATGACATACAATTAATATTTAAAAGAAAAAAATGTGTTCATATAATGTATTGTCTAAATATAGACAAATACATAAAGTAGATAATGTAACAAATTTATATCATTGTTATAAGAAGTGTTATTTTAATAACTGCTTGATCTCTCCCATGTTTATTCATTGATTAAAGTGCATAAAATCGGTTTGTATTTACAATAAAAATATACACATGCATATTTACTTATGTATAAATTGTATTTTCCATTCCCAATTTTGTCTATAAATACTTCAAAATAATTAAATTAAAATACTATTTAAATTACTGCCAACTTTTCTTACCATATCGCATTACAATGCTATTTCGAGAAACCCACTTATAGTAAAATAAATCTTCTTGTTTCAATTAAATAAAATATATTGAAATAATTATGTTGCGTATTCATCCTTATCAGAATTAATATATTTTAATTTCGTAATACTAAATAACATCATAATACTACCAAAAATTCGAATGGTAATAAACAATAATACACAATTTTTTTATTATGTGAAACCCTTTTTGGGGAATATGAATTAGCTCAACATAGGCCGTCATATTGGCTTAAATGTCAAAAGTAGTTTCTGGAGGTGGGTTTTTGGAGTTTCTCTACTTCTCTATACAATGATACAATGCTTTACAGCGAGCAAGACGTATGGTGGGATTGTACGCATGCATGTATCAACACAAAATACAATGTTTTTATATATTATTTTATTTCTATTTTGATTATTAATTTCTTTTATTATTTTTGCAAGTCAGTTCATAAAAACACAACTATTAATTTCCCAACTTCATTCGCCATTTAAAATGTTAATAATAATTAATAATTGTGTTCTTAATTCGAGGTAGTACTACCGATTTTTTTTTTTTCAAAAATTTTCATACACATTTCTAAGCAGTATTAACAATTGGTTGTATGTGTATAACTAACGTACACTATAAAAACGATTAATTTCACTAGTTCTAAGAAAGTTCGGGACCTGTAGAACATACACTTGGTCAGTTGAGTAGCTCTCAACACGCATACACTCTCACAAAATAAATTGTTTGATTGTATAAGTTTGCCGAACACTGATTTAGTCGTTGTCGAACCAGCAACGAATAACATCGCGCATTGCTATGGCACTTTGCATAAGTGCCCTGCGCGAAATGCCTACTTTTATGAATGTCGTTTTATGTTATGTATTATATTTATGGTTTTAAGCTATTTAAAGACAGAAAAGTTAATGCTTTTTGTTCTAATATATTGGTTTAAATAATAAAATAACTAAAATGAATAAATGAGCATAAAAATTCATGTTTTATGAAAAAATGAAAAACATTCTTAAAATGTTAGGCTACAGAGTTCTCACTGGGTATTCATTATTTCGTGCTCACCTATACAGTCACAATTCCTCTCGTGCCGACCACTGATGTATTCTCAGAGTGTATAGGTATGCGAGAGCGCTGCATGCTATACGCAGTCTTTGACCCCTTTCACACGGGCAATTTTTGTCGCGGCAATTCTTAGTTTTATAGGAGAGGGGGCGACGAGGAGAGGAGAATCGCGCCGAGTCTGCTGTGTTCAGGCAACACGCTTTGTGTTCTTATTCATAATAGTTCGCTGCTACGTAACAGTGTTGCATTTGCACACATTTTAAAATTAATGTTTACAATATATTTGAAAATTTGAATTTAATCATTTAATTTTGAATGTAATTTGCAAATACATATAGAAATATGCATAATATAATTAAAATGTGCTAGGAAATTGAGAATAACGATAAAAATTAGTTAATGAAATATATTTTTTTGCTTGGAAACGATGCGTACAAGAGGTTGAGAAAATTATATGAAAGAGAATGACAGAAAAACACGAACAGAGTTGTCGAACAAGAATCGCACGAGAATTAGCAACAGAAGTTGCCTGTGTGAAAGTGGACTTTGCATGGGCATTCGTTCGTGTCCTCGCGACACACGAGATTGAGATTTTTTTATATTTATTTTATAAATGAATATTAAACGGAAAATTTATTTATTTAAATGTTTCATTTGACTTTTGTCGTTGCTATGGTATTGTGTTAAAAAAACAAACAAATCTACAGTGTTAATAGAACTAATAAAAACATTGTTGTAGTGCTTTTGTATACTATAGTTTTGCTATATTTTGTATACATTATTCCAACTGCTGCTCATCATCACGTAAGTAAATTGTTATTTTATTAGGCAAATTTTGTTACGTACATTATACGTACATAAAGAACTGCAACACGTTATTAAATAAAATTATCTAAAAAATGAGAAACACGTGGGGTACATACAGCCTTGGCCAAAAGTATTAGGCACCCCACTAATTACTGAATTTTTTGTTTTAACAAGTGGAATAATGAAGTTTTATTAGTAAAACAGTGAAAATACAATGAATTAGTGATAATAACATTAAAAAAAAAAATAAAAAAAAATTTATAAAATATTTTATGAATTTCTTAAAAATGACAATTTTTAGTTTTAGCTTAATTTTTTTTTAATAATCAATCAACAGTTAAATTTAAATTTTAATCAACAGTTAAACACCTATGTAATACATTTACAAAAAGAAGTGGTAACTTTGATAGCCACATTTGAGAATACTTGTATTTTAATGTGGTGCCTAATACTTTTGGCCAAGGCTGTATATGTTTACAATAGTGTACAATACTATTAGTATACGCATAGGTATATATCAGCTGTCTCTTTCTTCGGCTAGGGAAACAACTTCCTGTTTTACCAACAGTTACATTACAAGAATACAAGTTTGGCGCTAGCGTTTAAAAAGGCGCTGCATTTAAAGTTTGAAGTTGATAAATTTTTACAAAATTACAGAAAATCTCGAAGTTTTGGGAAATTAGGAAAATTAACTATATTCAATTTATTCATTTATTCTAAATCTGCTTCCGCACTATTTATGATGAAAATTAATAGAAGATTTGATCGTTATCCTATGATTTTGAGTGGAGATTTCAACATAAACTTTGCAGATGTTTTGTTTGGCGCTAGCGTTTCAAGTTTTCACTTCTGCCTGCACTCCCGGAGTGCAACCCCACTAGGTTTTTTTGAATGAGAAAATACAATTGCACCGATATTTTCAACATAACGTCCACTATTATTGTCCTAGTTTTTTTTTTGATAGTTTTTTTATAGTAGGGAAGCATCGAAAGCCTGAGTGCGGAACTTTAATCCGCTAAACCTAACCTACTCCCAACACAGGACCCTCCCACGGGACCACCGGATAAGGTATTACTTCGTGGGAGTGACAAGACTTTTAAGTCTCCTCTATAGCGCGGACTGACTGATGCCTAATCTGTTGAATATGTCTCAGTTCTGTCATGATTAAAGCTGCCGCTTCGCTAACAGCTTTCCATTTTTCGGAGGACTGACACATAAGTGCAGTCAAATTTTCCACCGTTAAGCTACCACCTAAGGTTGTTTCCACCTTTTTTCTTATGTTAGAAAAGCGTGGACAATGAAAAAATACATGTTCAGAGTCTTCTACAGATTCTGCACATATTGGACAATACGGACTAACGTCGCAACGGAATTTGTACAGGTAGCTTCTGAAGCACTCGTGACCACTTAATATTTGGGTCAGGTGGAAATCCAGGTCCCCATGTTACCTATGTATCCACGAATTGATGTCCGGTATTAGTCTATGGGTCCACCGTCCTTTGGCTGAGGTTTCCCACCGTTGCTGCCACTTTGTGATGCTAATTTTTCTCTCTTCTATCTTTTTAGTCTCAGAGGGGGGTGCTGATAGTTTATACAGCCGAGCTAGTTCATCACCCTGGATGTCAATAGACGGCATGCTGGCTAAAACTTCAGCAGCATCACTGGATATGGTTCGGAAAGCACTAATTACTCGGATTGCCGACAGTCTATGTACTGCGTTAATTGGTCTAAAGTACGCTTTAATGTCTAATGCCTGAGTCCATATCGGAGCCGCATACAAAATTACGGAAATCATCGCCTTTGCAATTAAAAGTCGTCGACTGGATCGGATGCAGCCTCTATTCGCCATCATTCTAGATAGAGCGTTGTATATTTTATTTGCTTTGTTTGCCGTATGCGCCAAGTGCTCCTTGAATTTAAGTCTGGAGTCTAGTATGACCCCCAAATACTTTAACTGTGGTTGTGAAGTAATCTCACAATCCCCTATAGTGAGAGTCATTCTTTCTTCAATTTTCCGTGTGCTTATGAGCAAGACTTCAGTTTTATGCTCTGCTAGTTCCAAACTCTTGGAAGAAAACCATTGCCGTAGACCATTAATACATTCATTGCATTTGCTTCGTAGGTCATCAAGATGCTTTGCCACTGCTACCACTACGAGGTCATCGGCATATGCTATTAATTTCACAGTTTTTGGTTGGTGTCTTCGCAGCAACCCGTCATACATAAGGTTCCATAAGAGGGGGCCTAAGACCGATCCTTGCGGTACTCCACTCGAAATAGAGTAGCTCTTTGTGCCTTCGTCAGTGTCGAATATCAGCCTTCTGTTTTCGAAATAACTCATTATTATTTTTATTAGGTATTGAGGGACGCGCATTTCATGTAGAGCTTTGATTATGTGTCCATTTCGCTGAATTGAAAGCATTCTTCACATCCAGGGTGATGAGAGCGCAATATTTTTTGGTTCCACCTTTCCATCTTTTACCACTAACTGCATCCTTTGCAGTATTAACGACTTCGTTTAGTACGTCGATAGTGGATCTCCGTTTTGTGAAGCCGTATTGTCTTTTTGATAACCCGCCGGCTTCCTGGATTGCAATCTCCAAGCGGTTTCTTATTATGCTTTCGTACACTTTTCCCAGTGTGTCGAGCATACACAGAGGTCGAAACGATGAAGGTTCTTCTGGTGGTTTCTTTGGTTTTGGGAGTAATACCAAGCGCTGAACTTTCCAGGGGTCGGGGAATACCTCTTCTTTTATACATGCGTTGTACATTTCAACGAATAGGGTGGGTTTTGCAGTTATTGCTTCCTTTAGAGCTATGTTGGGTATACCATCTATTCCAGGCGCTTTGTTGGTTTTGATTTTTTTTTATATGTTTTCTGAGACAAAGAGAGGTGACCCAGTAGCACATTTTCGTTGTTCAGCATAGGAGATCGGTTCATGCACCGGAAATAATACTTCGACGATTTTCCTCATAAACGATGCGCTTCTAGTTGGCTGCGACTTATTCTTAAATTTTGACATACAAATTTTGTACGCTGATCCCCACGGGTCTATGTTCGCTTCTTCACAGAGCTCTTCAAAACACTTTCTTTTGCTGCTGATAGTGGCTGTCTTCAGGAGTTTCTTATGTCTTTTAAATACCTCTTTGAGACTGTTTTCGTTTTCGCCACCCTGGTTGCGCTGTAGGCGACGTCTAGATGAGTGGCAAAGCTTTCTGATCGTGGCTATTTCTTCATTCCACCAATATACTGGCCTTCGTTTGGTGTGGTGTGTTGTCCGGCGCATAGTAGCACCGCATGCTGCAACCAGTTCTTTTCTAACTGCGCATACAAGGTGGGCTGCGTCTTCGCAGGAAACATTTGCTGCGCGCCAGGCAGTCACAAAAAGATCAGAATCAAACTCTTTTTGCTTCCAGCCTCTTTTGTTACACCTGTTCCTACTGAGGTGCTCCGTCTCTCCGGGTAACGAGACTTCTGCCATAATAGCCATGTGATCGCTATTTGTATATATGTCTTCTACTCTCCATTTAATGCGCCTGCACAGTGCGTCATTCGCAAACATAAGATCAATTATGGAACCTTTTTTCCCTTTCTGAAAGGTATTTTGCGTGCCGGTATTCATGATACTCAGGTTTGTTTGGCTTAGAAATTCTAGTACTAGACGCCCACGATGATTTGTGCTTCTGCTTCCCCAAGCAGTCGACCATGCATTAAAGTCCCCCGCTATTAGTATAGGCGATTTGCCCCTAGTTTCTAGAGTCAACTCCAGGAGGAAGTTCTCGAATTCTGCGATCGAAGCACTGGGACGAGCGTAGCAGCTTACGATGTATATACCATATAAATTCGCCCATGTGAAACCATGTGGGGATACTCTGGCACAGGACATAAAAGGTTGTCGTTTGCAGGACCATATTGCTGCCTTGCCAGACGCGTCTGTTATCCAGGTGCTTTCCGAACGCTGAGAATATTGCTCACTTAGTATGGCGACGTCAATATTCTTTTCTACTACAGTTTGTTTCAGCAATTCTTGTGCTGCAGCGCAGTGATTTAAATTTAACTGTAAGATCCTCATTTCTTAAGTGACTTCAACATCTCCTGATACTTGGGACAAGTCGTGCTCAAGGCTGAATGTTCCCCTTTGCAAAGCATGCAGCTCGGGGTGTTAGTGCATACCTTTGCAACATGTCCTTCGGTTCCGCAACGTGTACAAAGGCCGGACCTGTCGGCTGGGTTACTACAGTTGCGT
The DNA here is from genome assembly GCF_028554725.1 of Zeugodacus cucurbitae. NCBI lineage: Eukaryota > Metazoa > Arthropoda > Insecta > Diptera > Tephritidae > Zeugodacus > Zeugodacus cucurbitae. The sequence goes on along the minus strand of NC_071671.1, from coordinate 30,731,223 downwards.
GCCATATAACCCAGCTGAAAACATCGAAAACAGCGGGGAATAGGTGTATATTCGCGGATACGGCATATTGACCATCCGATTTTTACTTTGCCTAGCTTTAGGGCAGTCTTCGCATCCTGAGCACGTAGGCAAATGATAGCAATTTGAGTACAGCTTCGGGTTTTCCGCATACTTTTAACATTTGTTTTATCAATGTTCGTGAATCCGCATTCCTTATTTAGTGCATCACAAATTTCTTCCGGGGTCGTGATCTCATCGAGGTCTTTGCACATAATTGTGACATTATGGGTTTTTGGCTGTATTACGGCCATTTCCCCAATCAACCCCTCTAGGGCACTTTGGAAAGTCTCAGCTTTCTTTTCTGATCGATTTTTTAATTCAATTAGTAGGTCTCCTTTTAATGTTTTACGAATGTAGGTTACGTTAGAACCTAATTCATCGAGGCCGCTGTCCCCTTTTATCTTTCGGAGAATCTCAGCATACGACGCACCATCCTTTTTTGTTAATATGATGGCATCTGGCTTAGATTTGATTTTCTTCTCGATTGGTTTCTTCTTTTTTTGTCACTTCCATCCATTTATCGCATATGGGTTTACTTCCTGGAGTATCTATGCGGCTTGCTTTTGTGACCTCACTGTAAGTAGCCTGCACATTTTCATTAGCCTTTTTTGGCTTTTTTGTGGGCGGTAGGACTCCTGTTTTCTCCCGTAGTCTTTTTGGGGTGCTCACATCTTTATAAATAGGGGAAACCTGCGATGCTTTCCCTACCATCACTCTTTTAGATGAATTCTCGGGATTTTCAGATTTGTCGTACAAGCTATTTATGCAGCTTACAAGATCGCGCATTGCTTGATTTATGTGTCTCTGTCCAGACATCATATTTTCCAGCTCCTTGATTTTTGCGCCCAGTTTGTTGAAAACATTAACATTTTCACTCTTCTGAATTTCATCGGAAATCCCAAGGTTTGCACGATCGGCCTTTTCACACTTTTTTGTTGATCCAGCAACGGTGGATCCCTCATTCTTGCCAATAGGAGGCGTTCTCAAAACTTGTCCTAGTAGTGTAAGCACTATTATGTTAGTACAGTTGATCTCCTTTTTGCACGGTTAACTGGGAAAGTAAATTACTCGTGTAAAAAAAAAACATGCAAAAAAAATCCAATTTTTATATAAAACTCACTATTGGGACCAATCGTGCAAAAAATAGAAAACGTGTAAAAAGATCTAACTTTACATGAGAATTTATACTGTTGTTGTTGTTATAGACTTTTCTGGTATTATATGTATGTACTTCTTTTCTTACTTCTTCATATAGCTTCATTTGTTTGTTTACGTATTGAAATTGTTGCAACCTTTTCACTGGCTTTCGAATCTATAATTTGTATTTTTTAGTTTAAATCTAATTTAAAATTTATTAAATTCTATTAACAGAATTGGATTTGTGACGTATGGAATTTTGATTTTATTGCAAAAAAGTATACAATTAAAATAATGTAATGGTAACTGGGAAGTGTTCAAAAACTCCGTGTAAAAAGGAAATCAACTTATTCCTAGTAGTGTAATGTAGCACTTGAGTAATGCATACTGATGTATATTTTGTTCATGCTCACACGAGGTTTAAATAAAAACGTTTTTTAAGCAAAAAGTTTATATGTACTTAAACTTTTTGGTGATATGACTTTCTGTATTTACAAAAAACTTCATTTAATCGTGACGCCATTGAAAGTACAATATTTTTGGTTAATTCTTGAGGGTAACAAATTATCATTGTTTGGCTTTGAGACTCATTAATAGTCGTAGCCAATGCTTAGTGGTTTGGAAATTGCAAACGTTGGAATAGTATAGACGAATTTGGAAAAAAAACATTGGAATCTCTGGTGGACGTACAACTTCACCTTAAAATTTATGGATTCACGTGCATATAAAAACAGCCGAAAGTAACTGAAACTTTGCCATTGGTAAGATAATTATGAGTTAATTTCATCTGCATGTGTTAGACCGAATTGTTCATCTATTATCGAATTCACCTGAAACACACACACAAAAAAAAACTATCGTAGCTATCGACACTATTAAGGTTTCAACGTAAGATTTCGAAAACATCGAATTGGCCGACTATCGATAGTTTTCCGCAAATACTGCATAAGGTGTGGCATGTGATGTATGTGATTGGCGTTGCAACCGTTTAGCCGGTTATAGCCGAATCGACGAAAGTGCGCCACCTCTCCTTCGCAGTTCGGCGCCAGTTGGAGATCCCAAGTGTAACCAGGTCGCTCTCCACCTGGTCCCTCCAACGGAGTGGAGGCCTTCCCCTTCCTCGGCTTCCTCCGGCGGGTACTGCATCGAACACTTTCAGGGCTGGAGTGGTTTCTTCCATCCGTACAACATGACCTAGCCAGCGTAGCCGCTGTCTTTTTATTCGCTTATCTATGTCAATGTCGTCGTATAACTCGTACAGCTCATCGTTCCATCGTCTGCGGTATTCGCCGTTGCCAATGTTCTGAGGACCATAAATCTTACGCAAAATTTTCCTCTCGAAAACTCCTAGTGTCGTCTCATCTGATGTTAACATCGTCCAAGCTTCTGCACCGTAAAGCAGGACGGGAATGATAAGCGACTTGTAGAGTTTGATTTTGGTTCGTCGAGAGAGGACTTTACTGTTCAATTGCCTACTCAGTCCAAAGTAGCACCTGTTGGCAAGAGTTATTCTGCGCTGGATTTCGAGGCTGACATTGTTCGTGTTGTTGATGCTGGTTCCCAGGTATACGAAATTATCTACGACCTCGAAGTTATGACTGTCAACAGTGACGTGGGAGCCAAGACGCGAATGCGCCGACTGTTTGTTTGATGACATGTGGAGATATTTCGTCTTGTCCTCATTCACCTTCAGACCCATTCGCTTCGCCTCCTTATCCATGCGGGAAAAAGCAGAACAAACGGCGCGGTTGTTGCTTCCGATGATATCAATATCATCGGCGTACGCCAGGAGCTGTACACTCTTGTAGAAGATTGTACCATCTCGGTTTAGTTCTGCAGCTCTTATAATTTTTTCCAGCATCAGGTTAAAGAAGTCGCACGATAGTGAGTCACCTTGTCTGAAACCTCGTTTGGTATCGAACGGCTCGGAGGTCCTTCCCAATCATGACGGAGCTTTTGGTGTTGCTCAACGTCAACTTACACAGCCGTATTAGTTTTACGGGGATACCAAATTCAGACATCGCGGCATAAAGGCAGCTCCTTTTCGTGCTGTCGAAAGCAGCTTTAAAATCGACAAAAAGGTGGTGTGTATCGATCCTCTTTTCACGGGTCTTCTCCAAGATTTGGCGCATGGTGAATATCTGGTCAGTTGTCGATTTTCCAGGTCTAAAGCCACACTGATAAGGTCCAATCAGTTCGTTGACGGTGGGCTTTAGTCTTTCACACAGTACGCTCGATAGAACCTTGTATGCGATATTTAGGAGGCTGATCCCACGGTAATTGGCGCAGATTGTGGGATCTCCCTCTTTATGGATTGGGCAGAGCACACTGAGATTCCAATCGTCAGGCATGCTTTCTTCCGACCATATTCTGCAAAGAAGCTGATGCATGCACCTTATCAGTTCTTCGCCGCCGTATTTGAATAGTTCTGCCGGTAATCTATCGGCCCCCGCTGCTTTGTTGTTCTTCAAGCGGGTAATTGCTATTCGAATTTCTTCATGGTCGGGTAATGGAACCTCTGTTCCATCGTCATCGATTGGGGGATCGGGTTCGCCATCTCCTGGTGTTGTACTCTCACTGCCATTCAGCAGGTCGGAGAAGTGTTCCCTCCATAATCCCAGTATGCCCTGGACATCGGTTACCAGATTACCAGCTTGGTCTCTACATGAGGATGCTCAGGTCTTGAAACCTTCGTTAAGTCGCTTCATTTTTTCATAAAATTTTCGAGCATTCCCTCTGTGTGGCATCGCTGATTTAAAATTTGTTGAAATCCGACTATACATTTTATAATAAAATATCGGTAAATCTTTTAGATATTTTATAGATTTCGGAAGCAATCTTTCTCTTCTAATAAATGTAAATCCCATTCGTCCGGTCTTTGGAAAATACCATATGAAGGGGTTTTCAATAGGGACGCTACAAAGGTAGGGGCTGATAGGGACAGCAAACGACACCATATTTTTCCCCGCACTTTTGACATTTCTCTTCAGTAAGATTTGCCATTTCATCATTGAAAGATATACGATCCAACATCGAGTCGAAATTTTTAAAATTTACTACTGAAATTCGGAGTCAGTGGACTCATTTTTTGCTGAACAACTTCGTCAATAAGCAAAATATATAATATACCATTGCATCTCGAAATATTACTGTTTGGAGCGGTTTATGGGCCGGCACGTTAGTGTGAATGCAGTATCGGACAATTTATGTTTGAAAACCGTCGAAAATTGGGTTCAGCCTCTGAACTTCTGCAAGCGTCCCGCTGGTGGGCGTGCAAAAGAAATGGAGTTTCCTACATAATGACATCGAAAGTACTTTCACAGGAATAAATAAAAAACTTTCGTAGCGCTCTTATTGAATTTATATTCTTAAATGTAATGGGCGTAATCATTGAATCATTGAATGGTCGAAACCTATTCGTTGGTGAATGAGTTGCGAAAATGTAAAAGAAATAAACCATTTGGAAGTTTTTATGTAAATAATTACTGATTACGTACTAAATTATGTTTTAAATGGGAATCAATGATTGCACGAACATTTTCGGTCGAAAATCTTTATCGTATCGAAATCGAATTCGCATCGGATTTAATGACTAGGCCCAATATAAATTGATGGCGTAATCTCGTTATTCTAGCGTGTTTTATCCCGAATATATGACTCACATTGATATGGTGAAAAACCATTTAACATTTTGTATACCATTTTGAGTGCAGCTCTTCGGTACCATCTTTATTATGAAATATAAGGTTTCTGGTGGTTTTTCTTACTTACCAAGTTTCGTCCAGATATCTCCATTTTTACTCAAGTTATGGCTTTCATAGACGGACGAACAGATATCCGGATTTCAAATCTAATCACTTTGGTATACATTTATCGCTCAGTTACATGAATAGTGTCATAACTCAATAAACACTATAAATGAGCGATATGTAAGTGACATATCTTAATGTTACATTGGAGACTTTCGCCTTTATTCAGCAAACGCATCGAAACATCGTTGCCAACGTAATTTATTAAGCATTTTCACTATTAAAAGCGGACCGTACAATAAGCGGCACCGTTTGTTCAATCACGTTTGTCACCTGATAATTCATCGTCAGATTTAGCAGTTCTTTCGTCGCGTGTGGTTGACCTCGACCTCTTCTTTTCTCTTCACACGTTTGTAAACTAATTTAAATATGTCGTATAAAATTAATATTTAATAAATAAAGTAAATAAATATAAAGCTTTAGCGAAAATAAAATAAACAAGTAAGGAAAGGGTAAGTTCGGGTGCAACCGAACATTTTATACTCTCGCAATTTATTGATGCAATTTTATTAAGATAAAACACAATTTGATCCATATATTCGGCATAAAGTCCAATAGAATAACGAAAATCATCATATATAGTATATGAAGACTTAGGTAATTCCTGAACTTATTTTCATCTCCAAAGTAAACTATATCCAAAACATTATGCTCACTTAATTTGGTTAAGATATTTAACACATTAACCGATTTATAAGGTATTAAGCCCATAGCATTTCTGAAAAACCTATTAGGTATATGCGAGCTAGGGCAAGTCATGACCCGATTATAAAAATTTTTCGTATAGAGGCACACTATTAGAAAACCGAGTGGGTTTGCACTCCGGGAGTGCAGGCAGAAGTGAAAACTTGAACTTATGCTCTCGCGATATGAGAAATTGTACATAAAAAATCAAGTTTATCAAAGCAATATGGGCACTTTTTGAATGGACATGAAGTATAATAATATAGAAACTATATTCGAAGGAAGTGGTTTTATTTAAATGATTAAATATTAGTAAATAGTAAATGCAAAATTTATCAATTCTCATCCATAATTTCAACAACTCTTACATCATCATTATCAGCATTTTCATCATTATTATCAGGATTTTCATCAGATTCTAAAACTGAAACAATAGGTCTATGGTAACTTAAGTATGAAATGAACAATTTTGATTTAAATATATTTATATATCTTGTGAATACTGCATCAATAGTAGTTTTGTATTTTTTTGTGCTAAGATTGTGATCATTGGACATCGTTAAATCAAATTCTTCAAATAAAAATTGAATTAATTTTAATTTTTTAATTTTTGACCTCTGCAAAGTTTATGTTGAAATCTCCACTCAAAATCATAGGATAATGATCAAATCTTCTATTAATTTTCATCATAAATAGTGCGGAAGCAGCTTTAGAATAAATGAATACATTTGAATACAAGAACTCTCGTATTGCTTGAAAGACTGTTTTGGTGAAATATAAAAGACAGCCATTATTATTGTTTGTCCATTAGAATGGCATTGGGAAATACATATATCATCAATATTCGAAACATTAGTGCTAAACATACAAATGAGCCATACCACCAAAAAACACCTAGAGTAACGATGTGTTTTGTTCGTTGATATTGTGTATTACATTTAATGTTTTAAGTTATTTAATGACAGTAAAGTTAATACTTTTAGGTTCTAATGTATGTGATTGGCGTTCAACCGTTTAGCCGGTTATAGCCGAATCGATGAGACCGCGCCACTCCTCTCTTTCCTTCGCAGTTCGGCGCCAGTTGGAGATTCCAAGTGTAACCAGGTCGCTCTCCACCTGGTCCCTCCAACGGAGTGGAGGTCTTCCCCTTCCTCGGCTTCCTACGGCGGGTACTGCATCGAACACTTTCAGAGCTGGAGTGTTTTCGTCCATTCGGACAACATGACCTAGCAAGCGTAGCCGCTGTCTTTTTATTCGCTGAACTATGTCAATGTCGTCGTATAACTCGTACAGCGGTATTCGCCGTTGCCAATGTTCTGAGGTCCGTAAATCTTGCGCAAAATTTTCTTCTCGAAAACTCCTAGTGTCGTCTCATCTGATGTTGACATCGTCCAAGGTTCTGCACCATAAAGCAGGACGGGAATGATAAGCGACTTGTAGAGTTTGATTTTGGTTCGTCGAGAGAGGACTTTACTGTTCAATTGCCTACTCAGTCCAAAGTAGCACCTGTTGGCAAGAGTGATTCTGCGCTGGATTTCGAGGCTGACATTGTTAGTGTTATTGATACTGGTTCCCAGGTATACGAAATTATCTACAACTTCGAAGTTATGACTGTCAACAGTGACGTGGGAGCCAAGACGCGAGTGCGCGACTGTTTGCTTGATGACAGGAGATATTTCGTCTTGTCCTCATTCACCTCCAGACCCATTCGCTTCGCCTCTTTATCCATGCCGAAAAAAAACAGAACAAACGGCGCGGTTGTTGCTTCCGATGATATCAATATCATCGGCGAACGCCAGCAGCTGTACACTCTTGTAGAAGATTGTACCTTCTCTATTAGTTCTGCAGCTCGTATTATTTTTTCCAACATCAAGTTAAAGAAGTCGCACGATAGTGAGTCACCTTGTCTGAAACCTCGTTTGGTATCGAACGGCTCGGAGAGGTCCTTCCCGGAGCTTTTTGTGTTGTTCAACGTCAACTTACACAGCCGTATTAGTTTTGCGGGGATACCAAATTCAGACATCGCGGCATAAAGGCAGCTCCTTTTCGTGCTGTCGCATAAACTCTAAAAACTTACTCAGTGCCTTGAAATTCGGTACAGATACTAAACAACGCATATAAATATTAAAAATAAAAAAATAAACCCGATGACACACCCCCTACCCCCAAAAGAGGCAGCTCCCTTATGGAATCAAAGCTTAATTTCAAAAAAATACATTAATAATTGATTGATTTTGCTTTAACTTCATTCCATAGCTCCATTTACATCTAAATCAATTGAATAATCATTAAATATATCCAAATCTGCCATTTCGTCATCATCAGAAAGTCTATCTTCATCTTCATCAGTTCGTGCTTCTGGTGTAATTGCGATTTCCGAAGCTTCCAAAAGCGCCACCACTTCTTGCGGGAGCATTTTCGCCGATATTCGCCGTATTTCCATCATTTGTGTTTCCACAGCCATTCTGTTTTGGTTTATCAACATGTAGCCCCATTTCTTCCCACAATTGTTTTTGAATTTTCTGTTTTCTAGTTCTCATACTTAGTTTATCTATTGCATCCCTAACCTGCCGCTTTTTTATGTCAATTCTATATGAGATTTTTAATACAAATTCCAGGAATCTAATCAACGCATGCAAAGGACTTACACCATATTGAAGTGCTCCAGGTTTTTTCTTGAAAACGCTGCAGTTCAAATCCATCGTTGCTAAAAAGTCTTTTGGTTTTGCACCACATACTGGGCAACACTGATTAGAATTTGTGCCAGTTAATACATTTAACACCTTACCATCTATTAACGTCATATGCAGATCATAGCTTGCAGTGATGTATCCACCATTAAGGTTGTATTCGAGAGGTCTCAAACTCTTAATTTGTGAATCCAAATTTGCTTTCTCCGCTAATATTTGATTTTGAGTTTCTTTGATGAATTCGATTTTAATTGGTCTGCAAAATCTTATGGATTGTGGAGTTCGATTACAACAAATTACTCTGTCTGAAGAATCAATTAATTTTATCGGTATTAAAGTTGTTACAAATAAAGATTTATCCAACGATTCTGGTGCATCTCCTTCAAATTTCTGTTTGTACATGATCTGTCCAATAAGAAATTTAACGCTTCATCAGGAGTGAGTTGAAGTTTTCAACTACCAATGTCATTTTCGACGCAAGCCATTCAGAATGAAAAAAATAAACAACCAATAACTTGTGTAATCGAAAAAAATTAAAATCAAAACACAAAATTTACCCAAAACAAAATATTTTAAAATAACAATAAATAACAGGCAACATATAAAAGTGAACAAAACAAACAAATAAAAAAAAAAAAACATGAGCGCTGCGCAGTCTCAACAGCAAGGTCGTAGGCATTCTCTGAACGCCTACTTCAGCTTTGTTAAGCCTACAAAATCTGCTTTCACAAATAAACAATCCAACGGTGAGAAAGATGAGTCAGCGAAGCGCTCAGCCGAGCAGCAGAAGCAGAAAAAAACAGCAAATGCGCAACAACAAATCAGCAGGCAACATCAACCAAGCAGGTATCAGCAAACGAGCGGACACCAATGGAAAAAACAATGCAAGGTGAGCATGTACCAAAAGGAAAAGTACAATCTGTACAGACTGGCATTGACCGCTACGTCAACATAAAAAGGAAATCAAGTCCTATCAAGACAACCGTTAATGCCGAAAAGTTTCAACCCGCCACGCTTAATACAAATAAGCCTGGAAATTTAAATGGCAACAGATTTGCCATACTAAGTAATGGTTTTGACGACGATGCGAAGGGTACCAAAACAGTCGCGAATGGCAAGCCGCCGCCAATATATTTGCGTGAGCGTAGCTCAAATGCACTTGTTGATAAACCCTACAATGAGGTACCAACAATTTTCATATCGTGCCTTTGAAAAAAGGCAATATAGATGAAACTAAAATAAAATCCTACACTGAGAAATGTTTTATGGATATAGTGAATTTTTGTCAAATAACAACAAGAATTATTATTCTTATCAACTGAAGAGCTCTAAAGGCCTTGTTGTTGTTGTAAAAGGCATTGAGTCTTCGGTAGAATCTAGTGATATCAAAGAAGCCCTTGAAAAACGCGGCTTTGGAATTAAAAATGTGGTAAGTATCTTCAATAGAAATAAAGTACCACAACCAATGTTTAAAATTGAATTGTTGCCAAACTCTAATCCAATAAAAAGAATGAAACACACCCAATATACAATTTAAAATATTTACTCCATCGTAGAATTACCGTAGAAGAACCTAATAAAAGAAATGGCCCGGTACAATGCACTAACTGACAAGAGTATGGACATACCAAGTCTTATTGCACTCTACGCAGTGTTTGTGTGGTATGTGGTGATTTACACCCAACATAAAAATGTGCTCTTAAAAAAGAGGATACAAATAAAAAATGCAGTAATTGTGTAGGAAATCACACTGCTAACTACAGGGGCTGCCCTGTATATAAAGACTTGAAATCAAAATTGTCACTGGGATTTCAAGCTAGTCATAACCAAATGATAAATATCCCTCGTAACGAAAATGTAGAAATTACAGACCTGGTAATTCTAAGAATATCCTTGTCCAGGGAAGCTATGCACATGTGGTAAAAGGCAACGCTGTGCAAATGCAACAACCGCAAAATCCACCAAATGGAGGTATTGAAAATATGATTCTAAATCTAACTCAATGTACACAATTCATGTCTACCATGAAAAACATTATCCAAGATTTGATCAAACTCATTTAACAAATAAAAACAATTTCTTTATAGCGGGATATAGACTTCATGTTACAAATCGTCCAGATGGAAAGGCGCACGGTGGAACAGCAGTATTGGTTAGAAATCGGCTAAACCACCATGCTTTAGAACAGCATGCTATAGCGCAGTTACAAGCTACAGCAATAGCATTGAAAAATCGAGGTTCTGACCTCAATCTGACGGCTATATACTGTCCACCTCGTTTTAAAAGTACAGACTGCGAATTTAAAGATTTTTTTTGGAACGCTGGGTAAAAGATTTCTAGCATGTGGAGATTACAATGCAAAACACACAATAGGCTCACGTCCTATTAATCCGAAAGGACGACAGCTGTACTACACTATTATAAATAAGCACAATAACCTTGATATAATATCTCCTGGTAAGCCGACATACTGGCCCAGTGATAGAACAAAATACCGGACTAAATAGATTTTGCTGTAGTCAAAAATATAGATAGATTGCTTATAACAGTAAATAAATACATGTATTGACTTATGTTCTGATCATTCTCCTGTACTTATAAAGTTATGCGAACAGCCCATGATAGTTGAGCCAAAAATATCTCTAACATCTTTCAAAACTAACTGGTTGAAATATATATAGAAAATATATCAGTAGCCACATTGATATCGATTTAAAAATAAATACAGGAAGAAATATTGATGAAAGCATAATGGAATTCAATGATGTAATAACTAATGCAGCTGTCTTGGCAACACCTAAAAGAAACATTAAGGTTTTTAGAAACATCACTAATAATGAAATAGAAAAGTTTGTAAATGAGAAAAGGTAAGCGAGACATGACTGGCAGTTAAGTCGTTCCCCTTCAACTCTGCGTCAACTGAAATCGGCTGTACGTAAGTTAAAAAAGCAGTTAAACGCGATGAAGAATACAATACTGAAAATTATATAAAGCCCCTGTGTCCAAATTCTAGCGAGAAAAACTCCCTTTGGAAGGCCTAAAAGTCTTTTAAGCCACCAGTAGATTCCAACATGCCTATAAGACAGTCGAATGGTAATTGGGCGCGTAGTAATGAGGAAAAGGCAATTGCTTTGCAAATCACCTAGAATGGCCCAAAAACCAATTTTAAGTTGTCAACTTTGCCCAATATCGCAAACGAGTCAAGCGTGTATATTAGGACGTCTACTTATGAAATTACCAAGATCCTCAAAGAGCTAAATTCGAAAAAGTCTTCAGGACACGATCATATTACTCCAAAAATGTTAATTGAGTTGCCAAATATTGCAATATCACTGCTCTCTTTGCTCTTTAATGCAATTTTTGGTTTCGGGTACTATCCAATTTCGTGGAAAAAGTCGCAGATCATCATGATAGATTAACCTGGAAAATACTTAAAACAACCGTCTTCCTACAGACCAATAAGTCTCATACCATGTCTTTCCAAAATATTCGATAAAGTTTTACTATCAAAAATGTCTTCTTTCCTCTACAAAAATAATATAATACCAACCCACCAATTCGGGTTTCGTGCTAAATATGGCACAGTAGAGCAAGTGAATAGAATTACAAACGAAATTAGGAAAGCATTCGAGCACAGACAGTACTGTTCAGCTATTTTTCGCGATGTAGCTCAGGCGTTCGATAAGGTCTGGCATGAAGGCCTTTTATGGAAAATTAATTTCCCTGGATTGAAGGCTTACTTGGAGGAAAAATATAGCGAGTAAAGTAACTTGTATGAAGTTAAGAGCTGCAAATTTAAATTGGCTTTTAAATAAAAACTCTAAACTTAGCTTAGACAACAAAGTGCCTTTATACAATGCGGTCATAAAGCCGATTTGGATGTATGGCATTCAACTGTGGGGTACGACCTGTGCAACTAATATTGATATAATACAAAGGTTCCAATCGAAAATGCTTAGATCAATCACGTGCTCGCCATGGTACATGCGTAATGAAAATATCCATAAGGATTTTGATATTTCTATGGTAAAGAAGGAAATAGAGGACAGCAGAAAGAAATATATTTCCAAACTTCGTGAACATCCAAGCCCATTGGCAAATGCTTTGGTACATTCCTGCAATCAAACACGTTTAAAAAGAAGAGATCTACCTTCCTACTAAAGAGCAACGTTCTACCAAAAACGCTCAAACTCATACTTGAGCTTACTTAGTTGTAAATATATTTAAGATTTTAATACTTATTGTTAGGCTTTAAACCAGCGTTGTCCACGGCCTATGCGCACAATAGCGCACGGACAAGCCAGACACCTCACACCAACATGTCGCGACAAGTGTCTGTGAAAGCACGATTGTGCTACTGTATTCAACTTCGTAGGCAAGCAAAGCAGAATTTTGCGATCAGTTGACGCTAAAAAACAGAACGCACTAAAAATGTTCCAACAAATTTGGGAAATATGTTATTTTTTTATTGAGAACAATGAAATGCATGCAGAATGCTTAATTTGTTATAAAAAAATAAAGCGTTGTAGCAAACATGATATAAAAAGACATTATGAACGTTGTCACAAAAATCTTGTAAATATCGAGGGAGACGCCCGAAAAAGTCTTCTTGATAATTACAAAAGAAAATTTTATTTACAATTAAATTCTCAGCTATACTATCAAACAATCACATTTCTGATCTCATTCGAATTAAGCAATATAATAAAGAAATAAATATAGATAATTAAGTTGACCGTAATTTTTAAAAAGTACGTTTACTTATTTGTACGCACTGTTCCGTATTCGTTTTGTCTGTTCGTAGCTTTCCGAATGTACGCTAATAACCAACACAAGCATGCTTTAAACAAAGCAGATTCAATAAATAAAGAAATATTGAAGGAAAAAAATTGTATTCCACTATCTTCATTGGTTCCTTGTCTATATATTATAAAGTGAAGGAATGAGGTGGAATTCAAAATTGAGTTATATGGGAACCGACTGCAGAAAGTTTGGTTTATATAGCTTTATTGGTTTGCGAGATATATACAAAAAACCTAGTTGGTGTCATGGCCACGCCCACTTCACCAAAATAATAACATCCAAATATGCCCCTCCCTAATGCGATGCTTGGTACCAAATTTTACTTTCATTACCTTATTTATGGCTTAGTTATGACACTTTATGTGTTTTCGGTTTTCGCCATGCTGGCGCAATCAATCTCTTTATGAGAACATTCTCGAAGATTTTCGATAAAGCTGAGAGCAGCGATATTGGCGTATAAGATGTGACATCATGTATTGGTTTACCCGGCTGAGGTATCATAATAACACTTTCCAAAGCGATGGAGCGTATATTAGGTATATGGCGCTGTTTACAATTTTTTGTTTAATTCTTTGTTAGGTTGCGTAGTATTTCTCCGGTTATTAAATCAAACCCACACGCTTTTTTGAGCCTTGAATTCCTGATAAGACTTTTAATTTCTTTACTATTAACTGGAGAAATGCTAACGAGTGGATCCAACCAACTATTTTCACAGTTTAGCTCATGTCCATCGTTAGGTGTAAATGTGTTTCTAAAATGATTTGCAAATACTGCAGCTTTTTGTGAATTCGTTTTGGCCCATTCAGTTTCGTTTAATTTTATTGGTGCGACAAGTTTTATCTTTTATTAATATTCCTTGCAGCTTTCTACAGCGAATAATCAGTAGATTTATCAAGAGTGAGTTTAGACAAATACGTTTGGAAGGAAAAGTTTTTAAACTGTATTGTAAGACTCAGAGGCAATGAAAATTGTTTCAAAATTGAATTTCTTACATTAATATGATTACTCTTTTATGTTTAATACATAAAAGTAATAATATTTTTAAATATAATAAAATTTCGGTAGCATACTTCTACAATTTGTGTACCTGCAGTTGTAGTTGAATATTCTTTATCAAGCACGGAACTAAAAAAATGTTTCTTCGAGAGTATACCTTATTGAAGTCCCTTTAGATTTGACAAATGTTAAAATCTCCATCGATTACTAGTGTTAGTTAGTTAGTTATTAGAGAGTACTTACATAATGAAGTTCTGCAATCAAATCTCTGACAGAAAAATCTGAATTTTTATAAAGTACCAAATTATTGATTTTGAAGCATTTAAACAAACGAACGTACGACAGAGAGACTTTCGGATTTCAATCCTTCTCGTTAATCTGGCCATTCTCGATTAACTCTATCTAACTCGTTTAATTTTAGTTGATAGAAACAACGGTTATGTGAACAAAACTGTTGTACACTCTGTACAACATGTTGCGTGAGCATAAAAAGTGTTCAATATAAACAATCGTATGTTACATACATAATTCAAATTGTATTGTGGTTTAAATTATTTATTGGAATATGCGAATGAAGTCAAACATTCAAGCAAATACAAAACAATTTGGTTAGTTTAAAGTTCTTAAATATTGAATTCTATTTATTTAATAAAGTAAATAATATTTTTTTTTCAATAATTCTTTATTTATTGTACTGCTTTTACTTTAAGCCTAACAACAAGTTATAAAATCTTAAATCTATTTAAAAACTAGACAAGCTCAACCAAGTGATTGAGCTGTATTGGTGAAACGTTGCTCTTTAGTACGCATATCCCTTCTTTTTAGGCGTGTTTGATCACAGGAATGTACTAAGGCATTAGCCAATGGGTTTGGGTTTAGATATATATTTCAATCTGCTGTCCTCTACTGCTTTCTTCACCATATGGATACCAAGATCTTTATGGATATTTTCATTGCGAATGTACCATGGTGAGCACGTGATTGATCTAAGCATTTTCGATTGGAACCTTTGTATTATATCAATATTAGTTGCACAGGTCGTACCCCACAGTTGAATGCCATACATCCAAATCGGATTTATGACCGCATTGTATAAAAGCACTTTGTTGTCTAGGCTAAGTTTAGAGTTTTTATTTAAAAGACAATTTAAATTTGCAGCTCTTATCTTCATGCACGTTATTTTACTAGATATATGTTTTCTCCACGTAAGCCTTCTATCTGGTTGAATACCAAGATAGGTAACTTCATTCGCTTGAGGCACTAGAATATTGTTCATTTTTACTGCCGGGCACATTTTTGGTCTTAGCGAAAATGTAACGTGCTTACACTTTTGTTCATTCACATTTATACGCCAGTTGGCTAGCCATTCTTCGACAGATCTTAAGTGCTCCGATAATATACTTGATGCTATAATGTGGCATTTGTTACGGCTTACTAAAGCTGTGTCATCCGCGAAAGTTGATGTCAAAACATTATTAGCTGTTGGAAGATCGGCAGTATATATGATGTACAGAGTTGGGCCTAAGACACTGCCTTGTGGTACACCAGCCCTTATTTGTCGTTCGTCAGATATGAAGTCTCCCACTTTAACCATAAATTGTCTATTTTTTAAATAAGACTCCAATATTTTATACAATTCTAAAGGTAGAATGTTTTTAATCTTATATAAAAGTCCTTCATGCCAGTCCTTCATGAACAGTACTCTCTGTGCTCGAATGCTTTTCTTATTTCGTTAGTTATTCTATTTACTTGTTCTATTGTACTATGTTTTGCACGAAACCCGAATTGGTGCGTTGGTATTACATTATTTTCGTGGAGGAAAGGAGACATCTTTGATAGTAGCACCTTTTCAAATATTTTCGAAGGGCAGGGTAGAAGACTGATTGGTTTGTATGAAGACGGCTGTGTCAAGTCTTTCCCAGGTTTGTTTATCAGGATAATCTGCGACTTTTTCCATGAAATTGGATAGTGTCCGAAACTTAGAATTGCATTGAAGAGCAAAGAGAGCACCTCCTCAGCTATATTTGGTAACTCAATTAGCAATTTTGGGGTGATATTATCATGTCCTGGCGACTTTTTTGTATTAAGTTCTTTTATTATGCCAATAATTTCAGAAGGTGAGGACTTAAAGGACTCGGGCGACTCATTTGCTGTGTTAGGTAAGATTGACAATTTAAAGTTATTCTTTGGGCAATTTGGTTGAAATACCTTTTTTAGGTGATTTGCAAAACAAGTAGCCTTTTCCTCATCACTTCGAGCCCAATTTCCCAGCGATTTATCTGTCATTCTCGTCTACCACGTCTTTTTTCATTTACAAGCTGTTCTATTTCCCTATTACCTATTTTTAAATATAATTAAAATAAAATTTAAAGTAGTAAATAATTTAATTAAAATTCCTATTAAAGATGTATGAGTTAGTCTCTTCTTGCTCATATGTATGTATGTCTTTATTTGTAAGTTTGTGTAATTCTTCTAAACCACTAATATAAAAAAGAGTTATTTACAGCAAGTACATAAAAAGAACTATTGCTTTTTAGGTCCAATGGTCAATTCATATTTTTTGTTTTCCATTTTACGTTTCTTATTTTTGGAATATGCTCTGTTAAAGACATTATTTTAGTAAATTAAACTACAAATATACCTTATTAACTTACATTTTCGTAAAATGCACGAGTTTGAAACTCGTAAACGCAATACAGAGTACTTCCATTGCGAAGGGGAAAAACAAATGCGTTGAACGAAAATTACGATTGCGAGTATTTTCACTTGCGCAACGTCTTACAGAGTAACCCCCTGGTAATTTCCTACTGTCTGCTGGCCAATATGAGGGTCTCCCTGTCGAAATAACATTGCATCCAATAACTTGTTTAGCTTTCAGAAGTTCTCGACCTTTGGTTGTAGTTAAACGAGATCCCCAATAAGTGTGTTTTGCATTAAAGTCACCACTCACGATGTAAGTACCTTCCGTCATATTTTTTTAATAAACTCGTATAAGTATCAGTTTTGATATTATGTCTAGACGGCCTATATAGAACAATTAAGTATAATGACTGACTGTGCTTTAAAATTGCTGTAGCTTGAATTTCTTCGGTCTTAATCTGAGCTACTTCGGAATGTTGATTAAAACCGCGCTTCCTCCTCGTGCTGAGTTTGCTGGGTGTGGTATAAATCATAATTTTTAAATTTTAAAAATGTATGGTTCGTAAAATGTGTTTCAGACAACAAACATACATCAATATTTCTTTCGTTTAGAATAACTTCCAATTCATTTTTACTTTTGGAAAGACCATTGGCGTTCTATATTACTATTTTCAAGGAGTTAATGTCCATCAAAAAATTGTATATGGTATTCAAGAGCGCTGAGCCCTTGATGTATGGACTTAAGTAATTTTTCTTAGTTTATCCAGAATTTGGAATATCGGCCTACTTTTTTGAACTGTATTTGTCTTAACTCGCTTAGCTATTTATGCAAATGTATTTTTAGAAGTTGATGGGAGGGGTCTTACTTCCTTCCTTTTTTCAGCTAAATAAAAGTCAATGTGAAGAACTTGAATCAAAGATATATAAAATAAAAAAAGGTGCGTGGAGTCCCTACGCGCGGAAGAAGTTATTCCAAGAAATGCATATCATTTTGTATGAAAGAAAACTAGCGAGAGGGAAAGTTTAAAAATATGGTGGAGTGACCAACACTTTCTTAAATTCACATTTTATAAATTTGTTACGCACATTTTATAAAGCAAAGTCCAAATCAATTATCACTTCTGGGTTCAGACGGATTGATATCTATAATATTTACAATTGGATTATGATAACTAAAATACTATATGAAATGCCTTACATATATTTTATCTATATTTCTCGCGAATACCGCATCAATAGTCGTACCTCCTTTTGTCGTAGGATCATTTCTTCCATTGATCATTTCTAATGAAAATTTCCCTCTGAGGAATGTCAGTAATGGTTCAGCTTCTGGCAATGAGAAATGTACATTGAAATCTCTCGCAAGGAGTACCGGTTGTTCGCTATACTCTACTGGTTCTCTGATAATATCTGCAAAAGCTTGCGAACCTGCAGTTGACAACGGTAATAAAGCTTTACCGATGAACAATTTTATATCTCTCATCGATGAATTTGGTGATATATAAATGGCAATTAAATTCAATTTTTTACTATAATGATTATCGCTAGGGTTCATTTTGCATTCTTGAATATTTGCAATTGTAAATGAGCGAGACATATTGTTGTTTTACACCAACAAAATGTACAGCGAATTTGCAATTGCAAATATGCAACACCATTTGCACCAGATTGTGAATTGCCCTACTGTACTTATTGACTGCATTATTATATATACGAGGGCTGGTATATATATTTCTGGCCTAGGCAACACTAAGTGTTGCCAGGTGCAATCTGACGTTTCCATTGGAAAGTTTGACATTTTTTAGCATAACATCACTCAGAACGTTTTGTCATTTAATCGTGAATTGTTTTATTTACAGGGAATTAAAAAATTCATCTCGGCCAAAAAATTGAATTAACTCGTGAACATTTTCGTGCGGTCATTTTTCACAACTTTCGACGTGGATTATCGCAACAACAGTGCATCGATGAACTAAAATCTTTGTATGGCTATGAAGCACCATCCTATAGCACTGTGAAAAACTGGTACAACGAATTCGATCGTGGGCGACGCTTGCTTAAAGACGAATTCCGTGAAGGTCGTCCAAAAACAGCCGTTGTGCCAGCCTATGCATTTCTCCCACCAGCATATATACGATATTACATGAACACCTGGCCGTAAAAAAGGATTGTTCTCGTTGAATCCCGCACAATTTGACAATCGCTCAAAAAAAGTGCTTCGAAAATTGGTTTGAGCGCATGCAAAAGTGTATAAATCTTGATGGAGAATATTTTGAAAAACAATAAAACCATTTTCGTTGATAAATATTCCTATTTTCATTATTAGGCCAGAAATATATATAGCAGCCCTCGTACTTATTTGTATAAAACCTTGAAATTTATTCATTAAAATCACCACTCAGAAGTCGTTTTATCCGTTGTAACCGAGCGATCATCGAAGAATCATCATTTCTAATATGCCACAAAACAAAATTAGAAATTAAGTTCATAAACCTCACGATGTCAGATAAAACGATATACCTTCTCATCGCGGGTGCTAATACTTTCGATTTGCAAAGAAAGTAAATGAAGACTGACTACAGAAATGATCCTGTGAAGTATAGTCTTAACTTTTTAACGGCCAACGCAGAGTATTTCAACCAAAAGTCACACAAAATAGTTGAGAATTCGCAGAAATGAAACAGAAACGAAAGAAAAATAATGCGCAAGCATACAATCATATATGTGCGTACACATGTGAATATGTTTATATGTACACATGTGAATATGTCACCAACCAAAAGTACACATGTGAATATGTACAATCAAACAAGTGCGTACACATGTTTTTTTTTTTTTTATTTCGAAGGGGGAATCTTCCAAAGATACCGTCATTTTTACGGACGGTATGCACGATTCGTATTGTCCGTTAAGGTACTCCTCATTCGGGCCCACGCCCATTCGGACTTGCGGAACAATACGCCTACGTACTAAACCCTTAACTTCGTCACATTGGTTGTATTTGACCCTTGGAACTGCGGTTAAGCATTGCATCATGGGTCCAAGCTTAGCCATTTGGCTCGTCAAACATGCCTATCTGGTCTACTCTTCGTTCCTTCTTCACTCATTTTTTCTCAGCTCATGCAGAGCTGTCGCAGTCCACACTTTCACTGTATCCCACACAGGTTTTGATTGAATATCTAAAACAACCATGGCCCGACAAAAATTGTGTCAGATAGAAGTCGGTTTCATCGTACTTCCTTTTTACCCACGCTTTCACATTTCTAATTAGCCTATGAGTCCACCTGCCTGTTGTTGCCGCGTCCCATCGCTTCTGCCATTCGTTAAGACTCATTTGCCTTTCGTCATTACGCTCGCTATCTGTAAGTCGCCTGCCTATAAGTTTCGATCTGTCAAATACTCTTTTGAGTTCCATCGCCATTATATCTGGAGGGATGATACCCGCTATAACCACAGCTACATCGTGTGATACAGTTCGGAATGCGCAAGATACTCTAATAGCACTAAGGCGCATTACCGACTTTGCTTTCTTGGCATTAGTTTTGTACTGTAGAGCCGGTCCCCAGACGGGCGCTGCATACATCATAATAGATTGGCTCACCTTGGTCAATATTGTTCGTCTATTTGACGCTTAACGCGTCGCTTTTTCACAACATTTATCAATGTGATTTTTGAAGGTAAGTCTTGTATCTATCATGACACCCAGGTACTGCTGTGTGAGTTTTTTCTGCTTGTGATCAGGACCTCTTCGGTTTTCTGTCCAGCAAGCTGCAGATTGGTTTTCATGAGCCAGTTCTTGATTTTTTGTGCGGTGTCGTTACACAGATTCTCGATTTGCTCGAGTTCTTTCGCTACAACGGTTACAGCTATGTCATCTGCGTAAACTATAATCTGTATTTCTTTCGGCAATGGAAGGCGCAGGACTCCGTCATACAGTACATTCCATAACAGTGGTCCCAGCACAGAGCCTTGTGGCCTCCATCCGTTACCGTATATCTACTCTGTCCATCGTGAGTGTCGTATAGTAGCAGCCGATCGGAGATATATATATATATATATATAAGATATATATTAGGCCAGAAATATATATAGCAGCCCTCGTACTTATTTGTATAAAACCTTGAAATTTATTCATTAAAATCACCACTCAGAAGTCGTTTTATCCGTTGTAACCGAGCGATCATCGAAGAATCATCATTTCTAATATGCCACAAAACAAAATTAGAAATTAAGTTCATAAACCTCACGATGTCAGATAAAACGATATACCTTCTCATCGCGGGTGCTAATACTTTCGATTTGCAAAGAAAGTAAATGAAGACTGACTACAGAAATGATCCTGTGAAGTATAGTCTTAACTTTTTAACGGCCAACGCAGAGTATTTCAACCAAAAGTCACACAAAATAGTTGAGAATTCGCAGAAATGAAACAGAAACGAAAGAAAAATAATGCGCAAGCATACAATCATATATGTGCGTACACATGTGAATATGTTTATATGTACACATGTGAATATGTCACCAACCAAAAGTACACATGTGAATATGTACAATCAAACAAGTGCGTACACATGTTTTTTTTTTTTTTATTTCGAAGGGGGAATCTTCCAAAGATACCGTCATTTTTACGGACGGTATGCACGATTCGTATTGTCCGTTAAGGTACTCCTCATTCGGGCCCACGCCCATTCGGACTTGCGGAACAATACGCCTACGTACTAAACCCTTAACTTCGTCACATTGGTTGTATTTGACCCTTGGAACTGCGGTTAAGCATTGCATCATGGGTCCAAGCTTAGCCATTTGGCTCGTCAAACATGCCTATCTGGTCTACTCTTCGTTCCTTCTTCACTCATTTTTTCTCAGCTCATGCAGAGCTGTCGCAGTCCACACTTTCACTGTATCCCACACAGGTTTTGATTGAATATCTAAAACAACCATGGCCCGACAAAAATTGTGTCAGATAGAAGTCGGTTTCATCGTACTTCCTTTTTACCCACGCTTTCACATTTCTAATTAGCCTATGAGTCCACCTGCCTGTTGTTGCCGCGTCCCATCGCTTCTGCCATTCGTTAAGACTCATTTGCCTTTCGTCATTACGCTCGCTATCTGTAAGTCGCCTGCCTATAAGTTTCGATCTGTCAAATACTCTTTTGAGTTCCATCGCCATTATATCTGGAGGGATGATACCCGCTATAACCACAGCTACATCGTGTGATACAGTTCGGAATGCGCAAGATACTCTAATAGCACTAAGGCGCATTACCGACTTTGCTTTCTTGGCATTAGTTTTGTACTGTAGAGCCGGTCCCCAGACGGGCGCTGCATACATCATAATAGATTGGCTCACCTTGGTCAATATTGTTCGTCTATTTGACGCTTAACGCGTCGCTTTTTCACAACATTTATCAATGTGATTTTTGAAGGTAAGTCTTGTATCTATCATGACACCCAGGTACTGCTGTGTGAGTTTTTTCTGCTTGTGATCAGGACCTCTTCGGTTTTCTGTCCAGCAAGCTGCAGATTGGTTTTCATGAGCCAGTTCTTGATTTTTTGTGCGGTGTCGTTACACAGATTCTCGATTTGCTCGAGTTCTTTCGCTACAACGGTTACAGCTATGTCATCTGCGTAAACTATAATCTGTATTTCTTTCGGCAATGGAAGGCGCAGGACTCCGTCATACAGTACATTCCATAACAGTGGTCCCAGCACAGAGCCTTGTGGCCTCCATCCGTTACCGTATATCTACTCTGTCCATCGTGAGTGTCGTATAGTAGCAGCCGATCGGAGATATATATATATATATATATTTGGCGTAGGAACCGCTTTAAGCGATTATAGCCGAATCCACCAGAGCGCGCCACTCATTCCTCCTTTTTGCTTTTTGGCGCCAATTGGAAACACCAAGTGAAGCCAGGTCACTTTGCACTTGGTCTTTCCACCGGAGTGGAGGTCGTCCTCTTCCGCGGCTTCCTCCAGCGGGTACTGCATCGAATACTTTCAGAGCTGGAGTGTTTTCTTCCATCCGTACAACATGACCTAGCCAGCGTAGCCGCTGTCTTTTTATTCGCTGAACTATGTCAATGTCGTCGTATAAATCGTACAGCTCATCGTTCCATCGCCTGCGGTATTCGCCGTTGCCAATGTTTAGAGGACCACAAATCTTGCGCAAAACCTTTCTCTCGAAAACCCCAAGAGTCGTCTCATCGGATGTTGTCATCGTCCACGCTTCAGCGCCATACATCAGGACGGGAATAATGAGCGACTTATAGAGTTTGATTTTGGTTCGTCGAGAGAGGACTTTACTTTTCAATTGCCTACTCAGTCCAAAGTAGCACCTGTTGGCAAGAGTGATTCTGCGTTGGATTTCAAGGCTGACATTGTTGGTGTTGTTAATGCTGGTTCCCAGATAAACGAAATTATCTACAACTTCAAAGTTATGACTGTCAACAGTGACGTGGGAGCCAAGACGCGAGTGCGCCGACTGTTTGTTTGATGACAGGAGATATTTCGTCTTGTCCTCATTCACCACCAGACCCATACGCTTCGCTTCTTTATCTAGTCTGGAAAACGCAGAACAAACGGCGCGGTTGTTGCTTCCGATGATATCAATATCATCGGCATACGCCAGGAGCTGTACACTCTTGTAGAAGATTGTACCCTCTCTATTTAGTTCTGCAGCTCGTATTATTTTTTCCAGCAATAGATTGAAGAAGTCGCACGATAGTGAGTCACCCTGTCTGAAGCCTCGTTTGGTATCGAACGGCTCGGAGAGGTCCTTCCCGATCCTGACGGAGCTTTTGGTGTTGCTCAACGTCAGCTTACATAGCCGTATTAGTTTTGCAGGGATACCAAATTCAGACATCGCGGCATAAAGGCAGCTCCTTTTCGTGCTATCGAAGGCAGCTTTAAAATCGATAAAAAGATGGTGAGTATCGATTCTTCTCTCTCGGGTCTTTTCCAAGATTTGGCGCATGGTGAATATCTGGTCCATTGTGGATTTTCCAGGTCTAAAGCCACACTGATAAGGTCCAATCAGTTCGTTGACGGTGGGCTTTAGTCTTTCACACAATACGCTCGACAAAACCTTATATGCGATATTGAGGAGACTTATACCACGGTAGTTGGCGCAGATTGTGGGGTCTCCCTTCTTATGGATTGGGCAGAGCACACTAAGATTCCAATCGTCAGGCATGCTTTCTTCCGACCATATTCTACAAAGAAGCTGATGCATGCACCTTATCAGTTCTTCGCCGCCGTATTTGAATAGCTCGGCCGGTAATCCATCGGCCCCCGCCGCTTTGTTGTTCTTCAAGCGGGTAATTGCTATTCGAATTTCTTCATGGTCGGGTAATGGAACATCTATTCCATCGTCATCGATTGGGGAATCGGGTTCGCCATCTCCTGGTGTTGTACTTTCACTGCCATTGAGCAGGTCGGAGAAGTGTTCCCTCCATAATCCCAGTGTGCTCTGGACATCCGCTACCAGATTACCTTCTCGGTCCCTACATGATAATGCTCCGGTCTTGAAACCTTCTGTTAATCGCCTCATCTTTTCATAAAATTTTCGAGCATTACCCATGTCGGCCAGCTTTTCAAGCTTTTCATACTCACGCATTTCGGCCTCTTTCTTTTTACGTCTGCAAATGCGTCTCGCTTCCCTCTTCAGTTCTCGATATCTATCCCACCCCGAACGTGTTGTGGTCGATCGCAACGTTGCGAGGTAGGCAGTCTGTTTTCTCTCCACTGCGGAACGACAATTCTCATCGTACCAACTGGTTTTTTGGCGTTGCCGTAGACCAATTGTTTCGGCTGCAGCGGTATGCAATGAGTTTGAGATGCCGTTCCACAGCTCCCTTATATCGAGATGCTGATGAGTGCTCTCAGAGAGCAGGAGTGCAAGTCGAGTAGAAAATCGTTCGGCTGTCGGTTGTGATTGCAGCTTTTCGACGGCGAACCTTCCTTGTGTTTGTTGACGGGCGTTCTTTGCTGCACAGAGGCGAGTGCGTATCTTTGCTGCTACTAGATAATGGTCCGAGTCAATGTTTGGTCCTCGGAGCGTACGCACGTCTAAAACACTGGAGACATGTCTTCCGTCTATCACAACGTGATCGATTTGGTTGCGCGTGTTTCGATCAGGGGACAGCCACGTTGCTTGATGAATTTTTTTATGCTGGAATCTGGTACTACAGACAACCATATTTCGGGCCCCAGCGAAGTCGATCAGCCTCAGGCCGTTTGGCGATGTTTCGTCATGGAGGCTGAATTTTCCGACTGTTGTGCCAAAGACACCTTCTTTACCCACCCTGGCGTTAAAATCGCCAAGCACGATTTTGACATCGTGGCGGGGGCAGCGCTCATAGGTGCGTTCTAGGCGCTCATAGAAAGCGTCTTTGGTCACATCGTCCTTCTCTTCCGTTGGGGCGTGGGCGCAAATCAGCGATATGTTGAAGAACCTCGCTTTTATGCGGATTGTGGCTAGACGTTCATCCACCGGGGTGAATGCCAGGACTCGGCGACGGAGTCTCTCTCCCACCACAAATCCAACACCAAATTTGCGCTCCTTTATATGGCCGCTGTAGTAGATGTCACAAGGACCCACCTTCTTCCGTCCTTGTCCCGTCCATCGCACTTCTTGGACGGCGGTGATGTCAGCCTTTAGTTGTATGAGGACATCAACCAGCTGGGCAGAGGCACCTTCCCAATTAAGAGTCCGGACATTCCAGGTGCATGCCCTCAAATCATGATCCTTAGTACGTTTGCAGGGGTCGTCATCAAAAGGGGGGTTTCTCATCCGAGGCTCGGTGTTTGTTTTCATTGGGGAGATTTTTTTATGTGGTGGGTCCCAAGCCCTACGCACAACCGCACAAGCGGGCTTCGCCTTCTCACTTTAGCTCGCCTCCAAACGGATGTCTGTTAGCTACCCAGGGGATACTTGGTCTAAAACCGGAAGTCGTGAGCTGCTTGAGTCATATGCAAAAGAATCGTTCCTGGCCACTCCCAAGTGAATGGCAATCAGAAACTTTCCTCACTTGCGTGAACTTCTACATATGACCCCATCCCCCGGAGAGATAGCTGGAAACAATCCTCACCAAGTATGCCGGTGTTGCCTTACTTTCGAGGGCACTTAATATATGGGGCCCAATGTGCCGAGTTGAACGTATTTCGGGCATCAAAAGTGACTACTGCGCAATATTTCTTGGTGCCATACAACCATCTGGTACCCTTTATTGCTTTATTTGCGATGTCAGTGAGCTTTTTGATCGCATCAATTGTTGACCTCTGCTTACGAAAACCGAATTGATTACTGGATAGACCCTGGTATTCTTTCTCTAAGTGTAACTCTAACCGTATACATATTAGTCGTTCTAATATCTTGCCAATCGTATCAAGCATACAGAGTGGCCGATAAGAGCTGGGTTCACCGGCTGGTTTGTTTGGCTTCTGTAACAAAACAAGCCTCTGTTTTTTCCAAATTTTTATGAAGACACCTTTCTTTATGCACTGCGTGAACAATTCAGCGAATGGTTTCGCGTTGTGATTGATGGCAATCTTTAACACTTTGATTGGAATACCATCCAAACCTGGAGCTTTTGCGTTACTTAACCTTTTTGCTGTTTGAATCACCTCCTCTTCGTTGACTCTTGGTATGTATATCTCATCGAGTTGGCCATCTAGTCGCTGTCGACTGCGCTCTAAGGGCTGCGCAGGAAATATCCACTATGGTTTTTAATAAGTTGGGGCATATTGGTGTTTGCCCTTTACCTCCCTTGATCTTGGACATTACCATTTTATAAGCATCGCCCCATGGATTTTCATCTATTTTTCCGCAGAGTTCCTTGAAGCAGGCTGTTTTACTCTTTCTAATCGCTTTTTCAGTTCATTGCGCTTTCGCTTAAAAACTTCCCGTTGCTCTTCATGCATCGTCGACCCCTGACTCTTTTGATAAATCCTCCTCGCCTTATGGCATTCACTTCTTAAGATGTGAATTTCTTGGTTCCACTAGTATACGGGTTTTCTGTAGGTTCCATTTTTCCTTCTACACATAGCCGCATCACCTGCTTTACTAATGTGTTTCACAAGTATCTCAGCCCCCGATCTATATCTTCCGCGCAATTCAGGTTATCCTCTAGCGAAACATCTAACGTTTGTACTTTCCATCCTTTCCTTTTTACCGTGTTAAAACGTGGATTCCTTAAAGATCGCGTTGAGTGTCTGATATCAAACAAGATAGCCTGGTGATCACTGTGCGTGTAGAGGTCACCTACATGCCAGTTTGTTGTGCGCGCCAGAGGGCTGCTGACGAATGTGATATCGATCACAGAACCGCGACCATTCTTTTCGAAATTTTGGGGTACGCTTGGCGGGATATAGCAGCTGTAAAAGTTTATCCCGTCTATTTTTGCCCGAGTGTAGTATGATTTACCTAGCAACGGCTTGTCTTGGAATGTTTTTCCTCCACAGGCCCATATAGCAGCTTTGCTTGTACTATCGGAGATCCATGACCCGTCATTTATGTTCTTATACTGCTCACTTATTATAGCCACATCTAAATGTTGCTCGTACACAGTTTGCCCAAGAAGTTCTTGTGCAGTGGTTTAAGTTAAGCTGCATTACTCTCATTTTTTGGTGCTTTTACACGCCTCTTGGTATAGGGGGCATTTCTTGCTACCTATTTGGTGGTCAGTATTTTCTCTACCTCTTTTCTTCCATGCGTTACATGACGGTTTTTGGCTGCACTCTTTCGCAAAGTGTCCGATTTCGCCACACTTAACGCAACACTGACTCCTATCATCAGGGTTGGTGCATGTTTTCGCTAAATGTCCGTATTCCAGACACCTGACACACCTCCTTAAGTTTAGTTTCGCCCTTATTCTACTCACTACCCAGCCAATTTTTATTTTATGTGCGTCTAGGAGAGTTCTTGCTTCGAGGGCGGGTAGGCTTACCACAGCTATTTGCGTTCCTAGATACGCCGGTCTAATGCTTCTGATCGACTTTTTGTCAAAATTACAAAATTTTAAAAGAGTTACAAAACTCTTTTATTTGAGAGCGAATTGCCTCGGCGATGTCCTCCTTAATTGTGATTTCGTCGAGATCTCTGATTATCACCATTACTTCGTGGGTTAGTGCTCTAATCTGCGCCTCGTTTCCTAGTACTTTGCCTATCTCGGTCTTGAACTCACCAGTGCTTTTTGTTGTTTAGACGTACACATGTGAATATGTCACCAACCAAAAATTTAAACATTGTTCTACAAAAACAAGAATTGCTCAAATAGCATAAGCATGGCAAGGGTTTTAAGTTCTCTGCTTTACTCTCATTCACTCTCTCGCTTGTTTAACGCTATAGGTTGCACAACCAATAATTATCGCAACCTTTTCCGAAGTCGTATAAGAAGTATAACTTCAATAAGTGTACTATAAAATGTAAGTGTATTAGTTTAGTGTTTAGAAAACATTTCAAAATTAAAAAAAAAATTGCGGAAGCCCTCGGATTAATTCCGTTCAGAATTCACCTCGAGTAGAGTATTTGCCATTTATGCTTATCGGCTTTACCCATGTAGAATATAACCGTGTAGAAATGAAGCATAAACGTAGTATGTATTATCATTCTTTTTGTCTCTAATTTTTTGCAGTGCGATACAACCACGGTAGCTTGCAGAGTGAGAATCGCCGCAGTTGCAACATTTGGCAGGACATTTTTACATTTTTGGTACATTCAGTTGTAGAATGTTTGCCTCCACATTTCACACATCTCGATGGCTTACCGCAGAAGTTTTCTGTATGTCCAAAAGCTTGACAGTTTTTGCACTGAGGGAATAATTTAGAGGCATTGATAGGCTCAACCTTGCAGCAGTATTAAGAATGCTTTTGATCTGATAAACTGTCCTCGGTAGCATCAATACTACTAAAAACATATATTTTAGATAACAGTTTTCTAAGTATTGCCACATCGTTTGTCTTTTCAAAGCTGCTACAAAAGTTTTTCTGCTTCAATCTGCTGGATGTAGCCGCCAGCCTTTGGAGCTCTACAGTTGGTACCTCACCATCATGCCGCCTTATTAATTTGGAGAATGTAGCTCTGGCCCCCATCTGCGTTTGCAGTTTTAGCCACGCTCAGTACTCTCCAATCGCTAGTCGGCACGTCCGGGTTTTGTCGCTGTAGCTGCGAAAGTGCTTGTTCCAGGTCTACTTCGCGAGGTATCACGACGTACGCCTTGGGAACCGACGGAATGCAACTTCGATTCAATAATTCAAACGCGTTCAATCGTCGCAATATGTTTGAACTACTATTAATATTAGTTTCCGTAGAGCTATTTAAATGTAATACTATATAAATACAACTTGAATTAACACGTAAAATTTCTACTATATTTCGAATAATTTATTTTTATTTACAGTGTTTTTGGGCTTTGGGAGCTTGCTTTGAAATTGCTTTAGCCTTGGCAATATACCCCAACTTTGGATGGCGATGGCTTTTGGGCTTCTCGACGGCACCATTATTATTATTTACTTCTCTTACACCGGTAAATAGATATAACTGTATATAAATATATGTATGTGGGTTTTATTATTCATTTATTTCAAAAGAACTTATACTAAATACGCAATTCATATATTATGGAATATCGGAAATTAAGACCCAAAAAAGCTAACGGTAAACGAATATCGTAATCTTATATTCTATCATTCATGGTTTAGCTTGGTGACTACCTTGTACGGTCCCAAATACTTCAGTCTTTATTTCGTATTCAAAGCTTTCTTTCCGTGTTTGATTAAATTTCTTACAATCTTCTTCTGTATTTTATCTATATTATCATAAGCATTCTGTTTGTATTAATCGCGATGTATGTTCAACTTTTGTATTTCAATATCTTTTAAAATTGCATGTAAATCTTCACAAAAACTAAAGATTACTTCTCTTACTGATCAATTACCTCCTCCACACGGTTGATTTCGTTAGATACAGCCAAACCTGACTATCTCTGTAGTCTCTTCTCTCACGGTGAGTTGACACAAAGCCTCCAGCTGCACCACACGTCCTCTGGTAATCTCACACAAACACAACTATATGCACACCGACGAGCTGACACAAACACTTCGGTTCCACCACACGCACCTCTAGGAATCTCCTCGATTCGAATATCACTTTCTCTAACTACGTGAAAGATTAATGTTCGTTTAATAACAAAATCTCTACAGTCATTACGGCATGCCTTTGCCAATATCTTACAGTTTTTGTTTTTCCTTAGTTAGCTCTATCTCTAACACCATTTCTTTTCTGCTTTGCCGTATTTACCCGATCACTTTTAATCATTTTATCTTTCTGCCCTTTACATTGCTGAGACTATGCTGCTCTTGTTTACACTTACAACAAGTAACATCAGTTCACCCAGCCTCCGGACAGACTCTTGTTATGTGACCTTCCTTGTCACACGCAAAAGTCTGTCTTTTAATCAATTCTTTACTCTCTGTAGCAATTTGCTCCATGCAACTTTTCTTACAGTTGTTTGTACACTGTACAATTTGTTCCTTGAATTAGTTCACCATTTTTGCTTCATATAACATAACCTTATTTGCCTTAACATCTGGTTTACCACATACGAAATATTCTACTACGCTTCTTTCATCTAAGGAGATTTGTTTCCCCAATTCTAAAAGTTTATAAAGATGTTCCTCGTCGGTTAGAGACTTTAAACTAACCCAGTCTCTTACTCCTACCAACCAATGTACAAAAAATGTCCCTGCCACATGTGCAGTTGTTCGCATATACACATTGTTATAGATTATTCCAAACGATCGTGCCCGTTATATCATCAAATTCCTCAACCCAGTGACAAAATTTGTAATAATCATCATCCGTGTTCCTTAAAAGTTTATAAAGATGTTCCTCCTCGGTAAGAGACTTTAAACTAACCCAGTATCTTACTCCTACCAACCAATGTACAAAAAATTTCCCTGCCACATGTGCAGTTGTTTGCATATACACATTGTTATAGATTATTCCAAACGATCGTGCCCGTTATATCATGAAATTCCTCAACCCAGTGACAAAAGTCGTAATAATCATCATCCGTGTTCCTTTTCGTGCCCAATACCGAAAATTAAGACAAACCTAGCTGTTGGTGCGAAACAAAACAATTGTATAAATTATCTCATTAAAATACCAAGCATTTTATTTGCTAAACTGCAACATTGTCAATTTATTAAATTTAACATATGTATGTACATTCGAATGCAGCAGTTCTGATCTTTTTTTATAGTAGGGGGAAGCATCGAAAACCGAAGTGCGGAACTTTAATCCGCTAAACCTATCTACTCCCAATACAAAAACTCTCCCACGGAACGATCTGATTAAGTATTACTTCGTGGGAGTGTTAAGACAATTTAAGTCGTCTCCTCTATAGCGCGGACTGACTGACGCCTAATCTGTTGTAGATGTCTCAGTTCCGTCATTATTAGCGCTGCCGCTTCGCTAACAGCTTTCCAGTTATCGGAGGCCTGGCACATAGTCCAGTCAAATTTTCTACCGTCCAGCTACCACCCATGGTAGCTTTCAACTTTTCCCTTATATTTATAAAGCAAGGGCAATGAAAAAATATGTGTTCAGAGTCTTGTACAGACAATACGGACTAAAGTCATTACAAAATTTATAAAGATAACTTCTAAAACACCCGTGACCACTTAATATTTGGATCAGGTGGAAATCAAGGTCTCCATGCTGTCTATGTATCAACGAATAGATGTCCGGTATTAGTCTGTGGGTCCAACGTCCTTTGGTTGAGGTTTCCTCCCCTGGATGTCAATAGGCGGCATGCTGGCCAGCACTTCAGCAGCATCGCTGAATATGTTTCGAAAAGCGCTTATTACTCTTATTGCAGACAGTCTATATTGCGTTTATTGGTCTAGAATACGCTTTAATATCTAACGCCTGGATCCATGTTGGTGCCGCATACAAAATTACAGAGCTCATAGCCTTTGCAATTGAAAATCTTGGGCTGGAACACACGCTACCTATATTCGCCATCATTCTTGATAAGGCGTTATAAATTTTGTTTGATTTGTTTGACGAATACGCCAAATGATCCTTGAATTTTAGTCTTGAGTTTAGTATTACCCCTAGGTACTTCAGCTGTGGCTGTGAAATAATCTCGCACTCCCCTATAGTGAGAGTTATTGTTTCAAATTTCCTTGTGCTTATGAGCAGTACTTCAGTTTTATGCTCTGCTAGTTCCAGATTCACGGAAGAGAACCATTGACGTAGGCTATTGATGCATTCATTGCATTTTCTCCGGACATCATCTAGGTGCTTGGGCACCACTATCGTCATCAGCATATGCTATTAATTTTACGCTCTTTGGTTGTTGTATTCTTAGCACCCCGCCATACATCGGATTCCATAAGAGGGGACCTAAAACCGATCCTTCTGGTACTCCACTCGAAATAGAATAGCTCTGCCTTGGTCCGTATCGAATATCAGCCTTCTGTTTTTAAAATAGCTCATTATTATATTAATGAGGTATTGAGGAGCGCGTATTTTGTATAATGTGTTTATAATGTTTGCCCAGAGTTTAACGCGTTCTTTACATCCTGGGTAATCAGTGCGCAGTATTTTTTTGTACCACCTTTCCATCTTTTTCCACTGACTGCACCTTTTTGCAGTGCCAACGACTTCATTTAGTGCGTCATAGTGGATTTTCGTTTTATAAAGCCGTATTGTTTCTGTGGTAGTCCGCCGGTTTCCAGGATTGCTAACTCCAGGCGGTTTCGTATACTTTCTTCATTGTGTCGAGTATACACAAGAGACTACTCGTATCGTCTACTAGTAGTAGTACTTTTCTTTGTTTTGGGAGTAAAACTAGGCGTTGGACTTTCCAGGGATTGGGGAACACCCCTTCTTTTATGCATGCGTTGTACATGTTTCAGACTCTTTGTTGTTTTTTTATTTTTACGCAATATCCAATAGTTCTTCTTCCGTAACTATATAAATGACAGAGCTTCCTCAGCCTGGCTATCTCTTCATTCCACCAATATACTGGCCTTCGATTGGTGTTATGTGTTGTTGTTCCGTGCATAGTTGCGTCACATGCTGCTACCTCTTCCTTAAGAACTGTCGATACCAGGTGGACTACGTCTTCGCATGGAGCGTTTGCTGCGTGTTGGCAGGCTGTTGCAAAAAAATCAGAATCAAAACCTTTTTGCTACCAGCCTCTTTTTTAGACCTGTTCCTACTGAGGCCATAATAGCCATGTGGTCGCTATTTGTGTATATATCCGTCACCCTCCAATTAATGCGTCTACTAAGTGCGTCGTTCGCAAACATTAGATCGTTTATGGAATCTTTGTTTCCTTTTTCAAAGGTATTTTTCGTGCCACTATTCATAATCGTAAGAATCGTTTGACTTATAAATTCCAATATTAGACGCCCACGATGGTTTGTACTTCTGCTACCCCAAGCAGTCGACCATGAGTTAAAGTCGCCTGCTATTATTATTGGCGATTTGCCCCTAGTTTCCAAAGACAGCTCTAGGAGAAAGTATTCGAATTCTATGATTGATGCGCTGGGACGAGCATAGCAACTTACAAAATATATTCTTTTTAACTTTGCATATGTGAAACCATTTGAGTCTGCTCTAGCACAGGACATAAAGGTTTGTCCTTTACACGACTATATTGCTGCCTTGCCAATGTTCTCTTCTATTAAGGTTTGTTTTAGCAGCACTTGTGTTGCAGCGCAGTGGTTTAGATTTAGCTGCAGAATTCTCATTTTTTAGCTAGCTTCATCATCTCCTGATACTTGGAGCAATGTTCTCTTTTACAGAGCATGCAACTGAGAGCGTTCTTATATACCTTTGCTACGTGTCGCGCGCTTCCGCACCGTGTGCACAAAGAAGACCTATCAATCGGGTTGGAGCAATTACGTGCCATGTGGCCCAGTTGAAAATACCTGTAACAACGGGAAATAGGGAAAAATTCCCGGAGACGGCAGATCGACCAACCTATCTTTATTTTTCCTAACTTTACTGCGGTGTGTGTGCCACTACGGTTAATTCGTATACTTTTAATGTTGGCTTTTTTCATATCTTGGATTCCAAACTCTTTTTTCAATGCCTCTGGGGTCGTTATTTCGTCGAGGTTTTGGCACGATAGTGACATTTTGCGATTTTGGCTTTACCTTGCCATTTCTCCCATCACTCCCTCTAGCGCGCTTTTGAACGTCTTTTCGGCTTTTAGTCTTTACTTTTAAGTGCGATTAATAAAACTCCTTTGAGAGTTTTCCGGATATGTGTTACATTTGCACCCAATTCCTGAAGACCCGTGTCACTTTTTATTTACCGAAGAATATAAGCATACGACGAACCATCCTCTTTGGTTAGTATGATGGCGTCTGGTGTCGACCTTATTTTATTTTCGTTTGGTCTCCTTTTTTACAACTTCAACCCATTTTTCGCTTGTATTGGATCCAGCCGTAGTATCTCCTAGTGTTATTTTCGCAGTCTCACTATAAGTTGATTTTACCTTTTCAATAAATTTTTTTTTATTAATTGCCCGATAACTCCCGCAGCCTTTTTGTGGTATTTTTCTTTTAAAAGATATGAGATACTTGGGTAGCTCTTCCCACCATAGTCTTGTTGGCATTATTATCCATTTTCTCGCAGCTTTCGTGCATACTCATAATGCTACTGATTAGATCACGCATAGCTTGGTTAACATGCCTTTGACCAGCCATCATATGCTCCAACTCTTTTATTATACTCCGTTCATATGTCCACTTATGGAGGCAACGTCTTTCAAACCGCACAATTACAATTATCTCGTCTCTAGTAGGTGGGCCGCACTACATACTCCCTTCGTCCCTACACGCAACTGTTTCGGGCAAGCAAATGGAGGTTATGCGCTCGTCAACGACAGTACATGGAGGCAGGTTTGGAACAATTCTGACGCTAGTTTGAGCCCATCACATATAGGTACAAGACATAAGCACAGATCTGCCACCGATCGAGCAGTCAACGGAACGCTGCGGGTAGGGATGGCAAAGAATTTTTTTTAATCGATTAAATAATCAAATGATTAATTGCAAGATATAAAAAAATAATTACAATTAATTGCAATTAATGTAAAAAAATCGATTAATTCCAATGTTTTCAAATAATACTAAATTGCATAAAGACCACCACCAGTTTCAGCGCCGAATCTTCTATTATAATGCTCTATCACAGAGTCCCAGACATATCCAAAAAGAGAAAATGGCTTACATTTGAAGTTAAGTAGCACAATGACATTAAATATTTCAAAATATGCACAGCAATCTTAAAGTAAAATAATTGTCTCTTGCTTGAAATACTATGTTTTGCAACTTTGCGTAAAAATAAAACCAATAAAATATAGGAGACTATATTCTTATTTCAGACATTCAAATTGTGTTGGTATATACACAAAAACAAAA
This sequence comes from Zeugodacus cucurbitae, assembly GCF_028554725.1. Taxonomy (NCBI): domain Eukaryota; kingdom Metazoa; phylum Arthropoda; class Insecta; order Diptera; family Tephritidae; genus Zeugodacus; species Zeugodacus cucurbitae. The sequence continues at coordinate 30,695,957 of NC_071671.1, read as the reverse complement.
ACGGAAATAAAATTAAAATATCGTATTAAAAATTCATTTGTCTTAGCATAAAGGAAAATATATTTATTAAAGTCAAGAATATTTAGAAGTCTGTTCAACCAAGTTTGAAGAAAAAGCAATTTCGATAAACGCAGTTGCACCCGATTTTGAGAAACGCCGCTCAGCTGGTACTGAGGTACAAAGTAGATGACAATACTTTTTTGAAAGTCCGTACGGTTTTCATTTCTTCCCAAGCATCAATAGTGTTTCGAAGCTGAAGGGCTTTCATTAATTGGTTTGCTGCTGCAACTCGGCATTTCAATCATGGTGTCAGTGTCATCATCACTTATGGGAACATTGTCGTTACTCCTAGATTTCAGAGTCTAATTTGTACACATACATTTATATATAACTAGAAGAAATTTAAAATGTAATACCGATTGCTCCAACTTACCACAATTTGCAGGCTAGTGTTGCATTTTAAATACTGCAACATATTTGATGTGTTATTAGAAAATTTTAAATTTTTGCAGCAAAGTTGACATTTAACGTAGTTATTGCTATTTTATTAAAAAAATGTCCACACTTCGCTTTTAACTGGCGCCATTGCTCTTCAAACAACTGAACGTAAACTGTAAATGCAGTGTTACCAGACATTCATTTCTTGATATTAAACTACGTTGACATTTTAGAATTTAACTATGTTTACACCGTTTCCAGTCATTAATGACTGATGCGACCAATTTCGATCCTTGTACGCTAATTTAGATGAACATAAAATGTATTAAATTTCAAAATGCTGTTTGCGATTATTTTGCAATTACTCGAGTAATAGTCGAGTAATTAGAAAAGGTGTTTCGATGCAATTAAATCGTAAATTGAATGAAAATAATCGATTAATTTAATTAAATGATTAATCGTTGCCATCCCTAGCTGCGGGTTTTCTGAACAAGAAAACTTAAGTCGACTACAGAAGTCACTACAAGGAGCTGCGTTGGAAGCAGTCCGGCGAATGCTGCTGATGCTATCTACAGATCATCTAGCCATCTAAACCCTTCGTATGATTTTTGGTCAGACGTTATTCATAACGCTACAACAAAAACTGAGACAGATGCCAGCAGTGAGAACCGATCGACTGAATAACTTGATCGATCTTGCGTTAACTGTGCAAAATTATAGAGCCACAATGCAGGCGTTAGGCCTTAGTGACTATCTTAACGACCCCCTGTTAATTAACGAGCTGTTAAGGAAACTCCCAGGGGATATGAGATTAGACTGGGGTCATCGACGAATATCCACATCTCGCGTGGATACTGTGGCCTTGATGAAGGGTTATTTGGGCTCGCATCGTGTGCCAGCCTAGTAACACCATTTAACGAAAAACCCACTGTTTTAGAAGAAAGAGTGGGAGGAAAGGGCAACCGGCAGAGAGTTCTCGAACACGACGAGATACCAAAGGTGCATAAAATGGCAAAAACGCGTGATGAGGTAACTGATCATACTATAACATGTCCTCTATGCTATAAGCAGCATGTTCTCTCCGAATGTCCAGACTTTATAGCAAAGAACCGAAATGAACAAATGGTAAGACGATGTACATCCGAGCAAGTTTGCGGAGTCGACGGGTGTGTTATTGTAACTAGCACTAGTCGGGAAAATACAATATCGATTCATCAACCTGAGTTTAAAAGAGCCATTTTCCGTTACATTCTGTATAGCCCGAAAACTGAAGTGCAGAGCTTTGCGCTAATTGATGAAGCGGCGTCATGCACTTTGATGGATAGTAAGCTGTCTGGGCAGCTAGGTCTCGACGGTCCTGGTGAGGAGTTGTGATTGAGACAGGCAATATAACAGCAGGAGATGAGCTCCAAAATTTTTTTGCATGGCATGCTTTCTTTCGACAATATTCTGCAAAGAAGCTGATGCATGCACCTTATCTGCTCTTCGCCGCCGTATTTGAATAGCTCGGCCGGTAATCCATCGGCCCCCGCCGCCTTATTGTTCTTCAAGCGGGTAATTGCTATTCGAATTTCTTCACGGTCGGGCAATGGAACATCTGCTCCATCGTCGTCGATTGGGGGATCGGGCTCGCCATCTCCTGGTGTTGTACTTTTACTTTTTGTACTTTGTACTTTTTTTCCCTCCACAAATTCAGTATACTCTGGTCATCAATATCTAGATCACCTCTGGGGGTCCTACAGGAGTGTGCTCCGGTTTTGAAACATTCAGTTAGTCGCCGGATCTTTTCGTAAAATTTTCGAGCATTACCCATGTCGGCCAGCTTTTCATACTCACGCATTTCGGCCTCTTTCTTTTTTGTCTGCAAATGCGTCTCGCTTCTCTCTTCAGCTGTCGGTATCCATCCCATCCCGCACGTGTTGCGGTCGATCGCAACATTGCGATTCTCTCCACTGTTATTTTGACTTTTCCGAAAGCCAATGGTTTCGGTTGCAGCTGTACGTAAGGAGTTTGATATGCCATCCCACAGTTCCCTTATACCGAGATGCTTATGAATGCTCTCAGAGAGCAGGAGTGCAAGTCGAGTAGAAAATCGTTCGTGATCGTTCGGTTGTGATTGCAGCTTCTCGATGTCGAACCTTCCTTGTGTTTGTTGACGTGCGCTTTTCTACACAAAGGCGGGTGCGTATCTTAGCTGCTACAAGATAGTGGTCCGAGTCGATGTTGGGACCACGAAGCGTACGCACGAGTGATTCGATCCGGGGACAGCCAAGTAGCTTGATGGATTTTCTTATGCTGGAATCTAGTACTATAGACGACCATATTTCGGGCCCCGGCGAAGTCGATCAGCCTCAGACCGTTTGGCGATGTTTCGTCATGGAGGCTGAATTTTAGGACTGTTGTGCCAAAGACACCTTCTTTACCCACCCTAGGGTTGAAATCGCCAAGCACGATTTTGACATCGTGGCGGGGGCAGCGCTCATAGGTACGTTCTAGCGCTCATAGAAGGTATCTTTGATTACTTCGTCCTTCTCAGATGTCTAGTAGATGTCACAAGGACCCACCTTCTCCCGTCCTTGTCCCGTCCATCGCATTTCTTGGATTGCGGTGATGTCAGCCTTTACTCTTACGAGGACATCAACCAGCTGAACAGAGGCATCTTCCCAATTAAGGGTCCGGACATTCCAGGTGCATGCCCTTAATTCGTAGTCCTTTAAACGTTTGCAGTGGTCGTCATCAAAATTGGGGTCTGTCATCCGAGGCTGTTGCTTCTTTTTCATTGGGGGGTGTTTTTATGTGGTGGGTCCCAAACCCTACGCACAACCGCATAAGCTCGCCTCCAAACGGATCGCTGTTGGCTACCCAAAGGATACTTGGTCTAAGACCGGAAGTCGTGAGGTGCCCAAGTGAATGACAATTTTACACAAGTCGATTATTTTGACCCTTTGTCGTGACGGTTGTCAGAAGACATGAGGAGCGGTTGTTTTTACCTGCATGACCATACGTGTAGTACTTATTGAGATATCAATATTAATATCGACTGATTAGTTTCTCCTAGTTCTAAAGCTCATAAGAGAAAAGGACGATCGCGATGTGGACCATTCTTCTTTGCTGAATAAACAATTTCGTATGTCCTGCGATAGATTCACCAACGGGTTAACAAGACGCGCAAAATGGTTCGAAGATGCACCAGAACCAATCACTATAAAATACATCGTAATAATTGTTGATAAAAATCCTAAACACAATGGAAAATATATGTTTTACATATCTTCTTCTTGACTGACGTAGACACCGCTTACGCGGTTATAGCCGAGTCCAAAACAGCGCGCCACGTATCCCTCCTTCTGGCAGTTTGGCCCCAATTGGTTATACCAAGCGAAGCTAGGCCCCTCTCCACCTGGTCCTTCCATCGGAGTGGAGGTCTCCCTCTTCCTCGGCTTCCACCAGCGGGTACTGCATCGAATACTTTCAGAACTGGAGCACTTTCATCCATTCGAACAACATGACCTAGCCAGCGTAGCCGCTGTTATTTTATTCGCTGGACTATGTCTATGTCGTCGAATAACACATACAGCTCATCGTTCCATCGTCTGCGGTATTCGCCGTTGCCAATGTTTAAGGGACCATAAATCTTCCGCAAAACCTTTCTCTCGAAAACTCCTAGCGTCGTCTCATCGGATGTTGACATCGTCCACGCTTCTGCACCGTAAAGTAGGACGGGAATGATGAGAGACTTGTAGAGTTTGGTTTTTGTTCGTCGAGAGAGGACTTTACTTTTCAATTGCCTACTTAGTCCATAGTAGCACCTGTTGGCAATTGCTGTTAATGCTGGTTCCCTGGTAGATGGAATTATCTACAACTTTAAAGTTATGACTCTCAACAGTGACGTGGGAGCCAAAACTCGAATGAGCTGACTGTTTGTTTGACGACAGGAGATATTTCGTCTTGTCTTCGTTCACAACCAGACCCAACTTCCTTGTCCAGTCTGGAAAAAGCAGAGTGTTGTTTCCAATGATATCGATATCATCGGCGTACGACAGTAGCTGTACACTCTTATAGAAGATTGTACCTTCTCTATTTAGCCCTGCAGCTCGTATTATTTTCTCCAGCATCAGGTTAAAGAAATCACACGAGAGTGAGTCGCCTTGTTTGAAACCTCGTCTGGTATCGAACGGCTCGGAGAGGTCCTTCCCGATTCTGACAGAGCTTTTGGTGTTGCTCAACGTCAGCTTACACAGCCGTATTAGTTTTGCAGGGATACCAAATTCAGACATCGCGGCATAAAGGCAGCTCCTTTTCGTGCTGTCGAAAGCAGCTTTAAAGTCGACAAAGAGATGGTGTGTGTCGATCCTATTTTCACGGGTCTTCTCCAAAATTTGGCGCATGGTGAATATCTGGTCTATTGTTGATTTTCCAGGCTAAAGCCACACTGAAAAGGTCCAATCAGTGTGTTGACGGTGGGCTTTAGTCTTTCACACAATACGCTCGACAGAACCTTATACGTGATATTGAGGAGGCTTATCCCACGGTAATTGGCGCAAATTGTGGGGTCTCCCTTTATGTGTATTGGGCAGAGTACACTGAGATTCCAATCGTCAGGCATGCTTTCTTCCGACCATATTCTGCAAAGAAGCTGATGCTTGCACCTTATCAGCTCTTCGCCGCCGTATTTGAATAGCTCAGCCGGTAATCCATCGGCCCCCGCCGCCTTATTGTTCTTCAAGCGGGTAATTGCTATTCGAATTTTTTCACGGTCGGGCAATGGAACATCTGCTCCATCGTCGTCGATTGGGGAATCGGGTTCGCCATCTCCTGGTATTGTACTTTCACTACCATTCAGCAGGGTGGAGAAGTGTTCCCTCCACAAACTCAGTATACTCTGGTCATCAATAACTAGATCACCTCTGGGGGTCCTACAGGAGTATGCTCCAGTCTTGAAACCTTCAGTTAGTCGCCGGATCTTTTCGTAAAATTTTCGAGCATTACCCCTGTCGGCCAGCTTGACAAGCTCTTCATACTCACGCATTTCGGCCTCTTTCTTTTTTGTCTGCAAATGCGTCTCGCTTCCCTCTTCAGCTCTCGGTATCTTTCCCATCCCGGTCCTGTTGCGGTCGATCGCAACATTGCGAGGTAGGCAGTCTGTTTTCTCTCCACTGCGAGACGACAATCCTCATCATACCAGCTTTTTTTTTTTGACTTTTCCGAAAACCAATGGTTTCGGTTGCAGCTGTCTCTCTTATACCGAGATGCTGATGAGTGCTCTCAGAGAGCAGGAGTGCAAGACGAGTAGAAAATCGTTCGGCTGTCGGTTGTAATTGCAGCTTCTCGATGTCGAACCTTCCTTGTGTTTGTTGACGTGTGCGCTTATCTACACAGAGGCGGGTGCGTATCTTAGCTGCTACAAGATAGTGGTCCGAGTCGATGTTGGGACCACGAAGCGTACGCACATCAAAAACACTGGAGACATGTCGTCCATCTATCACAACATGATCGATCTGGTAGCGAGTGATTCGATCCGGGGACAGCCAAGTAGCTTGATGGATTTTCTTATACTGGAATCTAGTACTACAGACGACCATATTTCGGGCCCCGGCGAAGTCGATCAGCCTCAGACCGTTTGGTGATGTTTCGTCATGGAGACTGAATTTTCCGACTGTTGTACCAAAGACACCTTCTTTACCCACCCTAGTGTTGAAATCGCCAAGTACGATTTTGACATCGTGGCGGGGGCAGCGCTCATAGGTACGTTCTAGGCGCTCATAGAAGGTATCTTTGATCACTTCGTCCTTCTCTTCCGTCGGGGCGTGGGCGCAAATCAGCGATATGTTGAAGAACCTTGCTTTGATGCAGATTGTGGCTAGACGTTCGTCTAGTGAATGCCAGGTCTCGCGACGGAGTCTCTCTCCCACCACGAATCCCACACTGAATTTGCGCTCCTTTATATGGCCGCTGTAGTAGATGTCACAAGGACCCACCTTCTTCCGTCCTTGTCACGTCCATCGCATTTCTTGCATTGCGGTGATGTCAGCCTTTAGTCTTACGAGGACATCAACCAGCTGGGCAGAGGCACCTTCCCAATTAAGGGTCCGGACATTCCAGGACAACCGCATAAGCTCGCCTCCAAACGGATGTCTGTTGGCTACCCAAAGAATACTTAGTCTAAGACCGGAAGTCGTGAGCTGCCCAAGTGAATGACAGTCAGAAACTTTCCTCACTTACGTGAACTTCTACATATACCTTGTCTTCGTTCACAACCAGACCCAACTTCCTTGTCCAGTCTGGAAAAAGCAGAGTGTTGTTTCCAATGATATCGATATCATCGGCGTACGACAGTAGCTGTACACTCTTATAGAAGATTGTACCTTCTCTATTTAGCCCTGCAGCTCGTATTATTTTCTCCAGCATCAGGTTAAAGAAATCACACGAGAGTGAGTCGCCTTGTTTGAAACCTCGTCTGGTATCGAACGGCTCGGAGAGGTCCTTCCCGATTCTGACAGAGCTTTTGGTGTTGCTCAACGTCAGCTTACACAGCCGTATTAGTTTTGCAGGGATACCAAATTCAGACATCGCGGCATAAAGGCAGCTCCTTTTCGTGCTGTCGAAAGCAGCTTTAAAGTCGACAAAGAGATGGTGTGTGTCGATCCTATTTTCACGGGTCTTCTCCAAAATTTGGCGCATGGTGAATATCTGGTCTATTGTTGATTTTCCAGGCTAAAGCCACACTGAAAAGGTCCAATCAGTGTGTTGACGGTGGGCTTTAGTCTTTCACACAATACGCTCGACAGAACCTTATACGTGATATTGAGGAGGCTTATCCCACGGTAATTGGCGCAAATTGTGGGGTCTCCCTTTATGTGTATTGGGCAGAGTACACTGAGATTCCAATCGTCAGGCATGCTTTCTTCCGACCATATTCTGCAAAGAAGCTGATGCTTGCACCTTATCAGCTCTTCGCCGCCGTATTTGAATAGCTCAGCCGGTAATCCATCGGCCCCCGCCGCCTTATTGTTCTTCAAGCGGGTAATTGCTATTCGAATTTTTTCACGGTCGGGCAATGGAACATCTGCTCCATCGTCGTCGATTGGGGAATCGGGTTCGCCATCTCCTGGTATTGTACTTTCACTACCATTCAGCAGGGTGGAGAAGTGTTCCCTCCACAAACTCAGTATACTCTGGTCATCAATAACTAGATCACCTCTGGGGGTCCTACAGGAGTATGCTCCAGTCTTGAAACCTTCAGTTAGTCGCCGGATCTTTTCGTAAAATTTTCGAGCATTACCCCTGTCGGCCAGCTTGACAAGCTCTTCATACTCACGCATTTCGGCCTCTTTCTTTTTTGTCTGCAAATGCGTCTCGCTTCCCTCTTCAGCTCTCGGTATCTTTCCCATCCCGGTCCTGTTGCGGTCGATCGCAACATTGCGAGGTAGGCAGTCTGTTTTCTCTCCACTGCGAGACGACAATCCTCATCATACCAGCTTTTTTTTTTTGACTTTTCCGAAAACCAATGGTTTCGGTTGCAGCTGTCTCTCTTATACCGAGATGCTGATGAGTGCTCTCAGAGAGCAGGAGTGCAAGACGAGTAGAAAATCGTTCGGCTGTCGGTTGTAATTGCAGCTTCTCGATGTCGAACCTTCCTTGTGTTTGTTGACGTGTGCGCTTATCTACACAGAGGCGGGTGCGTATCTTAGCTGCTACAAGATAGTGGTCCGAGTCGATGTTGGGACCACGAAGCGTACGCACATCAAAAACACTGGAGACATGTCGTCCATCTATCACAACATGATCGATCTGGTAGCGAGTGATTCGATCCGGGGACAGCCAAGTAGCTTGATGGATTTTCTTATACTGGAATCTAGTACTACAGACGACCATATTTCGGGCCCCGGCGAAGTCGATCAGCCTCAGACCGTTTGGTGATGTTTCGTCATGGAGACTGAATTTTCCGACTGTTGTACCAAAGACACCTTCTTTACCCACCCTAGTGTTGAAATCGCCAAGTACGATTTTGACATCGTGGCGGGGGCAGCGCTCATAGGTACGTTCTAGGCGCTCATAGAAGGTATCTTTGATCACTTCGTCCTTCTCTTCCGTCGGGGCGTGGGCGCAAATCAGCGATATGTTGAAGAACCTTGCTTTGATGCAGATTGTGGCTAGACGTTCGTCTAGTGAATGCCAGGTCTCGCGACGGAGTCTCTCTCCCACCACGAATCCCACACTGAATTTGCGCTCCTTTATATGGCCGCTGTAGTAGATGTCACAAGGACCCACCTTCTTCCGTCCTTGTCACGTCCATCGCATTTCTTGCATTGCGGTGATGTCAGCCTTTAGTCTTACGAGGACATCAACCAGCTGGGCAGAGGCACCTTCCCAATTAAGGGTCCGGACATTCCAGGACAACCGCATAAGCTCGCCTCCAAACGGATGTCTGTTGGCTACCCAAAGAATACTTAGTCTAAGACCGGAAGTCGTGAGCTGCCCAAGTGAATGACAGTCAGAAACTTTCCTCACTTACGTGAACTTCTACATATACCTTGTACAAAAATATGTTTGACAAATTGCAATTTTTATTGATAAAAAATAAATTTATGTAAAAAAATTTCGAATTGAATATTGAAAATGAAGGTAAACAATAAAAGTATACCGAATTTGACCGTAGGCGAGTTAGGGCACCTTTTAAAACTCCTTGGAAAGTATAAAACCGCCATAGAATTCAAGTTATTCCATATTTTCTTTTTCAGTAATCAATTTATTATTATATCATTTTGTGTGATAATCAAAAATTCTATGCAATTCAAAACAAAACTCAGCTGGTACTTAAGCACTGCTACACACCTTCTAATTTCAATTATTAGACGGATTTGTCATTTGAATTGTATACTTTTTCGCAATAAAATAAAAATGTTAATATAATTAAATAAATTCTAAATTAGGTTTAAATGAAAAATAAAAATGTTAGATTATAGATTATTATATAGAAATAGTTGAAAGCCGGTGAAAAGTTAGCAACAATTTCAATACGTAAACAAATAAATGAATGGATTTCTTTAATCGTAAACGTAACATATTTACATGAACTTTGAAATGTATTATTCAATGTTTACCATTTCCAGAATAGTTGTTTATTCTTTTTAACCGTAATACACACATGTAATACCATAATAGTTTAGATTCTAAATTCTCACTGTACGAATAGGTAGTTTTCATGTAAAATTAAATATTTTTTACTCCATTTCCATATATTTTATTAGTTTTTTATTTTTTTCATGGTCCTAATAGTGAGTTTTATTTGAAAATTTAATTATTTTTGCACGGATAATTTACTGTCTATCTTAACTATATAGGAATACAAATCAATTCTTTTAACACTACCAATTAGGTAACTCCTTTTTACAAATTAATATCAAATATAACATATTTGGTTCTTCGAAACAAATGTACATTCTTATATCCTTACAATCTACTCTTCTAACTACAAAATTTGAGCTTATCTTAGGACATGTTTCAGTGCTGCTCGGTCTATTGTGTTTAATGAATGAGCAAATTTCTTAATCAGCTGTCTAATTGCACAAATCTGACATCTGTCACCATACAATTTCAATGCGCATTAACATTTCTTAAGGCGCTTTAAAGTTGCACGTCTGTCATTGCTACATCAATGCACTGTTACATCAATTTGCTGGGAACTGTATTTGCTGTCAACGGTAACGCACTTGTAAATTATCAGGAATCACTAAATCCCGCCACTGTTTATTCCGTTGTTCTCATAGTCCGTAATAGCGCTGGGTGAAGTCACTTGTAGATCGCCAAAAATCACTAAAATTTCTTTCACGTCCCAATTGTCAAAACTGTTCAATTGGCATTATGAGCTCTTGCGGCTTTGCACATCTCACTACCAATTCACTGGCCTTCTGCGCTGACTTAGGGCACTGGTGCAACCACTCACCGCATGCTCACTGACTCAATTGTCTTTTCTTTTTTTACGCTTTATATTCCATGATAACCATCGCTGTTGAGCCCCCAAATGTGGGTTTTATTATTTAAACCCACGTCCACTTTTATTATTTATTTCAAAAATTCATATATTATGGAGAGCTTCAACTTAAGCCGTTATTATTATGGTTTATGGGAAGAGTTGTCAGAAGAGCAGATATTCCTTCAAAACTAAGTTTTTTAAATTAAAATAGCTCCGAACTTTAAGATTTTAAAACTAGTATGTTTCTTAAAATTTCGTACAAAAAGACTTCACTATCAAAAATCTGAGAGCACTTGAAGATTTTCTTTTGGAAAGAAAGCTCTTTAATAAATATATGTTTACAGCTTTGTTCAGAATAGCACAAAAGGAACGTGCAAGGGGAAATGCAGTTTGTCGAGATTTTGAATTGTTAGAAGATGTAATAAATTGCAGCCAGCCAAGCGCATAAATGAAAGGTGAATTGTATTTGAAAATTTAAACTCAATTTTATATTACATAAATTCGGATAATAAGTTTTTTCTGAGAAGATCACGACAAATTCTTCGGGGATCGCTGTAGTTATATTTCTGTGATACAAATTACCCTCCTATCGTACCTGGTTGATTACTTCTGGTTTGTTTATTGTTCTTACAGTTTTTTCATTATAAATAAAATAAAAATATGTTTTAAGTAAAACTTAAAAAACATGGTAGTTGTGAAAAAATGATGAGAATGAAAAGAAAAACAATGAGAGAGAGCGAGCAGTTCAAGTGTCAATGTAGGAAGGTTGTGTACGCATCATGGCGCGACACGATATTTTGAAAATTTATGAAGCGATTTTGTTAAAACTTTTCACATTTCTTTGCAATAACATTATGTAGTTAATGAACTAAGGATTATATATATTTTTTTATTATTTTTTTTGAGCCAAAATAAGCCGAAAATTTTATTTTTTTTTGTTAAAAATCTGTAAAAAATTTAAATTTTAATATAATTTTTTTCCTTCGATCATTAACTAGATTTATCCATTTACTGTCGAAATATTTTTGGTTTTTTGATTTTAATATTGAGTTATAATGTCCACGGCAAGAGCCTTTTTTGGACAACTGATAGGAGATGAAGTACCAACAGCTGAGTTTTCGAAATTTTTCAATAAAAATTTAAATAAAACAACCCTTAAAGGCTTATGAAACTCCTACAGGAGAGAATTCAGTAAAATCTTTACAAATATGTTTGCACCAAAAGCGTTGCTTTCGTTTTTTTGCTTTTCATTTTCAGCGCATCCCGAAATTACAAGCAGCGCCACAATTGCATCATCCGATGCCATAACGTCCGCTCACTTCAAAGATTGCAACGAAATGATGTATGAATAACTTGTCGCATAAGTGTACAGTGAACTGACGTGCGACCCGGTATGCATACAAGTCTGCAAGTGTATTCACTGATTAAGTAAAGTCAAGTATGCATAATTGCAGCTTTACGCCTCGACTGATACTTATAAATATGACAAATCGATTAATGGCAGTGTTGTCCTCTGTATTCTATGTTACTCGGTCAGTGACAATATTGCCACATGCCCTGTATATTGTCCATTCGTACATATATTAAGAAATTATAAAGAAATATCAAAATATCACTTTCCAAAATTTCGGTTAATCCAGACAATACTACGAATCAGTGAAGACATTTTTTTTACAAATAACTCAATCTACAAGAAAAAAATAGTTTGGTTCAATACCCAGAAAATAGATATATCATTTAAAACATCGGTGAATTTCTGAACTACTTCCAGCATATGTATAAAAGTAGAAGCCTAAGAACTATGTCAGAATACAAATTAGAATATAGAGTAAATTAACAGGGAGATTATGGCGAAAGTAAATTTTATGTTATTGAAACTAATCAGATGTCATAGCAGCAGCAAAAAATAAGTCGCTGGGACTTTCTTTTTTCTAAGTCTCAATTATGGTCTTGACTGGAAAAAGTTTTTTAAATATCCTAACTAACACAAATCACGATATTCATCATATTATTCCAGTGAAGAAGACTGGGAGGTCTTTTATTCAAAAGTATACGATACACATTTAATGAAAAGCAAAAGACAACGATTTAGGCGGCATGAGAGCCATAGCCATTACGGTCCTCATATTTGGTACTTAGTTTTGCGAAGGATTTATGGTCCTTTGAACATTGGCAACAGCGAATACGCGGACGCAGATGAAAAAATGAGTTATGCCTGAAATACATGTGCAGATATTCTTCATGCAGATCTACACAATTATTCCAGCCAAAATACATCTGCTGGTTATCGAAAAGAGGAAAATTGCCATTGACGAGTTCCTTTTACAAAGAACGAAAGTAAAGAAACGAAAAAAATAGTAGCAATTTGCAAGTAAACATGAGAGTACTATTTTGGGCCACTACATCATATTATATCTATAAAAATAATCAATAAAATATTGGCTTAAAAAAGCAGACACTTACCTAACTGTCACTAGCTAGCAGTAGCGAAACAGAACTTTTGTTTATTTTCAATGAACGGCTGAGCGCATTCACAATGCTGCCAGACATTGCTCAAAAATTAAATATTTGAATGCTGTCAACGCTGTCTCTGCGTAGAGAAATTCAAATTTCACATGGCATGCAGATCTGCATTGAGGTGCAGAATCCGAAATGTCAAATCTGTACAATTTTTTTTTTCTGCATGCAGAATTCTGCACATGTAATTCATCATGGCATTATACAGCGATATTGACATAGTCCGGGGAATGGTAAAAAGACAGCGACTACGCTGATTAGGTCCTATTTTCCATATGGAAGAAATCACTCCAGCTCTGAAAATGTATGCTGCAGTATCGGCCGGAGGAAGAGGAATCAAATTACGAAAAATGACGAATAATGCGCTATTATTGATTCAGCTTTAATCGCTTAAGCTTACTAAGGAAAATAAAGCAGGCCATCCATATTCGACGAAAGAGTTCGGTTCAATGAAATTTCCGCCTTGATGGTAGTTTTTATGTTCTAATTTTGTTCGAGAAAAATAAAAGTGATTTTATTGTGGCTGCGCGAACATATTCGGCAATGGATGGCAGTGGTGTCACGGACATAATTTAAATTTGATCTATGGCTTTCGGAACTGGGTAGAGCTGTATGCTTTTTCTAATTTATTTTAAGCATTTGTTAAATTATAGACAAATGCAAATAATTATTTGCTTATTGCGGATTATATTATGACTGTTATATTAATTTCATTAATTGTTCAAATGATAATTTCATAATGAAGAAAATCATTTATTTTTAGTGGCTTACAGAGTCTGCCAGGTACCATACCTTAAACGGAAATTATGAAAAAGCAGTCCGAGTTTTAGAACAGGTAAGAAAATTATTATTATATCAAGTTAGAAAGTTTTTGGTATTCTGTGATAATCTTGATACAATATAATAGTTCTGGAAGCAGAAGTAGATGTTTTTGCTTAATTTATATTCGTGAAACTAAAGTTATAGATACATATATTGATGAAGATGATGCAGGTACAGTAATCCCCGCTTAGTGCCCCACTTAAGCGGGAAGGCGCTTAAGTGCCTTGAGATTTTCTCAAATACTTCGATCTAATATTTTTCTTTTGTAATAAAAGTCACATGTATTTCTTATTAATAACAAAAATACTTATTAATAACAATAAATATGAAAAAAATTACAAAACTATGTATATGTTTTCCTTTTGACGATACTCAGCGCATTCATTGTCAAAAATATTAAAAGGCATTTAAAAGAGGAAAATATCAAAAAAAAAATTAATTCACTTAACCGGGGATCACTGTGTAACTAACGGTACTGTCGGATTATAACGTTATAATATTTCAGGGTATTTTTTTGAAGTTATACTTCTTATACGACTTCGGAAAAGGTTGCGATAATTGTTTAACGCTTCAGTGGAGAGGGAATAGCGTTGAACAATTAACGCGAGAGAGAGAGAGAGAGTGAATGAATGTAAAGCAGAGAACTTAAAACACTTGCCATGCTTATGCTATTTGAGCAATTCTTGTTTTGGTAGAACAATGTTTAAATTTTTGGTTGGTGACATATTCACATGTGTACGCATATGTATGTTTGTATGCTTGTGCATTATTTGTTTTTCTTTTGTTTCTGTTTCATTTATGCGAATTCTCAACTATTTTGTGTGAATTTAGGTTGAAATACTCTGCGTTTGTCGTTGAAAAGTTAAGACTATACTTCACAGGATCATTTCTGTAGTCAGTCTTCATTTACTTTCTTTGCAAATCGAAAGTATTAGCACCCGCGATGAGGAGGTATATCGTTTTATCTGACAGCGTGAGATTTATGAACTTCATTTCTAATTTTGTTTTGTGGCATATTAGAAATGATGTTTCTTCGATGATCGCTCGGTTACAACGGATAAAACGACTTCTGAGTGGTGATTTTAATGAATAAATTCCAAGGTTTTATACAAATAATTATATATGTATAACAAGAATTGGCGATTTGTGTGCGGTAGAATGCAAAATGAACCCTAGCGATAATCATAATAGTAAAAAATTTAATTTAATTGTCATTTATATATCACCAAATTCATCGATGAGAGATATAAAATTGTTAATGGTAAAGCTTTATTACCGTTGTCAACTGCAGGTTAACAAGCTTTTGCAGATATTATCGGAGAACCAGTAGAGTATAGCGAACAACCGGTACTCCTTGCGTGAGATTTCAATGTAAATTTCTCATTGCCAGAAGCTGAACCATTACTGGCATTCCTCAGAGAGAAATTTTCATTAGAAATGATCAATGGATGAAATGATTCTACGACAAAAGGAGGTACGACTATTGATACGGTATTCGCGAGAAATATAGATAAATTAGATGTAAGACATTTCATATCGTATTTTATCTATCATAATCCAATTGTAAATATTATAGATATCAATCCGTCAGAACCCAGAAATGATAATTGATTTGGACTTTGCTTTATAAAATGTGCATAATAAATTTATAAAATGTGAATTTAAGAAAGTGTTGGTCACTCCACCATATTTTTATACTTTCCCTCTCGCTAGTTTTCTTTCATACAAAATAATATGCATTTCTTGGAATATCACTAAGACGTATAACTTCTTCCGCGCGTAGGGACTCCACGCTCCAGTTTTTTAATATATTACGGATACATTAAATTTTTAAGGGGGTGTGTATATGTCGGCAATACTTGTAAATTTGTTTATATACAATTAATTTAAATTCCGTGTTATAACAATTTTAGGCAGAAGCTAATTGATCAATTAACCTGCCTCTGCTCGATTAAAACGCTTATTTAGATCGATTTTCTATAGAAAATATAATATACATTTATTTATATTGAATTTTAATCTACTTGAAAATCAAATGCAACTCTGCGACAAGGATGTGCGATATTTTTTCTTTTTCTGCGATTGGCTGAATTTTTTGAGAAAAAAAAATCTACGGTAGTTGTCGCCGCTAAAAAAATATTAATCAACTGATGAAATTTACCAACTTCTTATGAAATGCAAAAAACAAAAATGTATAACAGCTG